>NC_092523.1:65804166-66435000 GCF_037038585.1 Patagioenas fasciata | reverse complement strand
TTGTTTGTGCATGTATCAAGGTTTTGATTGCAGGGTGACAATAAACCATGGCAGATGCTTTGTTAACCCCCCATCCTCCCCTTAAGCTCCCCCACTCCCCACTAAGTACAGGTGATAGGAAGGCAAAGAAAGACAAAAAGAGTTAGAAAAGATTAAAAATGTTTTACTAATGCTACTAATAAAATAGGAAGTAATACAAAATATACAAAACCAATCTTGAAAGTCCCAGCAAAGATCAGCACTGCTCCAGCAGCAGCACAGCCTGCACCCAGAAATCCTGGACTGGACACTACAGCCAACCGGAACTGAACTCAGCCTGTCACTAGGCCTCAGTTCGCAGGGATGACTCGCAAGGTCCTCTCCTAATGTCAGCCACAGGGAAAAGGGACAAGATCCTCATGATCTGCCACTTTCATGAGACGTATCACATGAATGGGATGGAATACTTAATTGGTCAGTTTTAGTCACCTGTTTCAGTTATCTCCTCCTTGCCCCTCTCACAGGACCTGTATCCTTATCAGCCATGTTGCATTCCATTGCTATGTCTACCAAAATATGTATCCTACTTTAGAAAAGTGCAGTTACTAAGAAGACTTCAGCTGAAAGGAAAATTCACTAAAAGAGAAACTTGTATTGTTTTTAACAAAACCCGGACAGCATGCTACTATTTAATTCTTAAAAGAGAAAGAAGACCATTTTCATATCCTCACATTTTTGGAATTTCTTTCCTTGCAGAGGGTACTGGTATTGTGTTTCTGTTTGGGGTATCTCATTCCTCTATAAATCTTCAGTCTTGCATTGACATGATTACATTTATTCATATAATAAGTGGGTATGAGAGCAATTAGCATTAACTGAACCTATTTTTGACATTCAATAAATAACATCAACATTTGGTTTATTATTGCATTTGTAACATTTCCAATCTCCTGATGTTTTCGATTAAAACAAAACAAAAACAAAAAGCAGGTTGCGGTTGAACAGTCAGTTGAGCATTTTTGTCAAAATTACAGGAGTTGCGATTTCCTTCAGTCCCAGCTTTATTTTTTTTTTTTTTTAAAGCATCCTTTTTAGGCTTGTTTCTAGGAGTCAGATTACATTTGTTTAATGATACCACTTAAATAAAATAATTTAGAATATGGCATGACAGCCAAAAGACCAAAGTTTTTCATTTGTAGCCCTGTATGCACACAGGGACCTGTATAACTGTCCACATGGCAATGAGCCTGCATAGTAGAAGTGTGTGTTTTCTGCTTTAACTGCTGCTTCAGGAAGAAAATACATGAACAGGTAGAAGTCCCTGGGGACTGACTGAAAGCTAATAGATCATCTCGTTCTGATGAGATGTCCACGTGCCCAAATATATGTGCATATTTTTTGATTAGTTGCTGGTTTTTAAGTAGTGAAACTATGAGTACATTTTTATTTACATATATTCCTTATGCACGCAAGTATCCACAGGGTTGGAGCAGGCTAGTCATCTTATTCTTGTTTCAGAACACTACCTTTATGATTTAATAGGTTCTAGCTGGGCAGAATGGCTCAATGTATGTGGCTTAAGTCAATCAAAGCAGTTAATTGCATACCACTAATAAACAGACAATTGGTGGTCTACGTTTTAATCATCAATATTAATAATATAACAGGTAAACCATGAAACTAGGCATTTGTGTTGTATTACTGAACACACACAAATCTGTGAACAGTCTTCTATAATTGAGTAGTGATCTCACATACTTCCTTGCTTGTTTTTCTATAGGGACACCCAACATCTATAACAGGAAGCATGGATGAAGTGCATGCACACATGTGCACAGATTCTCCGTTTTTGGGAGGTACACGTCCCCATCTGCACATCCTTTCTGCTGGAGGTGCAGGTCTCCAGCTTGTGCTGCTTCCCAGAGTCTGCTAAGTGCGCACTGCTAAGAAAGCACCCCTTGAATTCCCAAACACATGCCTGATATGCTGGTCTCCATTTACTTCACCCTGTGCTGCCAGTCTGCCAGCTGTGTGCAGGCTGCTCACACTGTCTGGTGGGAAAAGGTGGAAACGCCCATGGAGTGACAACTAGCAGGGTTCAACACATCTTCACTGCTGGGCTGTCACTCTAAGGTCTGTCACCCACAAACACAAGTTTTCATGCTTCCTTTCAAGCTGTCTCCTCAGAACTCTGTTCGTAAACGCTTAATCTGGCTGATGATGATCATGAGCAACCTTTGCCATTGTTACTCTACCCATAGCATTCTTGGTTTTGGACAAACAGGTCTCAGAGGAATCTTGTATCTCTATTTAAGGGCACTGATTACATTCACATTCCTCTCAGATTAGCTAGAAGTTCTTGCAGCCCTAAGACTGGTACTATGTTATCTTCACAAAGCTAATGACAGCAGCTCTACATAGCTTTAAAGTAACTACTGCAGTGATGCTCAGAGAAATCTGGAATATTTTTACCAGTTGTTTCTTCAACGTGAAGTTACACAGAAGTAGTTTGCATGAATTTTATAGCATACATTGTAGACAATTTTAATACTTTTGGATGTTTTTAATAGATTTACATTGATTTATAGTGATAGAGTAACAAGTCTGGATTTTTACAAATTGTGTTCTAATGAAAGCCTATCTTCAGAGTCAATTTTGCTGTGATACTGACACTTTGTTCAAATGTTAAATATTTCAGGAAACAGCTAGATCAAACAACACTAACTGGAAATATGCTACCCTAACAATAATGATGCACACATTTGTAATGAACTTAAGAGGCATTAACTGAAACTATTGTAACTATCACCATCAAATCAGTCTGCAGTACAAACAATGCCCGTGATACAGCAACAGGTTAGAAAAAAACTATAGAAAAGATCTTTAATAATTTTAAAAATTGCCTGGCTTATACCTCAGCTGTTTTCGTAGCTCCTCTAGTTCCACATTCTGCTCTGTTACAGTTTTCTGCAACTGTTGATTGCTCTGCAAAATAAGGAGATATTTGTAACATTCTCTATATTGGATTGAAAATGTTTATATTTAGAATTGTTATAGGGCATTTTTACAGTACATAATACCATCAAAATACCTGATAAGGGCTATTTAATACTGTGTCTGGTCTCCAAGTGCCCATGTTTAGGTAGAATATTGTAGAAAGGCAAACACAGAGTAATGTTACCTAATTCTCCCCTCCTTTAGGGAGTGTAAAAACTTTCCAAGTTAAGAACTGTAATAGCTCAGACCTACCATCTACATTCCCATCTAGTTTAGATGTCTAGAATAGCTTGTGGCAATGAGAATCACAGCAGACCACATGTTGCTGGAAATAATTCCTTTGTTTTAAATCAGCTGTTTATTGACATGCTTAACGCTCTCCAGCCCTGAGGCAAGAAACAAGGAGCACGTGTTTCTCCTTCACTTTTTCCATGCCAGCCATAGTGCTGGAGGTGTCATTCTCCTTCAGCTGCCTTCTCATGTGAAAATCCTTCCATATTTTCATTACCTTACTGGCCTTTTCTAGATCTTGCATCCCCTTTTGAGATATCAGAGATGACCACAACTGCAGGCATCATTCAAGATGCCACTGTACCATGGACTTAAGCACAATAGTCCATCCCCATCCCCATCCCCCCTCCAATAACTGCCAACTTATTTTTTTTGACTGTTGCTTCCTACCTCTAAAATACCTACTCTGAGTGATAATTTCAAGAACATCACAGAGCACCCAAAGTGAAAGCTCCCTCTTGCCCACATGCATTATTTTGCTTTAATATCAATGAAATGTCAGCTAAAACTCATTCAGATACTCAACATCATGAGACCTTTCTGCAGATTTCTGCAGTTCACTTCAGTTTTCATTACCCTAAATAGTATAACATCACTAGTGAACACTTACTTCAATACTGAACCTCATTTCCAGAATATTTGTAAATATGCTTAATAGCTTCAACCTGAGCACATCTAGGACACTCAGCTGTTTTACCACAATAAAAACCTGACTAGTTACTCCAGCTCTTCACTGCCCATTTCTCAGTTTGCTAGTTCAAGAGACAGCATGCTTCTTTATCCCATGACATCTTGAGGCCTTTGGTAACAGACCTTGCCAAATGGATAACGCAAACAAATTCATTACTTTTATCTTAACAGTATGTCTTTCAAAGAGTTCACATATTTCACTCTTTCCTCTCCACATAATTTCTTTCCAATTTTATTATTTTAAGCATTGATTCTATTTTGTTCAGATATCTACTACTACTTTGCTTGTAACAGCAAATCAAATTGCTTTAAAAGCTCGTCATTTTATTTGCTTGAAATTGTTATTGGACAGCAACACCTTCAGCAACTCTAAAGTATCTGTCTTTAGAGAACAGTTAATTTTGAGACCATCTCTGACTACATAAGGCCAAATTTACTCTGAGTGCATTATTTTGCTTTTACGAATACTAACAGAATGGCTTGGAAAGAGGACAACTGCTTGCAAGATACAATTCTGTAGTAATCTGCATTATACTACTCAACATTGCTAAGTGCTCAATTGGATTATTGTTCTGTTTCCAGCACCACAGATCAAGAATGGTGACACAAATGGAAAGAATTTAAAGGTGAGCAAGAAGAATTATTAGATATCTTAAAAACATAGTCAAAGAACAAAGACTTGACTTGCTTTGAACAATATAGAAAAAGCAGAGAAAGGGAAAAGATGGCAATATAGAAGTTTTCAATAGCAGAGGCACCATGATAAATACAGAGTCATCTTTCCTTCACACCTACAATACTTCACACCATAAAGACAGAAGAGAGCAGACTGTCTAGAGCAGGTTAGGAGTCTTTCTGCACTGCCAGTATCCAAGACAAACACTGATCAAAAACCATACAGGAATCAGATCTTGCAGAGAAGCAGCTGCTCAGCTAGAAACTTCACCATGTCTTTCACTTCACTTTTTCTATGACATTAACATTGTTTGTCACTCCTGGAAGTCCTAGGCTAAAGCTTGGAGATGAAGAAGTCTCACAGTCTAGGGAAGTGGATGATGCACTAGAAGATTAGGGCTCTGAAAAATTTCTTAAAAAAATACCTGGTATGTAAACTTACCACTGACTTCTTGAACAAAGAGCTCACACAATATTAAGAGCTAATCTCTCAGCCACCCTGATTTGGTGTTTGGAGTTCAGGAAAAAAAGCCATTGCTACTCAATTTTTGAATAGTGGCTAGATAAGTTTGCAAATCTGAATGGCACAAGCTCTTTTCCAGGTATCTATGTGTGACTTTTTTTGTTTTTCTTTTGTACTTTGAGGCTCTAGTAGGAAAAAAACAACATTTACTAGGTCACTGTTTAGAAGGTTTTACTTACCAACTCTATTTTCTCATTGGCTGTATGCAGTTTCTCTATCAACTGTTGAAGGCTAGTCACTTCATTCTAGAACAAGAATTCAGAGCTTCTTATAATCATCATAAAAAGTGTGTAATTAAAGAGTTCCAAGGTCAATTTAAAACATTTTCAAAAAAAGTATACATGTTGCAGAAAATTCAATATGCCTGTGTAGATTTTTATTAGATTACTTTCAGCTGTTAACCTAGTAATCTGGCAAATTAAGTTTAGTATTGAAAAACATAAATGAATTTCACTCAGTTACATAATGCCTCCTTCCAAAACTCATACACTATTACTATCAAAATATGAAAGCACACACAAATAGTGCCTTTAAAGAGCCACACAGACTACAATGCTACTTAGAGGACTTTTGCTAAGCACATCAGCAGACATGTACCCCTTCATAATTAAAAATAATGCCTGTATGGACACACTTAATTTGCTCTTTGCCATATAGAATGTCTTGTGTCTATACAAAAAGCTGTTAGATTAAACTCTTGAGTCCCCGAACTTGAATGCTATTTTCCTAGGAAAACCAGCATAACAAACGAAAAATAATTATCTGCAGCATGCCAAGCGTTTTCAGAGCAGAGAAGGTACTCCTGAGTTGGAATATGTACTGTGCTGTGTTTATTTAACAGTCTGAAGGCCAAGTATATGCCAGAAACCTATTCCAACAACTCCCTAATTTACGTCCAACCCTTACAATGGTCTCCTCTCTCATCTTTGCTTTCTGTCACTTCTAATTCTAGTTGGTCTCACCCATTTACCTCTGGTAGCTATTTTCTGCTCCAACATTAAAAGCAAAACCTAAAATAACATGTATTTAACTGAGAAGTCTTTTTCTATGGGAGACCAGTAGCATTTAAGAATAAAAGGCAGCTCAACCTCACTCTTGTTACAATGGCATTACAATCCACCAAGAATTTAGTTACCAATGAGAAGTGAAACCTGCCAACCCTAAATTCTGCAACAGCTACCAATGACTCTGTGTGCTCTACCATGTGTATGGTACCAGTAACTGACAATGCAACAAAAAAATAACAGAAGGAATAGGAGCAATAAGTTGGAACTACACACAGGTAAAATAGTCCTCATAACTATTAGTTATGAAACTTGACAGAGCACAATAGCTGTACAGATGTTTTACCCAATCCTTGAAAAATAACATATTGCTGAGGTGGACTTAATAATACAAAAGAACAACAACAAAATCCTTAAAAAATAAATTTGTTACATAGGTGAATTGTAACAGTGCCCACAAGTCTAGTGTACTTGAAAACAGAAAGCAAATTCTAAAACTCTGTATTATCTTCTTATAGACCTAGAAATATCAATAGTGAGATGGATACATGCATGAAGTTTCTATTAGTTCTTCACACACTGAGCATCTTCACAGAGCTTGTCAGAGCAAACCAGCTTAATTTCTGAACTAAGATTTACTGAAAGACCCTCCCCAGAAACAGCAGCAGAGAAACCAGCTGCTCAACACAAGCTAATGTTAGAAGAATACTGGTGAACTTTATTCTTCATCTGTTTCCACATGCTTCTTTACTGAATGACAACAGGAAACAGAGACTACTTTTTCTCACTATCCCACTGTGATCTTAGAGACAAAATTCAGGATTCAAACATATGAGAAAAACATGAAAGACTTCCACCTTAGAATTCAGAAATTTTTAGCAGCTTTTTCATATGTTGAATGCTACTGAAGATTTCCAACCACTCAATTCAAATTTATTATTTATATGCACATGCATATCTTGTGCACGTACACATTCATCCTCAGTGCATTGCCCTAGCTTCTGTCCATATATTTGAAATAAAGAACCTTTCCAGTCCTAACAGTGCATTGATCTGACTAATGAGTGGCCACATCTGACCACTCAACTTCAGATGACTATTACAAAAAATAATTACCAGTACTGGTAGAACACCAACCCCCACCCCCTCCAATTCACTTTGACTACACACAGACCCAGATTCCCTACATTCTAGAAAGACATAGCAAAATTAATAAAAATAGAACTGAAAATTACTTTCAGATTTTGCCTTTCAGCCATGTGAATCTGAGTTTCAGTTGTACCTTCCTGGCACTGCTCCTGGAATTGCTTAAGCTCCTGTAATACTTTCTGCCAGACCTCTACCGCTACTTCATTTTCCTAAATTGCAAAACAATGGTTTATATAAAATACTCAATTAGATCACATTTTCCTTTATCTATTATTCTCTAAAAAGAGAAGTCTTACGTTCCATTTTCTGTACTTAGTCTCTGCATATATTAAAACTACACAGACAAAATACCAAATTCAGATGCAAAAAAGCAGATTCTTACAAGTTCAAATTCCACCTACAAGTGAATTGCAAGTTTTATGGACTTTTTATAGCTCAAGCTTACAGGTATTTACTGTAGGTCTACAGTACATATAATATTCAAATACAATTCAGCTGTCAATTTAACTTCAACTTAATCATATGCAGTAGGATTGATACATTATAATAAACTCAATTTTTTTGCTTATCTTCTCAGATTTAATTATTACTTTCTATATCTCACACATACTTGTCTTCTCACATCACATAACAATGTTTTAATCAAAATGACAAACTACTCCAAACATTTTAACTGAACAAAGTATTTCATTAATTTTCTGGTCAGGGATTCAATCTAAAGATCAAGTCAACTAGGTAAAATTACAAGCACAAATTAGTGTTAAAAACTTCCTATATGGATCCAGGATAGGAGGAAATAAAACTGTAAAAATATTTCATCTCACGCACTTGTTTCATCACTTGTAGTTGTTCTTGATAGTTTCTCACTGTTTGTTCATCTCCAGGAATATCAGTTCCTAGTGGCATGAAAGGAAGAGACTCCAGGTGGTCCTCAACAGCATGTTTCAACTCCACATACAGCCTGAAATAAAAAATAAACTAAGCTCAGCAAAGTATTTAACAGAGATTTTTTTAACAACTGAAGTATACCATATCTTCCATCTGTACATACTGTTTACTTCCAACTCATATTTAAATCTATTAATCAAGTTATGCACTATGAACACAGACAGTTTGAAACAGCTTAACAGTTAGTTAAGAGATACAGTTAAATCTGCTAAACCTGGTGCTGTAATCTGTATTTGGCACTTCAAGACTCTAACATTAAGCTCCTGAGTATAAAACCTTCAACTATTAAGTAGATTCAAAATATTTTGAGGTCCTAAAAAAAAGGTTAAAGTTTAGAAATAATAAAAAAAAAAAAAATCAGCAGCAGTAATAGGGCAGTGCAATTATTTACCCTTCATTTTCCTTGGTGACTTGTTCAAATTTCAGTCTCATCTCACTCGCTTGTTCCTAACACAAAAACATGCAAGAGTAAGCACTCATTTCAGTGACACAAACTTCAGTAATTCATTCTTTCACCTTTTAATTCCAAGTGATACTGTAAAATATGGACAATTTAATTCAGTGTAATACAGTAAATGAAAGGAATTTTCTTTTGTAAGGAGAGTCACAGGATGCCCTTTATATTTAACAGTTGCTAAGTCCTGTTATACCTGAGCATTCAGAAGTCATTATGAGCATTAAACTTGGCTTTTGAAATTCTTATAGCTGTTGCAGATTGATTCTTAATTAACTCAAGTTCTTCTAGGGATACAGTGGATAACTCATCTTTTATGCAGCAAAGATTTGAGATAAGAGTTTAGGACTTAATTAAGTAGAAACTTCAGTTACATGAGTCAAATGAACTGTTTTGTTAACTAAACAGTGCAACAAAAGCATAGTGCTTCAATTGCCTTCAAAAATCGGCCAAGTTCAAAAATGGTAATTGCAGAATCTTTATGATGGACTGATCGAACTAAGTGCACTAACCAAAACCAGAGTATAACTTCCGCATGTAGATCACAAGTAAAATTTGCCTTCTGTATGCATCAGGTTTTAATTATTAAACATATCACTTTGCTTTTCAGTGCACATATGAAGCATTAAAAAGTTCAGTTTTTCTGTGGTTGAGAGGATGGTCCCACCTCTGCCTCAGTCTCCATGATAATACACATTTAAAGAATTTTTTGAATATGAAAAACTATTAAGAATGAAAAAAGTTGGGTATATTGACACTAGCAAGACTGAGCTGGACTGTATGGCCAAGATCAAATGTTTAGGGAAGAGGAGCAATAGCTGGTGCATCCGAACATCACCTAGGAAAGGACCTGCAACCCTATCAGAATGTCTAGTGAAATAAAACATGTGTGTTTCATTTCACAGCACCACTTCTCCAAACACTCAGTACACCGTGCAATTTGGACAGTTTTCCAGCCTCTTCATGGAAAGCTCTCCAGCCACTTGAGGCAGACCATAGGCTAGCAAGTTTGTGAAGCATGGTGCAGACATACTTTCCCCTATATATTCTGGGCCCCTCAGCTCAAGGACAGGGAACTGCCGAGAGAGTCCTGCACAGGGCAACAAAGATGATTAACAGAGTGGAGTATCTCCCTTATGAGGAAAGGCTGAGGAAGCTGGGTCTCTTTAGCTTGGAGAAGAGGAGACTGAGGGGTGACCTCATTAATGTTTACAGATATATGAAGGGTGAGTGTCATGAGGATGGAGTCAGGCTCTTCTCGATGACAACCAATGGTAAGACATGGGGTAATGGGTTCAAACTGGAACACAAGAGGTTCCACTTCAATTTGAGAAGAAACTTCTTCTCAGTAAGGGTAACAGAACACTGCAACAGGATGCCAAGGGGGGTTGTGGAATCTCCTTCTCTGGAGACATTCAAAACCTACCTGGACACCTTCCTATGTAACCTGATCTAGGTGTTCCTGCTCTGGCAGGTGAATTGGACTAGATGATCTTTTGAGGTCCTTTCCAATCCCTAACATTCTGTGATTCTGTGAAAAATTAATGGCCTGACACTCACCCTTTACATATTTGTAAACGTGAATGAGGTCACCCCTCAGTCTCCTCTTCTCCAAGCTAAAAAGACCCAGCTCCCTCAGCCTTTCCTCATAAGGGAGATGCTCCACTCCCTTGATTATCTTTGTTGCCCTGTGCTGGACTCTCTCCAGCAGTTCCCTGTCCTTCTTGAACTGAGGGGCCCAGAACTGGACACAATATTCTAGATGTGGTCTCATCAGGGCAGAGTAGAGGGGAAAGAGAACCTCTCTCAACTTACTAACCAACCCCCTTCTAATACACCCCAGGATGCCATTGGCCTTCCTGGCCACAAGGGCACAGTGCTGGCTCATGGTCAACATGCTGTCCACCAGGACTTCCAGGTCCCTTACCCCTACACTGCTCTCCAACAGGTCATTCCCCAACTTATACTGATACCTGGAGTGGTTCTTGCCCAGATGCAAGACTCTACACTTGTCCTCGTGTAATTAAATTTTTCCCCACCCAACTCTCTAGCCTGTCCAGGTCTGGCTGGATGGCAGCACAGCCTTCTGAAGTGTCACCCACTCCTCTCAGTTTGGTGTCATCAGCAAACTTGCTGACAGGGCACTCTATTCCCTCATCCAAATCGTTGATGAATATATTGAATAGTACTGGTCCCAGTACTGATCCTTCAGGAACTCCACTAGATACAGGACTCCAACTAGACTCTGCCCCACCGACCACAACTCTCTGGCTTCTTTCCTTCAGCCAGTTCACAGTTTCCTTCAGTCTACCTCACTACCCAATCATCCAGTCCACACTTCCTCAGTTTAGCTGCAAAGATGCTGTGGGAGACTCTGTCAAATGCTCTACTGAAATCAAGATCGACATGACTGCAGGTAGTTGTACAGTTTTATATGCAACCCAAAGCTGTCGTTTTGTCTGTACTGTTGTTGGAGAATGGCTTAAAAATAAGGGACATGGGTCTGCAGAGCAGTTGTACGAGCAGAGCCTGTTCTGAAGGCCTTAGCACAAGCAGCAGGACCAGGCCGCAGTGGGAACCGCTGACTGTTTCACCAAAATCAGCAAGGACAGTGTGACCTTGGCAGAGTCTCATAAACAGCTTTGGAGAAGCAAGAGCACAAGAATGTAGAATAAGCATAGCTAGTAACTGCAAGTAGGAGGACCATGCAAGTATGACTATTAGAGCTTAAGCCAATTAGCAGGTGACAGGTATGCATAATTATCGTGAACTGTGTAAGTATACGCTGTTCGGGCTAATAAATCGAACTATGCTTTATCACTCATATTGAGTCGACCTGCGTGTTCCTCCGCCGCTCAAATACTGTTATCATATACAATATCCCACATGATCACTTCCAGGTTTATGTTCAAACAACTTTGAGTGCTGGCCCAATTTGATATAATTATCTTTTTTTTTTTTTTTCCCCTAGAGAGGCTCTGATAGAAAGCATAATTGCATGTGAGGGGGAATAATTTCATTTAAAAAAACAATCCTAAGTCTGTGCAAATTCTAAGTTAATTTCCATGTATCTCGGCACCAGCAAAGTGGTGATGCCCCATCTTCCACACAGACTTTCAGAGAGCCATATGGTTCCCAGCTCAAAAAGTTACCTCCACATGAGACCAATCTCTTACAAAAGAGAAATCTAAAAAGTGAAAAAGTCTACTACAGTAGAAATCAAGTATTCTTTCAGGGATATATTCTCCTGAAGATTACCAAGTTTTAAAAATGCATGAAAAGTAACAGAATTGACTGTTAAGGCAGTTTTTTTCTGCTATTGCCTGGAAAAACAACAAGCAACTCTAGAGTTGTGTGATGGACCCAACACAAGGCCAGGCCACACTGCAGCGGGCTGTGCTCTATGTATGCGAATGTTTGTCTCCAGTTTCATAACAAAAATTCTTAATGCTTCCATCCCTGGGTTCACATACCTGCTTAACAGTGGTTCTGAAAATATCATGTATTTCATACTGTCCAAGTGCCACACTGGGCCTCTGATCTGCAAAATACAATATTCGAGAATCACAGCTACAACACGGGCTGTTATCTAGATAAACCTGACAGCAGTCAGAAACAAGTTTAACAGTGTAGCGCTTTGAACGCACACGTTTCATAAAATTCTTCCATTTAGTACAATTATTTTAATGAAAATGGGATGTGAAAAAGTCTACAAAGATGGTGTAATAATAATGAATTCTATTTCTCTAGCATTTGTTCTGTTTTCTTTTAGAAATTTTTAAAAATGAAGTTTCTGCCTAGAAATCCCACAAACACATACATGTTAATGGTCCACAAGGCCTCAATATGACAAATCACATTGTGTGTCCAATTCAGTTAGCTGGATGTGTGACAACTTGTTGTGAACTCAATCCTGCAGTTCTCAACATTCAAAAAATTTGGGCCAAAAGAGCTTCACTGATAAATGGATATAAGCATTGAAGTATACCCAGAACAAACCCAAACAAGAATGAAGAAATGCAGTCTGTCAGTAGATGCTTTCTCTAAAAGAAGCAAAGCATAATGAATAATAAGATTGCATACTGCTGAGTTAGAACATCAGCTAAAGGCACCACTTTTCCTTATTCGTCTGAACTTTGGCTATTGGGATTTCAGAGACTACTTGCACTACAAATGAAAGAACCAGCAGAAGGCTGCAAGGGAGAAATGACAGCTCTTTCTACTGTTTATGGAGTGTTCCTTGTTCTAACAAAAACATAAAAATCTGAGTGACACCTTTGTAACTGGAATGGGTAAAGAGGAAGAAAAAGGAAGTCAGGAAGGTCATGCAAACATGTTGATTTAAAACAACTTTTTGCCTATTTTTCTTGATACACATCCAAGCGGTTCTTTTTGTGGTTCTAATCTCCTAAAAGTGACAACAGAAAAGTTATAGAGAGGATAAATGGAGTAAAATGATATCGAAGGACATGAAAGGCAAAAGTAGCTAACCTCCTCAGGCACAGCAGTCTGCAAACATCAGAGACCACAAGTGCAAAAGGGGTCAAACCTTCAACACCACTTACAGGTGTGCTCACTTGCAACAGTGAATCCCTAAAGACATTCTGATAAAAATTTTATATATTTAGTAGCTTCTCACAAAAATATGTAATTCCTCTATTTCATTATATATTTTTGTGATAAGCTACTAAATACAGCTAAAACTCAATTCATAACTGATAAATGCCAGGGAATAACATTTCATTCTGAAAATCTCCTTTACAGCTACACATTTAACAGGACAAGTATTCATGATACAAAGCAATATTTAGTAGCGCTTAGAGAGCATCTTCATGCGTATTACGCACATTCAGCCTTTTAGAACTTTGACTTCACACTCCTAAAACAAGAGGAACATCAATTCATACATTAGACTCAGAGCAAGTCTCAAATCACTTGGTATACAAGCCAACTTTAAGTTTGTCATTTGGCAGCTTTCAAAACACATGAAGTTTTTAAAAAGAGAGAATTCAACTCCTTGATAGAACAGGCAACTCTTACCACTTTACCATGAATTTAGTCTGAGCTCTAGTTAGAGCCTAATGGTTTATAAATAAGAAGCTGTGCCCAAACAAACTAAATCCATATTAAAATGCAAAACCAATATTTGAAAACACACAATTTGTTCACATCACGGTATAATAAATACTCATGCAAAACTTGATAAAGATATGGGCTTATGAGCTGGTCTTTCACCTTTGGCCACCCAAAGCTGTCATACAAAATCTAGTATCAGTTAAAATGCTGAGGTTCAAGTGATGCATAGGCATAGCACTTCATGGACTATGATGTCGTCCTACTTCCTATTGTGCTATCAAGTTTTCCCACAACACTCATTAGTGACAGCAACATACTCGGGACAACATATCAACTCACTGCCTACAAATTGTGCAGAGCAATTTTTCCCAGTATTTTGCTGATAAGTAATGAAACAGTATTCTGATTCAATCATATTAAGCTTAAAGTTATCAAAATTGTAACAAAGAACACACACTTACAAATACTGGTTTTAGTTCTTAAAGCAAATGTTATGCATAACTGGTAAGGCAGCTTTTTGCCTTTCAGGTATAAGCCAAGCATAGAAGGCACAGTAGTTTCTTAACCAGAAAAAAGAGGTGTTATTTTTGGTTGTTACCTTCGTTATCAGCTTTTAATTATTAGTCCTTTGATGTCGTTATTCACTATAGCAAACACTAAAAGCACTACAGAATATAAATAAATCCTCATTGCTGCAACCACATGCAAAAGGGTTTCTATCCTGTGTAGAAACTGACCCTGAGTCCCAAGAGGCAGCAGCCAGGCCCCGGCTCCTCCGCTCCGTCCTTCCGGCAGCCCCGGGACAACGCCGGGTCCAAGCCGCGCCGTGCCGGGAGCAGCCGGGCAGCCCAGAGAGCCGACCACTCGCATAGACCTCACCTGGTTCTGCCGCACCAGCGAGCTCAGAGGCCATATTTCCAGTGGAGAGCTCCACCGCCGCTCAGAGTTCCGCTCAGGAAAGCCTGAAAAACCCCAGGAAAAGCCTGTGACTTCCAGGCTCGCCGGCGGACACGGAAGGCGAGAGCTACTCGAGAGAGAGAAGTAGGCAGTAACTTCCACGCGCCGGGGACGCCCTTCTCTCGCCCACCGGCTCACACCTCTTTCGGAAAGCAAAGCCGCAGTTGCTGCTCTGGGGAGCGGGGGCAGCAGTCGCAGCCTCGCCTTTCGTAACTGCCGCTTAAGCCAGCGCGGCGACCCCACCACCGCCACCCGACAGTGAAACGGCGACCAACGGCACCCGCGCGCCCCAGAAACGGGCGCTCCGCTCCGCCACGCGCCCCGTAACGGCTAACAGGACAGAAAGCAACCGGCTACCGCTCGGCTCGCGGGCGCCTCAGCTCCTCCCTCCACACCCAGCGCAGCCCGAAACGGCACAGGCGTCACGTGACGGTGGGGCGTGTTGTTCTGAATGTCAATCTTCCGCCCGGCCCCTCCCCCGCCCATATGAGCGCGCGCCAGCCTACAGAAGGGACCCGGCGGGGCGGGCTCGGGGAGCTTGTGTGCGCACGCGCTGGAGCGCTGCGGCCGCGGGAGGATCCGGGAGGGCGAAGCGCAGGCGTTCGGCTCGCCCGGGAGACAGGTTTCCTTGCAGAGGTTGGCTGGAGGTGTGAGAACTCCGTTTTTAAGCTTACCTAAGAAATGTGTGGGTTAATGACAGGCGTTTACGCGTTGAAGTTCTCTTCAGGAAATGCTGCTGCTGGTGTTAGCCTGGAGTAGCCGTGAGGCAGCCGGAACTGGGAGCAGTTTCAAGCCCTGTGGGGGCTCCTGTGTTTAGTAGCGAACTCTGAAGTACAGCAAAAGCTGTTGTGTCTGACACGGTCTCCAAGTACTCCCCTGTCCTCTTGGAGCAGTTAAGAAAAACACCAATAGAATTTCTTCCGCCTTGCTTTTGTCGGTGTTACTGAGGTTGATAGGGTTTGAGTGGAAGACTTAAATCCCTTAGATGAGGAGAGACGTGATGAGGTGATCGGGGCGGCAGCAGCTCTGTCCTTGCTGTGCTGCACATGTGGCTGGGGTCTGGCTGCAGCAGCTCCGTGCAGCCTGGGGCTGAGCAGTGCGGGTCATTTTAAACGGCTGAGGAAGTACTGCCTGCAAAACTACCGCTTTTAGCGTTTGCATCTCTTTACAGGTCATTAACAACTGTCTGAGCTGTAGTGTTAAAAGGTAATTAAAGGTCTACTGTTGCGGTTTTAAATTACTTTTGCACCATTACTATGTGTTGCTATTTTTATTGTAATTGAAAAGCATTCTAGTAACCAGCTTCCCTAAGTCTGTGCAATATAATAAACTCAAGACTTGCATGGCCATTAATTTGAAAAAATCTCAGCTCTGCTGTTCATCAAGTCAAATAAATTGAGCACTGAGTAGACCTCTAATGAAAGCTAGTGGATGTCTTGCAATTTTCCCTATTTCGTGGTTATCTTTAAAATTGCTTGTTCTTACAATTAAGCGTAGTATTTGTTTTCAACAGTACGTCAAAACTTCAATCCGGTTATTTCAGTACATGATAAGCTCTCCCTGCAGGAATTAAGTTTTTCACCAAAAAAAAGACGTCTGTCTTATATAGGTATAAATAGCAAGCTGATAAGTATTTTATCTTCGTTTTTACACACTACAGTTACAGTAGTGTCTAAATTGGTTTAGCAGGTTCTGTTATTTCACTGTTGTGTGGTTTGGTGTTTTTTTTTTTAACTTGGTATGTTGTGACTCTGTTCCTGGGACAACCTTTCAAATCTTGTGCACAAAGAGAAGCTTCACATTCCTTACTTCAGTTGGAAATTATTATAGCTAGTTGTGCAGTTCTGCCTGGATTTTAAGATATTCCTGGGCTACTTTAATTAGAAGGCTATGTTTTTTTAAAACACTGTTGAAATCTGTCAGTATTTTTAATAGGTATTTCAGATATTTACCTTGACCAGTGAGTGCAAAGAGTTAAATATATTAGCACAAACTGGAAATACAATAATAGAAGGAAATATCGACTTCTAAGTCTGTAATGTTATTTTAATAGGGCAGTATAAAATGGGTTCATAACACTTTATTAGCTTTCTTGGATATACCTGTCTACTCTTAAACTTTACTCTTTGAGTAAGTGATCCTGCTTGTGTTACTCTGTCTTGTTTCCTTTCACAGTAAGTGCGTGTAAGGCATATAGAGGTCTGTTTACAGGAATTTTCCTGTTCATTTCAAAAACCACTAGGAAGGGTCTTACCGTCTGTGGTTACTCCATGCTCATGCTACTTAATGTTTGCAGCTTAGAAAATTAAAAGCACAATACTTGTCTGCATTTCCTGTGGATTAAGATTTTCTAGATGACTTTAAGGCTAGATAACCCATTAAATATGTTTTAGCAGCTGTTTGTATTGTGTAAGGGGCTTGTTGTTTAATATATTTTTTTATGTTATTTAAAATATTTGAGGGTGTTGGTTGACAGCCATCTGAATATGAGCTACTGGTGTGCCCAGGTGGCCAAAAAGGCCAACAGCATCCTGGCTTGTATCAGGAATAGTTTGGCCAGCAGGACTAGAGAAGTGATTGTGCCACTGTACTCAGCACTGGTGAGGCCCCACCTTAAATCCTATGTTCAGTTTTGGGCCCCTCATCGTAAGAAAGACATTGAAGTACTGGAGAGAGTGCAGAGGAGGCAATGAAGCTGGTGAGGGGCCTGGAACACAAGTGTGATGAGGAGCAGCTGGGGGAACTGGGGCTGTTCAGCCTGAAGAAAAGGAGGCTGAGGGGAGACCTTATCGCTGTCTACAACTACCTGAAAGGAGGTTGTAGCATGGAGGGTGTTGGTCTCTTCTCCCAAGTAGCAAGTGATAGAATGAGAGGAGATGACCTCAAGTTGCGCCATGGGAGGTTTAGGTTGGATATTGGGAAAAATTTCTTCATGGGAAGGGTTGTCAGACATTGGAACAGGTTGCCCAGGGCAGTGGTGGAGTCACCATCCCTGGAGGTGTTTAAAAGACGCGCAGATGAGGTTCTTAGGACATGGTTTAGTGCTAGAATTAGGTTATGGTTGGATTTGATGATCCTGATGGTCTCTTCCAATCAAAATGATTCTATGTTTCTGTTTAACAAAATGTTATCTTGTAAAAACATCGTTTTGATTTCAAGAGATGTTTTTGACATTTCGTGGCAATCCCTCTAATTAATGATGTGAAATCATCTGCTGGTGTTTGAATATCAAGAATACATTGTTAATGTTGTCAAAACTTTTGATAATATTACTTTTTATATTTTTGTAGGGTGGAATTGGTAATGCTTATGAAATGCCCCTGGAGTGTGACTGGATGAATGTTATCTTATGACTAAATTAGAGTTTTATAGAAACATTGAACTTCTTCTAGATCTGCCTGATACTATTGCAGAATACCCAATTAAAACAATGTTTCCTAAATGCTCTGGGGAACTAGAGGCTGAGGAGCTACCAGTCCTTTTCTTCAGGATAAGATGAAATACTTGGTCTATAATGTGGGTAAAGAAAAAAAAAATTCAAAAGTTACTTACGATTGTAAGTCAAAATTGTGATGATTCTATTATTTATCAATGTAGCTGAATAGGTGATGGACTTGTTCCCCTGGGGAATGTAGAACCTTCTACCTTTTGGGTTTGCCCATTTTTATCTAGCCTGTATTCCTGTTAAAATAAAGTACCCATCTGAGCTTAAGGCTGTTCTTAAGGTTTGTGCGGTTATCTCTAAATAACAGTAGCTGTTGGAGTGCAGTGTGCGCTATTTTTGCTGCTCTGCAAACATCCATGTGTTTAACAAGATGTGCTTGCAGTTTTTAAATCCTTTAGTTTGGCTAAGAGAAGCTTCAGCTAATTGTTTCATCATCTTGCATCTCACATTCATAGAAGGTTTTTCTCAATGTATTTTTGTTATGTTACAAAATCATCTAGGACCATTTAGTGGAGACTGTTTTATCTATTACCTTGATAAATATTTCTGATGGTTTTGGAAGGTGTTTAAGTACATAGCTGAAATGCCTTAAGCTTAGTAAGACTTCAGAGTGATTTGTAACCATGCAGGTTTAAAAACCTATGAAAAGTATTCATGTAACTGTTTATTTAATTGCTTTATAAAGCTAAACTATTTCAGCTCTTCTGTTGCCATGACTGACTGTAAGAAAGTGTGCTTTTTTCCTGGCCAAGCAAATAGTGCAGTTGATGGTGGAATGGAATTAAATCTTCTTTGACAGAAACTTTTGTTGTTTATGTAGTACAAGAAGATGGAATTTAGAATTAAACACACATGGGATGGTTTACCTGTGAGCCATGAGCCGGTGACAATTGGGCTCAAGTCAGACAATGCAGGACTGCTAATGGAAGTTAATGCTCCATTCTTTAATGATCCTCCAGCACCACTTGGAGAGCCAGGGAAACCTTGTAGTAGACTGTGGGACTATGAGGGTAAGTGTAACTGTTCTGTTGCAAATATCTGATCTGTGTCAACACTGGTGTTCCTCTGTAGTTAATATGCCTGGTCTTTATTTAAGGGTCTATAATGTTTGGGATTTTCTTTAAGTAATCTAGTGGTTGTGAGGGCCTGACATCTAATTCAATTCAGTTTATTTAGTCACAGTACTGCTTTTAAAGATCAGATCTGAAATGTGAAAATTTTCCTTTCTCTTATATCCTGAGGTCTTTGGGAAAGAATTTAGTTGTAATCACTGTAAACGCTTAAACAGCTCCTTGACTAACTATAAGCCTCATACTATATTCAGCTGTAAACTACCCCAAACTGTATCAAGAGTGATGCTCTTTTTCTAGGTAGTTGTTTGATTTTCATCACTAACACTCCTAGCTGTGAGGTGAGTGGTTGTTTTACGGTAGTGCAACAATACAAATGACTATGAAAAGAAGCAAATATGTTTTGTCACTCAGTGGCCATAAAGAAATGGACGACAATGAGCTGGATTAGTCTCAAGAATGATGATGCTGACTCTTCCTGATCTTGTCAATAGTATGGGCACTCAAACTTAGTTTATGGCTTACTGTTATAACTTGTGGAATGATAGAGACTTGACATGTTAGAATAACAAAATTATTTTGTTATTCGATGTATAGAAATGCATTTGCACTAGGTAAATAGAAGTGAAATCCTAAAGATAGGTTCTACTTTTGCTTTAAGAAGTAGAGAGCAATACCTAGAACATGTTTACTTCAATTGCTTTTCCAAAGTGTATTTGAGGAATACAGAGATATGAAACACAGAAAGAGCAAGTCATAAAATATGGCTCACAATTGTACCTAAATGGAATGGAGAATATCCTTATAGGAATGCTGTTTTCATTTTGCTTTCCTGTCAATACTGTCACTTTTACTTCTTGCTTTGAATAATGCAAGAATTTAATGCTTCCAACAGCAATCTGCTTACTGATTATTGAACTATTCTGATTAAAGCTATATTAGAACAACATTAGCACCTCTTTGATTTTATTACCTAAAATGTAAAAATAAAGTTAGCAATCATATATAATTATTCTAACTAAAGCTTTTTAATAATGCTATTACTGTGAGAAGCACTGTTATAGTGCTGCTTTGTGTTCCTGAGAGTTGATCCAGCTGTCACACCTTTCAGGTACATGTGGAATACTGATCCCCTGTCCAAAGTACCAGCCATCTACAGAACAGGGAAAAGCCATTTGAGCTAAACACTTTCTTACTGTTTCTGAGATTTAGCAGACTTGGTTATAGACTGTGTGCTCTGCTGTGAGGCATGTTCTTCTTTTCGTCTTTTTTTTTTTTTTTCCTGGTGCTCTGAACCCTCAGGCTACCAGCAAACATAAGACTTCTGCGCTTAAGTGCTCTACCCGGGGTGCCTACTGTGAGTATGATTGACTAGAATTGCTCTGTCTTGGTCAGCTTTGTTCACAGCAGGCATACTAGATGAAATCACTATGTGCTGATGCTTTTCTTACTGCATTGGCAGCTAGTGGTTGTTAATAAACCTGCCGTTTTTCTGCTGCATCAAGATCAGTATTTCCAAAGCTAGAGTTGGTAAAGTGAATAAAATTAGTACAATGCTTTGTAAAGCTCTTTATGGTGATAGGCATTGAAAAAAATTTAAATAGATAGGAAGCTGTCAGTAGCATGTACACAGCTAGACAAACTCTGGCATGGCACAGGCCAAAAATCAAAAGCAAGATTGTTTTAGAGGGGTATGAAGGTGTTTAGGATATTTTAAAATAGTTATTATAAAATACTGATAGGCTGTGTTGTGGGTTTTTTTTTTAGTTGTTGAAGCATTTTTTCTGAGTGACAGAACTGAACAGTATTTAGAAGTTGAACTTTGTCCGTAAGTACAGCACTCTGGCAAAAGTCACAAATGTTAATTTGCATTTCCAGTTCTAATGTTTGTTAGATATATGTATGACGAAGACTGGGTACCAAAGTTGTTGCAATCCGAAGAATGTGAATGTTTGTGACAGAACAGTATGCTAATGATTTGGCATGATTTTAAGAAAATTGTGTTCTGATTTCTTGACAGCCATGGACAACACTTGTTGCTGCTGCTTTCTGGCAAAAGAAGAGTTTGGAAAGTAAGTGATCAAGTACATTCATAAGGTACAGAAAAGATATTTGGTTTTAGGTACCTGTTGCCTGATTGGGAGATAACTCTATTTTCCTTCTTTACCAGGAAGAACTTCCTTTAGAGTTTGAGGTGACCAAAATGAAAACCAAATGGGAGGGTAAAGCTCATCTTCCATGGCACTATTTTCCACCATGCACTAACAAATTCAATGCATTTGCAATTCATGGCTCAGGAGAAGAGAGAAAGTATGAAGCGCTTCATCCTGTGCCTCGACATGAACTACAGGAAGGACAGAAACCAGATTTGTAAGCATGAAATTAGCTTTTTCATAGAATAGGTGCACTATTCTTGAAATACGTAATGCAAGCTAACCTGGTTTCCAGACTAAATGCCAGTAGGATTTTAACTATACTGCTCAGCCCCAGCTCCACTGGCACTGTACTTTGCATAAGGCCTCATAGCAGGTAGCTGTAAGCAGTGCTTGATTGCTGGGTTATCCCCTAGCTGCACAGCAAGTGATACATTCAACACCATTGGCATCTGTTTTATCACCTTCCTCAGCTAAATCATAGGTAGGTTGCTCTATATTTTCCTTGCCTCCAGCACCTTCTGAAATGTTGTTTAGTGTTAATTTCACTAGGTACATTTCCAGTAAATCTCTTTTGCTTCTCCTCTACTGTGATAAACGACCTCACCTATACAGATGGGTCCGTATTATGGAAAAAAATTGAAAAGCAGATTAAACTGAAAAGTATATTAAAAAGATACCCAGTATGAATAGAAAAAACTAGAATATCTTGATCTTTAAATTATGCTTTGAACCTCTTTATTTTCTTTGACTGTGAGGCTGAGATGGTTTGATAAAACCTCTGGACACTTTGTATAAATGAACTAGCTCTAGAGCTCCACCGTAGTTCTTATACAAACTTGTTAATCAACATAAAATGGTGGCCAGGTAAGGTAAATTTTAGATAAGTTACCCTTTTTTGCCTTTCTTTAAGAAAAACTTAACTTTTGGAACTAAAAAATAAATTGTAAGCTATTGCTAATAAGAAATATTCTGTTTAGCTGTGTTCTGTAAGAAATAGATACTTTTTTTTCCTGCAGTAAACTGGAGAATGCCTGTAATATTTTTCAGGAAGGGATTATTTTTATGCTTTCTTCCAAAAAGAACCCTTGACTTTTTCAGACATTGGTAGCAGATGCAATTATGTGAAAGGTTGTTCCTTGCTATGTTCATTCCTCTTAGTTTGTCTTCACTTTTACAAACTACTTTCTAATAAGAGAATTCTACTTAGCTTTTTAAATGGGTAGTGCAGTGTCAGATGTTCTATCTACTGTTTGACAGTTATTTTATGTAAGAACTAGGAATTGGGTGCAGTGTCTTTCTTCTGTTTCTGTATGGTAGCGTAAAGGAGAAACTCTTAGCAAGAACTGATTTCATCATGTTTAAAGGAAATGAGCCTTCTAGCCTTCCAGCAAATATATATTTACTAGCTTTGTTATCCTGTCCTGCCACCCTCCTCTCTGTAAGGAGAAGATATCAGTGGGATACAATTTTTCAATTGCTCAAGAGCTGTAAATTATATTTACTTAATTGGAATATAGGTAACTCATAAAGTAGGACAGTACTGTGCTCTTGCTCTGGCTGCAGTTCCAGGCAACATAAGGTGAAGGAGTTTAAAAGGAGGACACTCTGTTCACTTCACTTTGTGCTGTGTGATACTTGTTCATAGCTGAGGATTTTGCCCTGTTTTCTAGTACAAAATTTTCAGAAAGACAGTAGTGTTTTTATTTATAAACTCAGATTTTGGAAAAAGAACACATGGAATGGCGGTTACATTCCTGCCCAAGAAAACATGAAAATAAAGATTAGTTAAACCTCTTGAGGATACTGCCTTTAATTAAGACACATGCTGAGACTTGTAACATTTTTGTCTATTTCTCCTCTTTGCAGTCATCGCCTGGAATTTTTCGAAGAACTGAACCTGAAAGAACTAATGGGAGAAGACTGGAAGCAGCCTGAATCAGATATATGGAAGTCTCTCTCTAGTTAAATGGGTTGAGATATAAGTTTTTATACAATAGCATTAAGGTTAGATGAAGGTGTGCATAAAAAAACTTGTACATTTTGAGCAGTGTTTGTAAATATCAGATTAGTAAGGCTTTCCTTGACAATGAAAGCATTGATCAATCTTAAACTGTGAAGTATTTAGGCCACTTCATTCTAAATGTATGAAGTAAGCAATGGCTTGTGTTTCAGTTCGTCTGGGTATGGAGTTTTTTCATCTGTACAACAGAGATGAATCTGCTTCTACCAGTGAAGGGGGAAAAAATGTGCTAAATTTATACCTGTGTTTTCATGAGAACTCCAAACTTCACAAGGTCAACATCTGGCTTGGAATATTTTGGCTCCTTGTAGTTGCTGCATTTCTGGTGTATTTTCACTGCTGCTTGCTTGTTTCTTGGCTGTTGAATGAGATCATGTGCACTAAACTCTTTAATTGCTATCAGGAGAAGGAATGCTTCCTCCAGGAACAGAAAATAATATAGCTGTTATGGTATTTTGTGGCACAGTACTTGCATTGCAAGATGCTGGAGGTATAACACTAGCCAACCCCTTTCTGATACCTGAAGTTTTCCTTTGTACAGTGCTGAAGGAGGAACTTATTAGTTCCTGGGAGTTACTTTATTAGCAGACCTCTCCGCTTCACATTTAGTGTGGAACTTCTAGTGATATTTAGATACAGAGGGTAGATTTACAAAAAGCTTTATGCATTCCAGGAAAAGTTTCTGATAATGTTTAGTAAAACTTTTTGATATAGCTGTGTGCCTACAAAAGCTTGTTTGTTATCATAAAGTCATAGAATGGGTTGGAAGGGGCCATAAAGATAATCTAGTTCCAACCCCCCTGCTATGGGCAGGGATGCCTTCCACTAGACCAGGTTGCTCAAAGCCCCATTCAACCTGACCTTGAACACTTCCAGGGATGGGGCATCCACAGCTTCTCTGAGCAACCTGTTCCAGTGCCTCACCACCCTCATGGTGAAGAATTTCTTCCATGATCTTGCCAGGCACGGAGATGAGACTGGTCTGTAGTTCCCCAGGTCTTCCTTTTGAAAGGTCCTTTGGGCTTCTAAGGCCTTGTCATACCACCTTAAGGATTCAGCTCAGACATAATGAGGATTTTGTTTACAGGCCGCCTAACCTTGGGCATACTCTAATTGTATGTGCCTATGTTTCTACATATGGGCATGAATATTTTTAACAATACTGAATACTGTTAGCTGTTAACATCCAATATGTACACTCTTGCAGGATTTGCAAATGTTTTTTTTTATTTTTTAGTCTAGCATACTAAGTGCTGCTTGTTTGTGGCTGCTGACTTGATCCTTTTTAAGTTAACTTAGAAAATGGGAATCTCACCCACTAAACATGTCCTACATCTGAAAAGTGGGTGACATTAAAATCAAACTTTTTTGGTTTAGTTCAGAATGAGGATTCAGACCATGACATGGTCTTCAGTCCTGCATCCAGTTGAACTGTCATCACAGTGTAGAAGCTGGTTGTGTTCTCTAGTTTTGTGAGGAAGATTGTTTTGGGAGTCTGAGAGAATATCAACAAGTCAAAATTGAAGGAGTATATTTCAGAAGTTATGCCATGAGGGTGTGTTTTTTTTTTTCTCATCCTTTTGTGCAGCACTTTCTACTGAACAGTTTAGAATCCTGCAAGATCCTAGAGGGGACTAGTGTTCTTGTAGTCTAACATCGTGCTCAAAGCATAACTGTTGTTGAAACTAGATGAGTTTGCAGAGAGCCTTGTTGAGTTTAGAATAACTCCAAAGATAAAGTTTGAAATGCTCTGGGTAGTCTGTTTCAATACTCAGTTACTTCTGTTACAAAAACTTATGTAATTACGTTTCCTGGCGCTGCAACTTGTGCCCATTGCCTTTTGTCCTTTCTCTGTGCATCTCCGAGAAGAGTGACTTTTTTTCTCTGTATCTACCCATTAGGTGTTTGAAGATAACTGCTAGCTCCTCTTGGGTTTCTTGAAATGTTGTCTTTCTCAGTTTGTCTTTTGTGACTCTCATTAGTAAGCACCTTCCCCTCAGACTGACAACATAAATGTGTAAGCTGGGTTGTAACTCAGAGCAGCAATGCTCCCAGGCCTTTCTTGTTTGTTTAGCTCATAAATGATTCTAAAAATCTTGTGTGTATCTTTAGTTGTCAAAATGTGTGCAAAATTTTGCACAAGACTGCACTTTAAGTCACATTGCTAAAAGGATTTTCTGTTATCTTAGCTTCTATGCAGTAATAATCATAGTCTGGTCATGTTTTCTGTACTGTCTTTAACTTTACATGTAAATTCTGCTTGAGAGTAAAAGAAGGTGGGAATATCTGCCTTTGTGAAGAATATCTTTGTGTGATTAATATCTGTGAAATATAATGTTACTTCAGAGTTTTTGTTTGGCTTTAGAATTCCCTCTTTGTACTTCCAGTTTTATGTATATATATTTTCAAATTTAAGGATATTAGCCTCTTTCAGGTGCAGACTTTGGCATGTCAATACACTGGGCCATCCAATTGTTTTTGCGCTCTTTTAATTAGGCACTATAGATTCCTTGCTATGAAGTGCCATCTGTTGAAAATTGTAAGTATTGTACTTTTAATTGTTTGGCTTTTCTACCTTCAATCTGTGTACAGTTTTCTAAGGAATGTCATCAGTCTGAAATATTGAATAATCCAATAAATGTTGATTAAAATACTTTTTTAGATACATATAAAAGCTGCTTTTGAAATTTCAGTCAAAAATAAAACAAAAACCAAAATATCACTATGTTTTTAGACTTCATTTTAAATGATTTGTTGATAAAGTGCATGCAAATGTTCAGAATGAGTTTATTTTTTTCCACAAAGGTTGTCTTCATGTGATGAATGATGTTTTGTATGTAAGGGACAGTAAATCAAATAATTTATTCAGAGGCTTCATCTTGTATTCATGTGCACTTCAAACTGACTACTTCAGATTTGACTTTGGATGCAAATTATATTAACTTGGAGGTAAATAAATTACTTTCTCTAAATAAGTAATTTAACATAAAATAATTCTCTGCGGTACAAAATGTAATGCTAGATACTTCTGAAAATGGGAATTGCCGTATAGACATTACTTGAGGCATACTGTTCCACAGTGCTGTCAGGTGATTCACATGTGTGTTTCTGAGTTTTAACATTCTGTTTGAACTGTAAATGTTGCCCTTCATCAGAAGGTTTCCATATGGGCTCCTAAAGTGCAGAGCTGAAACCTGTACACTGACTTGTTTCTAAAGATTTAAAGTTAAATTAATCCTGTGGTAGAAACTTACTGCAGGGAGGAGTCTTGACATAGGGCATGCACTAGATGAAAGCACAGTGTCTTGGCTCACAATAGTGAATTCATGGCTCATCACTGGACAGTGCAATACCTGCCAGCATCACAGCTCCCAGGACTTTGCAGGGATGGCATCAGTGTTTGTTGAGATGACAAGCTGGTTCGTAGCTTTCTTGATCTGATCGGCTTTTTAACCAGGTTTCATTTTACACTGGAGTCCAGTTGTAGGCTGTCTCTCCTCAATTGCCTTTTTTTTTTTTATGACATACAAGCTTGAAGGAAAAACAAACTCTGTTCTGCATGAGTTCCATGTAAGTACGTGTTCATTGATTAATTCTGGCCTAGAAGGAACGTGATTTGATATAGTGTAGCTCAATGTGTGTATACACATGCATGCATAGCTAGAGAGGCATTCAGTATTGTGCTGGTTTTGTATGTCAAACTTCTATCAAGAATCTGATACGTACAGATAAATTTTCTAAATTGTCATGTTAGGTATACTTTATGTAGGATATCAATTTGATAAAATGCGGAGCTGCATGATAGAAGGCATAGATCATGCAAGCACTCTAGCCACAAATCCATTTCTCCTTGAGCACTTCTTAGTCATCGCTCTCTTAAAAAAAAAAAAAAACCCAAAAACAAACAAACAAACCAACCTACCACTCTGTCTTATAAGTGTTTTCTGTGGGTAATATTTGGCTTTGTGCCAGTTATACCCTGTGACATATTGGGTCTAAGATGCAGGGCTTTTATTACTTTAGAAATGGGGGAATATGCATTTGGGGTACAGAGCGTTGTTTTGTTTTGTTTTAGGTTTTCAAAGGCTTTAGATAACCGTAAGTATGAAAATGTCAGTGGCGTGCCAATTTTTAATTGTTTTACCATATTTGGCCAGAATTCCCAAGAAAATGGGACTGTTGGGCTAGCTCTGCCTTCTTGCCTTTCTGGCAATGTCATCATCACATTTTCCTTCACTACCACAACAATTTTTAAATTAATTAGCCAATTGCACCTGAGTCAGATGGGAACAGACAGCCTAAAAAGACACTGGATTCTTGCAAAATGTGTGGATGTGAATGGCTGGAGGCAGTTCTTCACTATGGTACCCCAAGCTGAGGAAAAGGAGAGATCATCTCAGCCCTTGTCCTGTTGCTTACATAGAACTCAATACTAACAGGGTTGTTTTTCTATTGTGGCCAGATAATTTGTCATAAACTTTTAATTAGTTCTTAGATACTCCTACAACTGTCCTTCCTATAGCGTAATAGAATTCTCTGTCTTAAATAGCTTATACTATTGTGGTATTTGATTTACTGAGTTTAATGAAACACTGAGCAGTTTCACTGTGGTTCTTTCCCCACCCCCCCCGCCAGTCTTTTCAGTAAATACTTGAGCAGTTGAGGCAGAATGCAGATTTGGGTATTTCCAACGGCTTACTTAAAAGATGATCAGACTGAATAGCCTGCGAAACAAAAATACTGAGCTTCAAAAATGAATAACATACCTGTATAGAGAACTTTGGCTTGTTTCAACAGTTTTGTCATATAAGTGCATTTCTAAGCTCCTTGTGATAGTATGTTTATTACTTGTGAACTTCAACATTAAAACTAGAATTCTACATGATGCAGCCCTCCTTATAACAACAGTGAATCTTTATAGAGTTGGTTGAAAATATCTTAAGACTGCACTCCTCAAGACCACCTTGTGTTTTATGCGTCTTGCCACTAGGTGGAAGAAGAAGGTTATCAAAAGTATGCCTTGGTGCTAACAGCCTAGTTATCCTCAACTATATCATTGATTTCAGAAAAAAAAAATGTTTCATTCAAGCAGATGATAGCTTATTTTTATTTCTTGGGACATCTTTATCAAAAGAAACACTATTCTATGTTGTGTAGCTAGAGCTCTTATGTCGAATTTCGTACAGTAGCATATTGATAAATAATTCAGAGAAGATAAATTCCATGATGTGTCAGTCTGTAATAGAGAAGATAGTGCTGTGATACACAAATGACTTGAATATTCTATTGTGTTTTTCATAAATGCCTTGGAAACTTTCAAAAAAGACTGCATTTAATTCTGAAATAATATTTTCTTTTTAAATATAGCAGAATGTGCGTCCTTCAAGAGTAAGGCTTGAGTGGTGCGAACACTTTGGAGTGAAAAACGGTAGCCTAAGAGGAATGGGGAATTGCTGTTCTTCAACACAAAAATGCAAAAAGAAAGTTTTCTTTAAGGAAAACTTGAGTGTCCACTGGTAGAAGTGTCTTAAATGCAAAAATGGAGCAACTTAGTCTGTCAGGTGTGGAAGGAGATAAAATCTAATGCTGCATGCACTGACCCTGCAGAGCTTGTTTTTTTTTTTTTTTTTTTTTTTTTAATGCAAAAGCTCTGAATGGGAATAAAATTTTCCTAATGTGTTTGTATACTTCTAAATCTGCCAGGTCAGATGCTATCTAGTAAACTGTAACTTCATGATGGATTGTGTAAGTTTTGTTTGCCATGGCTGCCATTGCTGCTGTATTATCTGTTCTAGTTAACTCATTAGAAATGCAAGTCAGTTAATATTTGTACTGCCCAGCAGCACTATGATGATACAGGCCTGATGAATGTGATGTTAAATAACTGTTGCTTGCTGTTCCTTTTTCCCAGGCTGAGGTGTTTTGTGCCTCTGAAAGGCACAGCACAGAATGTTTCTTGTATTTGAAATTCTGACCATGTAAAATGCTTTCAAAATATGAATAGCACAGTGCATAATTTTCTGCACGTAAAATTTAAAAGTAGTCTTTCACGCTGCCAAAACGAATTCTAAAATGGACTTCATTGCATTTAATTATGGTGCATTTATAATAATGTTATTGAAGTTTGATAGTTAATCTGCATGTTTTCTATTGATGATTCCTTCCTTTTGCTTTCAGTGAGTGCTTTAGTTTACTACAGTGTCTCTGAACAGTGCTTCAAGCCTGATTATGGAACCCTTATTTACACTGATTGTATAAGTTGCTATACACATGCTCATACAAATAGTCCTAGTGAGATCAATGCAACAGTTAAAGTGTATGACAGTTATGCCTTTTTCTGTTTACTTGTTCATCTGTTGAAATCAGTATCAGTGTTATCTGGAGAATTAAGTTCCAGAAGCTAGTTCTATGTGATCATACTGCTTGGCATTGCTTGTTTTCTTTACTATGGTTTAAAACAAGGAAAAGCCTTAGCTGCAGTGTCTGCAGGAGGGGTTTAAGTGATGGTTTGGGAGGCACTGTTTGTATCTGTGTTAGCTATGAACATACCAAAATATGTTTGTGATTTATTTTCAGAAATAATGCTATAGAGTACCAGTGAGTATGTGTATAAATACCCTCTGCCAGTTATGTAGTTGTCCTAGTTTTGTCCATCTGCCAGGGTTTATTGTCACCTTGCAGTAAACATTGACAGTAGTTTATTTACAAATACCAAATGTGCAAGAATACATTTGTAAAATAGAACTAAATTGTGTTAAAATAGCCCTGAAAAATTGAAATTACTGTGCCTTCCATGCTGTTTTAAAAGCTACCTAACCATTTAAGTGGCTTTCTTGGAACATGCAACAGATTCTTAAGAATAAAACAAAGGAATTTTTGGACATCACCTTTTTAAATTACAGAACTTCCCCCTCTAGAACCCTTTTTTGCCAGTTTAATCTTGTCTTTCATTTCGTGAATTTGTTCTCTTGAACTCAGTCACTGCAGACAATGAAGTTTATATTATGGTGTCAGTAGTAGCTGTCCTGTCATAAAATTATTCATCTCTTTAATTGTAGGCAATCTAAGTGGTTTACTTGCTTCTTACTGCTGAGTTTGCTTCCATCAGCAAATTGAACATTTTGGAAACTGGTACTTTTCGTCGTGCTTTATAGCTTATACAAGTCATGGTATTTATATTTAATTGTGCCTGGCACTTTAAATAATTAGGTTTTGTCTTAAAGTTGCATATTACTTTCCTAAATGTTAACGGGGTGGTCTGTAACCTCTTATGGCTGGTATCTACTTCAAATCTTTTTTTTTAATGTCGACAAAATACTTTGCTGTTTCAGAGGTAGGTAGTTCATGATATTGGAAGACAAAAATGTGTTCTTGTGCCTTGTTACATTCTTATGTCTTACAGAATTAAATCTTGAGAGGTCCGTATTATTGTGAACAGGAGTCTTTTGTAATCTCTATGAAACAGCTTTTCAGAAACTATTCTGCGTGTCTTCAGAAGAGCTTTTTTTTTTTTGCAGATTTACAGGTGAATTCTCTGAAGATTCTGCTGGAAGTGGGAATACACCACTGGCAGGTAGAATTGCCAGGCTTTAACTTGTTTGATGCTGAGTTGTCTTTTTGCCTCTCAGTGACAAGTTATGTGACAGCGTTTGTGTATTTTTTTAATGAGTGGTTAGGCTAGGTCTGTCCTCAGCCTGGAAAAGAGGTAGTTTGAGCAAATGGTAGAGGGCTACAAATTGCTGTATAGTGTTTGAATGCATGAAACTGGAGAGAAGCTGAATGGGGGTTGATTTATTCTAATGGAAGGATGGACCATCACATGAAGCTGGTTGGTGCCATTCTCAGAGCAGAGAATGGGTGGTACTTTTTGTAACATTGTATTGCCACTGTGTGTTTGAGAAGTTTCTGTGGACTCAGTGGGAGACTGGAAAAGATACCTGGAAGAAAGATAAGTGTGTTTTTTACATATATAAAATCAGGTTTAAGAAATTCCTTTGGCTGAAAATAACTGGAGGTTGGGAGTGTAGTAGGATAAGCATATGCTTTCTGTACTTTCCGTTCTTGCTCTTCCTTTGGCATCTTCTTACAGATACAGGCCCCTGTGCGAGATGGATTCCCAATCTGAAATGCTGCAGTTATTCTTATATCTGGAAACCTGTCCTGGTTTTGTTAAAAAACAAGTTTCTCTTTTAGTGAATTTGCCTGTCAGCTAAAGCCTTCGTATTAGCTGCATTTTCCTGGAGAACCAGATACATGTTTTGGTAAACCTAGCAATGGAATTCAAACTTATTGATAAGCATGGATGCACCCCTTTTGCGAGACGAGCAACAAGAAACAGGTGACCAAGAAACTGACCAACAGAGTATAACATCCCATTCACATGAGTAGTTCATATAAAAGTGGGAGACCACGAGGATCTTATCCCTTTTGCTTATGGCCAACATTAGGAGAGGACCTTGCTAGTCATCCCTGTGAACTGAGGCCTAGTGAGAGACTCCAGCTCCGGTTGGCTGCGGAGTCTGATCCAGGACTTTGGGTGCTGGCTCTGCAGTTGCTGGGACCCAACTGAAGGAATTGTTTTGTTACTCCCTGCAGTTGTTCCTCATTGCTTACAAGTTATACCAGAACTGTGTGTTACAACTGAGGGGCAAAGCGACTGTTGTTGCTGATGTTCCCAAAAATCTCATGCTGAGCCAAGGTAATGAGAAATGGAAGAAGGAAGCTGCCAGAATTCAGGAAATTGGGAAGCACAGTCTTAGCTGTTGTGGGATGAGTGTGAACCATGAGGAGGGGCTGGGAAATGGAGAGTGGGACATGGAGCTATGAAGGAAACATTTTTGTGTAGCTGGACTAGGAAATAAAAGGGGATGGCTGGAGATACATGCTTGAAGAACTAAGGGAAGGTAGGGGAGAGTACAGTTGTCCTGGTAAAAAGTCTAGGAGAGTCAAGCAAAAGAGGAAATGGAAATAGGGCCAGGAAAAACGAAACAAACAAGCCCCGCCCCCCCAACACCAACAAATAAATGAACAAAACCAACTTTTGAATGGCTTATGCCACAGTGTTTTTTCATCCTTTATTATTCTTTGATGGATCTCTTCAATCACTGCTACAGGCTCTTGTGCTTTGAAGGTAATAGATAAAGTGACTCCAGTCTGTGTATCAGAAATCACTGTTCAAACTAGTGTTGTCATGTTTTCCTTGTAATGTTAAATAGATCTGGCTATCTTATTTGAATTTTTAAATTGTGGAAATAAACTGTGTAGAGAGGAAGAGAGTCAGATCTTCCTTTAAGGGACCTCACACTTCAAACACTGTCAAGTCGTGTAGTAGTAGTCTTTGGGTAGGAAATGATGACTATATAATATCTATTCGGATACTGTTGATGAGATGGTCATTAGTTAAGTCTCTGCTATGAAAGATGATTTTGAAAGTTGAACGCAGACCGCTGCTTAGAAGGGGATGGCTTTGTCCAGCCAGTGCTTTTGGCTTGATATCCCTTTTGTGTTCACTGATGAATTTTTCCAGGCATGAGGTGAGTCAGTGTAGACAAAACTCTGGCTATAAAGAAGCAAACAAACCCTTTCCTCACCCTGACCACTGACCACAGGCCCTCTCTGAGAGGGGAAAAAAATAAACACCAAAACACCTTCAGAAAAATCTAAACCAAAATAAACCTCAGTTGAATTAATATTGACATAAAGAAAGGAATGGGGACATGGACATCAGGTCAGGGCAAAAGAGAGAGCTTCTGCTGTTTAAGGTATTGGTAAACATAAGGCACTTGCTTCCTTCAAAGGAAGATGTGGTGGGTTTTTTTTGTTTTTATACTGGAAGTTCCTTCAGATGTGTGTCCATTTTCACATGTTGCATCTCTGTGGTGTCAAGACTTATTGAGATTTAGCATTCAGGATTGGAAAAGCATATATGAGCTAATGAGAAGTGGATTTTTTTTATTTCTGCACCTGTTCAGTAAGTTTTAATAAAGTAGTAAATTGACTGCTTTCCTTCTCAGTTAATCTGTGGATTTGAAGCTTGGGTGAGGCTCTCCAGATCAATTAGCAGGTTTAGGAAATTACATAGGAGGAAGTAATCACATTCTGCATGTGTTAGTATCACAGTGCCAAGACTTTATTTTCATTCTCCTGAGTCTACAATGCCTGAAGTGCTTAAAATCATGATAGCATTGCTTATAAGGTGTGTAATTTATCTGTTAAAATGGGGACAATCACACAGATTACATCTCAAGCGTTGACTGTATTTGGCCAATTTTGTGGTCACTGTTATGTGAGATGCTGAATTCTGCTCTTTGGTTATTAACACCTTCCCCTTCCATGATTCTTAAATGTATTCTGAAAACTCTCTGTAGTTTTCAACAATGTATGTTTGGGGTTTTTTGTGGTGGTGGAGGGGTTTTTTGTGCTTTTTTTGTTTCTCTTTTTTTCTTCCCCCCTCACTACTGAGATCCATTTTTTCTTTCCTGATTAGCAGGACCAGAATAGCCTCCTTAAAGTAGAACTTTGCCCAAAGATATGTGCAACATCTCTCCCTTCTCTGTTTAGCTCATGTATCAATATTTGCAGCTCAAAACATTGTTTTAGCTGTTGCAGCCCTTAAAAAATTTGATTTTAGGCAGAAGAATCATCTGGTCTTAATGAAACATCTCCTGTATTTTTTTCTTCACTTGTGGAAAGATGACTTAATTAAAAAAAGATGGTGCTAATTGACAGATGTAATGATTCTTTTAAACTATTAAATATATTGCCCTTAAAATCAGGCATTCATAGGTACAAATTAATGGCTAGTTTATTAGAACTCCCACTAATTGTCTGGTTTTGTCAGCAGCTGTAATGTAACTAATGATGGTCACAAGGACTGGATTGTTTAAAATAAATCCCAAGCATTATAAAGATGTGGGTTTTTTGTTTATTTTTCTGTAGGCCACATAAAGGGAGCCACCTAGCATTGCTTTCACATTTTCTGGGACTTGTGATCTTTCCTAACTTAGTTGTGATGTTTCCTAAACCGTATCACGCATAGAATTAATTGTGGATGGTTGTATGTTGTTCAGCATCTAATTAGAACATACTAATTACAAGCTGTTTTGTGAAGCCTAGTTTCCAGTGGATTTGTGTTCCGTGTTCCCTGAACCCTTCTATCTGCATTAGGAATCACTGAAGAATTTTAGGTGATGTTAGAAGAGTGATGGTTAAGGAGCTTGTAATTGCTTTCAGCCTCTGAATGAGCTGAGTATCAGTCATCTGTTTCTCACAAATGGAAACAACAGGACATGTTGAGATATTTTTGGTGGAAAGATTAACTGTTTATTTGCTTGCATGCCTATTGTCAGTGTTCAGTAAGGTCTATGAGCTGGGATCTGGTATCTTAGGGGTTTTTTTAAAAGAGAAGATAGTCTGAAGTTTTTCACATTTAAGATCTAATAGTGCTGGTGTTGAAGATTATTTTTCTATCTAATGATTGAAAGCTGGCAGAATCTGAAGTGAGTCTGAAAGGCTGGGTGGTAGGAAACGTCTCACACTGGAAGAGCTGTATTTGTAAGAAATCACCTGATGCCATCTGTTTCCCACTCTGGAAGCTGATTTGTGACTAGCTATGTCAGGCCATAAGTTGCAATGAGTAGTACCATACATAATCGAATGCCTGCTTGGAATCAAGTACTCTTGAGTGCAAGTTTGAAATCTCAAACCAGAAAACTCATACCAAAGTTGGCATTTGGGAGGGGAATATCTTTGGTAGATGATGTTGTAATTTCAAACGTCCATTCCAGCTTTATTAAATCAACTGTGTTGTTCCCAGAAAATGCTGCTGGAATTGCCTTGCTATAATGATTTGCATATTGATTGGTTTTAAAATATGTAAGTATCACTAGTACAAATCAAATTTCAAGTTTAATTCTGAGATTTGCTGAGAAGCATCTGCAAGCTTGTGATTAGCAAGAAGTCCAATCTAATATTCTAGGAATTGCGGATGCTTGCTTTCTGGCAGGATCAGAGCCCTTGATAAATACAGAGCTGTGGTTTTGTGGATGTTGTTGGTTTTTTTTAAATTACTTTTTGTTTGTTTGTTCATTTGTTTTTTAAACAGGCAAGTTATAATACACCAGTCTTTATCATGAACCAAGAATCCTTTGTCATGTAATTTGAACGTATTGCTTGTGTTTTGCAGAGCATGGTTTCTTATAGTTTTGTTTTCTGGGATCCATGTGCCTTTCTCTTCTGCGATGCCTATCTGAAGCAGAAGATGGTTTACTCCTGGAGCTGTGCACATGCTATGGAGGCTGATGGGTAGTCTGGTTGATATGCTGAATATGTGCATCAGCTGATTGACTAGCAGCTGCTTATTGAATGAAATGCAAATGACTGAAAGTTGTACCCCTATTTACTTCATAGGGTCAGTAACCTGAACTCTCTACCTATTCACTGTATTTTTCACCATGATAATTGTAAAAATTTGTTAATGAATCTCCCTCCTCCCCCATTTAGATGAGGTTGCTCCATGGACTCAAAAGTAAAGCCAGATAAATACACAAGCAGTGCAACCACATAAGCTCCATTTTTGGAAAATCAGACAGAAGTTCATATAACTGCCAAAAGAGAGGACCAGAGCAAAACCTTCAGAGTTAAATCACATTTACTAGTTTTTTCAGTAGGAATTTATGTAAACAATCATTTGCATCAGTTTTGAGTAACTAAAGTTATGGCTTCGTTTCTGTAACAGACGTTACACTGATTGTGAGGTTGATAACTGAAACTTCACTTGACTTGAAAATTTGCGTATAGAGTTCTTTATCAGTTATATACAGTATGATAAGCAATTAATAATACGAGTCCAAACATCTGGTCCTTAAATTTCTTTCCCTGTCTAATAATTAACTTGCGATGGAGCAAAAAGGTTAGCTGATGGAATTTTTATTTATGCTTTGCGTGTCTGTGCATAATTTAAATTTGGATACAATTTTAATTTGAACTGGTAACTATTGCAATAATTTGCATGAGGATAAAAGACCGTTATCTTTTATGCGGCTGTGTATGCCTGTGGTTTTTGTTATTGATAGAAAATTAGGATAGCTCAGCCGAGTTGCCGACTGAAGAAGAGGCTAGATGTTCAGCTTGGTTTAACACTGTAATTGAAATTCTGTTTTGAGGTGATTTTGTTTGAATAAGGAGGAATGTTCTCTGGAGGAGTCTACTTTTCAGTAAGTAGTATCCTGCAAGGATAACAAAATGCCTTCTGAAACTAACTCATGTTTCCTCTGTTGGTGTTATTTTTATTTTCTGAAGGGCTGCTTATTTGTGTTCCTAACAATGACATCAGAGAATTTTCAGGGAAAATAACTTAAGAATGATCAGATTTTTGAAAGACATGATTCATATTCTTTTCATATCTTCCTAGCCTCTTTAACTAGGGACTGAATTTGTCTTGAATTTACATAATAAAACCAGACTCCATTCTTGAACTTTTACTGAATTAAAGACATCCTAATGGAGAAGGTTTTCTGCAAGTAATGCTCGCCCTTCTGTAATTTTCCACTACGTATGTGGAAAATATGGTAGTTATTTACGTGGAGAAAACAATGAGTAAGGAAGTAATAGATTTCTAGGTGTGTTCAGTGCTTAGAAACAATTGAGATCCATGTGAAGAATTCTGTTTAGGACAAGAGACTGTAAATTTCTCAAGATGCTGACAAAATCCTCCATTATTCAGAGGCAATAATTGGATTGGAAATAAATTGGATACACCTAATTGGGCAAAATGCCACTGACTCTTCATAGTTGTTTCTGTAAGTGCAGCATTTCTCTATAAATCTTGCATGTGAATTGGGCTTAGATTGTGCCTCACTGTAAAATCACAGGAGGAAAGAGAGCCCCTGTCCTTTCTTCTCTTGGTAGCCACAGTGATAAGAGTAGTTCCTGGAGATTTGCTGTTCTGCTCTCTTGGCCAGCAAGTAGAAAGCTGATGGTTATAGGTTTTCATCCAGAACTGAAATATTGCAATGGTGAGTTTTGAATAAAGACGATGAGTATATGGGTTGAAAAGATACTCTAGTACTCTAGTGTCAATGGTAAAGAAACAAAAGAATGTTATTTCATATTTGTATGTTAACCATTCTCCCCACACATGTACTACTTCATAATAAAAATAAAATTCTAGAATAAAAAAAGTAGGTTTAAAGTATTTTCCTTGGTAGGTCACTTCTGAAACAGTTTTGGTTAGTCTATTTAGGTGCCTAATAAGACTTGAGAATATTTTAATCCTAGGATTTAGAAAAATTTTTCGAATTACTTGGATATGTAACAGCACTAAACAAAAGACTCTTAAATCAATAAGTGCTTGCTTATTCATGGTACTCTGTTTTAAGTGGAAAATGAGTTATTTGATGTATTTTTAAAAGTAACATCAAGACCAGTATAACATAAGATCCAGAAATAGGTAAAATATTTGTTTCTTAATAATAAATTCAAACTTTGCCAATTATTTAATTTAGTAGGTTTCTGTATAAAATATAATATCTTCAAGGTTAAATGCAAGTAATTTTTTTAATTATGTGAGAACAGATGAGAACCATCATGGCAGAATCATTTTCTCTATCTTTGCTTTTATTGTTTTTCCAAGTTTATCAGCTAGAGAGAGGCTTGCAAATGGACCATCTTAGCTCTTTTTACCATCTTCCACTTTATGATTTTTTTTTTCCTTCTGGCTATTAAAACCTATACATTTCACTCCATTTGTTTTAGTTTCCTAAAATAAATCACTGATGTAACGCACTTTGAGTAATGACAAGGTACCTCCATGTCACTTGTAAGTTGGCTCAGGTAATCCAGTTAATCGGAAAACTGTTCTGTGGATGTCTCTTCATATTTGAGTTTATATTTAAGCATTATGGACGTTCTATGAAGACCAAAGCTAATTTTTCTCTCTTAATTATGAAAAAGTCCAACCTCACTTTAGCTCATTGTGCATAATAGAAATACATGTTTTCAACAGTTCACACTTTCAGTTGACTGCACATTTAAGTTTGTTTTTAGACTAATAGAATTTCTGTAATGTGTGAAAAATTTGACAGTAACTTTTAGAATGTTTGTGTACTTTAATGAAGAATATTAATTTGAAATTAACTGAAAATTTTAAGTTGTAACTAAAAATTGAAAAACTAATGGGTACCACTGAGCACTTAGACAGAAGGCCTGCATTCTTCAGTGCACATATAGTCTTTATGAAGTACTTGTTCCTGGCATGCGCAAGTAACAGAACTGCTTAGGAATTAATTTCACTGTAACTCATAAGCTAATACAGTGCTCCATTTAATAGCAATAGTAACACTGTCCTGGTCAAAATCTGGTCCTTATTGTGTTCACAAACTTTCGTCTGTAAAACACAAGTCTATGATGATTCAGCTAGGTGTGTATTCCTAACAGAACTGGGCAACAGAAAATTAAATATCAGTTAAGACAACTAAAAATTACTTTAATGATAATTTTCTCTGGTAAGAAGTTATTGAAGTTACAACGATTATTTTAATAGCAAGCATGATAAGTTTTTGTGTTGTCAACCTCCATGTACAATCTCAAATGGGAGAGGAGGAGGCATGTAGGAATGGCAGTAGTTTGGAAGATGTACCAAACAATCCATTATATCTATCAGGAGCTTGATCTCTTTAACAAAAACATTACCGATCTCTGACTATACTGTTGATATAGAAGTTTGAAGAAAGAATCTTATTAAAAAATTGCAAAGGAATCAAAATCAGTGTCTATATTTCCACATGTGCACTTTAATGTTTGCAATGATAACATCAAATAATTATTTTCCATGGGTAATCTTCTGTATTTTTTAAAACTTGTATGTTGAAACTTTTTTTGATGAGAATCAGTTGAATAATCCCTAAATAATTATTGTGAAACAGTAGACAAGCTTGAAGATCATTGTCTGAATAATGCAGATAATTAAAATATTTGGATGTGTTTGAAAATGCTTTCATCCAAAGGACTTTGCCAATATTACATTACAAATAAGGATGAAATTGTAATGACTTTCTTCTAGATGCCCTGCAAAGGGATTGATCTACCATAAAACGTGGATGTAAGCTGGAGGAGTTGGAATGGTGTGTCGTTTATTCATTGCAAGTGTTTACCACCTGAGAATAACAAATTCCATATTATACATGGATATATGATTGGAAGAATGTATGAGCATTTTATCCAATACTTGAAGAGATTGAACTGGGTCAGGAGCCTGATTTGTGAGTATGAACAGTTTCTTGTTGCCAATAAAGCAAGATTGGACTCTTAGGCCAACCAAGTCTGGAAATAAGTTTTTTCCTTTTGACTACAGTGGGTTTTGAATTAAATCAGAATGGTATGTCATCTGGACTGTCATTTGTGATCAGGCTTTTCAGCTAATAAGAATACAGATTATCTTATGTAAGTTGATGATTTGAATACAATTACAAGGAATGAATGTTCTAGAGGAAGTGTAACAGCTACATGCAAACAAGCTGCAGAGAATATATTCAGCTTTATTCCTTCCATATGGGAACACATTGATTTTGAAGCTCTGTGGCTGATTTAAAATGTCTAGTGACCCTGATTTCAGAATTTAAGCAGGATATTGTTAGAGGAAAAATAACCCTGCTGTAGCAGCTTTTCCTGTATTTCTGTCTTGGTGGCCTGTAGTGCCTCAATTTTCTGGCTGCCTGAAGGACCCTGGGTGATCTGTTTATGTCACTAGAGCATGTTTTCCTATTTACTATTGCAGCAAAGGAGTTGGAAATTGCTCTGTCACTGCCACAATAGTGTATTTATTTGCTGCATTAAAATGTTCACTATTTTGATATCTAACTACCCGATTGGGGATATAATAGCAGTCATTGTCTTCTTATTATACAATATTACTATACAATTGTTATACAGTTCTAGTTCAGTCAATGCAAATAAGGTCTAGATAATTACTTGCAAAACCAACTCAAAAAACTCATAGCAATTAAAGCAATACTGAATTTGCTGCCCTGAAACATGTGACCAGGACACAGTTGTTACTGATGAGATGTATGTGTGGCCTTGAGTAACATTAGACTTGGAAGTGACTGCATATGGAAACCAGAGACTATGAATTCTGGTTTCATCACATCTAAGAGAACTTAATTTTTGAGCATAACTTATTAGTGGAACTTGTAACATTTACTTGCATGCTGTTTTCCTCTTCTCTGTTTTCTTAATTAGTTACCATTTGGTATATTTCAAAAAGTTAAGTCAAAAATGGAATACAGGGTATATCTAGGAACCAGCTGCCTTACTATTGTGGATACAGATACATCAGTTCCTACTGTCATGTAATGACTAAAACTACTTGAAAATAAACATCTGATCTGGATCACTAAAACTGTGTTTCATGTTGAAAGTCACATTCAGGCAAATGACCAAGTTCTGCCATCTAATGGGCTACAGTTCAAACACTACTTAGGTTTTGCATTGATTGTTATAAGTTATGATTGTGGAGGGATAATTGGTGCTTTAAACTTATCTTCCTGGGCACAATGCACTTTCCTAACACATTCCCTTAACAGAAAGTATTTGAAATTATTTTCACCAGTCTTTTAAGTAGTGAGGGTATTTATATTATCAAGCTATAGCTTAATCTCCCAAATTCAGAGACTTGGTTGTTTATATTCTTCTACCAGCAACTGTAAAGCCATGTCTTTTGTGACTAATCGCAACATTTATATAAAAAAAATTACTCCTACCAGCTTTCATTTTCTTTGACTATGGAACATCAGAATACTTTGCAAAACATGATTTTTTTGTTTTTCAGTTAGTCATACTTGGTAGTCACAAAAGCTGTTATAACTAATCCTCTTGTAAGGAAGGAATAAGCCCTTTGTAACAGCTACCGTTTGTTTAATTATAACCACTGTGTACCTGTTCATTTTGAATACAGATTCTGAGTTTGCAGATTTTCATGTAATGTATTTTTGAATGACTCCTGGGAATGATCTTGTGGAGCTGCTAAAATTGGACTCTTTCCAGTGGCAGAAACAGAATTCTCTCTAATGAGATTTTCAGAATAATGGGGAGACTGAGTAGGTTCCTTGCTATTTGTAACATAGATACAGGAATGTATCAGTAAATAAGATGGCAGTATTTATGAACTGGTTATTCTATGCAGTACCTGACTTGTAGTTCATGGTAATGAATTCACTTTTCTTCGATCCATGTGGATTTTACAGGATTTATATATCCTAGAGTGTTTCACCTGTCTTTGTTCTAAATAGAACCTTTAAGGTGAAACTTAGTGAAGAATTAACTGATTCACAAAACGTAAAATGTTACCCCCCAAAATGAAAGCAGTCCTGCTTTCAACAGGCAATCCTATAATGTTTTTAGTAACTACTTTTGAGATTATGGATTTTAGAGATGACTGAAAAGAATGGTTAATAATAGGGCTTCTTTCAATTAAAAACAAAACTGTTGACTATACTGAGCATTGCTGGATATTATTGTTTATGAGAAAATCAGAAAGTGGTATCATGACAATTAATGAAACAGTTGATTATCATCTGTTTTGCTTGTAGGTAGAGACACATTTTTGCTCAGTGACCTTCTGTTTCTCTCTGCAGTTGAGAACATTCCTCTGGTGATGGAGTTACTGCAATGCATAGGTCAGTTTTCTGAGAGAAATGAAAAATGGAACCATGTTTAGACATACTACTGCATTATGTGTTCTATAGTTTGGATCAAATCTTGTCTTGGATTCAGTACAGCTATCTTCAGGTCAGCTGTGTGATGGAGGATGGATTGAAGTCTTTAAAAACAGTCTCTGAAATGCCTTATAGTGTCACTTTAAATGTAAGTTTAGGAACTTTAAATGAAAGTGTGTTAAGTTTTCATTGCAGAGTGTTATTAACTAGAGGGATTCTGGATTAATTTAGCAGCCAGGTCTGTTCTTTCAGCCATAAGCCGTGCTGTCAGGGAAACTTAATTACACTTTAAGTGGGATGCAAATGAATTGTGACACTACATCATTTCACATGAAAGGTTCATTACTTACATTAACTGCACAATGCTCTCTCCTAAGCATAGGGCTCATTACAGTTTTTTCTATTTTTTTAACGTGCCTACGTCTACGTGTGACTTTTAATATGTCTTTTCCTACTACATGTCCTTTCTTTAATCGCTTAAGCTTTAAGCTGTTTGGTTTATTAAATGAGTTGAACCTGAGTAGCATAGAAGATACTAAAGTAAAGCCAGACTTTATAGGTTTCCAAAGCTCTCCCTTTGAATTTGTTTGTCCTCTTCTGAGTTTTCATGTGTATGGAACTGTTGCATGTGCTTTCATATGAGATGTCTCCCTTAGTAGAGATCTACATTTCTTGCTTCGTTCCTAGAAAAAAATAGATGTAATTATTCATAGTGATTTACCATATTCATTGGGTAATGATAAATAATATGGTTCTTTTACAATGGAATGAAATGTGTTTATAATGTCTCAAAACTAAGGAATTTTGGTTCTTTGTTGGTCATTCTCAAGTGAGAAAATAACTTAAAATGGTGTGACTTAAACTCCTAGACCAACTCCATAGTTGATTAGCGGGTTTGTACCGTCAACTGGTTGTGCCTATACTGGTGAAATAGGTCAAAAGGATATTTGTTGGAAGCAGTGTTTAGTTGTCTTTAAGTCTTAATTCAGCAAAAGATTAAATTGTCATCTCAGTGCTTGTCTATATAACGTCGTCTTTCTTGCTTTAAAGAGAGTTGGGGGGGGAGAGAATCTTGTTTTTCTAGCATGGTAGTGAGTGGCCATTTAAGGCCATTAATCATTCTGTCATGCAAGATTATCACTTCAGTATTGACAATTAATATAGGATATACCTCAGGCTTTATTTTCAACTTGCATAGTGCAGTCACTTTGATATAGCATTGAAGTTGTCCATTCTCAAGAAGTCCAGCAAGTATATTTTATAAGAAAAGAAACCTTTGGACTTATTTTGTTATCAGTAAACTGATTTTGTTTGCAAGTTCACACTAACTGGATTTTAGTTAGACCCTGTGTTCTGCTTAGGCAAGGTCTTGAAGGCAAGACCCTCAAGTACTATCATCACTTCACTGCTAATTTAATAATTACTAATTAATCCAATTAAACCCATTCCATTTCACTGAACCTTTAGTGCTCATGAAAAATGCCAACATGATATCCTTGAAAATATCTGGCAAGCCAAGGTCAGTGTTTTACTGCACTTGTCTTTTGTATAAAGAACAACTTCACTACCAGTTCCATGGTGTTCCTCTGGAACATGTTGTAACCCCGAGCACAGAGGCTGGAGCACTGATTCTATCTCAGTGCCTGCTCAGGCTGTTGTCAAGCACAGAGTCTGAATTCATGCTTTAGTAGCATCAGTAATCCTGCTGAGGTCAGTGGGGTCACCTTGCAACGGAGTGGGACTATTCCTTAAAATGAATGGACCTTCCCTGAGTCTGTTTCATTATGACTTTGGTAAAAAACACCACCTGAATAAGTTCTAATGAAGTTTTCTAGGTCAGCAATTTCCCATAGTCCTAATTTTATGCATCTCTGAAGTATGTGTATCAATGGCTCATTAACTGCAAAGCTGCAATTTTAAGAAGGGTATCCAAGTTCATAAACACTGTTTGGTGTGCTGCTGTGGACCTAAGCAACAAAATCACTTGCTTTTCCTTAGGGGGACCTTGGGTATCATCAAGCTGTCTCTTAATTTCATATCTTTGCCTTCTATTAGATTAGAACACTGAAGAGCTGAGATCTCATCAGCTTCATACTAAGTTTGAACCAATGTATGAGGCAGTTTTGTGAAACTTTGGAGAATGATTACTGAAAATTAATGTGCAGCACTGCTTTTAAGTATAAATGAACCTGTAAGTATTTTCTAGGCTGAAAGCTGGTTTATACAGAACTATCACTGTACCGTCAACAAATTTTGATCTTGCCCCTTCTTCAGAAATTACTTGCTCTGTGAATATACCTTTTGTTTTTAAAAATAGAACACTTTAGAAAAGGAAAACAGTAGTTTTTTGAGGCATTTACTATTTTTATTAGATTATTCAGATTATTACTTCTCATGTTTTAATTTTTTTTAATAAAAAATTATGTACCTTGCATTATGCCTTGAATATTCTAAAGACTGTGTGAACAAGCTGACTGTAGTTAGGTTCTAGAAAAACAAACCACAAATTACAATGGCTACATTCTTTAATATAAAATTTACAAGAACTCAGGTACTTCACTGGTTCTTCTCTAAAGCAGAACAGATTCATTAAAACAGAAGGAAGCAGCTTGTGTCCTGGTGTCTTTCTGTTGTGTTTGTGGTATATCTATTTTCAGACCCAGCAAAAAGGGGACAGACTTGGCCAACTCTTCAGTTAAACAGAGTGAAAGGAGAATATGACGTAAGAATTCAGTAACCTGTTCAGACAGAAGTGTCTTGCTTCACAAAAGTCACATGTGATGCTTTAATGTGGATTATCCAGGGCAAGGCAAAAGCTGGTTCAGAAGCTCTATTGGAATGTTCCACAGGTTGTATTTGGGGCTATCAGGGGAAAGAGACCTCTAGGTGCAGTCAGCTAAGGCTTAGGACTTGTAACACTAGGTAGCTCTTGCAGTGGAGGAAAACAGAGTTCATATGGAATCACTGAGCAAAGCCAAGCAAGAAATGGCATTTTTTAGTCTATGGAGAACTTGTTTCCCACAATTGCACAATGTTTTGGTATTTTGGGGGGACTGGAGATTTGGAAGCTTTACTTCTTTTATAGGTTGATGTGCTTTTCAAAAATGTTTGAAAGCTTATTTGAATAAAATGAAACTTCAGTTTTCTTTAATAGCATCCCCTAAGAACTGCAGTGTTATAAAATAGCCATATCTTCCTTTAGAAACTCATCAGACATAACCTTTAGGTATATAATGCAGTGAAAAGGGAATTATGCTTGTTGATTATTTAACTTTTTGGTATTATCTAGCATTTTCTTGTCTTTAAAAAAAAAAAGCCTTTTTTTTAATTCCACTCCCATCTCCAGCTTGAATACTTTTTTTTAATGAGATGTGTGTGAGAGGTGGTGGGCAGATACCCTGCCCTGGACTGGAAGTGGGATATTATTTACTGTGCATTCCAGTTTCTAGGAGCAACCTGACTTTAATGGCTGGTACATGGGTGTTTGGACTGAAAAACAGTGTGGATAAAGGTCCATTGCTGAAGTAAGAGGGAAGGACCATGTGTATTCCAGATGTGACTATGTGGATGTTCATGTGAAGTGCAAATGTATGTATCGTAAATAACTTTTGAGGGAAAACAGCTTATGTTATTTTGCACTTTGGAATTGTTTTTTCTCCTGTTATTATTTGAAACTTGCCATGAAAGGAGTTCAGGTTTTGAATTCTATTTTGGAATAAACTTTGACTTTTTTACTATGTATCAGATTACTATTTAATTGTAGTTGAGACATAAAAAATGCCTATGCATAATCTGTGAGATCGGTGCAGCTTGTCAAGTGCATTAGCAATACTTGGATTTAATACATATTTACCCTTTCATTAATTATTTCTGTGCAAACCACTAGATTTTCTGAAATACAATGGGAAAATTTCTGATAACTTCTGAAAAATGCAGCCCCATTGATCCTTTCAAAAATGACTGGGAAACAGTTTGGAGTGATTTTGAATATCTAAAGTTGTTTATTTGTATTCAGCTAGCCAGCAACCTAGAGGCCATCTGAAATGCTTTGGTGCAAAATATGCTAAGCTGCATGATAGTGAAACAAAATACTGACAGAGAGGTATTCCTGCCTCATTTGATTGTGTATAGTCTTGTGGGGAGACAGGACACTTGCAAAACATCTGATGTGAAAAACAAATTTCAGGACTTTGAGTTCAGCCTTCAAAAATCCTAAGGAAGCATGTAATGTGTAAGAAATGGACTAGTCTAATGTATCATTAACAATTATGGATCTCTAGTAATACTGTTCAGACAGAGAATTACATGTAGGGTTAGAAATTCAGTACAGTTGTGGAGAAGCGTAATATGTAAAACACTTTTGAGGAATAAAAAGTAGACCAATAAATCACTTGTCAGTGTAGATAACAGAATCCTGCATCATTTTCTATCACTAAAGTAAAGGTTATACGCAACTGTTTACTGAAACACTGTGATCTTACTGGAATATTCAGCATTGGCTTCCCCGGTTGCTGAGGGCCAGAATGCCTGGGAATGAGTGGGTAAGTGATCTGTGTGCACTCATCTGTGTGATTGTTTTTCTCTGCCGCTCCTTCCCTGCTGTCTGTTCTGTCTATTGCTCTTGCTGAACGAGGTAAGTTGAGAGAAGTAGGGAATGGACAGCACTTATTTTTTAGCCTTTCCTGTGCCAGCCTTTTTAACTCATCCTGGGCAGGGTGGACATGAGGAGGGGGCGAGAACAAGAAAGAACTAAACTAGTACTGATAAAGGTCTTGGGACAAAAAGTAGCAAGGAAATAATAATTTCAAAGATCCTGCCCTCAACTCCTCCTGAGGCAGAGCAGTTATTAACTACACAGTTTGTTGTTTACAATGTGCTTTTGTAATTGAAATATTTTGCCTTTTTCCTACAGTTGTCATAATTTCTGAAAGAGATTATTTGATATTTAGCAGCAATAGTGATAGCAAAACTATCTGTGCAACATTTAAAATACAATGATTATTGAACTGAGGGAAAAAAATTACTGTCCTTGAAAATAAAATGTTGACTGTAAATATTCCAAGTGTTCTGAATAAAAAGTGTGGTAAATGAATAGCTTATTTTTCTTTGAATAGCAAGATTTTAAAAATCACAAATATTTACATTTGGATGGAAGCACTAGGGTACTTCAATGTCTTTCTAACTAATGGTCTGTAACCAGGAACACTATTTTAAAGTAGCCTTTATAAGTATTACTTTTCTGCCATGAAATTGCACAGAAGGTAGGGAATGTTATAGACTAAAAATAAATTGCAGGAGACAGTTGAGACTAGACATTGCCACCATTATATTGAGTGGTATTTTATGCTAAATTAGTTTAAATGGGACTGTCTTGGGACTCTCATCTCAATAAGATTTAGCCTGAAATAGGAGTTGCACTATGCCCACAGTGGTCACTAATTTAATTCTTTCCTTTGTGGCTTGTCTTGATCAGGATTTTTTTTTTTCACCTGCGTTCTTTAATGCCATGAATTTTCTGCCTATGTTCAGAGAATGTAGGGAATCTGACCCCTTTGGTGTTGTGGGGTGAAAGTATAAATTGCACCTTCCTGTTTTTTTGTAGTTACTGTAATTTCATGAAGATTATTTATAAGGCGAGGTTAAGGGAGTATCAAATCTTTGATTTAGCATGAAGCAATACTGTTTCCACTCAGCCTTGTGTGATGAGGAAGAGGCTTAATTCTGTCTAGTTTAAAGGTGTCAGAAATTGGGATTTGACCTCCACACTGGAGACTTGAGTTCTTTCTCCTGTCTATATTCACTGTCACAACAGCAGTATAAACTATTAAAAACAAAAAGAAAAAGTTCGCTGCATTTTTGTATTTTAAAAAAAATGACATGTCTTAGACACTGATGTTACTATGTGGTAAGTGGAGTGCATAAACTTTGCTAGATATGTGCCTGAAAGCTTATTGCTCTTTAATCAAGAGGGCTAAAGCAGCTTGATATACTTACAGTATTTCATTTTCTCTTGCTCTTCAAGACATGATCACTCATCTCATGGTGTGTTCACTTTGAGTAGTTCATTGCATCTCTTGTGGGTCCTCTACTAATATCACCCCCCTCCTGGATATCCAAGTGAAAGCGTAAGAAAGCATTTAAATCAATGAAGCTAACAAATAAACAGCATGTGGCTGATGCATGACCTGTCAGAAAATACAGTGTGTAGGTCATATTGATAGTTTCTGGTGAAGAACCATACTGAATATTGACAGCAAAAGTCTGTGTGTGATGAACATGTAATCAGGATTATGTTTACATAGAACTGTAGCAAGTTAACAACAGCGAGAAAAATGTGATCCAGCCTTCTGCTGTGAAAAAACTGTTAAGCATTATAACAATAATTGAATCCTTTTATTTCTGTTCTATGTAAGAAAGAAATTGGTAGGAATAACAGAAAATTATGTCTTCCCAGGAATTCTCAGTTCATTTACTATTTTCGTTTTATATTCTAGCTTTCCTTGGATTACAGACCAAAGCACATAAAAGCAAACAAAAGAAGCCAGAGAAAAACAATCAGAGGCCTTTACTAGTATGTGAGTGATTGAATTTCTTTAGCAGACACACCCTTGTCCAAACAGTAACTACAAATATGTCATGTTGTTTAGGTTCTGATATGCTCTAAATTATCACAGGCTTCCCTTTTGAACAAAATAAATTCATGTTAAATTTTAGTTCTTCGGGGTGGCTAATATATTAAAAAAAAAAAAAAAAGAAAGAGGGCTTGTGTTATAATGTGTCTTTTTAAAAGGGATTTTCAGGAGATGATCGTGTTGGTCCAAGGTCCCAGAGTAGGTGACTGTTTCAGTTCAGGCTACTGTGGATGACTTTTTCAGGCAGCTGAGTCATTACTCTGAGGGTAATGCTTTTATTTTGGTATAATTTATTTAGTAGTTCTGAAGTATTCTGAAATATTGACATATAATGCACTGTTTTCTGAATTGCGGGTCAGATTTAATTAAGTTACATGCAAACATTCCACTGAAGCTGATGAAGTAATTTTTGTTTCGTCTTCCTCTCAAACTACTCTCTTCTACTATAATGGAAGATTACATTTATTGTGTACAAATTAATAACTACAAATTCTGATCAGATTGTAAAGCAAGCAAATTCTATCTAAAATAGAGGAAAAGTAATTGAGCTGTTTAAATTCCAAAAGGTACATGTAGTTCAGTATTATTGTAGACACAGTGAGCACCTATTCTATGCATTTTTATGGTTCTGATACATTTGTAATGGTCTTAGTGCAGGAAATCAATGAAAGTCATATTATTATGCTTTCCACTTTTTCTTGTGAGATTGTTGGTAAGTACTTTAAGAAGCCAGTGAGCACACACCTCATGTTGAGTAACCCAAGTCTTTATTTAAATAACTGCAAGACTAAAACAAAAATGAAGCCAAATAACTTACCCTGTATACACAAATTTTGAATGATGGTTGACAAAGCATTTCAGCTATAATATGGAAAGATGTTTGTATATGTTTGCATTGTAGCTTGCCATCTACAAATACATTATGTGGCAAAAGCCCATACAGAAACACTTGCCAATAGGATAAACTCCGCAAAAGGCTAACAAAGACCTTGCCCAATTGTCACTAAACTTGTTTTGTGCTTTTTGTGAGATGTAGTACCTATGTTGATCTTCTCTACAGGGAAAGACTGTGGCAATGCCTAATTGAGTGGTACAGACTATTTTTGTTGTGGTGTGTGATGTGATCATTTGTTACAGTTAATTAAGGACTGAAAAATCTGCAGTGTAGATTCTAGACAATGGACCTAGGCTATATCCTATATGTCTGAGATAGCAAGATGCATAATAAAAAGTAAAGGCCTAGTAAGGTATGACCTAGTTTTCATTGAATCTTATTTTTAAATATAAACTAATTCTAGTAGCATCTCTTTGGTGAGCTCTCCTTCACTGTTGTAAATTAGGAGTTCAAGATCTTATGTTTTTGGACATACTAAAACTATATAATATGTCTACAACCAGAACATACCACTAGTCTTGGCAAGTTCCGCATCCTTTTAGAACATGATAATGAGATATATCAGGATTTAATAGGTATTATGTCATAGCCATTGAGGACACTGGCTTGACACAAGTCAAATTCATTTTGCAAATGAAGGCTGTGGTGTTGTGTGAGTGGCAAACAATGGACCATTTGAAGTGAATGTAGGAAAGGCAAGCGATATGTTTTTGGAAATTGCTTGATGTTTGGATAGAGACATAAGAAACTCTTACCAGTGTATTATCAATTTAGGTGTACATTTGCAATTGTGACCAAGTGAAGGTACATGGTATGCAGTCAAGAGAGTAAAGAAATGAAGTACAGAATCTAATACATTAATATAATGTCAGGAAATATCCAAAGGAAGATAACAGAAAAGATGAGAGGATTACAAACATATATGAGGAAAAAAATTAGTTGCACGTAACTTATATTAAGTAGATATTACTAATTGTAAAGCATCTTAAAAAATTGCTGTAGTCTGATGTTAGTATTAATTTTAGGACAAACTTTCTATAGTCTATTGTGTATGACTCTGCATTGTGAGACTTAAAACCTCATTACAGTTTTTGAAAAAATGAATTCCTTAATGATACCTGATATTCCATCCGCTTGAATGTGATCCTCTCATTAATAAAGGAGGAACAAGGACACCACTACTACCTTCTCATTCTAAAGGATTTTGAACCTTTATCTTTGCTGCAATTATTGTCGACTTCTAAGGGGCTAGCTCTGTGCCTTGGATGACTTAACACAGTTAAGAGGAAGAAAACAACCTGTAAAATACTTACATTTAAGATCTGTCTGTTTACTCTTTCTTTTTCTGGAATTAGGTAGACTAACAATCACAAGAGACTTCTTTGAAATGAATGTATGCCATAAGTATTTTTTTATAGGATTTCCTGTGTAATTCAGCATTATACTAAACAGGCTATTATTTTAAAGCACCATTTTACTTTTCTAACAAGCAGCCTGCAGCTTTTGCATCTGTAAACCATCGTGACACTCATGCTTGTGAATATTGTCTACAAACAGATCTTTGGTGATTTATTTTTTTAAATGAATCTAAAGGCATGCTTACAATGTGGCACACTGCATCTCACAGCAAAGTAACTTTCAGTTGATAACAGGTTGTTTTAAACTTCCAGTCTTACAACCACAATATCCTGGAGGTGGCGGCAAAGAAAGCAAAATGAACCACGAAAACTTAAACGAGGAAGAGATCAATGATGCTGTGCAGCGCTGGTGATTGCTCTGATTAGACACATCAACTTAAAATGACAGTGCACGTAAATAGAGGGTTCATGCATTTATCTATTGTTTTTAATTATATTTGGTTTCATCCGAACACACTGAATTCTTTCTTTTAAATCTCCATTTTTAGCAGAAGATGGAAGTCTTTGTTTTGTTTTGATTTTTCCCCTTTCTTTCCCAGTATCATTACAAGCAACTAAAGCAAAAAGCCCTTTTGATTAAATTTTTTCAGTTTTGTGCACCAATCTAACACAGCTCAAAACCTGTCTTCACTTGTCTGCCTGTATTTTGTAAATAGCTTTGCTTAATCTGGAAATATATGCATTTCAATCCCTCTTGGTTTTCATGTCTTCAGCATTCATAATGGTATGATTAACTGGCAAGGTGATTCGTACTCCAATAAAAGATTGCAGAGGACATCATATTAGACATTGTAAGAGCCCTCTTTACTCCAAAGTATACATACAATAATGCCCCAGCAGAAATGAGTTATGGCTGCTGTACCTTGAATAACAAGAACAGTGAGTGCTGGCAGAAATGTTATTAAAATGAAAGAGAGAAAACTCCTGGCTGCCAAATTGCAACTGTTGGTTTCAATGTTAAACTTGTTTGTCAAAATACTATCGGGTAGAATCGATAAAAGCTGCAGCCAGAATGTTCTGTTTCCTGCAGTCCAATGCAGGAAAGTTCATTTTTAGATCGATCTAAATGGGATTTTTTTTTTTTTTTTTTAAGAATATAGTGTAACCTTTTGCAAATGTGTAGCTGTCTTTGTTGGTTAAAAGAGAAGACCGGGAGCACAGAGCCGTTTATTTACAGACACAATGTAGACAGCAATGGAATGATTTCTCTGCTCCCACTTCACCTGTGTGCCTAAATCCCAGCTTGCATGAAAGGCTTCAAGGGATCAAAAGATGTCATGTTTGAGAGAAATGTAATATTTGGCCTCTGAAACAATATGCATGCTGAAGCATTGTATGAAGTGGTTACCGGGAGAGGGAAAGAAGGATACATCTGGCTCACAGAAGAAAACAAGCTTTAAGGTCTGTCTTCCCTCTTCTGGCCACAGTGGTGACAGAGCTGGGTTGCTGTAGCACAGCTAGTGGGGCAACACAGGGATGAGTCGCAGACACGGGCTCTGTATCTACAGCTGTGGCATCTTCTGCTGGAGCTGGCCCTAGGCATAAGGGAGAGCCTGAAAGCAGAGCCCATTCTTGGCAGTGTAGGGATACAATGTCCTTTTCTTCAGCCCTTCAATGTATCCAGAGGGAAGAGAACTATTCCTAGCACCTGTCTAAAGAGAAAGCTGTCAGGCTTCCTGGTTCCTTCCTGAGATTAGTAAGAATGCGAAAAGGAAAGACTGAGCACTTGAACATCTATTGCGAGGTGATGTGTTTTTCCTACTGAATTGAAGAACTTGCAGTATGATCAGATCACCTCTCTCAGCTTCTTACTTGGTGTGGCAGCAACAGTGAAGATGTTGTTCTAGCTTGCCCATCTTGCTGCAGGTTTGACTGAAGTAGTATCTGTCTGCTGCTTTTTGTCAAAATATGAGTTCTTGCATGGTCTAATCCATGGGGATTTTGTGAAATAAAGGAATTACAAATGCTATGGATACTGTTTCTAAGTATAGGGGTATGATAGGGTAACTATGTTATTAAACATGTAACTATGTTATAGCTCATGTGCATGAACAGTGAGAGACCCCTATATTTTAAAACACACAGTTAAGCTACTAGAAAAATTCAGATGTCTTTAGAAGACTTTATTTTTTATCATTCTGGTGAACTGCTAAAAAGCTATTGCAGACAGCTTGTTTATTTGTGCATTGATTTGCTGTGAGTTTTCCCCAAAGATGGGAACGAATGGTAACTTTCTGGTAGGTTTTAAGTCTGTAAAGTGACATCTTTATGATTGTATCTTCTTCATAATAAAGTGTTAATCTGTGTTAAAAACCAACAAAGCATTAAATGCATTTATCCTGAAATCTGAATTTCAACTGAATTGTTCATTTCAGGGAGACTTCTGAAGTCCTTAAATCTATTTTTTTAATTAGTAGTCTTTTAGATTAGCTTATGCAAAGCTTGAGATCACCTGGAACATGTGTATCACTTTTTAAGAGGTTTAATTTGAAGTAAGAGTCAAGTTAATCCCAGGCAATATTTTACCAAATTAATAGATAATGGGATGACCCCAAATTCTTGTATTATAACAAATTTCTAGTTGAGTTAGGATGCATATTTTTGGAAGACATCTAGACTTTTAGTCATTAAGTAATGGGAAAACAATTGGAAAAACTGGGTGTTGTACCAGGTGCTAACTACTCTTATTGTTAAAAACAACAACAACAAAAAAAATCAACAACAAAAACAATCAACAACAAACCCCACCCTCTTCAATAAGTTATTTTCAACTTCCATTCTTCAGTCACTGAATCTGTTTGTTAGATTGAGTTGTTTCTTTGTAAGCGGTCCCATTGGCTTTTTTGAGTACAAAATACTTGATCCAAACACTGATATTACAATCTGCCTTGCAGCAGCCAGTTCTCTGAATGAAGAGGGAAGGAAACATCTCCACTTCCTGAACTCCCAATGTGTACCAATGAAACTGCCATAATCTGCTAGGCTTTACTCATAGGCCAAATGTTTATAAAAACTGAGTACAATTATTCAACTTGAGGAGGCAAATAGAACCTAATAGAATGTCTTGCTTTTGTGCATTCCCCTTTACCTTTGTTAATCAGAACTAGAATTCTTTCCAGTGGTTAAGCCACCCCCCTGATCAGCTATCATTCCTTAAACTATGTGTGCCCTGGGTGCCCATGAAATGTTTGGGCACCCTTAACCCTTAGAGGTCCCTAAATAGCTGGCAAGAATGCAAAGATGAAACCAACATTGTTAAAAACAGTGTTAAAAATAGTTTAAAATTAAGCCAGTTTCCTGTAAAGAAAAAAATGTGTTGAAGGTGATTGAATAATTTGGATTTGTAATGCACCCCGTAAACGTTGAAGAATTTAATCCTAAAACTGAGGATACCAATACAGAACTTTTAAATGAACACATTAAGTCAAGTCTTTCAGCCATGACTACAAATAGTATCTGACTAGCCCAGTAGCTTGTAAAAGAATGATCAGCACAGCCTTGATTGATTTTAAAAAAACACATTGTGGATCCTGCAAAAATAAAAAATATATATGCACTGCTAGCCATGCAATCTCAGATTTCCATTGCCTATTCCTCTGCTGTTAAATGTTCTGTCTGCTTTGTGGACATAGTCTGTCTTTTCCCATATTAAGAGCTCAGACATTTACCTTAATAACTTCACCTGCATCAGCTGAATTGCAGTACCTGGCTCCCTGCACATTTTCAGTATGATACAAATGTGAATTTAAATTGGTTTTGTTCTCTCAACTAACAGTTTTTATATGTAGCTGGTCAAAATCATGCACGTACACTGTGACTGCTGCTCAGTTGATTCATAACTCGTTAAGCTATGGGAATATATCTGTCTATATGATCTTTGAATTCATGACTGATGTCTTCAGGTGTGGTTGTTTTGTTGTTGTTGTGGTGGTGTTTGTTTGTTTTTCTCCAATATTGGGCCTTCTTTCTGCATTGACCTGTTCATACTCCTACTTATGAGTAGCAAATACTAATTGCATATTTAGTTATTTGGGTTCCCCACTTTATTTCTTCTGTACCTAATTTCCTCATTGCGAGGGATGAATCAGACTTTATAGAAAGATAGCCAGAGGTTATCGGGGCTGTTATAGCTCATACAGTGAGCTAAGAATGTTAAGCTATATTAGGTATGGTCTTCCTAACAGTCTACTTTGTATGGGTATTTATTGTACTTGTGAATGACAATTTAGTGAGGCTAGAAGTTAGTAGAAAGTTGAGAAGCAACTGAAATGGTCTGTCACTTACTCCATCGCTAATGCAGGTTGAAATCCGGATTGCAAATTCTTTGCAATTTAGTTGCAGTTCTCAGAAACATTGAAGCATTAATCTTGTGACCCTCAGGCCTGTGACATATGGAGCCATCTTAAAGTAAAATAAAAAAACTAAAAAATAAAATATTTTTAGTAATAAAGACTGAAGTGAGAGTGTGCAACCTTTATGCCATTTTTACAAGTTGTTCTCATTACAATCTTAAGGCTATAATGCTGTTATGATATTCCTTGGCTAATGGCCTCCTGTTGGTGTATTCCAGCTGATGAAACCAATTTGTGTTTTTTATAAGATGTGCATTCAAATTTTCTCCACTTGTATTAAATCTCCACTAATTGTGTCTGTCATCACTTTCTGTGTGTGGGAAGACTGATCGAATCTGTATTGTCGAGAGGGCATAAAGGAGTTATAATTTAAGAAGATGTGGTTATATTAAGGCTGTAATATGTTACCACTCAGAGCCTGCAGATGGGAATGAAGGCCTTCAGGTGGAGAGTGAAACTGGAGCTTCTGACCAGAATGATGGTCACTGGCAGAGCCCTGGTCTGACCTGATGGTTCGCTGGGATATTAATAAACAAAACTCATGAGTGTTCAACTTTGAGACTGCATCTGGAATATTGTGTCCAGTCTGGGCCCCTCAGTTCCAGAAGGACAGGGAACTACTGAGAGTCCAGCACAGGGCAACAAAGATGATTAAGGGAGTGGAGCATCTCCCTTATGAGGAAAGGCTGAGGGAGCTGGGTCTCTTTAGCTTGGAGAAGAGGAGACTGAGGAGTGACCTCATTAATGTTAAGATAAATATGTAAAGGGTGAGTGTCATGAGGAAGGAGCCAGGCTCTTCTCAGTGACAGACAATGACAGGACAAGGGGCAGTGGGTGAAAACTGGAACACAGGAGGTTCCATTTAAATTTGAGAAGCAACTTCTTCATGGTGAGTGTGTCATAACACTGGAACAGGCTACCCAGTGGGGTTGTGGAGTCTCCTTCTCTGGAGACATTCAAAACCTGCCTGGACACCTTCCTGTGTAACCTCATCTAGGTGTTCCTGCTCCAGCAGGGGGATTGGACTGGATGATCTTTCGAGGTCCCTTCCAATCCCTGACATTCTGTGATTCTGAACACAGCAGGAACTTTGGTGCAGGTTTGTCTTTGTAACTAGTGTGGCAGTGGCACACCCCGATGGGACCCGGAGCCTTCAACAGGGCAGCTGATGACTCTTTAGCACCTTTTGTTCCCTCTGTGCCTGTTCCCCCGCCCCGGGGCACGGTGGCTCCTCACAGTCATCTCCTCACGGGCTGGGGGAGCAGGAGGGGCGAGACCCCAATCAACAGGCCAATGAGGTGCCCAGGCCCGGAGAAGCTTCTGGACCGAGATGCCCACAGTCTGCGCTGAAGAACCCCTTGGAGTGGTCTTCTTGGAGCGGTGGGGCTGTAAACAGAACCTTCACCTCAGCTCAGGGACACCATCCAAGGATGATCATCCTGGGCTGGAGCCCCCACCTCCTCCTTGGTGAGTGATTTTCTTCTGGATGACCCTGGACTGAGCCCTTGTCTACCCCGTGCAAGTGACTATTTCTTCTGGGTACCCTTGGGTGAGAGAGGCCTCTTCTTTCTGTGAGTGAGGGGCTGCACCTGGAGTGTCGTCATTCTTGTGGGGTCGTGTGGTAATAACATCCCCAACCAGTACACTGAACCTGCAGTTTATTAAATGTTGCCAGAGTGTTGGTTGATTTTTGGATTGCCAGCACCCCCATAGCTCTTCACTCTGCCCCCCACCCTCGCTTTGTTTTTCGCAGTTTGTTGTCTGACTGTCGTTTGGATTCAGTTCAGAGTTAAAGTTGGTTTAACTCTGTTATTTACCTGTAGTTGTTTTGGGGTGCCTCTATGACACTAGTGGCCATTCATGTATCCTCTGCGCGATTTTTTAAAAGTTATTAATTTATTTTGTTTTATTTATTTTTTCATTTGTTTAGAGGTGGAATTAATGGTAGATTTCAACTTCAAATACTTTAAAAGACTTCTTTCATGTTTGCTCCGCTTTGAAACTTTTAAAAACCTGCATAAAATCACTTCATTTGTTGGGAACAATAAATCTCAGAATCATCTTAGAACATTTCCAGACTGGAATCTGAGATGCAGCCCATGAAGTTACTTGAAGTTTCACATTCAGTTACATAGCACCAAGACCCTGTGACACTGTTTCCTACTGATGAAATAGAGCTCTAGTCACATCAGTGGAACTTCTCTCCTTGATGCTGACAGATAATCTAAATTTCTGTTCAACTCCAAGTAAATTTGATTGACATGAAAAAGTGGAGCAATTTAACTTAAGAAAAAGCAAAACCAAAGACTTTCAGTACCAAGCTAAACACTTTTAAAGGTTTTCCTGTCATTTCACTCTCATGTAAATAAAAACTCTATCTGTCCTCAAAGAAAAGTGCCCAGAGTCTTCTGTAACATCACTCTTTAGCCATTAGTTTTCCTTTTAAATTAGCAAATGTTCCAGACTGTTGTCAAAGAAGTGCTGACAAAAATCAGAAAGAATGCATCTCTGTTAGTGCAAGAAGCAAAAGTGCTATTGACTTGATCCTAAAAACAGTAATCAGGGCAAAAGTATAAATAATACTATGAAGTGTTTATGTGGGCTCTAATAATATTGAAAATGAAATGAACCTAATCAGTGTGCTGAAATAGGACTCTCACAGGCGTGCTGTGTATGGTATGAGTTGCTTCTCTATGTGATTTACAAGGCTTCCTGCTGCCTGATGAAGCACAGGTGCTACAGCTGCCATCCAGGGCAGTGACTTATGAGCTTTTGTGATACTACAGACGTCGTGTAACCATCACTAAATCAGGTGTATGTATACAGAAATAATGTTTTGCAATGGTGACCTGTAGACACCCTTTAGCTGTTCATACGCTTTTACCATTGCTGTTAGTTTTCATCATTATTTTGAAATCTGTGAGACTCACTTTCTGTCTTAATTTCTCAGCAATGAAGTTTGCTTCACTGCAATTGGTTTTCAGTTGTTATGTCATACCAGTAAGGAGTCCAAAGTAGTATTGAGAAGGTGGGATACCCTAGGGCAAATGAGATCACTGAGAAATTCAGATAGTGGCAGGACATCTCTTTCTTGTGAAATCTCTGGTAGTCTGTACCATCTTTCTAAGCCATACTGGCATGTGGTAAAAATATGTCTCAGTTGTAGTTTGGAACATATTATCTACAGAGCATTTCTTCCAGGAAATTAACTCAAAGGTTTCATTCTCCGGTTTTTATGATAGTGACTATCAATCTAAGTCACCACCTGTTGATTATCTGTGTAGCCTTTGAACAGACTAGAGAAATCTTTAATTACTATTAAATGCTTGCCAAGCATGGACATAAGGGGAAAAAAAATCAGTCAGTCAAGGTGCTGGTCTAGTGTAGACACTTAATTATTAATGAGAGGACACTTGAGAAAAGTAAATGAAATAAAATTAATTAGTTTGAAAAGCTGAGGTAATACATTAGAGGAAAAGAAGATTTGACAGGAGAGCAGAGACTTTATTTTTATGACCCTGTGTGCAAGCTCCTTTCTATCTTGTGAACTAATATCCCTGCCTGTAGTTACACTAATTGCATGTTGGGAACGGAGCCTACTGAAATAATGGGGTTTATATTTATTTTTTGGGCTTTTGGGTTACAAATGAATGCAGTTCTTGGTCTCTGCTCTCCATTAGTGTGCTCTTCTTTGCCTTCTCAGGATCCAGGCTTTCTGTAGCCTGAAGTTTTCTGTAGCCTAGGAGAGGCCACTGAGCTGATTTTTTTTTTTTTTTTTTTTGTTTTGTTTTGTTTTGTTTTGCTAAGAAACTAGAAAAAGAAAAGAAATCAGGTTAAGTCTAGTATTTAAAGTTCTCACTTGGATGTAGTATGAACTGAGTTGGTGAGCCACTAGCATATTTTCAAGTAAGGTGCCCCGAATAAGGTGACCCAAAGATCAAATGAATAGATTTTGTTGATCAGGTGACTTTGCCTTCTGCTCACAGCTGGGAGCTCTTGGACCAAGCAGCAGAGATGCAGAGAGTTGTCCAAGAGAGCTGCTCTGGTCCTGCACGCACAGCAGGGACAGCAGTGGCCAGAGTGAGGAGACAAAGGTGGCAAGGGTGGAGCGAAGGGTGGTAGGAACACAGGGAGCTGTGAAGTGCAGAACATTGTTATTTTCTGATGCTTGGCTATGGAAGGGAGGGAGATCCTGGTTAACTCAGGGAAAATGTTCCAAAGCAAGTGGCCCCTTTTGGGTAAGTGCTGATACCAAGATATTATATTAATTTTGTCCTACTTTACAATGAAAATAGCTTTGCCACAGCTTTTATCCAATAATTGGTTGCTACAACACATTCCTACTCTGTAACAGAGATGGTTTTCAGACTTTTGCTTGAGAGAAGTTATTTCTATTCTTCACTTCTTTTGCTGCCATGAGGAAGACATATGGGTTGGACAGATAGATAGTCAGGGATTTGGGGTGTGTGTGACATTTCAGCCACAGTTGCATTTCACGTGCAGGTATTAGGATTTTATATACCTGTTTTCTTTCTATTTTATTTATCTTTAAACATGACTTTTAACTTAGACTGGATGGATAGCTGCTCAAAAGAAACGTAAAAACAAATACTACACAAAGTTATAGGAGGAAGGCAAACATGCACAATAAAGTATTTATTGAAAACAAAAATATATAATGTCCTCATTCATAGAGTGCTGCTGAGGTATGAACACTTACAAATTAACGACAAATAAAAACTTGCTTCTGAATGCTACAAGGGGCTAAGTTATACTTCTTGGTGGAAAGAGACATCAAATGTAATGGGAACCATCTGAAAGGTGTTTGAAACTTTGCTCAACTGCAGTTTGGAGTGAAACCAGATTTTCAGTTGTAGAAGAACTCCATAAACATAATTCACTGAAATGAGAGGGTCATAAAAGGCCTTTTGCCTTCCCCCGCCCCGATAAATTACACTAAAATCTACAGGAATGTTCTAGTTTGAGAGTAAGTGGGATTGTATAATAAACATTTCTGTAACATTCAGCTACTTTGGTCCAGACAGCTCAATTAGTGCTGTGCAGTAAAATACAACTTCTGTGCATTTTGTGAGCACTTAATGTGACTGAAAGCCTGTTAGCAAGAAATCTCATAGAAAGTCAGTCCTGTCAAGTGTTTAAGGAAATTGAATTGGCATATATTTAACTCACAGATCTGAAAAGCAGGAGATTTCTGTATGCTGAGTAATTTAATTATATTGTCATATTTGACTTCTCCTGTTAGTCTCCTTTATTCATTATTTTTAATACATTAAGAGATGTGCAAAAGGGTATGGAAGTTACCCATGTAAGCTGACAAAAGCAGAAAATATAAAATTAAGCCTGACAACATTTTCCTCCTTTCATAATTATCCTTCAAATCCAACTTTCTCAGGTAAGTGATGGGCTAACGCTTGTCAGCCAAGTGTTCTTTGAAAAAGAGCGCATTTTCCTTCTTAAGGCTTTTTAATAGACATTAATAGGCTTTTCTCCATTCTGATAATGGAGAAAACAATATGGTTACATTCATGTAGCATTTTATCTATGCTACAATTTAGTTATCTATAGCATAGTTTTAACTAGTCATAACATAGTCTTCTTATCTGAAACACTGTTGCTGTTGTCCTACAATAAGGCCGGGAAGCACAGGCTGGCTGTAGCCACTACTCCATGGACGCGGGTTCTGGCTTGCTGTTGCTGAGTCGAGTGTCACTTTGGTCAAAGACACTCTCTGAGAAGACCTTCTCATCTTTAATTATTAAAAAAAGCAAGTATCTCATTTATTCAGTGGCAAACAGGTGACAGCAATTTAGTATCATCAAATTTGTTCTAAGATGGGACAAATTGCGTTCCGGAGATGCCTGTTTCTCACAACTGACTCTAAGAAGAGACTAGAGGGCTTGCTCGGCCTATCAGTATAACTTCAGGTAGTCACAGTAAGAAAAATTACACCTCTCTGTTTACTTTTCGTCATGAAAAACTTGGGGTTTGGTGTGGATAAATAAGGTTAATGCTGAAGAGCTGCTTTCAGGCATAACTAAGGATTTCAAGTATTTCAAAATAAGTGTCAGATTGAGCCTTTAAAAGAAAAGAAACGATATCCTACTACCAACCCTAGGAAGAGCACACTACCTAATCAGTTATTTTGTCTGGTAAAGATGGAGATGAGATTCAGAAATTGGTAGCAATTGTGTGCCTGCCAGGTGGGAGTCAGCAAATGAGGTGACTTTCTAGCTTGTGAATTATACCTTGTTGTGCTAAATTCACATTTAATTCTGAAGAAAGGCATAGGCAGGCAGGCTATTGTTTCTACTTTAGATGAGATTTACTCAAAATGTTTTGAATGCTCAAAATTGAAGTGACATTTTGGGGCATCCTTATCACTGTGTATAACTGCTGATTTACTCTCAAGAGACTACGTAGTTAAAGAGATGAGATATCTGTTATCTGTCTACTACTCAGACAAGATGAATTTTATACCAGTGGTAATAAACAATGAGAGGGCTCATTTTTGTTATGGATCAAATAACCATCTGCAGGCAGCTGATGTTACTTTTATAATTGCCATTGTAGCATAAACGTGTTGGGAACTGTGTATAATGTGAGATAGATGCTCAGCAAGTGCTGATGATAGTTCATGCTGGTATAGCTTGAGGATGCCAGATCTATCTTGTCATAGTGAGAAATAGCTATTCGCTCCAGGGCAGAGAGCAGATAGGAAAATCAAAGTTCGGGATGCTACTTTGAAACAGTAGCAATTCCAAATGTATTTGGAAGTTTACATTTTCTAATTCACAAACAATAGGAATACAGAGAATATTTTGGCAAATATTGTTTTTTAAAAGGAAGATCAGGTGATTATGAAGGCTCTTTTATTGCTCAGCAGGGAAATCATCAACGCTTCTGAGTGAAAGTAAATATTGAAATGCCACAATTTTCTTTTGAAGAATCAGTCAAATATTTACTGTCTTCCGTAGTGCCTTGTTTTTCATTACTTGCCAGAATACCTCATTTATTGAGTGCTTCAATTATACATGGAGGAAGGTGATTTTGTGTTATGGTAAGCAGTTTAAACATCGTACTGTCGAAAATAGTAGTTGAAGTCTAATAGAAATGGATTTAAAAATGGATCAAATAGGCTAGCCTGCTGTCTGCTAGCACTGCTCTGACTCACACATGCTGCTGTTTGGCTAATGAAGCTTGGCTTACTTATATTAATGATTCTGTTTCCTTACGAGGGAGTAGGCACATCGCCACTTTTTCTTCTTAGTGGGTTCACTTTACTATGAACATCAAGTAGCGTTATAACCTGTAACGATTTCATTAAGGTTAACTACATTTGATCATGTTCAGCATGTTCCTGAAGAAACGGTTGGATGAGTGGTTACTATTTTCACATGGAAGTCGTACATGCAAAGGTTTTAAAGCAAAAATGAGGGCTGATGTACTGTTGGACATTTAAATCCAGGCGTAGGTGTTGAAATGGAACCAGGAATGAGTGTATGATATGGGCACTGTTATGAAGAGCTCTAGGAAGGATATGGGAGCTCTAAATGAGGTTAGGATGGACACATGTTGGCTGTTGTGCAGTTTGTCGATCTGTTACATGCAAGTGATGTCAATCAACTGGCTACGGTCTTTGTGTTTCATCCCTTAATTCTATCCAGTGTTTTATTCCAAGAGAGGAATATGTGCACCCGCGTTATTTTTAGCTAGCGTAACAGTATTCAAGAGTCAGAAAAAACTTAGACCTTCCAGGCACTTAACTTTTAGCATAGTGCAGACATGCCTAAACTGACAATGCTGCTGTCTCAGGCTCCCTCTGTATTCAATTAAAGGTGGTAAACATACTCCAAAAGCCATTCCTTCCATTGACAATCTGAATTTCTTTCTCATTGTCTGTCTATAATGATTATAGAGGAAGTTCATGATTATTGCACACCTTAGTATCTCAGTTAAGTGTGATGAATCTGAACCTCAGTTGCTGTAGGATTCACACTAAATGATGGTCAGCACCTTCTCTAAATGTAATCTGAAAATTAATGGAAATCATAGTATATACCAGAGCTCAAGATGGAAGGCTGAATGCCTTGCTCTTGATGCTGAGACCATGGATGCCCTGATGCATTCCCATGTTATCATGACACAGTAGTGACAATGACTAAAAAGATTTTAAGTGATACTGAATAAGATAGTAAAGAAATTGGCTTCAAAGATTTTCAGAGCCTGAAGAAGGCAGCGCTTCCTTTATTTATATATTTGAAAATTTGTATTAAATTCAGGTGCAGTTCACTGAAAGAGGAAGAATCTCCTAATTTACCTAATAAGACTCAGAGTGTGGAGGGCCAGCACCAGCCTAGTAGAGGAAAGAAATGGTGAAAAAAGATTTCAGAAGAATGGAAACAAATAATTGTCTGGAACTAGCAAGATAGGGAATTTTTTTGCAACGATAAAATAAAGCATCAAGACTAGGATAACTCTGCCTCTTAGCAAAAGCAAGGACATGCCTCTTAAAGGTACTGTTTGGTCCATTATTAGTGGAGTGCAAAGAATATTTTGCACAGTGCGGATGTCCCTTATCAGCACTCACAGTTTATTTCTTAAGGTATTATAAATGTTTAACACAAGCTCAAATGGCAACAAAGCTTAAAACCCGAGCAACAAGAATCATGACTCCCTAACAATGTTCTCTGTTGACCCTGCAGATTTCTTGGCAGGAAGCTGATGGCGAATTAAAGCTGCTTTAGAAATAACACCCGACTGCCCTCACTTGCTCTCCTCCAGTGGAGAACCGTGCCAGTGGGGCTGAGGGATAAGGGAGAGCAGCAGGAGACTGACGGGCTTCTGTGCCAACTCCTTTGTGCCACTAGGGCAGAGGTTCTTGTTCGTAATTTAAGCCTCTGCTAAGAGGGCTGGTAAGGCATAGACACTTCTGTGGGTTTTATAAAGCCCAGTTAAAATGCGTTTGTATATAATTGATTCTTCTGATGTTCTCAAAAGGCAGTGTTGAAGTGAAGGTAGTAATTTTGTGGAAATAAAACAGCCTTGAAGAGAGGTTTTTTGTAAATATGTATGAAGATGATGCCACTTCATAAACAATAATACTAGATAATTGATAATTTTATACATAATCAGTGCTGTCACTGAGCTAAACAGAACCCTTCAGAAATTAGACAAGAGCAACTGCTTTATCGTAGCAGGAAATTGTATAGAAGGGATTTAGGCCATGAGGGTAACATATGGGTGGAGTTGCTGAAGTGTGGTTGGTAAACTGCGTTGTTATTTTTAAAGGCAGAGTTCAGTCTATTAGACCACATATGCAGATGCATTCCGAACTTAACCGTGCAGAGGGAGCAGTCCTCAGTCCTCCTCAGAAGTGAAGTGGGTGTGAGTGTGGAAAAAAACTTGGTTTTGAAACCAGACTGTTCTGCTTAAATGAACACTCTCTCCTTAAATATAATATACATCTTTTTCAAAGACCTGTATTGTAAAGCTCTTACAATATCCATATGAAGTGAAATTAATGAGAAATATTAATAAGATACAAAAGCATCGTCTAGAATTCAGATGTGAAAATACCTCTCATGTTATTTGTTGCATTTGTCTTTAGGAGGACTGCTGGCTTATGTGAGCAGATCTGTTTCCAGGACTTTAGAATCACCAAACCCGGGTAGGGAGGGACCTCAAATCAGGTCTGGCTAAAACAGATTGCTCCAGTCAAACTTGAATATACGTGTATTCAAAGCAGACAAAACTGTTTAGAAATATTGGAAACAACCCCACCACTTCCTTAGTGGGGCCTGAATTCAAGGTACAGGTTTTCTAACTGCAGTTGTTGTCAAGATCTTTGATCTTTAGAAAAACTGATTCTTTGCCCTTCTTAAAGGGCACCGTTACAGAGGCAGTGCAAAATACAGTTATTAGTTGCCAATAAAAGATAACAAAACTTGCAATAGGGAGCTGAAATCGTCAGCTAATTGACAGGTCAGTTTAAGAGCAATTTTAAGAAGAAATAGGATTTACAAGCCCAGAGAAGTCTCCAGAGCAGTAAACATTTTATTCTGAGACCTGACTTTTAGGTCTTCCCTTGAGAGAAAAGGATACAGCACACAGGTTATTTATGGCAATATGTAATTTATGTTTCTTGTGTTATATAAAACATGAACTTTAATTTTTCTTTTTTTTTTTTTTAGTTGCTAAAGAATATTTATATTCATATGGGAGCTTTTTTTTTTTTTTTTTTTCTTAAAGCATTTCTTTCTTTCCTGAACTGGCTGAGCCATTTCTCTTGACACATATCAAGCTGACTTGGAGGTTTTGTTTTCAGTATTCATTTTCAACATTACATATACAAGGATTAGGGGTAGAACAAATAGTGCAGAGTAATGCAATCAAAATTAGGAGGAACTGTTTCACTTGAGACCAGGCCAGCAGATGGCAAATAAGAGTTCAATGCAGAGAAATGTAAGATAATTGAAGTTGAAGTAAGGAACTAATCTGGGGAATACCTGCTAAGTGGAACAATCATCTAGCATAGTGATCAAGAAAAAGACTTTGGGGTTATTGTGGAAAAAAATTATTGAAACCATAAACCCATGAAGCAGTTTCAATGAAATACCCAAACTGCATATTAGGTTATATTAGAAAAGTGAGAAGGCATGAGATCAAAGAAGGTCATAGTGATCACTTAATAAAAACTACTGAAGTTGCTGCACACATTTGTTATAAAACCATATTTTGACAGTGCAATACATTTACTAAAGTGTAATACATTTACTAAAGGCTGTTGAACCCTCCTTTGGTCAGTTAAATTTTCTGTGTCATCCAAACTTGGGGTATGCTCTTCCAATTATGTACCCTGTAAGAAAGTACATTGGGCTTGCTGCTCTTTTCCACCCATAGCTCTACAAATGAGGATTTCAAAATAAGGATTTTAATGAAGTGTCTTTTTTTATTTTTTTTTTTTTAAATTTATCCTGGATTTTGATTTGGATCCAAAATTAAATCTACTCTGAAATTTAATCTGATTTACCATGAATGGATCAGGCTAATTGCTCCTACCCGGTGACTTGTGACAGTTGCAGGGGGGAATCTGTAAGTGACAGTAAAATTATTTTTTGTGTGTTCTAGGGCACTTGTTAGAGTTTGATATGAAATCCTATTTGTGATTTCTTTGTATGTGATTTCCTGATTGACATAAGTATGGCTCCGCTGAAGTTTTTGTTGGGACAATCAGCTTGCAGGAGACTGCCATGTCTTCGTAAAATATAATACCTACAGCAACTCCCTGTAGAACATCAGGAGCTGGAGGAATTTACAGTTTGATAATTTGGAGAACCTCTCAGTGAAAGATTCCGTTAATTTCCTAAAAGTGTTAAGTTTTATTTTACTTGATTATTTAGAGGCACATGTAGATTCCAAAGACATTGGTGCAGATGTGTTCATGAAGACTTCAGAGCTTTCTAGAAAATATGGAGGGTTGCTGGCAGGGTGTGTTTGAGATCTTGTTCTATCCTTGATCTGAAACAGCTTCTATGCTTCTAAAAGGTTCTCTTGGAAGCCATGGTTGGGACCAGGTGATTGCGTTGTGCTGTAGTAAGCATCTCTGACCTATTAGTCAGTCAATGAAGGAAGAAGGTCTGTGCCTGATTCTTAGTTGGCTCTGAATACTGTATGAGAAGCAAAGTGAATGGCATAAATAGTCTGAGAGAAGGGATAGAGATGTTAAAAGTTCAAGGACAATCAGAGAAGTATTAAGTGGCACTTCATTGTTTTATTATATGTAAGCAAGAGGAGCAAGGAAGGAGGAAGATAGTCAGAAAAGAGTCTTATTTAAGATATCAGCTAGCTTGACTCTTGTGCTGTGTTTAGCTAGTTTTAACTCACGCAGAGGAAGTATAAAATTGTCCTCCATCTAAAAATGAACACGACTGATAACACTTTTAAAGTGTCTGAAAGAAAAATGGAAATTCTGCTGAGTTTGTCTTGCATAAAGCAAAAGCCTCATCTTACTTTTTTAATACTGTGTTTATGGTGAGAGGTGGGTGCATTCTTCAGTGTGTCCCAGGGTCCTGATCCTGAAATGCCCACTGAAGAACCTGGAGTGCTCTTCTCCTTGTGTCCTCTAGCATATGTTCCTGGGTTTCTGTCCTGCAAAGATCAAGGTGCAAGTTTCACAGCGCTGTGGAAGTGGTTGCATCCAGGATTTCTGTCTAGACTGGAGAACTTATTAGTGCATTTACATCTACCAGTTTTGGTAGTGTCACTAGGGTCTTTGCTAAGAGCTGATACCTTACCTGGGAATTAAGATATTATACTTGAAGTGTTTTTACACACTAGGCACATTTATACTGACAGCTGCCCTGAATTCTAGCAGAAATGTTGTGATGTGTATCTAATCCTCTGTCCAGATTGCTTAGCCCCACAGGGTACTTGTTTTAGCAGAGAAATTAGATCCCCTAGCTTTAAAGTTTCAGACCAATGATTTGGACACGGGCAGACAGCCAACCAGGATCATGGCACACTGGTGTCACAGCTGTCTGCTTATTGCAGAAAGGGCTTTGCACATTTTACATTAGCACAGCTTTGCATTTTGACTTGAGCTCTCCATGCAGCATTAATTTATTGAGGTGACCATGATAGCCCTAGGCTTCTGGTTAATAAGTGCACTTTGCTACAGGTATTGCTAGTGTTATGAAGAATGCTTAGTGCCAGCTATTAAAGTGTAGGTTTTTACCATTATACCGTTGGAAATACTTAATCTTTTTGTTATGCTAGATTCTTTGTTACTATATATATATACATATATATATATATTTTTTTTTTCCATTAGTGGTGCACAGCACTTGGAAAAATCTAGAGGCATAGTCAACTCTTTCCAGGTTTGAGTTACTCAAATGTGAAAGTACCAACTTCAAGCAGGTCTGTTGGAAGGGAGTACAGGGCATGTGCTTCAATTGGAGATGTTTATAGATTCAGTTTCATAACTGCTAAGAGAGTTGTGCTTTTTGTGTTGGAGACGAGAGAATACCATATTGTGAGGATTGGGGTTACTAAGTTAGCAGTTTGCAGTGGTGAATAAAGATGTTTTTTTTGAGGTCTTGCAGAGAGTACTGTTCTATGTAGGACTTCTTTGGTATCCATTCAGCCACTTTAAAGAAAGCAAAAGCACTTGAGCCATGAGTACATCAGTCTCAGAAGTGCTTTACAAGGAAGTCCAGTTTCCCAGGGGTCTTCTGAATCTCACAAGGACAATGTTCTTCCGTTCTCAGTTCAATAATTGATGTCTTCCCACTCTTCATACCCTTGCATACTTCGGAGATGGCAGAGTACTCAAAATTTAGTTTTGTTAATAAGACCATATTATATATATATATTTCTGTGTGACACAGACCATGATATTTTTAATTCTGAAGGTTATTATTGCTATTGTTGACTCTTGAGAGCTAACACAAAAAAAGCCAAAGCCTGTTTCCCCTAACATACAGAGGAGTATAGCACTTCATTCTTGCCTATAGGTCTTCTTACTATGCTTGTCAACCCTTAGAAGGGCTGAATGATGTGGAAATAAACTACTGTTTCACAGGAGACTTTAAGGACATTTCTACCTGAACGGGTGTTGGTCACATTTTCAAGGCTCATGGTATGGCTTCTGAGTTAGGACACCATGATTTTGGTTTTGTCCTGGAGCAATCATGGGATGGAGGAAACTTCAATGGAAAAGAAAACAGATTTCTGTCGTAGGTCAGTTCTGATTCAACAATGGTGACATGATTTTCTCCAGCAGCCTTATTGGTTTTGAAGGCTTACTCACCTACTGCAGAGCTTCCTGCTCTCTGGAAAGTGCACTTACAGCTCTCTTAGGAGATGTGTGGAGCCAGGCAGTCCTCTGTCCTTTGTTACCTGAGCATTAAAGAGTCTCTACACATATCACAGAATCACAGACCTCTGGAGATCATCCAGTCCAACCCACCTGCTAAAGCAGGTACACCTAGAGTGGAAGGTAGTATGGTCACGTTTTTTTCTTGTCAAAATAGTTATATTTGTTTTGCAGTCATAGAAAATCAGGCATATATTGGGCAGGTGTCAAAAGTGGCTGCAGAAGAAGAATGCTTGCCTTAGACTGGCTTAGACAGTTGGAACTCATTGTGCATAACATTGCCTGCTACTGTATAAAACAATATGAAAATATAGAAGGAATAACTATAGTGAAGCTGTACTGGTTTGACTGAAATTGAATGAATTTTCTTTCTTCAGTTAGAAACCTTTATTTTTCATAGCTAGAATGCTCATTATTGGTACTCCATTGGAGAACAAGCAGATAACACCCCAGCACAGAGCTCATGTTTTTAATTGCTCTGATCTGAGAGCCAAGGACACTCTGAATACTCTGCCCACAGGTGAGAGGCAGAGTTAATATTTAATCGTTGTTGTTTTGGTTGGTTGGTTTTGTGTTTTTTTTTTTTTTTTTTTTTTAAATAATTCTTCAGATTTTAGCTGTATTGACTCTGCTTAGCTAGTACTGTCTAGCCATGTATTTTTACAGATGCTTGGACAGCATTCCTAAAGTCCTATAGAGTGAATGGGGAGATCAAAAAAAACCAACTCGCAGCTAGAGGGTGCTTAAGCTGCTCTGCCAATGTCTGTTAACATTAGGTGCAGCTCAGAGTAGCTTAGGTTAGCCTAGCTTATATTGTGCAGTAAATCTTGCTGTCCAAATGGGAAAGCAGGGAATCCCGGGCATCACAAGAATACATGTAATACGTAGGTATATCATAGTGCAAGACAGTAAATATCTACCGGACAAAATGAAACTAGTAAAATAAATCCAAGCCCTTCTAAACTTCTTTGAGTGGAAACACACACTAAACAAATCTAAACTGCAATGAACCAAGGATACATGTGGAAAACAATGTCTGAAAGAAAGAATCCTTTTAGGATAAAAAACATGGTATAGCCCCATTCTTAATGTCTGGTCAAGTCTTTGGGAAAGGTTTCCCACTAAGTTTGGGTGAAATTGTTTTGACCTCCTTGAAGTCCCATCAGCTTCAAAGGAAGCTGAGACTCAAACCAGCAACTTGCTTTGAGAGTCAAAACCCTCTGAGAGGGTTTTTTCGCTTACATTTCTCTTTTGCGTACCTGTCCAGAGGGAAAGATAGTGTGGTGGCTTGTGTATAGTTGTAGTGTTAGAACTGGGATAGGAAAGCATTAAAATGACAAAATAAAGAATGCAAGAAGATAGCTAAAAGCAGTATAAGTGATAGGAAAGCATGCCTCTTGCTGCATAAAACCTTTCCTATTACAGCTTCCTCGCTCTCCTGAAAGCCCACTAGTGTTGCTACTGTCTTGTGAGCTCATGATCTGGTGAATAGAGAAGTACTTAAGATCTAGGAGTCAGAGGAAATCTGGACAAACTTGCATTTTGTTTCATGGTTTCGTTAGGAAGGACTCACTTCTACAAGATCATGGTTTCCCTGACAGGACAGGCAGAACTGCTCAAGATTGTTTCAGTAATATTTCTAACTGTTTTCTCTGACTGATGCTTGTCTGAATGCAGGCCTTGGAAAGTGCGATACTTCGTCTGTGAGTTGTGGAACAGCTTTAGCTGCCGTTGAATGTGATGGGAATGTCCTGCCATCAAGTTCAAGTCATCAATTTCTGATTAATATGTGCAGGTTAATAGTTGTAGAGAAACTGGATATTCCAAACTGGATTCCTCTCTGTAAATGTAGATAAGAGATACAGAACAACAGTGAAATCTGTTGGCTAGGTTAATTCAAGTTCTCTGCTATGCAGGTACAGAGAGATTTAATAAATACATGCATGGTGTGTGTTGTGTGTTCATTTCTTCTCTTATTTCAGGCTGGCAGCTTTAACTAAATTAGATGTCAAGCACCTGCTGTTTTCTTCTCAGCTCTATTACAATATTATTTGACATTCTGGGACATCTCTCTAAAAGTATTCAGAAATGAATATATCATAATTAGCTTGTCATAGATAGTGACAGCCTTAAGGAAAGGGGAAGTAAGTCAAACAGAACAAATCACAAATTGGCAAGGAAAACAAGAAAAAACCCACAAAAGCTCTGTAAAGTTCCCAAGCACAGTGGCTTGGCTGCTCCCTGACAGGGGAACATCAGCAGGACCTTGCATTCCAGCTTCATTTAATCGCTGCTGCTGCTGTCACTCCACAGAGCTGAAGCTGCTTTCAAACCAATTGCAAAGCATCACAAATAGCTTGCTAACACATGGAGGTCTGTACAAATGTCACCGGAGAATATTCTGCGAAGGAAATGAATTACACATGTTTTAATTTTAAGTCTTCCCCTCTTGTGGACAACTCTGTGTTACTGCCATAGTCAGATGGCTAACTCAGTGCTTTCCCATGACTTTACAGCAGGACCTGTGTCTGTATCAGTCATTAGCAAATATAAGATTCAGCAGACAGAAGTGGTGAGATGTTTTAGCCTTGTAGCATATGTTTTGCATTTGTGATGGAGATGATAATGAGCTGCTCACCAGAATCTTTGAGGAAGCAATTCTGTGCTTGTCTTTTATTGACATTGCAACAGTGGGCTTACAGGGAAGTGCATATTAGAATATGTTATGAAACTTAAGCCCACCAGTCAGTCTGAAAACTGCCACTCTGCACCGAACATGATGCCACGTAGTCCAGAGCCTAGTAACTGCTTCACTCTGCTAGGTGTCTGAGTAGAGCATGGGAACTGGAACTCAGGGTCTTTTGCTTCAAAAACTGATGTTTGCACTAAAAGTGTCGTTTACTGAGCATCATTGAACCTACTACTACTGAACTGAGTGTAGTAAGTTGGTTTAATATGCTTTACCCCAAAGGTTTATCAGCACAAGTAAACACTGGAGTTACTGCCCTCCCCAGTCATATGGTATCTTTGAGTATTATTTTATTTTGGAAGATTTTTTTTCCTCTAGTCTGATGGATACAGTACAGTGTCTTCGAACTATCCAGGCAAGATGCAGCCAGAGTGAGAAAACACTTTCTGAGGTTTATTCTTAGAAAAAATGCTGGAATTTAAATAGGGGACTTCTGTTTTGTTTTGCTGTACTTTATTTTTTCCACAGTCTGTAGAATGATTCCACTGCTGTGGATTTTAGAAAAATGACAGAACTGAACCTGCCTCTCCCGGCATCTAGTCTTGTGCCCTATTAAGAATTGCTTTATCCTCTAATTATTTCACAAATGGAATTGAACACTTGAGAGGAGAGGGGAAAAATAGATTTCCACCTGACTGGTAACTGCTTTATACTCCAGTGGTAGAATTCCCTTGATTTCAGTAGAGCTTCATCATTGCAAACTGGGCTAAACAGTGGGTTTGTGTATTACAGATGGATAAGAGCTGTCACTATCTAGTGCCACCTTTCTTGTCCTGGGTGCTTTGTGGGAACTCAGGGAAAATGAGCCATCAGTCAGTGATCTGTGCATTTAAAGAAGTGTTTAGTGGAAGCAATGGTGTACAATGTTGTGTGACTTTCTTCAAAGGAATATTCAAGATAACATGTATGACTTAATCTTGCTGAGAGACCTGGTAGATTCCTCTAAAATCCTGAAGCAATGCAAAAGATGGCCTTGATATCTTGTGCAATCAAGAGACTATGCACTTCCATTTGGAAATCTTGCTTAGGATGATTACCATGCTGGAAACATGGTAAGCTTCTATGAAAAAGGACTTATCTTTATCTTGAATAAAATGAAGTATTTTTTGTATTTTATAGTTCAGTATTGAACTGAGTTCTCAGAAAGTTGAGTACAGTATTACAGGACTAGAATTTATTACTCAAATTTTTACAATGGAAAACTTTCCACATTCCAAAACTGGAAAACAGTGGTTAGGATGAAGCATGAAGGACAACTTGGTTCAAAAGAATTCATGTCTTTCAAAAGGAGAATGGAAAGAATAGAGACTGAGGAAGCAGTGATTGCTCTACTACTTATGTGTGGAAGAAACTTTATATTTGTAAATTTGAAATGCAAGAAAATCTGACTTATGAAAGAGAAACTGATACTGTGGGAGCATAGCCTCAGCCCAAATTGAATCCAGACTTTTCTGAAATGATGTTACAGAGCATACAGGCCAATATCAAATATGGTTAAAACTCGCTTTATTCCTTCCATCCTCAAAAAATAACATTTTTCTGAGGGGCTCATTCTATTCCAGGCAAACAGTGACAAACTAATTCAATCAGGACATTACTGTTGTTTTTGTAACACCAGGAATTGTGTCGTCTTTATAGACAAAGGAGGAAAAATGGTAATATCCCTACCTCAAGGGCTTAATTATTGAGAGTTGTGAAGCTGTAGAAGAGTAAATTGCTGAAAGGGGGATAAGGTGCTGAGGATTGATCTGTCTGTGATATCTATTTTGTTAAAGCTAAGTGCTAAGATGAGACTCCATTTCTATATAACCTCCTGCTTGTCAACATAAAGCTTCTGGGTGTAAAGCTCGTAGTATGAAGCTGAAGCAGGATATTTAATAGTGTGGATTTATGCTGGAGTACCAGCACCTGTGGTCAAGTTGTCATTACAGCAAATAATGGTATTTGTTTTGTGTTGTGGGGAGCATATATATACAGCTGCCATCTCCTTTCTGAAATCAGGCAGCAGCTGAGCTTGAGTGTACTTAAGGTTTTGGTAGAGAAATATATGTTCCATTAAATCACTCTGGTTGTCGTGCAGTAGCAAGTCAATTCTAAATAAGTTTTTGTTTAAGATGATGCTGGTTTTGAAAATCCTGTGAAATCTGATGGATGACACAGAAAATCAGTAGCCCGTCCTTCCCATTTTACAGGGACTGTTCCTCAAGTTTAGGTCTCAACAAGACAGAAAAATTAATTCAGAATCAGCTGGAACAGCTATTTTTCCCATGTGCACTTCAAAAATGAGTGTTTAATATTTTTAAAATTTGTATTAAGGTGGTTCTTCGGGGTGAAGACCATAGTAAAATTCCTTAAAAAAAACAACAACAATAAAGTGGGTCAATAGTTGTCAGTCCAGTGGCTACCAAAATAGCTTCTGATAGGTTTGGCATTTCTAGGGCTGCCTACTTAACTGTTTGTAAATTAGTATCAAATGTCAGCTATTTTACTGATAATTATTTCACATCACTTGCAAATATTTCTCTGGAAAGACTGATTAGGTATAAGGTGTAGGGCAAAATGAACCAATTGATACAACTTGAAATGTGCAAGTAAACAGATCCGTGTGGATTTGGGGACATGTACAGGCAGGAGAAACCTCACTGGAGGAAGATGAGTGTGAGCACATGGGTATTTTTTTGTGTGGTGCTTTTCCCTGTGAAGCCTGGATGGATGAAGAGCTGGAATTGCAACTGTTGCTGCCAGTAATTGCCAAGTGGAATATTGAGCTGGAAGGTTTTTTTTGCCCTGAGGTGAGCACTCTGAATAACTGTTCCCCGCTTTGAGTCCCCTTTACTACTCCAGACTGTGTGCTAAATACTGTATCAAAGGATTGAAAGAGAATGGAAAGGAATGGCTACTCTTTTTATCCTGTCCATATTTTGCCCTCGAATTGCTGCAATTTGTTACCTTTTTCCTCAAACAGATCTTGCTTCACACTTGAAGCTTTGGAAAGAGGGGTGGATTTCTTATGTTGGGGAAAAAACACTTACTTCTTTTTAAGCATTAGATTATTATTAAGTGATCTTATTTTTGAAATAAAGGATGTCTAGTATACCTATAATTCTGCCTTGAAAGGCTATTTTCTCAGTTTATACTGGAATCAATTTTTTCGTTCTTTGCTGGCAGATTTTTCCTTTCTGCAGTATGAACACATTTCTCAAGGAAATACTTGACATCTTAGGACAGGGTCATAAGGATGTAACTGTGAATGATCCTGCATGTTTAAGACTCCCGTTGAAATGGTATGTGATATCTGTATACTGAGAACTAACACTGTACCTTAGATATTTGTAGGAAATGACAAATATACAGATTTTTGTCACTTTGCAAGCCCAAGAACACATAGGCAGCAGTTTCATAACAACAGTGTTTCTCATCATAGCTTGCTTACCTGAAACCTTCCACTAGAAATGAGAATATGGGTACACCTTGTGTTTTATCCTTTACACTTGTAGCATGATGAAGGCATGGCACAGCTGTCAAAAAAAATTTCTAGTATTTATGAAATTACTTAGTACAACATAAATGGCTTAAATGTGCAATTACTGCCTGCTGTATATAGAACAAAGATGATGACTGCTTATCCTTTTTGATGTCTAGGAATATAAACAGTAGAGAAACCTGTTGCTTTGGTATCTTCAAGCTGATTCAAGCATCATTATATCCCCAAACATTTACACGTGCTGTACGTACAGATCACTACACCTTTGCTGTACAGTCCCTGCATCCTCTGTGAAAGAATTTATTGGTGGTCTACTAATAGATATTTCAAGACAAAAACTATTTTGTTTCCCCTGTCTTTTGCTTATAAAATTCTGTGATTTTGTATTCAGCTGTGTACTTCCATATTAGAAAACTTATGGTTAATTTATTTCACTATGCTGTGTTAACATGAAAAGACAATAAAAGAAATCCCTGCGACTGACTGCTTGCTTCTCGTGGCATAGCCATTCCTATATGTATGCTCTTTGCCTCCACAGGGGCCTGGTATACAGCTGCCAAGAAACTCTTTTTAAAAAGTCCTGCCTTGCAGTGATCAATTTAAGCCTAGCAGTCTGTAAAGGGGCTAATTATAGCCAGCTGCAATTAGCCAGCCAGCCCCATGAGGGCCTAATTGTAACCATGAGCAGCCACGGTGCTTGACTGCAGGGGCCAGCGAGCAGCCTGGGACGAAGGCAGAGGAAGAAAGATATTTTGCCCTGGGACTCAGAGGGATGGCTGGAAAGCACAGTCACCCAGGGAGCTCCTGCCCTTGCTGGCCTGGCCACGGACCTGAGGGCAGAGCTGGGGATGGTATGGGCAAGTCCTGTGCCTGGCTGTCCTAACTGTGGAGGTGGCCTTTAGCTGTTTGAAAGCTTGCTGTTGTAATTTTTGTCTGAATAAAACTTGTCTTCCACTTTCAGAACTTTGTCACCTGTGTTTTCATGGGAAGGCTGGCTCACACCTGCCTGCAGCTCCCTGACCAGAGCTGCCTCCTGCAGCCCCGTGCTTGACAACAGCAAAGTCCTTGGATTTTCCTTTTGCAGAACTTGGTGACCTTTAATGGGACAGTGCCATAACAAGAAGGAAGTAAAAGCAGGACTGCTAAGAAATAACGTTTAAATCAAAGGCGATGAGGAATGACAACAATGGGGTAGCAGGAGGGAATGCTCAAGGGGTAGAGAGTGCTGTTCTGAGTGGTTTTAGTCAGCAGTAAAGGTGCTGACTCTGCTGCTGATGGGTGAGCAGCTGGATCTCCACTGTGCCTTGTGTACCTGTATTCCCGATCTTCAGACCAAGCCTTGGTTAGCTCCCGTTAGGGGTGTAGGGACAGGGGAATGGAAAAGGGTCAGCACACAAACAGATTTTGTTCTGGGGTGTGACTGGGACAGAGCTTAAGTATATACTCTTTATAGATACAATCTCTCACTGCACTCTTATGTATTGATACTGCTTTTCCCAAAATGACATTTTCAGGACCTGGCCTTCTGTTTAATCTCAGTAACCACACTTGGGCTGAAAAATGCTCTTCTGTGTTCATTGGAGAAATACTGTCTTTTCAGACACTCATTTAAAAGACTTGAAGAACTGCAGAGGCTGGGGGAACATGGAAATAAAGGACCTGGGCTTTGCCCTTTGGAAGTTTGTACAATGCCAGTCTTTTGTGATATCGAGTCTCACAGGAAAGTCTTAGAGATAAATGTAGTTCCCACTGCTACTAGAATCCATTTTTCACTGAGTTACATGAGAATGGGGTCATGCCATACTGTGGTTTAACAAACTAGGATGTTATTTTGAGAAAATTCTCCTGAGTCCCTCCTGGGGTTCCTTTTACATGGTGATACATGGCATTGATATGTCCCTATAAATACTTTGCCTTACTGAGGTACAAATGATCTAGCAGTTCTTAAAATTCATTTTCCTTTGGCTCTGAACTCTACCAATTATTTCTTCAGCTTCACAATTTTAGTTCCAATGTCTTGATTCACTTAAGTTTATGTGGACGACTTCTTCCCCCAGGATAACTCCCATTCATGTATTTAATCATAATTCCTAATATCTGCTGTGAATGGCAAATATGTACTTCTTGGAGCAGAATTAGAGGTTATCTTTAACATAAAGTATCTATTAGTCAAAGGCAATTGCATTTAATGCACTTTTGGTACTGAGTTACAGCAGGCCCTTGACACAAGTTGTTAACATGTTTCAGAAGACTAGTGGCATGCATTTGCAAAATGCTTCCTTATTTTTTATTTTTATTGGTGTAATTAAGTTTCTCAAAGATCCTTGAGTGTTTCCTGGCATGTGTTTTGGGCTGTTTTCTGTAAACGGAAAGCCTTTTGGTTGCTGGAGCAGGAAATGTGAATGAATAAAAGGATGGTGACTTCTTATCCTTTATTATATTATATGCAGAGGCATAGAAACTATCTGCAGCAATATTTAAAACCATATAATAATATCTCAGTAAGGAAGCTGATTTTCTCCTTTTTTCCTCTAGCATTTTTGGGAAAAAATGGAGAGAGGGGAGAGAAGGACTTCAGTAAACATGGGTCATGGAGGCAAGATTTGAGACTTAAGATACTGATTCATCTTCTAGGTCAACCTGAAGACTATATAAGGTGGCCAGCCTTGCATTTGGTTTTATGATATCATTTGCTTTTGTCACGTTTCTCAGATTTTTTGTTGAAATAACACAAGAGTTGTTCACAACATTTTGATAGAAGCCAAGATATGTGCCCTTTTTTAGGTCAAAAAGAAATTGCAAGTACAGTCTGGGACTGATTTCAATCTAATGTCATTTTTTTTTCTGCTTCTGATTTAGTGTTTACATACTGGGTTTCCTCTAGCGTGCATTTTTCCATCACCTATATTCTCAACTTGTGCTAGAAATGCTCGGCCTTACTGCGGTAGCTGGGCTCGAGCTCTGTTTCTGCAGATGTTCTGCAACACGTGTGTTGTGTCGGTAGTGCGGTCGATCACACGGGAGCACAACAAATTATAATAATTACATTCTTGTCCATGACGTTTCTACTTTGCAGGGAAAGGAGCTGGTGATATTTGTTTGCAATTAGCTTTCTGAGCTACTGTAATTATACATTTGGCAAATGATGGCATTTTACTTTTCCTCATTGTTCAAAAGAACAGGTGACTGTAGATGAACTACCTTGTAGTGGCTCTGAATTACATTTCAGTGTTTGCTGCTTAATACGGCTTCATCTGGTGTTATTACCTTTACTATTTTTGAGTGTTTACTTGGGTTCAATTTGATGGATTTTATAACATCGGCATATCTGATTGTTCTGGCTTCAAATTCCAGTCAATATATGAACTGCTAAGTTGTCTCTCAGTGCCATTGTGTATATACACACGCCATAAAAGCCCATCTCTGTTTACGTACCATATATGTGGAGCTGATCAGGATTTGATATTTTTATCTTGTGCCCCTGACTGCTTCACTTGTTCTATGTCTTTTTTTAATCTCTCTCTCCAGGATTTACAGTGGCATTTCAGTTTCATAACGCATTGCAAATAATTACCATTAAAAAAAAAATAATAAGCTGAGAGGAAAACACTTTGTCTTATAGTACTCGTCCTACTACCCAGTGAGGAGCTTCACTCCAACCCTAACAGAAAACTTCATATTTTGCCAGACATTCTCTATAACTGGAGAAGTCCATGCTGCTGTGAGCAGAATACATGTATTTGGTAAGTGTATGTGTAATGGCTGAATTTCATTAGTGACTGATGGAGAACTCTCTGTAATTTTCAGTTTGTGAAGTACACAAGATTGGATTGCAGGTTAATAGACATATGCTATTAAAACATACTTTTCTGAAGTTTTGAAAAGTTATTTGTTCTTTTTCTCAAGTTTTATCCATAAACCCAGCTTTTGTAGTACCATGACTATAAATCTCTTCTCTCAAAAGAGATGACTTACAGAAAGAGCTGGGAAAATGTAAACGTTCAGATAATAATGTCCCGTGAAGTCATGTCATTCAGACAACAATTTCAGCCCAGCTCACTGTTGTACTCTGGGGAACTTTTCTTTAGAAAAATCACATTTTTTAACGTGATATTTGTAGATGATCTGTACATATACCTGTATGTGGAGCCATGCTGTAAACTGGATAACCATCTGAGCATCCTCCTCTCTCAAAAGGATGATGTTGGTTGCCACTTTGTACATGCTTAGAGAGTGAATGCAGGTACTGTCCAGGGGATTGATACAGATGTGTATTGTACTTTACTCAGAATTATGAGGCTGGAAACTTAAAATCTGATATTTTTAAATGTCTTTGTATGCTTTTATTACATGTGCATCATGATACCTCAGATATAAATACCCACAAATTTGGGACCACTTGGAAAGATTAAGTCCAAACTCTTAAGACTAATTCAGCTTGGATGTAGCACAAGACATTAACAGCTTACTGTTTCCAGTAACATAATGGGTCATGAGAATTTTGGAGGGTGTAAATCCATATTATAAAATCTGCAATAAATTTATGTATTTAAATTACTGAGAACATTCTCCCCTTTACTTTTCTTTTAACTTGTATTTATGCACTTCAATTATAGTTCCGGGCTTCATTTTCCTCCATGCACTAGAAGAAATTTGAGCTTATTAAATCCCAAGTCTTTTCAGTGTCTGTCACAAATGTAAATGAACAGTCTGTAGTGTTGCATGCTCTCCGGATTGCTCTGATGATCATGTTGCCATGGTGATAACAGAGCATACAGGTTCATGAGACAGTATTAGTAATGCAACAGTTTGAAACTTAATCGATGTACTGCTACTTCCCCATATTTCAATATCACTTCAACAAAATTGAATTCTAGTCAGTTGTCAGTCTAGTTTATTTCCTATGGATTTCTTCTACAAAATTTCCCTCTTTATTCTAGGTACTGGTCATGATATAGTAATTGAAATCTCTAGTGGTCTGTCATACTAATTACATGACTGTGTCTTGTAGCAGGCAATCTTTGGCTGTTGTATTCAGCAGCAAGCTGGAGAGAAATATTTTGGGCTGAATACATAAATCATAAGTTTTGTGTAGAAAAGATTCATTCTTTTTCAGAAGATTCATCTTGGATAGTTTTGTTAATTTTGACAAAGTTCAAGCATGGTGTAGAACTGGAAAATGACTGTGCCTGATAGAAGTAAGTTAAAGCTGTCAAACCAACCAAATGAACCCTGTCTCCTAGGTCTTAAAAAGTACATTGACGGGAAGGTATTTTTCCCTTACGAAACATTAATCAAAAATATGTTCACAGTGGTACCTCAGATTCTCTTGCTTCGGAGAGAAATTTGACTTAAAATAATGCCATCAAATGATTTTTGATAGTTATTCATCTATTCATAGTGTCATTAAAGGCAAACAGTGAGATAGGGATCTATATATTTTTAGAGATGAATGTTGATATGTAGTTAAAAGAATGCAAATTCTTCCCATGTGAGCAGCTTTGATCATATTTGTTCAAGAGTAGCATAAAACCCTTAAGTTTTATGTATTGCATGTTAGTGCTAAAAGTTATACACTTTTTTTTCTTTTAGAGTGCCATGTTAATGACATTTAACATGCAAGGTCATACTAAACTGAATTTGCACCTATGAGTTGTAAATCACAAAAGGTGTTCTTTGAAGGTTTTTAACATCACAAAACACCATACCTGTATAACATAGCTGTCCCTAGACTGAATAAAGGCCTATAATTAATTTCAGAGCTTCTTCTTATGCCACAAACATTCAGAAACAGCTTTTATTTGTTTATGAGGCGTAACATGAGGGTAAATACAGCTCGATAGGCTCTCCAAAATCTCTTCTGGAAACAGCATGGCAGAAGATGCTGAAGCTGAAATGAAACTCTGCCAAAATATGTCAACTCAGAAAGTTTTCTACTACTTTTTTTTCTAGCTAAGCAGTGCCATTTATATGCAACTGGTTACAATTTTATGGTAGTGACAGTTTAAACATCTGTAGCTCTTTTCATTTTACTTGAATATATTTAATTTTTCTTTTTTTTATTTATTTTTTTTTTTTTTAAATGAGCCATTTTTCTGAACAGACTGAAGACCTGGGTAAAAACTGCTGTTAGCAGATCATAGACTGGAAAGCGGGGCACTGAAAACGTATCTGTCTTCTGTTGGGTTATTCAGGCAGTTGTCACTAGAGCAGGAACCAGACCTCTGAAGGCCTTGCTCATGATCTCTTCTAGCATCTGGAACATGATTGCTCTTCAGGCTTGAACAGCTTACAGTGCTGTCACACACAGATTAGAGAAGACTTTATTTTCAGTTCTGCATATACTTGTGTGTGTTGTTTTAAACTACCAAACTAAAACCAGTTTACATTATTTATTTAAATAAATTTGGAAAGCACAGGATGTGGAAAGACAAGAGATGAAGCCCTTTAAAAATGTGTGATTGACTGCAAGGTTAACTGGTTTATGAAATTTTGTGGACAAAATCAGCCTTATTGACTCGAAACGTATGTTGGAAGTGCAGGATCTATTTCTTAACTAGTATTTAGTGTATAAGCTTTCAGAAGTTATTTAGCCTTGATGTTTTAGTTTTCCCACCCAATAAAATGTCTTTCTCAAGTTATGTTGTAGGGCTACATGATGATTCATGGATGAGGTCATTCAGCACACAGAGCTCTCCAAATTCCTTACACACAGACTTACTGTATCTTACATGGTGTACCAAATAAGTATTTTCCTTTTAACCTCCTGTTGAACATGTGGGATGCCTGTAAGAAACCTTTATCACAAAACCAGATTCCGAGGTCAGAACATGACCTGATGGGAATACAGGGAGGAGAATCACTGTGAGGCAGACCTGGAGGTGCGATCACTCCGTAAGTCTCATTTCAGCTCTCCAAAATAGCTCTTATGAAGGTTGCTGGTAACAGGCTGGTTTGGGGCCAGATCTTCACAGCTGAAAAACTGCAGGTAAAGAGTTGTTACTTTTTTACTGTCCTGTTTTCACACGTAGCTCTTGCCAAAAATCTGCAGGGCAGTAATGAGTCACATCTCTAGAGTATGTGTGCACAAGAAATGTGTGCAGTCAGAGCCCAGAGAGTTGCAGTAACTGCTGTTTGACTCTTTCAAGGCTCCAAATCCCAAGTGACCATATAATTTGCCTTCCCACCTCCCCCTCTTCAGATAAGCCTACAGTAGTTTGGAAAGTTTCTCAGGGAAATGCAATTAGTAAAAAGATTTAATAAAAGCAAAACAACTGAATTTGAGGAGAGGAGTCACTATTCTTTTTTTCTTCCTATGTAATGTAAGATAATAGTGAGAAAACGATTACATTACAACTAAATGAATTAAACAAAGCTCCAAAACATAAATTAGAATTTAACTGTGCCATTAAAAACTAATTTAATTTGCGAGCCATCATTACTAGATAATAAAGACCTACTGCAAAATGCACAACAATCTCTTGTGAACACAGGAAAAAAAAGCAAGCAATAAATCTCATTGAGCAGATGAGTTTCTGTTACATTAGTAGAGGAAAAAATGCTGAATGGTTGTTTTAGTACATAATGAGAAGGAGAAAGTAATAGAACAATTGGGCAGCTTAACTTTAGCCATAAATGGTTTTATAGTTAAGGGAAGACTCTAGGGCAGGGATGTCAAACTCATTTTCACCCAGGGGCCACATCAGTTTCCCAGTTGTCTTCGAAGAGCCGAATTTAATTTTAGGACTGTAGAAATGTAACTACTCCTACATTTATACAGAGAATATTAGAAGAAAATGTATGTAGTATTGATGTTCTTGGTATGAAGCTTTTAAAAATCAAAATAGCTTATGAATTTACAGTAAGATTAAATTAAAATACACTAGATGTTATCTTTAGTTTCAGAAAAAACAGCGAGTTGAAGGCTCCAGCCAACTTCTTATGTGGAGATTTATCGCATGGAACTGCAAAGTGTAAGTGTATATCAAAAGGTGCTCACTTTCCTCAGACAAAAATAACCTTCAGTCTGATTAATATTTTTCTGTGTTCCTAGAGTTTCAGCTAGTATTGAATTTGTGTACTACCTACATTAAAACCTGCTTCCAGGTTTGTGTATGCGAGCAAACATTTACTTTGCTTCTGCAGTTAGCCTTTGGTTTTGGTTTTCAGTATAAACTTGTGCTGGTCCCTATTACATCTTCCAGTACACGTCAGAAAACATCATAATATCTGTGTTTTTGACACAACCCAGGGCAGTTATTTTGGCGTGGTGCCACTGGCAGATGTGCCAAGAGCCAAGTCCTGCAAGAGCTGCTTTTGTTCGATGGCAGTGCCAGCAGATGGCAGTCTGGTACTATGCTTCTAGTCTACTAGTGGTCAGGTTACAAAATTTTAGTTTTAATTTTAATGCAATTAATGTTGTTGAGAAGAGAAATGCTTTTAGCTTGATCATTCCAATGATTTTGTTTCCTTCTTTCCCATTTTTACCAAGTCTCTGACAGGAAGTCTGCCCCTCTGCCTTCTCTTCTGCATGATACCAGTGTTCAAACTTCACCCCCGAAGCACGGGAGTTTGAAATTGAGCGTAAGTGTACGGAAGTTGCTGTGTAGTCAGTCCCTGTGGCATTGACGGGACTATATCATTTGTAAGCTTGGTATTTTAAGACCCATTTCATCTGAATAATTTTAATCAGCCTACCTGTAATTCTCCCTGTAGTACTGTGAGGTCAGACACTCTCTCACCTCAGTGTCTGTGTTGTGTTGATGTATGAAGCTAAAACAGCTGCCATGCTCAATCACAGAGGCATAAGAAATATACTTTTTAATTTAGTTCCCACTCTTGCAAACACTTAAGCACATGCACAGCTTCAGGCATGTAAGTTGTTTTCTTAGCAGTTGGAGCTACTTAGGGTTACAGTTACCTATAGACTTATACATGATTGCAGGATCGGGGTGTTGCTTGTGAATCACCATGTAGAACTGGTCAAGGTACTTCAATCACTCTGAATACAAAGAGCTGTATTAATGATAGTTGGCATTATTCTACTGAAAAACATCCTGACTCATTGCAGCCACCAGGTAAAGAGTCCTCAAAGAGAAAGACAATTCTTATCTCTAAGCTTGCACTTTTCTTTTTATTTTTACTTTGGTTTATTATTTATGTGTTCCCATAAATGCTTCTTGTGCTGCTTCTGTGGGTGCATACATAATACTCACCAAAAGAACATCTTACAATACAACAGCATAGACCTTTTCTTTTTAGCGGTGTGACTTTTCCTGACAAGAGAAAGCATTTGGGAACTCAGGGGATTCTGGAAGCTGTGGCTGAGCAGAATAATTACCCAGTATCTCTCGGGCTGTCATTTTCACCAGCTTGTCCCAGTGCAGACTTGTGCAGAGCAGTAGAAGGGAATGTGCTAGAACATTGGCAAAGGTTTCCAGAAGGAGCTTGAAATCTATCAACACACGTGATTGCATTTGGGAAAAAAATCAATAATATCTTAAAGGTTTTTCTAATATCACTTCCCACTCTGTCTAGACATGACCTCACACTGGAGACAATGTTGGTGATGTGCATTAATGATATTCTCTGAGTGTAACTATTTACACAGCCGTGCTACTCCTGAAAAGAGATGGTTAACACCAGTGACCAGTGAATAGAGTTACCTGATGAACTGATATAATCTGACCCCAAGGCCAAGGTTTTACTGCTTGTGTGTCTTTGCGTCTCCCCAAGCTGCTTTGACGTTGAATCTGTAGACAGCACTAAGCTACCACCACTGTGTTTTCTAAAAGTGAATAACCCCCCTAAACATAGTCTGACAAAAAGAGATTGATAGGTTATAAAATCTCCACGGGATGATGTTTAAAGAGTAGGCTTAATAATGCTAGTAAAGCACTGTTATAAAAAGTTTGAGTGGGTGAGAGTATGGATAAATGTACTGTGCTGTACTGTTCCTTCACTCTTGCTGTGACACCAGTCCTATTTGAAAATGTACTAGGATCAGCTGCCCCTGAATTAAATAATATCTAACTCTGTAACTAGTGGCTTGGAAACCAGTTGGGCTTTACAGTGCATAAAATACTGGCAGAAATTGTCTCAGAATTAAGGAATGATGCAATAAATTCTCACTGGTAAGTTGCCTTTACTGGTATGATTCTACTGAAGAAAATAGGGCTGCTTGTGTGACTGTAAGTTCTATTGCAGAATTAGTCATTAGACTGTTCTAGCGTATCGGGACTGGGTAGTTTATGTTATGCACAAACTATAACACAAAGAGTGATTAAAAACCAGGTAATCACCCATAATGCTAATGGACTTGTTGCCACAGAAAAGAAATGTCAATTAAAATTCTTATGAATTATTTACACAGTCTTTTTCCCCCTATAATTTGATTCTAAATTGAATGTTAGCTTTAGGTCAGAGTTTTATGTGGAGATCTGTAACCCTTCTGAGCTGCACATGCACTCATTAGCTACAGGCACATTTGCAAATGAGCTGGAGTTCTCTCTTGTAGCTGCCAATCTATTAAACAAAGATCAGCTTCCCTTCTTGAAGCCCTGCTGCTCTCTTGCCTCCTACAGGAATACGCCTTACACCGTTCTAAAAGCCGTCTCATCCAAAGGATTCTCTATCAGATTCGAGGAAATGACCAGCTGTCAAGTTAACAGCTACGACAGCTGCTTTTTATTTTACTTTGATTTCAGGCAATTAGTATCCAGCCTCTAGCACTGGTGTAAATATCAACAAAATATAAAAAATTTGCAGTATTCTCTCTCTGTGTATGTAATGCCTACCTTCACCTCTTGTTCTTTGAACCAATGAGAGATGTAGTCATCTGAGTAATTTTGAAGTAGAGATATTTCACAAACGTGTGAAACTTCTGCATGCCACCTGAAGCACATGCCTTGCAGGCTTCTTTAACACAGGAGCGCAACACATGTTACCATCTCTGACACTCTCTTGATAGATTTAATGAGAGGATTGGGGTGTCCTATACATGTTTCAAACATGTAGAAGGTGCGTAAAGGTTGGTAATTCAGGTAATTGTCACAGTGAAGATCATGGAATTAGATTGACTGGTGTGTTTTCTTCTGTTCTATTGGTTTTCTGTTGCTGTGATTTAATTTTTTGCATAGCAACACAAGTATCTATAATCTGAAGGTGACTAAACAACGCTTTCCTTGTCAGGCTCTAGTAGACAATTGAGTGGCTCCTGTGAGGACAAGAGAACCACCAATGAAATGGAGACCATGTCCTGTCTACAGGAAGATACAATCTTTTCCTCTCGTACAAACTTTTTTCTCTGCATTGTCATATCTGTTGATTGGGTTTTTCTTATTACTCTTTTCTACTAGCAGCAATTCAGTTTTGAAAATTTCACTTGCAGGTATAGCGTTTACCAATGAGCAGGTTTTTTTTCATCCTGATGTGTCAGTAGCGTTGCTGGACAAGTTCCACTGGTCGGATCAGTCAAGTTCATGGCCAGGTAGGTGATACTGAATATCTTGCAAGAGCATCATAGAGTGTAGGATCAGTTTAAATGTAATAACTTGTGGAAAAAAACCCCATACAATTTACATAATAAATAGAAAGACTTTGTGCAGTCTCTTTGATCCAAATAAACTTAGCATTGTTGGGAGTCAAAACAGAGCTTGTCTTTGCATGCAAAGTGTGTGTATTTGACCTAGGAGTCACTGAAAGACAAAATGCTATTTTTTTCCCCAAAACAACCACAGAGCAGACCTGAGCCTTGATTAGCTATTTCTTCCACAAATATTTCCCTATTTGGAACATTGCTGGGGTCTTTCATTTGGTATTAGTAATGTATTACTTATTAAAAGTGGGTTTCATTGCATTGTTGAGCTTTCAGGATCTGATCTTGTATGCTGTCTCTTCCAGTGACAGAGGCGTGTGTGAGGGAGGAAACCTGCACAGGTGTTTATTACATTTTGTGGATACTTTCTGCTGTAGTTGCACAGTGCAGGTAAATTTCCTGCCTGAGGAGATATTGTGAAGGAACGGGACACTCTGACCCTCACTACGTTTTCCTTGGCTTTGTGACATTTTTTCCTACCTATGTTTCTTAACCCTCCTCAGAACAGTTTTTCATCCACAACCACAAAGTTAAGCAGAAATCAGTCTCATGGCAGCTAAAACTGTCTTACTGATGGGTAAAATCTTCAACAATAATGACATCTTGCTAGTACTGGCATGGCACAGAAGGTTTGGGGTTGAAGTGGTGTTACCGATGCTTGGGAGCTCTCAATAGTACAAAAGTTACTGGGATAATCCTGACAGCTCTGGGATTTTGTATTCCTTAGTAAATCCTGTCTCAGATGTCAGGGTTTGGATTTTATCTTTCCCTTTTCCTCTTAACAGTATGTTTACTGGTTTCACAACAATATCCTGGGATTTGTGCTTCTGTAAAGCCAGCAAGAATGATGTGGTTAATCTTCCTCATCGCTTTACAAATGCATACCCTTTTTCTCAGACTTCCTAACTAAGTATTTTGTATTAGCCTATATGTATTTCTCCTTGTCATCTTCTTCACATCCTATTTTCTCAATTCTGTTTCATTTTATTAACCAGAGTGATATACATATTATAAATGTCACTTCCAAAATACCTAAGCTAGCCTAGTATTAGAATAATCTCCTTTAATTTCTACATGCTTAAGCATTGTTTCTTGTCCCTTTTTTGTATAAAAAGCAGCCAATTGACCAAAAGTTGAAGAATTTAACATATTCTTTCCATTTATCTCTTCTGGCTGGTGTTTTTTACCATACAGCAGCAACTACTGAAAAAAAAAAAAAAACAGGCTGGCAGAAAAGGAAATATTTTAGAGAAATGTGAGTTTACAGCATACTATTTCCTGCATTGCAATGTTAAAATGCAAACCTTTTCAGTCGTTGTCTCTCTGTCCATTGAAGATAGAGTTCCCTTTTCTAGTTATTTTGAGCACAGATTCATTATCTTACCTTTTTCCAAATTGAATTGCGTAAGCCACTTATCTGCCCATGATTCTAGTCTAGCCAAGTCCCTGGGAATTTTATTGCTTTTCTGTTGTGTATTTGTTGATTCATCCATTTCGTATCATCAGCACATTTCATCACTTTACTACATTTTCTTCCTTTCAGGTTTAAAAAGTAAACAAAATCAATACTAACATTACAGTATTCTACGAGTCAACTTCTTCTGCTTGGAAAAGCTTCTAGTCCTAAGGACCTTCTGGCTCTAGTGTGCTAGCTAGTTTTAATCCATTCAAGCAGCTCATCTCCCGTATTGCACGTACTAATGTGACTACGCAATAATTTGCAAAACATCTTACAGCATTGTTCGTTGAAAGTCAAACACTGCTTCAAGTCAGGTCTGAAGCAGCTGACCAAAAAATTGTGTAAGCTCTTTAAAAAGCAAATTGGAGAGATTATCCCTAGAGGTTTCTTAAAAAGAAGAGCTCTAAAGCCTTTATATCTGCCGCCTCTTTGCTCATTCTTGTCTCTATGTTATGAGGCTCTTCCACATATCATTATACAACTGGATAGTTTTTTAGCTGGTGAGAACTGGTGAAGCTCGACTAGTCTCTGTGGTGTTATAGTGGTTTATGCTTGATTAGCACCTGACGCAGGCTGCTGAAGTAATGAATGATGTTAGTGCCCTGCCATGGTGATATTTGCTGAATACGATTTTGTGACCTTGATATCAAGTATCACAGTTCCATGCATGCATGACGATCTTCCATCATGATCAGACTCCAGATGCTCTGTACCAAGAAGGGAAGAACTGGCATTTGTGCAAGAAGGATAACTCTTAACTCCAAATGCCTAATAGACTGTTGTATCTCCTTGCAGTGGTCACTGAAGAAATTAGACAAACAACATCAAACTGCTGCTTTTGCTTTCTCCAGACAAGACCCAGCCTATTTTCCAAAATATTTGCAATCAATATCAAAGTAAACACTGGAACACTTGAACATTGGAACTGGCTGCCCAGGGGGATTGTGGAGTCTCCTTCTCTGGAGACATTCAAAATCCGCCTGGACACCTTCCTGTGTAACCTCATCTGGGTGTTCCTGCTCCCTCAGGGGGATTGGACTAGATGATCTTTTGAGGTCCTTTCCAATCCCTGACATTCTGTGATTCTGTAAACTTGTCTTACAAAGTCATAAAATATTACATTGCAGTAATGCCAGCTATGTGATGTTTTACCTGGTATTTAATGAGAAACCTACACATGAACCTACATCTGGAATTAGATTTGTTATTCAGTGAACCTATGAGGAAAGAGCTTGTGAAAAAAGGAGGGAGATCTATGTGTGCCTTTCTTTTTGCTGAAATGTACAAAACCAGCTAGCATGAATGAGTATGTTGTAGGGAATTTCATTTTGAATGAGGACTGGACCCTGACATGACAGTTACATTTAGTGGGCACTTGGTCTTATTGTACCATTCATTAAAAAAACAATCAATCAATCAATCAATCAATCAAACAAACAAACAGGGAGAGAGTCTACCCTTAGAAATAGAGTTTCAATAAACAAGACCAAGTCTGGAAGCAAGGGGAGGGAAGCGTCAAGATGTGAAGTAAATTGATTACAGTCACACTGTAAGTAAGTGGCTTTAAAGCAGTTTTATTTATATCCCTTGAAAGAAGAATACATTTTAAGCAAGCCTTCAAAAAAAAGCTGAGAGATTCATATCTTCATGAAGCCCATCCTATTATATCCAGTGGCATGTACAAATCCAACAGAATTTCTTTAGTGGCCTCTGACTCCACAATAAATTCCAGACACAAAAGAGGTGCTATCCTTTCATTTCCACAATATGAATGTTATCTTGCTTTCCATTTCTAGTTTATGTACTTGTGTTTGACATTAACAGGACTTTCTGTTTGTATAAAATACAGAGGACGAAAGGCTGGTCCGCGTGTTGCAAGCATTATGGGCTGGATTTCTTTGCCCTAAAAAAAAAAGAAGAAAGTCTATACTTCTGCTTCTCCAGAAGCAGTACTGTTTCTACACTATCTGACTTTTGACATTCACCTGATTCAGTTTAAGTGCTTAATTGTTTTGAGGTGAGTTCTTTATCATTATTTTAGGTCTGTCTTCAAGGTCTGTGGATAAGGTTAAGAAGCAGGATAACAGCAAAGAGCCCACTCTAGCCATGTTTACGTCTTTGTCCTTTCACAATAACTGTTCTTATGTCTACTGTTCGCTCCCTGAATTGCACAGCTTAATTGTGTTTGTCAGCAAAAAGGACAAATTGGGTTTTAAAGGTGCATTGGGGTTTTTCCTCCTGACAAGTCTGTTGGCTGTAATGAATGGAAGCAATGCCTCCTGCATTTTGCGACACATTTGGACTGGAAGATCTATCTAGTCAGCCATCCACTTCATTCTTCTGTATTCTGTGTTTCCTAATATTCTATCAAAGTGCCGGGTTCTCTGTCCTCATGAACCCATCACTCAAAATTACTGTGTTCTTCCATCCAGGAATTGTCACCGTTACCATTAATAGAACTGAGAAGATGCCAGTCACCTCACTGAGACCAGTTCTTGCCTTAGTGAACCTTATGGTTTGCATAATAGGTTCTGTAGACTTGATTCTCCATTGCTTTCACCTTGAGTAGCCACCCATGCCTACAGAAAATGAGTGTTCAGAATGGTCTCATTTAGCATCCAGTCAGGATAAATGTCAAGGAGTGCAGGGCAGTGTGGAATCGAATGTTTCTGTTTTCAGTGTATTTCAGTGAAAATGAAGAAAGTTTCTTTTCTGGGTATAATTTCCTTGATAATGCTGTTTTGAGGTGCCATTCTTAGGAATGAAGCATATAAATAATTCAGATACTGCCCTTCCTAATTGTATAATGCAGCATGTTTTACATATTCTTAGCTAGAGTATAACTGCTGTAATCCTTTTCTGTGCAGTATTAATTCACTATTGCTGTCATAGTGGGCAAATCACACTACTACAGAGCACCTCGCTGGCTAGCTAAGGAGATAGCCACAAACTAATTTACTAATTATGTTGATCTCAAGATCTTTAAGCCCAATAGGATTTCACAAAGGAAGTGAACACAAATTGCACTGTAAGGTGAAAATCATGCAGGCTCTATTTTAACAGTTGCTACCAGGTTCATACTAACAGTCTCTAGTACTCCAACAGGTTTTTGTTTTGAAATTTTCAGAGAGGCAGTAAACAGAGGAACCTGTGAGCCAGCCCCTATTAGCTGTTACAAGTTCCACATTGCTCTTTAATTAGCAAGTAAATAACAGTGCTGAAGACCAAGAGGGCCACAGTTCAAAGTGAGTGTTTTTGTGAGAGAACAGTGAGAACTCTCCCTTTTGAGGTGCATTAGCGATGTGGTTTCATTACTTGCTGACTGTACCTTAACCTACAAATTAATTCTTTTTTGTTCCAAATGCAGTTATCCATGTACCCATGTGTTGGCTTTCTTGAGAAGATAACCAGATTAGGTGCTGGTGCTGAGGAACACCTCTCCAGTTCTCATAGCAGCTGACCCATCATGTACAGTAAATGGAGTTCATTTGCGATTTGGACAGAGGCAGAGTAAATTAAATTGGTTAGATTAAAGTAGACTGCTACTAGTAGTGCATTTCATGGATGCCTCCTGCTCTCTGTCTGACTTAGTCTCTGTGAGGCTGCTGCACATAAAACACTCAGAAATGACAATTTTATATATTTGAAAGAGAAAAAAAAAAAAATCATAGCCTGAAATAGCACATTCTTTCTTTCTAACTGACAAGCAGTATCATAAAGGCAGTTGCTGGGAGCATAGCGTATCTGTCGAAATGTAAATTGTTTGTGACTGAAGCACCCTTCTGCAAAGATACAGCACCTTCCTCTTCAAAGGAGCTGTGTTGAATCAGAACTGTACAGATATCATACCTTATTGTAGGAGAGACTATAAGTAAGCTTTTAAAGCTATCTCCCATGGTTTCCTCAGGATTTATGGTAAATTATATTCCAGGATTTGTTATTTTTACTGCAAATTACTACAAAGTTGGTTTGAAAAAAATGTACAGATGCAGCGAACCTGAATGGAGCCTCTGCCTTCCCCCCAAATAGCATCAGAATGGAAGTATTTTGACCTGATCCTCCCTTTCAGAAAACTGGCTGGTGAAGATTGTCTCTAGATGGCAGTGGAGCTCTTTCAGTGATGGATCTGCTTCCTTCCCCCACTCTTTACATTTCTTCTGGAGAGTCTTTTCCAGCAGTACTGCACTATGATTTAACAGGGCTTTGATGCTGTAAGATGTTGGCGGGCACAAATCAGACTTCTTTTTTTTTTTTCTTTTCCCTAAAAGGATAATATACTGCTTTTTCAAAGTCAATTAACACTTAGGGCAAATGAAATGGGGAGAGCTAAAGGTCAATTACTAAAGGATGGCCACAAAAACCTTTCTGGTTTACACAGCATTCATCCAGGGACTGCAGATCACTGGGAAAAGAAAGGAAAAAGTAATTAGCTCATTTCATTTCTTGATGGTTACCAATAAGATGGTTTAATATAGCTTATCTATGTGATTTTCAATCAAGTGTGACTGGTGCTAATAATCATCCTGACCAGCCCAAGATAGTGTTATTTCAAAGCACTGTGCAGTCATCACAGTAGCTGGGAGATTGTTGTAGCAATTTATGCACCAGACAAATGTTAGCATAGAGAATAACATTAAAACTTCAAGTTTGGAGTGCACTTAATAAGCTTTATGTGTAAAAGAAATATGTAGCTGGGCGGTTCAGCCATTAAACAAACACAGGCATGAAAGAGATGAAGAGCCATTGCCATTTTTACTGTAATTCATCATTCTATTATAAACAAGTAGGTAAGTTAAATCTGGGCCTTTGGAGGTATGTGGTGGTGATTCCTTGGCTTACCAGCTGTTGACTTTTCATGTCATGAGTACGATGCTGCTTTACAAGTGGACTGCTGTGGATGTAAAGATTTTATCAGTCAGGGCTCAAGTGCTGCTTAGGTGTATTGGCCTTTGTGCTACTCATGTGAGTCACTCTGACATCAGTGAGGCAACTCACCAGAAGTACAAGCAACGTCTAAATCCTTTTGAGATGTGTTTGGAAAAGGCAGACTGATGTCAGGAGGGCACACAGCTTAAAGGAAGCTTTTATAAAAATAACAGTAACCCCAAATTAAAGGACTGTTCATAACAAAATGAGGTAGCAGATAACTGTCTTGTCAGCTTAATGGTGCCTATACATGAAAATGGCCAGACTGGAGTTGAATCTGTGATTTCCACTTGCTTTTTGTGTGTCAAACAGCTTTCTAGGCAAGACTCACACTCAAGATTGCAGTCACAGTTCATTCCTGTCTTTTTTTAAAATAACTCTGCTGAATTTAATCACCTTTTCCATTTTGAATAAGGAGTTTCTGTTTGCAGTCACGTGAAAAGAAAAAAAGGCCAGCGCTACAGGCAGCAGGAGATGATTTCATGCCTACCCACTCAAAGAGGGTTTTACAAGAGCACAAGGGCCAGGCAAAGCACATAATGAGCAAACCCTGGTGAGGTAAATTATTATTTGGGATTCTGAATGGGCCATTAATGTGTAGGGGAAAGTATACTGCCAACTAGTTGTGTGTGGCACTTGACTTGCAGGTGAGTATCCACTTTACCTGATAGCTGTCATCCCTGCCTCATTTCACTGTCTGTGACAGCAGGGAGAGGAAGAAACAAAGCGCTGGACCTAGAAGTTATGATCACTTGTTTGCTGCTGTGTCAGAGAGACAGGCTGCTTTCTAGCCATTGATGTGCATGGGTAGTGCACTAATTGTCTGCCCTCACCTACGTGCAGCCAGCCGTCTTTGTCCTTTGGGTTTGAAAAGCACAGCAGCCCAGCTCTTGAACAACAGCCACTGAGGCACAGTGCTTAATTTGGTTCCTTGAGTTTACAAAAGAAACGATGATCAAACGTGGAGCTCCTGTTCCTCAGCTACAGACTATGTCTCACTTTAAGGATATATGTAAACTTTTGTTAGGCTGCAGATACATTTGCATTGCACAGTCCAGTCTGAAATGAGCAATTTTGCTTGAAAATGTGGCAGCTGCGTGGGTGCAATGTTTTCTCCCGACTGATCAATCCTCTTGCTAAGCTGACAGGTAGCTAATGTATCTTTCTGGGGAACTGTAGCATGTAGGGCTGTTTCAGTGTGTCTGCAGCAACAAAATACTTGCCCAATATTTTGGGCAGGTTTTATAGCACATGCTAAGCTATGTACTGGTGTGGGGTCATGTCAAGCTTTCATCTTACTCTGATGTTCATGTTTCTCTGGCCATATCCACTTCTTTTCCAAAAGATTTTGTTGAGGCAGAAAACAAGGGTTCAGGATTTGTTTGGAGTGCTGAATGTCTGGAAAACCAAAACATGCCCATGGCACACGTTCACGTCAGTTGTAGTGCGCCTACAACTGATCTGCATGTGTATCGTAACTTGGTGCAAGGGTCACATGTGGGGAAGGGTGCACATGTATCTTTTTGTCCGGGAAGAATACCAGCTCTGCTGATGTTGTCTCAGATTTGTCACTGTAATGACCCTAAGGCAATTTTGAGGAACACTCTGCAGGTTTTGAACCATTTCATGAGAGCATGTGTTCTGTTGGTCACATGTTGGGGAGCAAGAAATTCCATCAGAGCTTGTCTGTAGATACACATGCAGGGAGATACATTTTCCCACAAGCAACTTAATTGTAAGACTGCCTCTCCTCCCTCCCTTTTTTGGACTTATTTTGTTCTCCATTGAATGAGATGAGATCTATACTATGCTATTAAAGAAAAAGAAAATTTGGATGCAACTTTTGTCTTCACAGCTTTGAATTGGTAAGCTTGTGAGAACAGCTGTTCTTTATTTCAGCAAAATCAGGAAATGCAGAGATGAGCAACAATAAAAAAACCCCTGGGTGATCAAAAACAGTCCCTAAAGCTTTGTTTGTGTATACTGTCTTTGCATCTGAGCCAGCATCTGTTAAAATCAATGATACTTGCTTTTCTTTGTTGTTGATGGAAACAGCTTCAGGCAAAATTGGCAAGGTATGTTAGACGGCATTTTCCCAGCGTGTTATGTTTTAGGGAACCCACTCTCCCACCAGTATATATAGCATGCACGCCATTGTTTTACCTGGAGTAAGTGAGTAAGAAATAGATATACCGTCAGTTTTTAAACTATTTGGTTTTAGTGTACGGATTTAGCAAATACTTTTGAAGTATATTTTCAATACATCTTCATCTAAACCTTACAAGCTAGAAAAAAATAGATTAGTTACAGTTCTCTGCAATAGTAAGTTTCTTTAACAAAAATGAAACCTTTTCTCATGAGTTGATATCATGGCTCATTTCAGACAATCTTATCTTCCTGAATAGATGCATATAAAACAGGATGGTATGTGGCCATTGCCATTTAAGACTCCATGTGGTCCAACTTGTGAGCCACTCAGATCAGTCAGAATCTTTCAGAAAACATACATTTTATTCTGAAATCAAAATGATCAGGTAGCTGGAGAGTAGTGATTTATGAGAAAAGATGAAAGTCTCTCAAGAATCAGTCAGTAATGCATTTGTGCTCTTCCCTGCTTTGATCACTATGGATAAGTAGGGCCAGAGCTATGAACATGTATTTACTGGTTATTTCTAGTATTTCACTATTTCCAGTGGATTGTAATAGAGTAACAAAAGTGACTTTAAAATAGCAGAATTAATATTTTGTATCTCTTAATTCGATGGAGAGGTTTTTGTAAGGTTGACAAGGCTCATTAATTCATCTGCTGTTTGGCTGGAAGATGCATCTTTCATTTTCATTCAGGCTATGAAAGATACAATATTTCGGTTTCTTGACTTCTATGGAAGCTGCACTCTTGTGCCTCTTGCCTGTTATAAATAAGGTTTGGATTATTGGAAATGATTTGCTGGATCTTTTGTTAGACATTGGGTTAATGTGACAAGGTCGATAGGAATTAAAAAAAACCGCACAGAATTGTTATCTATTTCCCTTGTGTAGCTAGGAAGCTAATTCAAAAGGTCTGTGAAGACGTTTCTTTCTGGAATAAAAAAAACCACAGCATGAGGATAAGGAAGTCTAAACACCCTTCTCAATGCCATTTATCTGTCATCTTGGAGCTAGAAGAAAGTCTTAGGATATCAGAAAACAGAAGGAAGCATGATAAGTTAGGGGCTACACAGGATTTGTCAGGACCAGGAATATTCAGATGCGTTCCCAGTCTTTACTTACTTTGCACATAGGAAGACCCTGGCAGCTGTTTCTTCAGGAACCTGTAGCTACAGGAGCTTGAGGCAGCACAGCTTGGAGGGAGGAGGTAGAGAACATCATAAACTGAAGGTGGGTGGTATGTTTGTGGAGGAGGCTCCCTGATAGAAAGCCCCTGGTAGTCTCTTTTCTTTGGACAAATCTACAAAAAAGAAAGGAGATGAATAAATAAATCTGCTTCTTTGGTTCAAGCCAACCCCAGAAATGGTTGCTTCCCCATGTGGAAACCAACTCTTGCTTTAATGTATTTGTCCTGTACCCAAAAGATCCCTAAAATACTATTGGAATTCTGAGCACTTAATTAATCAATCACAAAATTGGGTTCACTATGAGTCAGGTTTTAACATAGCCCTAGTTTCATGTGTTTTGAAAGTGAAATATAGCCCTGCCTCATTCTGTTCCCAGTGTCAGACTTGGAACAGTCATTGTCATTCTTTTTGCTCCTGGAAAGCCTTATTACTCCTGAGGCAGGAGTGATACTTAGGTTTTACTTTTTTATTTTCAGCAATGTTTTAATTCAATTGCTGATTAAGCAGCCCATGTTGAATGATGCTGAATGTCTTTCATATAATTCATATGGTATTTTTATCACATTTCCTATGAAATGACTTTTAAGCAGTGGATTTATCCACACCTTCCCTGTCAAGCACATACAGGTTGATTTTCTGAGGGTGCAATACTAAGTTCTCACACTGCTGAAGGAGTGATCAATGACCTTCTTTCTGGAAGATCGTCCATTTGTGTTACTCTGGGTTGAGTGTTGCATGTTTCATGATTCTAAACCTTTTATTTATTTTTGATGGGAGGAGCTCTTTTTAATTTTTTTTTTTTTTTTTAATACCATAAGGAATGATGTGCAAGAGAATATAGAGCGTGTCAGAATCTTTTCAGATTCATCATTTCAATATTTTCTTCTGCTACAATGGTTTAATTAGAGTAGTCTTCTTTTGGTAAGGGCTTTTGTATATCTTTAATGAAACTGAAGAGCATGAAATGTGGTTTCCCTGCTTTTAAATGAAGCCACTTTTAGAGAAATAAAATGAGAAATGAAGAAATTGTTGAAGTCACAGTGCATGAAATTAAGAGAGCCCTGACTATATTGGCAACAATTTTTTTCTTTAGTATTTTGATGACCATATAGCTAAGTGGTTGTGGACTAATTGTGAAGAGATTTTCCTGTTTTGGTTCATATGCCTTTGATGGTTATATTGCCTTTTGGTTCATCTGAGCAATTCATGGTCCTGATCCTGCAGTTGTCTTGAGGTAGGTGGAGCTTTGTGCTCTGGTGGAGTCTCACTGGCTCCAACTACAGCTTCTGTGCATAGAAGACGTGCTTGCAGGCAGGTACCCTGAAATCACCAGGGCTCCGCACAGACCTGTGCCTTTTCCTGGACACAAAGATTTGCAGTATCAGATTTTTTTAAACTTTCAATGAGTTCCCAGTCCCCCGTGAAAAATCTGGTCTAATGCAGTGTGGTGGGTTAACGTTGGCTAAAGGCCAAACACCCACCCAACCCTGACCTCACTCCTCTCCAGCAGGACAGGGGGAGAAAACAAATGGGATGAGAAAGCTCCTTGGTTGAGGTAAAGACAAGGAGACAACATAGCAGTTACTGTTGCAGGTAAAACATGCTCAACTTGAGGAAAATAAATTTGTTGCCAACTAAAATAGATCAGAGTAGTGAGAAACAAATCGGATGTTAAAACAATGCTTGTCCTCTCACCCTCTCCCTCTCTTCTCTGCTTCTCTACCCCCACCGAGCAGCGCAGAGCGATAAAGGGGATATGTCATGTTCTGAAATTGTGCTTTTCTAAAATAACCCCCATGAAGGAATCTGCTTGTTCTGAAGCAAGCTGACATTTCTGTCTAAAAGAAAGATGGTTTTCAAATGATAAAGAATTATTATTATTTTTTTTCTCTGAAGCAGACTTGCCCAAAAATGCTCACCGTGCCAGTTTTCTTCTGCAAATTGCACTTTCATCTAAATAAAAATATTTTACAGCAATTTGCCATTTGCAATTAAAAAAATTCTAAAAGTACACATTCAAATTGAAATTGTATGTTACTTGGATGCTTTTTGTTAGAAATTACCATCTATGAGTATGTGTTTATTAGCCCATAAGGCAGGGCACACTGGATGGTTAGTGGGCGACTGGTGTGCCCAGTACAGTAGAACTGTCCCAGAAGATGGTCCCTGAGGTGCTTTCTTTGCTGCCAGGCAGACTCAGCACATGTTGCAAACTGTGGAACACCTTCCGTATCTTCTAGAAAACTTTAGAGTCTTCCAGGGCTTCTGGAGATTCAAAAAAATTACAAAATCCTGAGGAGGAGAGAGAAATTACATTAATTAAAAAAAGCTAAGGCCTTGAAAAGAAAGTGGGAGAGTAAAATATATCAAAATTCAATAGAGTTAACAGTGAGAAAGAGAAATTCAGCATTCTCAGAGTCTAAAACAAAGATGCAGTAAATTTCAGAATAGGACCTTTTTAGACCATTTTGGAAGTATAATTTTTCAAAATGGAACAGAAATTCTGACTTTCCACTACAAAACAAAAAAAAAGAAAACCAAGAGATGTTTTACTGAATAGAGTCCTAATTTTGAATGAGTACTCATCAGAACAGATCAGTATTCTACCACTTTTGCTAAACAGAACATTTCTTTCTAAAAGCGGTTTGAGAGGTGTTAGCTTCTTTTGAATTGTGGCATTTCCCCATGCATTTTCAATTTTGCGTGTGTCCCTCAGCACTGTTTCAGTAACCTAAAAGACAAAGTTCGTGTTCTTTATGACAGTAAAATTGTGACTCAGCAGTTCCTTGGTTTTAGCAATGTCCCTATGCTGCTGTTGCACTTTCCATAGAGACTGACTGACTTCAATGGAACTGAAGTGCTGTGCTGATTCGGGATCTAAATCTGCACAGTTCCCCTGAAGGCTTTAGTCAGCTGAAGATCTGACCTCACATGAGCACAACCTCATGTATTTAAATCAAAATTCAGTGCATCTTCTGGTATTCTAATAGTTTTAGATACATGTCTCTAGTAATAATTGCATGGTGTCACATTTGACTTCTGGTCAGCGTAACAAAGCCTGCAAGCTTCAAATGCTTGTAAACCAGTTCTATAGTGTTTTAGTGAGGAAGATGAGAAAAGACCAATATTGGTTTCTTGGTGAGGGAGGGTAGAGTTTGGAATCCATGAGGTGCATTAAGAATTTGGTAGAGAAGAGTATAATTTGGCCATGTAGTTTAAACTATTAGCAGTGGAAGCTTGACTGTGTGTGGTGACTAAATGGTAAATCACTAACCCCTGTCAAAGACGCTGGGTCTTTCTCGCTGTCTTGAAGATTAAGGATCAATCTGTGTAACCAAAAAATTATGGTTAATCAGGAGTACTGCTGCATGAGAATGGGAATAATTGTTTGTGGTTTTCATGAGAAGATTGCCAGTTTGCAGATTTGAATTGCATACAAACTTGTTTTTTATGTCTGTAATTGAAGATGTGTTGTCTTTAGGAAGGATTGACTTGACATTGACAAACTTCATCAGAATACAAAGACATGGAAATCGGATTGTGTTTGCCTTGAAAATGATTCACTGGCTCATACTGTGTTTCTTTTATTCCTAAGAATGCCGTAGGATGTTAAATTTACTTACTTCTACTTGAGAATAAAGGTGCTAGTTACACAGCAGTGGTAAGCGGTGTTGAAGCACAAACAGGCCATGCAGAAAGACCTGGATTTCCAAAAGAAACATATTTTATTTTTGAGATTAAAACTCATACAAAGGATGATTTTTGAAATGATGGTGTTCATGAAGCTTTCCTTTTAATGAGTAAAATTTACTCTAGAGCAGACACAAGGTGTTCTATAGATTTTATTACTTACAACCTGATACATATTAGACTAGGAGGTGTGTATGCTTTCAGGGTGAGCTTCATCGTGTATAGACATAATTTGGGAATCTTCTCACATTTTTTGAGGTGATACAGTAATGTTTATTACTTATATTTATTTAAAGTACAATATGTCTTGTTAAATGATGGACTTCTTTTTTTTTTTTTTGCATTTTTTGCAAGGTTCCTGTATATTTTTATTCTTAAAAATGTACATTGTACTGTTTTTGTTTGTTTGTTTGTTTGTTTGTTTTCCAATAGCACAGAATTGGATTTCTTCTGTACCTGTTAGGTTCACTTTTTTGTTTGTTTTTAATCAGGGGAGTCATTGCTAGATGATATAGGATAGTGTAGTTTCTGAGAGCTGAACATTTTGTCAATGAAAGTCACGGCATGATAGAAGAAGATAAGGAAAACAGTGTGAATTCTGAAAAAAAAGGTTCTGTTAGCTCAAGGACATTGTCTACTTCATATAGCAAAACCAAGACTGAGTTGGTTTGAAATATAGGCAAAATTTGCTTGCATTTGTCTTTAGCTGCCTGTGAAGATGCACTTATTTTTATTGCTCCTACATGCTTTGGTACATGTTAGTTGCTGCTAAATGAATGTTACACTAATTTTCTTACTTTAGACATTTAATAAAAATAATACACAATTACATATTGATGTTAACTGTATTAAAATGATGCTAAAAGCACAACTGGAATATGGTAACTAGTAATGTATAGCGTATTTAATTTGTGAGGCTACAGATGTACAGCAGAGTTGCATTCTGCAGTATGCTGTATGTATAGAGCAAATGCATTTACAAGAATTGATACAATGTTCTGAAGAAAACAGAGTAAAACATATTATTTCATTGCAAAACTGCCTTATACAGATAAACAATCACAGAAACTAGTTCAAACAGAAGGTTTAGTGAGTGTTCATCACAAGAGAAGCATGCCATTGATGGTCTCTCCTAGCCTGGAGGTGGGAGATGCAAGAATGACTTTCTGTTTTATTTCACCCCTTTAGTTCTCGTCCATTTATATGAGAAAGAAAGGAGATCAGCTCAAAATTACAACCTAACCCATATTTTCAAGTGGCAGTTTTTGAGACATGAACATCAATAACATGTTGTTATAGACCGTGAGTCAATATGGGTTTATAGGGGCTTCTGGAAAATGAAAATGTGTTTCCTGACCATAATTTTGAGATTTACGTAGCCTGTTTAATCATCTTGTCTGTCCCTCTTCTGAAAAGGGATGAAAATGAATGTAGATGTAGCAGATTCATAACAAATAATAACATATGGCCAGTTGCTCAACACATGAATTTTCATCTGACTGCACCTGAGGATGAATGAGTGGGTCATTAATGCCTTGTCTAAAATACATTTGCATTTATGAATTGACAGAAACAGACGTATTCTCTGGATGACTGTTAAAGTGCCTGGTACACCACCAAGGACTTCAATGACTAAGCTGTCAATGGGTATTATTATTAAATCCTGGGGACTAAAAAGCCTCAAAGAACCTTGTTACAGTTTTATGAAGATTAGATTTTTGTCATCTTTACCCGAACTGGATTTCACCTTACTCTGTGTGTAATGGTCTGATTTCTTCGTTTGCCCAGAATGAGATTCTCTGATATCTGAGTAGCCCTTAGGTTAAATGTACCTTATTACTGTAGTCAGAACTTGGCCCTTGACATCCCCCTCCCCTCTGCCTGAGAAACTGAGCAGTTTTTCATCTGTTTGTAGATCACAAAGAAAAAGAAGGGCAAATTTCTACAGCAGGATACCTTGCTTTGTCAGGTGAGTGTGTTGCAAAGGGGAGTATTTGGTCATCAAGCCAAAGAGAAAAGAGTAGTCACTGAAATAATATTGTGTATTTGAAAAGATTACTTAAAACATTCAAAACTCTCCTGGATGTGTTCTTGTGTAACCTGGTCTGGGTGTTCCTGCTCCAGTAGGGGGATTGAACTAGATGATCTTTTGAGGTCCTTTCGAATCCCTGACATTCTGTGATTCAGTGATTCAACACACATGCAAAAGCAGGATGTTATATTACACTCAGATATTACAACATGAAGTAGAGATGCTCCTCTGAAGTGAAAAATTATTAGAAAAGGCACTTGATGACTGCATAAAGAATTTTCTTTGTAAAAAGAAGAATACAGCTGCAAACAGACTGTCTACCAGCCTCTCACAGAGGAACCATGCATGTGACAGGTGGCCTACTGTAAAACAAACCTCCTGCACAGAAAACAAAGGAAAAGAGATTTTTCAGTGAATATGTGAAATGTAATTCAATGCAAAACTGAAGATTTTTGTTATATTTATCTAAATTGTCTTTATTCAAATTGGGCATAACTTATACCTAAAATAAGAGGTAATAAAACCTTTGCTGCTTCTTCAGGTAATATCCATCATTTCACAGAACTAGAGTAGTTTCATAAAAAAACAACCAACAATGAACAAATGAAGAAAGCACTCTTTGGAGCTGCAGTTTTAGCGCACACACAACCTGTACGTGTCAGTAACTGCGTGTTTACTTTTCTTTCTAACCACATTTAAAAATTTTAAATTAATTTAAAATAAATTTTAAATAAAAGTTCCCGTGTATCTGCGTGCAGCTTGGGTAGGATATTTAAAAGCATTTGTCACTGGCCTTTTTGTATTCTGGTGGCAAATCTTTACAGTAGGTTTAGTGGAAGCAGAAGCTTCCCAAAACAGTTAGTAAGTCTGACTACTTTTTACACTTGCTCTATTATTTTACTTTTGAACAAAACCCCCTAATATCTGGCCAAATGAAGTAAATCTGTTTATTGGAAATCAGTTTACATAAAATAATCCCTTTACTAAAGTGGCTACCAGAAAACTTCACATGGACCAGAATGGTAAAATAAAAAGTATGCAGCTTTATATTAACATTTCATCGACGTGGTGTCCCTACACATACAGATTTACTGTACAGCATACTCATCACACGTGACAGTTTAACATCACCTAAATCCTATTGTAACAGCTTTCTAGATGCTAAGGTGTTAATTTTGGTGAAGGCCTTACTTTGTGTAAAACTCTTTTTTTTCTAAAACATCCTGTTTATGGGACCATTCCCAAGAAGAGAAAGCTCAAGAAATCCCTGTAACAGCTTTGGATGAAATGAATACTGAAAACAAAATGAAACAAAACAGTTGCAAAGTAAAGAGAAAGGATAAAACCTGTCATCCCCAGACTGGATTATCTTCACTTACATCTGGACAAAAACACTCTCTGGAGGTAAGAATTAATTGTGTGCTACTTCTTTCCCATTCAGTTTGAAATAGTAATACAGACCTTTGATTTTTGACTTTGGCATATCTTCAGTTAGGTATATACTTTTTTAGCTTCTTTGAAAAATAACTTGTAACTCAAAGGGTTTTCCTGGATGTTATTTTTCAAAGATGACACTAGGTTCTTAGAATCTTTTTGCTCAAGAGTTGTTTGGGACCTGTTGAGGTTAATAATAATAATAAAAGAAGCTGAAAGTATCAAGTAGTCACTTGTTTACTCTTCCTACGCAGTTTGGGAAAAGCATATGATTTACTTTCTGTTGGAGACTCTATATGTATGCCATATTATACATTAGCTGATGCCTAATACAGCACGTTAAAAAACGAGTCTATATTGCTTTACCTCAGCTTCTAGATTCAGCAAATTAATTTTAATACATGTCACGTAGACTATGAACCTTTAAGTGAAAGTACATTTCAGATACAAAAAAAAAAAAAAATCAGGCTAGTAATTAGAACCCAACTTTACTTGCATTGACAGAAGCCAAGTAATTTATTAAGTCAATGTAGCAAAGTAACACAGCAGCATCACACTTGATTGAAATCTTGGCCAAGTCTGACAGATGTTTTTAACTCATTGTCAATCTCAAGTATGTTTTAATGAGTTTCAAGTGGCTGGAGCTCCCCTGTGCAGATGCCACTGTTACTGAAACTACAGAAAGAATCTTTAGGGCAATGACAGCATGGAAAATTTTTTTGAGTAAGTGGTGTGTCAGAAGAAATCCTAACTAGTGGCACAAGTGCTTTTCCTGAGGATGAACCTCACCTTTTGAATATGATGAGCTTGTGCAAAATCAACTGGGTTTAGCTGAACATCCCTAATTACCAAAGCACTTGATTCTTGAAAATAAAGGTGAAACTTGAAAGAGAGAATTTCTTAAGTGTTACAGATAATTCCTGTTTCCATGTTACTCAGAACAAAATTGTGGAACATCTGATTTTTCTGCTTACACATCTGGGTCTGGTTAGGAGTCAGAAGAACAAAAATGTATCAGAATAGAAACAACAACAAATATTGGGCTAAGCAGACACGATGGTGACTCTTTAACTGTGATAGGACGATTGATTCAAACTGGATCAAGTGCAAAGCTGCTGATTGTACCACTTATCTAGATGGACAGAGGTTATGCATTGCAGAACAGAGAAGTGGGATGACTGAAAAAATGAGATGGAGATACAAGGGATGACTAAGGTGACACTCCACTTACTCCTTTGGTTTGACAAGATTTTGCTGGACAAAAGACCAAACTGATGCAAAATGAATTTTGTGCAAACCAACTTTTGGTAGGTTGCCACATGAGCAAAGTAGAAGCACCTAAAAATTGGTGAAGTATAAAGTGACTGATTGACCTGACCAGTTTCTTTTTCCATCTGCCCAAATGAGTGTATTTGCTTGTTCTTGCCTACTCTTTCTTCTTTTTATGCACATTAACAGTGTTAGAAGTCTAGTACGTAGTAGGATATATTTTTGTATTTAGAAATTACAAGAAACCAGTTAACATGGAGAATGGATATGTTTTTTTTTTTCCTACTTAAAAAAATAGACAAACAAGTTTATCCCTGAATGGATGATAAATTTTGAATACAACTCATCATTATCTTCGTTGTTCAGTTGAATGCGAGCAGCATTACATCATCTAACTTAGTTGTTAACAGCTGGACTGAAACAGCATTAGATTTCCCAGTGAAGGGAAATCGAAATATTTCAAGCTTAATCATACTAAAAATCCTTCTGAATCAAAAACATGTCGTGGAAATTTTTAATTTAGAGGTTTATTAGTTTATCTCTGTGTCACAGTAACACCTACATTTATATACGTAGTTTTGGAACTACAACTTTGTGGTTCAGGCACAGCTCTGTAGAGATTCTTTTTTTTTTCTGGTGGGGGGGGTGTAGGGGGGCATTTTTTTTTTTTTTTTCACTTCTTTCTTTTTCACCTTAGCAACCCATGTGGAGAGTGAAAAGCTTTCCCTGATAGACAGAAGAAAATACTTTGGAAATATGAAGCTGTAGGCTCTTTGATAACACATTTTTTGTTGACATATTTGTCAACGTTTTCTTTGTTGAAGCAGCATGTCAAAAGGAGTGCAGTATTGCCCAGTGTAAAAAATTCAATTTTATGTAATGCTTGCTTGGAATCCAGCATGTTCCAAAACAGCCTTTTAAAATGTAAATGACCTACTAAGTGTTCTAACTGAAAGCTTTGCCTTCTTTAATGACTCTGTATAATGTCAGGGCAAGGCAGAGGGTATTAGCTGTGAAGAGAAGCTGGCCAAGGCATTTTCTGGTTTTAGGGTTTTTTTTTTGCTTTAAAAAGCATGCCATCTTTTATCTCTGCTATACTGTAGGTTCTGAATAAAATATTTTTACAAAATCATTTTGGTGATACTGAAAACACACTAAAGCAATTCTTGAGACCCAGTTTGAGTTAATGTCTGGGATGTACATAAAGTAGCAATATATAGAAATTCAAAAGGAAACAACCCATACAGAAAAGAATTGGAATTGGGTTTTAGGTCTCAACATGTATCAAAGAAGACTCAGGTTTATAAAGGGATTTGGTTTAGATCCTTAAAGGACTAAATGGTGTAAGTATAGAAGGATATAATTTCTGAAATTATTGTATTTATTTTTAGGTGATTTAACATTTGGGATACCTATGCAAGCAAGAGCTTCCTTCTAACAAAAAGATTTATTTGCCATATGTAAGAAACAGAAGATTCACGCTTTAATTAGGTTTTGCACTGGTATCTGAATTTCATGTTTTGAAGAAGTATGTTAAAAGTAATGTTTCTGAATGGTGAGTCCAGACTTCCCTCTACAACAGGGTCCAACGGCCTCACCTGCCCAGAAGAATATACTTGCCTTAGTCTCTGAAAACTACATGGAAAACAAGAAGCAAAACTGATTTTGTGCTAACAAGTGCTCAGCTCTCTTCTTTCCAAAGGTCTGAGTTAGGTGCTCCAACCCAGTGTCACTGAACTTATGCTTCTACCTCACAGAGGTATGTGTGAAAATACAAGCCTTTAAACAGTTCTTACAAAATTTCTTTGATATGTATTTAAGGTATCATAATTTCATTGAGAAAACTGTAACTCAGCCCCAAATATTCAGGGATTTGGCCATTTGACTGTTGCTTACATCAAGCCTGTGGAAACTACATAAATCCTTTTTGGAGCTTTCTTCTTCCTCCTGCTTTACTGCTCTCAGTTGATGCATCCCCTGTGTGTGGCTGGGGAACATGAGCAGTATATGGCCAGAGGTACTACATAAATCTGTAAGACTTCCTTGCAGCCAGCTACAACAGAGAAAATAAATGAGTGCTGAAGTGGTTGCCATAGGTTTGGAGGTGAGAGGACAAACAGGGAAGAACTGTGTTCTTTGGAGCAATTTGCTGGGTGCAGGTATGTGTGACAAAGTATGAAACAAGGTAGGTACTTATGTGTCTGTTTCAGTGTCAAGGCTGTAGCTATCGGGCCGGACTGTAGAACTGGAAGTTCTTCTGGCAGTGTACCAAACCAAAGCTATGCTGATATTCTGCTGTTAGGTAGCTAGTATCACCATTCTTAGGTAATCACAGCCTGTAATAATCAAGTACACAACTTATTATTTACTTCATTCCAAGGAAGAAAGAACATATATCTCAAATTTTAAATCTGTTCCACTGATCCGTTTGGATTCTGTTAAGGTTACGGAAAAGTTTGCCTTAAAAATGAGCAAAGTTAACTTGCCTTTTCACCACCTTAATTCAATGATAGAATATTCTGATTCAGTTACCATAAAATAGATCTCTGAGAAACCCAGCATTAGAAATTTGGATTCATGTTTTCATTGGAATAAACCACACGTTGGGTTTCATCTTATTAGGAAAATCAGGCATTTACTTGAGAAGGCTCTGGTGCCTCTGAAACACAAGGGCTGATCAGTACTGGTGTGTCACCAGCTGGAGCTACTTAAGCTGGAGGGCACTTCGTATTCTTCCCCTTCCCATTGGTAATTGGTAAGTGTATTTTCTGCCTACAATCAATTGCTTTTATATTCTGAGTAATGTTTCTAAGTAAGAAGAAATATTACAGCAGCTGGAGAAGCTATTGATTTTAGGCACAAAATGCCCTTTCCAAATGCCACTCCAGATGACTGAAATGCAAAGAAAATCTGTGACGTCACTGACATGGCCAATAAACTTGTCACTTGTCAAAACAAGGAATGAACACAAGTAAATGGGTTTCTTAATTTAGGTTCTGTATGAAGTGTGGCATACAGACAAGGAAAGGATCAAATGGGGGCATCAAATCCAAAGACCATTCCGTTGAGCTAGTAAGTGAAAAAAAGCCCAGATGTATAAGAGAGCATCAGATGCCCCATTTTGTTTTAGGAAGGAGATTGGACTAACAAATATAACTTTTACTATCCTGGAGAGCAACAGGAGGTTAGAAATGCTTTTGCAGCCCACGGACAAGTATGTGTGTTGTGGTACATTTCTAGATTCACAGATGATGTGGTTTTAACCCTTGGTGCATTCATCTAGATGGCAGCCATCATGCAGAAATATCAAGATAGATGCTTTTGTTCAGTAAGTCTTTAATTTATAGGGTTACCTTTGCAGGGGTCTGAGTATCATAATAATCTGTATCTCCAATGATCCTTGTCAAGAGTTGATTATTTTAGCTATTATTGGAAATGCAGAATGGAGAATAATGGGAGTATCTTGGAGGTAAAGTATCCAGTGTAGACTGCTAATTTTAGAAGAGATCAAGAGAAGACTCGATGTGGTCTTCTGGGTATCTTTGTTATCATGAGACCTTTTTTATCATGAGTGTGTCAGTCATCCATCTGGTTCTAATGTATCTGTGTTATCATCCTGAAAAACTATATAGAACTTTTTTGTGCTCTCTGAAAGTTCTGGCAAAAGAAGAGGAGTAGGAGGAATGATTACCATTTTTTTTTTTTTCTTTCTGAAATGTGAAAGGTTTCAATCATCTTTTTGTGCTTGAAGAAAACCGTTACTTCCTAAACTGAGGGACCAGCAGTTTCTAGACCAGTGATCTTAACTCATCCGGTGACAGTCCCACTGTTCTTACAAATTACAAGAATCTCAGAGGAAACTGTGGTAGAAAGCTGAAAATACAGATGTACAAGTCCTCGAGAATTATGGAGGTCAACACCTAGATTTTAATTAAAGACTTAGGTTTGTGTGAGAGCCAGTTTACCAACAAGAACACTGATGTGGTGGCTTAGTATCTCCCCATGTTAACAGCCTGGTTCCTGCATTTTGAAGTAATTGAAGCACATATGTCTTATTTCCAGTTCCACTCCCAGGTGGGGTACACCCTGTAACCGAAACTGGAAGCTGTGAATGTAGGAACATCTTGGGAATGGTCTGTGAGTGATCCTCTGGTTTTATCTAAAAGATGTTTCTGTAGTATTTTACTATCATCACAGAAGTCTCCCTCTGTTTAAACATTGCTGTTTCTTGAATTTTATAGTGGGGAGATGCATGAGAACCAACCTGGTTTCCCTCTCTTGAGATGGCACTGTGCTCTTGCTGAATATTTTGAGTGATAAACAGAAAAAGAAACACACATAGGATATTCAGCAAAGGAACTCCTGCATCAACCTGTGTCAGTTCAGAGGAGTGGGAAAATAAATTGTGAATTTTGAGTGTCCTCTGTGATTTAAAAAAATCTCCGTGAGATGAGATGCTTGGCAAAGACATGTTTTATTCATTCTCTCTGTTTTAGTTAGTTGCACATTTTATAAGATGGTCTGCAGTGACACAGAGACTGTGGTTCTTCATGGCACATTTTCTACAGCTCCATGTTAATGTTAACAAACATAACTAAAACCAGCTAATGTGTGTATGGCATAGTACTACGTGTACATTTTAACTAGACTGAAGCAAACTCATTTAATTTCGGAGTGGCCTTCTAAGGCCACTGGCACTTCCAGGTTTCATATGTCACCGGAGATCTGCATTGTTATTGTCAGAGAGCACTAGTCTTTTTGTTGCAACAGTACCATGTCTCAACCAACTGCTTCCAGAAGTCAAGGGGATTTATGTCAACAGTTGGGTCCAAAATCACCTTGGAATGTTGCCTGTTTGAGGCCTTTTTGGGCAGAATGGCGACTTACTCCCTTTGCCTTTGGAGGCTGAAGGGGCTGCCTGTCCCTCCCCAGAGAGCATGCATCCAGGGTCACAAAGTCATGAACTAGTGGAGTAGCCCTGTTGGTACACCCCTTCTAAAATGCATTATTGAGTACTATCCTAGTTGCACATGGTGTCACTTCTTTGAACTGAAGTCACCGTGTTTTTTTTCTGTTTGACTGTATTTTGTCTTCATAAATTTTCAACTTCTCTGTTTCTCCAATATCAGCTTCCAGCATTATAAGTGTTCTTGTTCTCAATGTTCTGTTAAATTAAATGTCAACAGGTGATGACTCATGCTTCACTGGTGCAATCTTTCACTTTATGATGCAAGATGTGCATTTTTTGACTCAAAAATTTAGTATTTAGTGACACTATTTAAATAGTTATGAATTTATGGCTTCATGCCCAAGCCAGCTGTACTTCTCTGAATAAAACGTAAACTCTAAACTGCAGTCTGCTGCCAGAGGTTGTTGTAAATTTTCTCCTGTGATGTAATCCCAAATTTCAGAAAAAATCTGTCACTGTATCAGTGCTAGTATCTACTTAATGAGCAGTAAAGGTGGAATTTCTAATTAGGGTTGTCTGCACAGGTAACATTAGATGATTGGTATGGGAAGATGGAGCACCCATGAGCAATGGTGGTGTTTTGTGAGCTTTACATGTGGCTACTCTGTTTGCTTCTGGGAAGCATGAGTGTGCCTGCTCCTGTGCTAGCAAAGGTCTTGTCCTGTAATCAGATGAACCTTTCAAGTTTAATTTTATTTTAGTCCTTAATCTGAGGCTGTTTTTTAAGAAGCCTTGAGCTGCTGCAGGTAAGAATGGCTTTTAGCATCTACTAGAACCCGTTTTCAGTTTCCCATAGTTGGCTTCACACTGTACTAAAAGAACATGGGTATTGCTTTCTGTGCAGTGTGTCTAACCTTAACTTGACGGCTTTGCCAGTCTAGAATTTAAAAAATATGTCAACAGAGGAAACCAGGCCCCCAAGTATTAAACAGTTTCAAAATATTGAGTGTTAAGGAAGTTGAATATCCTCCCTTTCTTCTTTGGCTTCAAGTAATAGGCTCTTTGGAATGAAGTTAAAGTAACTCACTCAATATGGTAAGAACATGGTCATGACACTTCTTGCATCACAACCTTTACTTTAAGTAGGAGGCTGATGAGCATTTGCATATGTGACCATCTTTCATATGTAGTTTTAGAACTAGAAATTGTGGTGCTTTAGAACCTCAGTAGAGAGAAACTTCAGTGGCCTGTGCTGAAATCTCTCATTTGATATTTGAAAATGGATTTAAAAAAGAAAAAACAACCAACTTTCTACAGGTTTCATCTTGTAGGCTTTCATAAAAAGGTGAGATGAAAGACAGCAGATGGATTTGTCTTTTTACTTAGCAGCAAAACTACGAATCGGCTTCATATAAACAGATCTGTCAGCTAAATATAGCTTGACAGTAATTCTGTAAGATTCATCAAGTCAAGGGAAGTGATTAGGTCTGATGCCATGAAATACTTTGGAAGTAGGAAATCTCATATGATTTCAATATTTCAGACTTGAGTCCATTAAATATGACTTTCTGATGAAAATGCTACCCTGTATTGCAACAATTTTCATCTTCATATAATCTTTAGAATGCTGTATAATTTTTATACCTTTCAAATTCTCATTTCCAGTAATCTTAAGCATTACTGAAACAATTTCCAGAGTGCAGATAAAACTGTGACTTTCAACTTTTGTAATATGGTGAAGGTAATTTGTTAAGTTTTTAAAGCAGTTTTCTTGGGTATTAGTCTAACAGGTATGTTTTACACATTCAGGCTGTCAACATAATAGCGTCTTGAGCTGTAAAAGCTCCAGACAAAACACATCATGTAAGATATTTAATGAGATGCAACGAAGTCTTGCTTTCTTCTTTTTGTAATGCCCAAAGGTGGGTTTGCACTGCCATGAAATAAATTGAGGCATTTCCTATTGCATCAAGGCTCTCAGATGTAATTTATTCTAGTGTAATGAGCTCTGTCTAAGCTTCTAAAATGGCAAACTTCTAATTAATTGCTTCTGAAAAAGCATGTATTTAAAAATGCCTATGTTCTCATCCACTAAATCAGATAGGCTCCTGATTCTTATTGGCTCAGTAGGAATCAGATGCCTAAAACGCCTTCGTAGATTTGACTTCTTTTCCAGGCTTTCCCTGCATATAAAATTCAGTAACAATGATGTACCTAAGTTCTGTTTTTATAAGTGACTTAAAGCCAATTTGAAAAATATTTAGATGCCTTATAATAAGTTTCTCAAAATCACGCATGTACCCAAATCCTGTTGACTTTACTGGAAGTTAGGTAGCTAAAATGCCTTTTGGATAGGATTACTTTTAGATTTTTCGCATTAGTTACCAGCATATATTAAATATAATAAGAGATGTGTGCAAGTGTTTTATTTCTTTGTTTACATGTATCTTTCTCTTGTAGCGTTTAAAGCACAGTGTATTTTTTTGAAACCTTTACAAGATTTGTGTACTGGTTGATTCAGATGCCATAAGTCTTTGAAACGACAAATTGATAACCAGTACCAGAAGAGGATGTCCTTGTTAGTGAGCCTGGAAGATCAGGTCTGAACATGCAGCATGGGAGAGTTGTGCTGCAAAATCTCCTTTACACAAAGCAAAGGCAGACAGAGATGGCCTGTGCACAAGCAGATCATTGGGCAAACCCAGGAAGAAACTGGCACACTATTGACTATGGAAATTAAGCTGGTTGTTAGAGTGCACAAACTCAGCAACCTGACAAGTGCTCTGGTGTAGTAGCTCTACCAGACCTGTGTAAAAGTGGGTTTTGTTGATATTATACTGCCAAATCATGATTGTCCAACTTTAGGCTAATACTGTGATTTAACAGGAAAGAGAAGGATACCAAACCTGCCAAGTTCTCTGTAATTACTGATCTCAGGGACTCTTTTCCCTAGCTGTACTGAAGAATAAAAATCTGAAAGTTCTATAAGGAGTGTGGAATTTGTGAGCAAATGAATAGTGTTAGCAATGTTGGTGGTGTCTCACAGAGGAGAATGGTTAATAAAAATCCTTCTTAGTGACGTCTTTCTCACTTAAAAAGAAGCTGAGTGTGTTTTTTAAGGGTCAATTTAACACAGGTATCTCAGAGCAGGTTTCCAAACCAAGCTTCTAGGGGAATGGTATTATATTTTTCGAAGCAGATATCCCAGGTTAGATATCTAACTGTGTTGTTAGGCACTTAATTAGAGTTCTCTTCTACAAGGGCTCCTGGGTGACTGCAGGAGTTACCCTGCAGGGAGCTCTTTATAAAGCTAGGTGTAAATGCCTCAATTTTCAGACTTCACCTCTGCAAAAGAAGTCCTGCGCAATATGGAACGGATTAAATCCATTGAGCTCTGTTTAATAGGGTTCTAGGGACCTTCTTTAAGGTCTTATAAAGTGTTGGTAAAAAGCGAAAGAAAGCAAAATGCAAGGAAGAATGTATCTTTCTTTGAAATCTTCCATATCAATTCACTATATGTGTTGACTGGGTTATAGAAACTCTTAATGAAGTTATTAAAAAGGACAGTCCCTAGATATGACTATTTGAAGAGTTTGTTCAACTTACTGTGGGGCCTTTGACTCTGAAATGGGCAGTGTTGCTTGCCCTAAGAATGAGGAAAAGATATAGGCAATGGCTATATACTTTTAAACACAACATTAGTGTTGCACAGTTAAAATCACAAAAATATTTATGTTAGGACTTTGATCAGAAGTTCATTTCTGTATTTTACTCTGTTTGTTGTTAAAGGCACACTTGGTACATTACTGTGTAGTCAGTGGTCATTGTCACAATGAATACTGAATATACCATACATTATAGATAGATATGTTTCAAGTTTAAATTTTACAAAATTTCCCAAATAGTTTCTTTCAGGAGAAATCATGGCAGTTGTGGATGAGCTTTTGTTTTTCTGGAGCGTATTATGGGATATTTAGTCCTGTGATGCGCTACTTAGCAATTCTATAATACTTCATTGATTAGATTAAGTCTGCCTAAAGTGAGTTGTGGACGCTCTTAGAGTTCTGCTGCATTCAGGGACTTGGATGTAAAGTTTAATGACAGTGGCAGCAGGAAAAAGGATATGTGGTTGGGTACTGTAACTCAGGAAAAGAAGGAAAGAACATAACAAATATGAAAAGGAGGAAGATATTGGAGGTTATCATATGTATTTTTCTTTTAAGTCTAATGAATAACACTAAGAGGAGGCTGAGGCACTGAGCTTGTGTACTTTGCATGGGATAAAAAAGGCTGTTATTGAAAGAAATGCTATTGGCTACAACAGGTAACATATCCTAGCTCAGTAACATGAAATACCACCCAGCAGTCATATTCTTGGCTGATACTGAGGCAAAGAAGTAGGGGAAGGAGCTTCCAGACAACTTGCATTACATAGTCAGTGATGTTTTCATTTATTAATCAGAAACCCACTCTTCCATTCTTCAACCATTATCTTATTGGCTAAACTCAATCTCAAAACGTAAGTGCTTGCCTTTGATAAAACGCATTATATACATGAAACTTACGTTGGTGCTCTGGTGGGACAGAAGTGGCCTTCAGGTGGAACTAATAAGTGGTCCTGACTAAAGGGAGTCTGCAGGTGCTACTAATGATTGTATAAGAGGAACAGAAGCTAGAGAGTTTCTTCTATTTTCTTTTTCTCTCTTCTGTGTCTGGAGGGTTTACTTCTGTCTCTGGAGGAAGGGAAAGGTTTGTTCCTGTAGAGTCAGAAGGGTGCTGTTCTGTGCAATGGAGCTCTGTTAGTAGTTTTTGCAGTGAAAACCAATCCAGGACTTGTTGAGCCCCAGCCTGTTGTGAAGGTAAGTTGCCTCTGGGTGCGGAATTGGGCCACTGCCTGCGCTACAACAAATGTTTGTGCTGGTTCCTCCTATTACTGTTGGTTTAGAGATACAGCAATTTCCCAGTCTTGGTTAAGAAGTGGTGTAGTGAACAACTTGATTTCCCAGTCTGTGATAAACTTGTCATGTCCAAAATAATACTGTGATGATCAGCTAAGATTGCTAGTAGAGACATTCTCATAGTATTGTAAACGTGTGTTGGTGTTTTTGGTAAAAAAGAGTAGTCCTCTAACAAATCTTGTCACTGGGAAGTGTTTCTCTTTTCTGGTTGAGTTTTTTAGTGTGGTGTTTCCTTTAAAATAACCAGAGCTTTTGGCATTTGCTTATGTAGGACTTGATTCAGCGAGAAAAAATACTGAATTTTTTAAAAAAACCATTTAGTGTCTTCAGTCACTGTGATGTGACGGACAACTGTCTTAAAATTTGCGAAGCACGAGTACTAATTGTTATTCCGGTAAAACTCTGATAGTGTTGTTTCACAGACCAATTTTAGTCCTTTTTTGCTTCTGCTTCTCCCTCTGTAGGGTGACTTTAGTGGTGATGGCTATAATGTTTCCCAAAATAGAACAAAATTGGTATTATAGAAATTGCTTACTGAACAAGGGTCTAGTGTCTTGGATAGTATATGTAAAGTAGACTTGGGTAAAGGTAGTTTAAGAACTTGGTGTTGGAAGTTACTAGGGCTTCAGCATTCTAGAGTTTCTCTCTGTATTATCTGACAGAGCTGGGTACCATTAAGCTTCTAATGTGGTAAATGTTTGCAGGTTTGCTGATTCTTCTGGGTTCCAGGAAAGACCTGGTTACCTGCGAAGACTTTACTTGCAATCGGGAGCTAGTCATGATTTTTATTATGGCCATTGCATAGATAAGTCAAGTAAATGAAGAGATGCTTTTGGGGAAGGATATTACAAAATATCTCACAGAAAACCTTTATGCTTTCTCTGTTTTCTGCTGAGGAGTGAGCTGATCCTGTGAACTCAGATATACATGTGTAACTACTTGAAGAGATATGGTTTTTTTTGTGATTTAGGATATTATGGAAGACTAGATTCAAACTGTGATATTAATAGTTAACGATGTCTTGAGTGAAGATGAGGTCTTTCAACTAAGCCTGGGAAGCATTTGAAATACAAACCCGAAACTTAACAAGTCACTCAGTGAAGCAATCTTCTTGTTTTATGGTGTAGATACAGCACAGCTTAAACAACTAATGATGCCTTTTTTTTTTTTTTTTTTCCCTAATACCTTCAGTAGTACTTAGAAATGTAGGCAAAAAGATTTGTCACTTTCAGAAGTCTTGAGACCTGAATGAGTGACAAATGATCTTAGTAGAGGTTATAAAAGAGTAATTAATGATGCAATATGCTAAAATGGATGCATGTGGCAGGCTGAAAATGCATTCATGGAGCTTTTATCTTCAGGAAAAAGCCTTTCATGCTGCTCTGAATATGAATGATTATTGGAGCGATCTATTTTGTTTAAATTTTAACTGTGCTTTTGTTTCCGCCCGTTTTTCCCCCTCCTTAAATATGCAATATAATCACTAAATTAATTAATCTGCCAAGAGGGTAAGGATTCTTATGAATCTCATTTCTACACATGCCAGAGTTATTTCCTGGAGATCAAAGATAATCATTAGCTAAAAGAGTTTTTAGGACTTTGTGAATTCCAGATCATGAAAACAGTAAATGAGAAAGTGTCGGTAGTTGTGAGTTCTTGGCACTTGAATCTATTGTTCTGGACTTACATGGCCACAGATATCTGCTGAATTGTAAATTCAGTATTTTATTCAATACTATGTAATAGTCTTCTGTGACTGAAAAGATAAACAGTTGTGCTGATAGTAGATTGTACTGTCCATGTTGATCTCTTAATAACCCACAATTGTAAAACAGCTAATAAATTATGCTAATAATTTCATTTCTTTCTGTAACATGGAAACTAGGTTTTGAATATCTGTTTTGCAGCATGGTGACTTTTCAATAGCAGGAACTGGATTACCTACCTTGACTTTTCCCCCCTGCCCCTCATGCTTGGCTCTCTAGTTGTCATAGAAGGATGTGCTCCTATTCATACATTCTCTGCAGTAATCTGTTGTTAACAAAAGTAAAAGATATGCTTCGTTGGTGACAGCAGGCACAGCTTCTGCCTAAAATCACGTTTTTATGGCAGTCTGACAACTGCCGTACAGTTGACTCCTTAAGTAGTATTGAGGCCCTCAGTGCCCTGCTGCATTCCTGTAGAAATGTTAGAAATCATCCAGCTTCTGAATACTGAGAATAGGATTGTTACACCACCCCATATTGTTTACTATCAACTCTTTCTTTCATTTAGGGATGTTTAATACTGTTTAATAGCAGTTTTAGAACTTGTACTACTGAAATAATAATCCAGAGATGGGTTAATGTGTCTTGCTGTGAAAGGTACCACCAAAAATTAAATACAATCTCTCACATGTTCCTGGTGATGGTGTCACAAACTATTAGGTTGGTGCAAAAGTAATTGCAGTTTTGGACCATGAATTTGAAATCATTATAACTAGGCTCGAACACATCTTTTTGATCACAATAGGAATTATTACAATCAACGCATTTTTGCCAATGAGAATTAAGTTTATTCATTCCTGTAGCATAAAAATTCATGCTTCAGGATTCGATGAACTCTTGGAAAACATTTTCTGCATCTGGCTAGTTGTGGAAGCATTTTTCCCTGCAAAAAGTTGTTGAGATCCTTGAAGAAGTGGTAGTTGGTTGGTGAGAGATCAGGTGAATATGGAGGATGAGGCAAAACTTCATAGCTCAATTTTTGAAGTGTTCATTGTTGGATGTTGTTGTGGAGAAGAATTGGGCCATTTCTCTTGACCGATGCCAGCTGCAGGTGTTGAAGTTTTCGGTGCATCTCATAAATTTGCTGAACATACTTCTCAGATGGAATGGTCTTGCTGGGATTCAGAAAGTTGTAGTGGATCAGACTGGGAATGGACCACCAAACAGTGACTGTGACCTTTTTTTTTTTTTTTTTTTTTTTTTTTTTGGTGCAAGTTTGGCTTTGGGAAGAGCTTTGGAGGTTCTTCTCAGTCCAACCACTGAGTTGGTCATCGCCAGTTGTTGTATACATTCCACTTCTCGTCACGCATCACAATCCGATCGAGAAATGGTTTGTTGTTGTTTTGTACCATAAGAGGAACCTCCAAAACATCTATTTTATTTTTTTTAACATTTTCCTTGGCTACTTAGCAACTAAAATATCGGTGTGTTATCAACATACTTTTCATCCTAAATACAAAACACAGCACTGCACCAGCTGCTAGGAAGAAAATTACCTCTATTCCTGCCAAAACCAGGACACATGTTCAGAAGAAAGTCTAGTCTGATGTGTTAAGATTCTTCTGGAAAAGAGAGAAGCCTGTTTAGTTAACATAAAGGAAACAGAACCGTGTAGACAGTTTTACATACGAAAGCAGCTTGAAAGTGTCTAGTTTTGCTGCTATTTTAGTTTAGCACTTCTGTTGAAATATAAGGTAGCTTAAAAAAAAAATCAATTGATTTATGTCTCTGGGGAAATCAGTATGCTGAAACAGGGCAATGAAATCTGCAGATTGTCAGAAATTTTTACTCAGCAGAGGGCTTTAGAGTGAGGAGGCGCAAGAACTTCAAAAGAAGCCAGCATGTCTCCCGCCCCACATGGCATTATGAAAGAAAGTAGGATAATTTTAAAGTGACCTACAGTGGTAGCTGTATGATATGTCTCAACAGATTGAGATGTCACACAGGAACTCTGCTGAATATAAATTGTCAATGTTGCATGTGATTCTGTGCCTTTTCTTGAAGCATGTAGTGCGAAAATGAGATGGCTAGGTGTCTAAATCACAGAAATGACTATTTTGTCTGTCTCTGTTACAGATAAAAACCTATAATGACATATAGAATAAACGACCTGAGATAGAATTTTAAATCAAATAACTTACCACTTTTGTATCTCTACTGATGACATTTATTAAGAGAGCTCTAATAACAATATGCAGCAACTTATTGAAGCATGCTTTCACAGCAGTACAGCGGGGAATGCCTTGCCTTAGTCCCATTATTGCTACTAGAATTTCAAGCCTTATTCTGTACCCATTCTTTTGCAAATTTTACACCATAAGGCCTCAAGCACTTCAGGACAGAAGGATGCCTGGCAACTGCAGCCTGAGAAATGAGAGCTGACCAAGTAAAGTGTCCAGCTGCAAGACAGAGGATTTTTTTTATTTTATTTTAATTGTGTTTCTGCTCAATGATACAATTGTTTGTCACATTAATAGGGTAGTTTTCACCAGATTTTTTTTTTAATCAGGTGTGTGCTACGCAGAGAAATTAAGTTGTAATCATACTGCATAGACCTTGTGTCTGCTGCTTAACAGGTGGAAGTTACATGAAAAAAAAACTTTTCCTCAACTTGTAAACATTTTTAGAGAAGTGAAAATATTTCCATTTCTGTGCTCGATATATCCCTTCTGATGAGTGTCATTTATATGGTAGAAACAGGAATTAAATTTAAAAGACCTCTGGAATGTGCTTATCAACACCTAGAATCACAAAGCAGCTCAGGCAATACTTAACTTCAAGTGCTTGTGCAATCGTATTGCTCTCTACTAAGCTGGTGGTATAATTAAGCAAATGCTTTTTAGTATCGTCTAGTGACATAGGCCCAAAATATGTGCTCTTTTTCATCCCTTTTTAGTAACTATTGTAAGTAAATTGTTAAAGCGGGATCACAATTTTGATCTCTGCTGATCCCTTTTCCCCATGTTGTTGCTTTAAATAGCGCCTTAACAGCTTGTAAAGAGAATTAGTTGGGAATTTTTTACTAAAACTTCTCCATCACAATACAAATTTATGAAACGTAGCTATAAAAATGCATTCTGTTAAATCCAAATTATTGACTTTTATGGTTGGAAGGAAAGACCCGTTCTAGAAAAACTGTCATTTGTATCTTATGTCTGGAAATGGCGACATGTCACCTCTCAAGGAGAAGGTTTGTTATTGGGCCTTATATTTTTATTCAAATTAGTTTTGGCTCTACATAGCTGTACCTTGAATTTGTCAGGGTGTCTGTCAGTTTGTTTGTTGTGAGCATGTTTTGCTGAAGGATGTAGTTTAACTGAAACTGTGATTAAAGACCATGTCATTTTTTGCCAAGTTGGTTCTTGGCGAAGTGTCAGCATAAAATCAGCAGCTATTGCACATAAAATAGCCTGTTTTAATTCAGTAGTGTACACTGGGTCATATTTAGCATTGGTTTAGCTTCAATTGATTCCCTGGAAGTGCACCCAGATTTAAGTTGGCTCATTATTTTAAGACAAACCTGTATTATTTGCATTGCGGGGCACCATTAGGGTTTTGGGGCATGTAACTGCTGTAACACAATTACTGAATGGCACAGCACCAGGTTCAGTTGCCAAGGTGCCTTTTTCTTTTTTCCTTCTCTCTCTTTTTTTTCTCTCTCTTTTTTTCCAGATTTTTTAAAATTATCTTTTATTATTACTTTTTTTTATTTCCAACCTCACCCCCCTTCTCTCTCCTCTATCTCTTTCCTCCTCTATGGAAAATTCACTAAATGTACTGGAGGTTTAAAGCACAACTGTTTTATCTGAGGAGTTCCTGTGCGTCCCAACAGTGTTCAGATTGCATTTTATCATTATCTCTTTAGTTTCAGGAGACATCTCAGCTTTTGATACCAACCCTAAAATTCAAATGTGTTCTTTGTGGGAAAAGATATGGAGGGATTTGTTTGGAAAACAATAGCCTGTGACTTACATTGCATTTTTTGGTTCCTTGTCAGGTTGGAAGGTGATTAAAAGCAGTGTGTGAAAAGGCTTTGCCCACTATGTGACTCTTATCAGTGTTTGTAAATACACCTAAGTTAAAAGTAGGTGGTATTCTTATATAAAATGAGAATGATTAGGTATTTATATGGATACAACATGATATCTTTGCTAATTCCCAGTATGATTAAGTAATTATCAACTGGTTTATATTAAATGACAATATAATAGTCAAACAACCATAATTTAAAACATTGCCATTATTTTCATCAGGACTATCACAACCATGCTACAGGTCGATGTGATTTAAGAGAGAGGGATTCTTTTTCTCTGTGTTGTGTGGTTGTTTTTTTGTTGGTTTTTTTTTTTTTTTTGGCTGTTTTTTAACTGTTTTGTAATGCATTAGAATTTCATCAAGAAATGAGTAATGATAATTTAGAAATTTTGGTATAACACTGTGATGATAGGTGAAGGAAAACAACTGCTTGTTGCTCTGCAAGAATTCTGCTGGCTTGTGCTGGGACCTTTCATGTGTTGCAGCCTCTGTTGAAATAAATGCTGTCTGTGGTTAACAGTCCTTGTCCTATGTGAACAGAACTGAAAAATAAAAAAAAGCAACAATGATGTAATGGTGTTTAATAACACTGCAGTGGAAGCCATCAGAAGTGTGCACCCTAACTAAGAAGCATCTATAGGGAGAAAGGGATGCCTACATATAGTGCACTGAAGACCTGGGAGTAATTAAAGTGCATATTTAATAGACTCTTAATCAACTTTATTTGTGGGATTTGGGATTTCAGTATTTATGTAACTTGATAACATGAAGCCATGTTTTATAAAATGTGGTGACTGGAATAGTGTGTTTTTTGTGGTAAATACCCTTAAGACATTAACAGAAGGAACTTTCAAGGGGACAAACTCTCATTATTTCATTGATACCCTCTAATGTAATTTTAGGGCTGTATGGATGTAATGACATCTGCATTTGTACAGTCCTAAAATTATATTCAGCTCTTTGAAGGCAATCACGAGGCTGATGTGGCCCCTGGTAAAAATGAGCTCGATATGCTATATGTGTTAAAAACCAGTCTCACTGATGCTAATATGTGGGACAGAGGTGGGAAATTTATTTCTCACAAAAAAAAAGTAGGCCTTTCTGTGAAGGATTTTTCTTTGGGTCTTTCCAGTGTGTGTGTAGGTAGAACAGCAAAACTTTCATCCATTTATTTTCAGGTTTTTTTTTTGCAATCCTAAATGAAATGCTAATAGTGGGGACATTACAAAAGGACTCACTGTTCGTATGTGTGCTGATACCTGCTTAAAAGTGAAGACTGAGTCCAGAAAACTCTCTTGATTATGCTACTAGGACTCATGAAGACATTAAATTATTGTAGAAACTAGAGTTTGCATGTCAGCAATGCTAGGTTTCTTTATAAAGTTTTCTTAGTCTGATTTATTAACCAAACAAGCCTTATAAATTTGTTTTTAAGTAGATGTTGTAGAGAATGTCATTACATGCACTGATCTCCTGCTGTGGCCTGTTATGCAGCCAGCTGAAATTGTCAATAAAGCAAGCTGTTAGAATTGGGGGGAAAACAACAACAAAAAAGGCACTAAATGTTAAATGATATTAGGGCATTCAGTTAGTATGTGGGAGGGTGGGAAGAGGAAAGGTTTTTGAATAGCTAAACCTATATATAAGAAGACCCCAGTGAAAATGGAAAAAAAATGGTTAAAATAATGCCATCATTTGATTAGTATCTTTGTTAATATTTATTTCTGAATTTTCTGACTTGGAAGATTATTATTAGGGAGCATGTAGTAGCACGGAGAACTTATGAGACAAATTTGATACTTTCGAAAAAGCAAGTTTTTGCTTTTGATTTTGGAGACACTTTAGGAAGAACAGAAAAGAAGTAGAAATATGCAAATTTTCAGTACATGTAGAAGTAAATAAAGTGTGAATGGGAAGACAGAAGCTGCCACTCATTTTCTGTTCTGATTTTAGTCTGTGACCTGAATCTATTATGTCATGTATAGAACACCAATGGAATGCTGGAATGAGTTGGATACGCTCAGCAAAATTATGCACAATTTTTCTAGTCTACCTGGAACCACAGCACCATTTGGGGTGGTTATCCTAAAAAAAATAACCCCCCAAACCGGCTAATAGTTGAAACAGAAGCTCCAGGGATTCATTTAAACACACTGATGTGGTACAAACAGGTATTGTCTAGTTTTGATGCTTTGGTCTTTAACTAATGTGTAATTACAAAGCTTAATTAAGGCTTGAGTTCATGGCCTTACTAGTACATATTAGTTTTTTATTATTATTACACAGTCTTTTATTTCTTTTAAAAACGCTTTACACGTTTATTAAGATTCAAGTAATTTCTGCCTTTATGTGATTGCTAGAAGGGTAATGGCTGTGCTTTTGTCAAACTAATGGAATATCTGTGCTAAAGCTTTAGACCAGATAGGTTTCCTTAGGTACAGTTTAGACTGAAGAAATAGGAATCTGAGTAGGCCAAGTATTAGCCGTAATGTTTGTTTCCCTGTCCTCGATGTGAGCTGCAATAAATTATGAAAAAGATGATGTTACTGTTCGTTGATGTGGTAGCTCAGGGTGCCCAGTTCTTGAGGCAAGACTGTCGTGTTTCAGGGGCTGGAGGAGACTTTCCCATGCCAGATCAGATGGTTGATATATTCAGTCTGTTTTCATTTGGCAGTGATGGTTGCATTTTAAATGAAGGGTATCTCTTGCCCAGCATAATCTGACACCAGCTGTTTGTGGATTGGACCAGGTGATGTACTGAAGAATTACTTTTATATTTCCACATCAACAATGGATTTTCTTGTTTGCTCTAACTTATACTTCTACCAGTGTTCTTTATTTGTAAATCTAAGGTTTACTTAGCAACAAGTTGTTGTCAGTTGCTTCCCTAGCAAAAATTAGAAAAGCTAGTTAATTTACTCTGAAATTTGTTCCTGTTTTCCCTGGAATAACTGCTTAAATGCACAGTTAATAATCATTGATAAAAACCTGGGTAAAAGAGAAAGAAACTGTGTTCCCTGTGGAATAAATGGCAAAACTCCAGTGAACTTGCTAGGGCAGGATGTTGCCTCAGATGTATGGGATGTCTTTCAAAATTCTTTTACAGATGTAGAATAGAAGTGTAAATCTTTAAATTACAGCATGTCTGTGCCCTGCCACATGGAGTCTACAGTGTACATGGACAAGGGACATGGATGTTTGTGTGAAATAGGTTTGTGTGTATGTCTAAGCTGCTGCTTCAGGAGCAATCTCTGATCACGACCTGAAGTTGTGCAGGGTGGTTTATTTTCATGTTAGTCAGGACTAACTAATTCTGTGGTGGACTGGATTTATCCATATTGCACGGCTTTCCCTCAGGTCTGTTCTGGGTCATCAGCTCTGGTGACCAATTTGTACTAACAAGATCACTGAAACCATTTAAGTGCTTTGAAACTTCTGAGATGTTATCTGCATTGTTTCTTTTTATTTGAATTATATTAAGCCATTCAGTTGAAACCATGCTGTTTGGATGGAACAGCCAATTAAACAAAGCTGAATGTGGATGAATATCTGTGACAAGTGCTAGTGTGGATAGACATCTGATCAAGAAAGATGTGTAGCACAGCTGATCTATTTTTTGACTCTTTGTCCTGTTAAAACACAAAGTAGCCTGAATAGTCTATGGAAGACTGAATTTAACCTACTTGTAGAACAGTTTTGAATGAGAAGATACATTTAATTTGCACCTCATCAAAATGTAGTTTTTGATAGAACGTAGTTTGCTTTGTGCCTTTTAAGCCCCCAAATAGTGTCTGCCTTTGTCTTTTATAACACTAACTCCTTCTATTTGCCTAAGCCACCTCTCCTTTCAGTGTCTCTTACCAAGGTGACTGAGGTGAGTGCTGGACCTATGTTTGCTGGTTTGAAGCTGTTTGTGTGCGGAGCTGGATAGCTGGAAATTTCAGTGGCCAGTTGGCTGCTGTCTGTGGCAAGACACAAAACCTTTGGTGGAGGTAATAGCTGGGTTATCTATTCTGTGTTCAGCAGCTGATTTTGATGTAATGTGGATTATGATGTGTCTGAGACTATGACCCTGTTTTCGTATTTCAGCCAGAGGTCACTAATGGGTTCTGAACTTATTGACAATTGGGTTAGCAGGCTACTGTTGCTTCCCCTGAAAGACTAGGCTAAAAATCTGCTTTTTAAAAACTGTTTGTGAGAGAAAATGATCTCTTTCAGCAAATGGTTGCCACTGATTTTTAAGGACTTGTTTTTTTCAAAAGTCAGCTTCTACCTTCTTTTGCTAAAGTAAATCATGTCTTGTTTACTTCAAAGGCTGAACTTTTAGAGGAATAAAAACAGAATGTGTGTCCTTGGGAGTCTTATTTACTAGAACTGGAGACTAACATTCTCCCTGTTTGACTTCATGTTTTATGGCATTTGATGCTTACAATACCTGAGAATTTAAGCCCTTTGAGTGAGAAGTAGGTAGGTGGGGAAAAGTCTTATGTATCTGCAATTGCTTATTGCTCCAGAATCTTAGCATAAGTAGTACCTTAACTGGACACTATACAGAGGCAAGATTCCAGGAATGAGGTGCAACTAAGACGTTATTTTATTAGCTTATGTACTGTATGTTGTCGTAGTGATAAATCATATATGTGAAGACTGGCTCTGGAAAGCTATTTACATCATCTCCTGTGTTGTGCTGGGATCCCATTGCTGTTCTCTTCTAAAATAATTAAGTTTAGGGAGAAAGGAAAGAGGGCTATTTAACATCTTTCTTAAGAAGACATTTCCTGTGGAGCCAGAAACCTGACTCTGCTGAACAGTCAGTTTGTTTGGGAATCTGCCAGAATACAGTTTCTGCAGTCCTGTCTGGAATTGTCCCTGAACTATTAGAAGATGGTCTTCCCCTGCCCTCCAGCTAAACCTGTATCTAATCAGACAGCGAAATTCCTCCTTTCCCCTCATTCTTTTCCCCCTCCAGTAACTGATGTGTTAATCAGGGTATTGAAATTCTTTTCTGCGTAAGTAAAGGCAAAGGAGAGCAGTTATGCAAAATATACTGAGAGGCAGTAGGTTTTTGCTTTGTGTGATGGTGTTTGTGTATCGTGGTTGATTGTGTGGTGTTTTGTTTGTTTGGGTTTTTTTGCCCCCTCTCTATATGATGCAAAAGAGGAAATGTTCTTCAGAGTGATTAAGTATCTTTGGGAATAATGCTTAAAGAGATCAAGTATCACCTTAGATTAATGGCCTGATAGACTTTATAAAACCACCTTGAGGCTAGATATATTACCAGGTGAAATTCGGAAGCTGTGTTTTTTCTTTTTTCCTTGGTCCTGAAACAGCTTCTGGATTTCTAATTCCATTTTTATGGGAGAGGGGCTGGTTTATGTTTTTCACCTGTTACAGCGTGCACATATTTTTCTCTTCTCCAAATTGTGCAAAGCATTGTTCATAGGTATCTCTCATGCATGGAAAGGTGTGTTTGTGAATGACTCTGGAAGTATGATACGTCCCTTCTAAATGCAGTCCTAATATTTCACTGTTCCTGCACTTGTTCGCATGTGTAGTTTTCATTGCTACTTATAAAGCTTGCTAATTTTAGTTATTAGAACTTCTGAATCATACAGCATTGCCAACATCCTCCCTTTATTCTGTATCTCTTAGGAGCAAGTTCACTAACAAAATACAGGTACTGTGAACTTTTGCAGAGAAAGCGGCTGTGTCAAAATCCCTGGCCTTATTCTGGTTTTACTCTTCCTTTCTGAAAATAAAGGAGTTTAAGGAGCTTAGGACTTCTGTATGCAGAAGACTGGTGCATAATGCTGTACATTACAGAAACCTGGAAATCCCAAACTGTTGTGCATCAGATACATGCCAGCACGCTTTGCATACTTTTCAGTGCAACTACTTTAGATAAGGTCCTTAGAACTAAGAGTTGTGGTCTTAGTCTTTATTCAACAACTCTCAAACAGAAAAATAAAATAATGCAGTATATCTATGTTTGCATTGAGCATAAAGTATAGCAATGTTGTTAGGCTGGTCAGAACTTGGAAAGGAAGCCAGTGTATAAGCTGCCAACTTCAGGTCTGAACTGTGCAGATCCATTTTTTCCAGTTACATATTTATTATTTGTCAGTGCTGTTGTGGTAATTGTGTAACATCCTCCAAAGCAAACAATCATGAAAGTAAAACGTTATCATCACTAGTGTAATGAGCCATGAGACTACAAATTTTAAAAACTCAGCAAATAACACTTTCCATAGGAAAACAGTTCCAAGTCATTGTGCAAGGCAGTCAGATCATACTGGAGTCCAGAATCAATGAAAAACATAAAAAAGAATGAGTTTTGGTGCTGTTGTAGTGCGTAGTGAAACTTTCCTGGCCTAGGACAGACGCAGAACTCCTGTTGCTCTGCGTATATGGATCTATTGGGAATCTTCTGTTTCTTGGCATTTCCCTACAGAACAACTGAAAAATTTCATAATGAAACTTTCAATGCAAAGAAGCATTAAACTAACTGGAGATCTAAAGCCTGATACCTATGGCTAGTTTTTGGCTCTATAGGTTGATGTAAATAATTCAAAATGTTGACAATGGCAAGCAGTGCTGGCTTTTGGAAACTTTGACTGGGAAATTTTGATTGAAGGAAGGAGAAGAGAGAAGGTTTATCAGGTGTTCTGTGGATTCTGCTTATCAGGTTCAATGCAATCATTTATCTACTTCTTCTCCTATCTCCTGTCATCTGAGTTTTATTTATCTGTCAACTCTAGACTTAAGCAATATGCTTTCGAACTATACTATCTCTTTGCTGCAGCTGTACTGTGCCTAGTAGAGTGAGAGTTAGACCCATAGCTGTTACTGGAACAAAACCAGATAACAAGGATACTGGAGGACAAAAATTCCGATATTTCATGAAGCAGTACTTTGCAGTTGATGCATGAAAGGAAACCGCTCCAATGTATTCTGATAGAATGATTGACAAATCATGTTTTAAACAAAAAATTGGAGGACTGGAGGGAGCTTACACATCTGTAATCAGAAAAGCAGTACAAAAATCTCCTTGAGTGTCCTGTATGCTGTATTGCTTCGTGTCTAAGGATTTAAATGCCAATAAGAGAAGACAAACAATAAGAAGTAACAGGAAGTGCTTGTTTTGATCACGTTAAACTTTCATAGTTCTCTTCAAGTCCTTTGTTCTACCCAAAATATATAATCTTTTGACTTTAAGCTTTGGTAACATATAAAAATCATGACAGCTTATTGTAATTTTGAATAATTTGCTGCTCATTTATCTATAGTATAATTAAAATGGAGTTTGAACTCTGTTTCTTATGCTCTTGGTAAGGACATGAATTCAGAGCAAAATTTGCATAATAACATTTGCTTTTGTCGATGTTCAGAGCAGGAATATAATTAAAAAGGTGAAAGGCTTAAGAGATGATGGTTCATAATGTACTTATTAAAACTGATTAAAATAAAATGTCTAAGGAAAATGGATTAAGCTGCTTTAGTGTTTCATTTTTGATTTTTCTCATTATATATGTGGTGAGCGGATGAGTCAACAGTGTTACAAGAGAGGAAGCATCCTAAGCTACTGCTTCTTGGGCAAACCTATTCAGTTGCAGCTTTTAACAGCTGTTCCCAAGCTTCATTAAGGCTCATTATGAGTTGTCATGTAGCAGAGAACTTATATATTCAGATGATCTGTGCACAGCAGTAAAGATAAAAGTCTATCTTAAGGCTGCACTAAAAAGAACAGAAGATGGTACATATTAAAAATAGATTACTGAAATCCCCTAATTAGCTAGCATAGACCTTAAAAGCAAAGCAAAATCAGTGAGTTTTAAAGAGAGACAAGGAAAAAAATGACTCATCTAGGGCTGGACTCTTTGACTCAAGCCTGGCATAGTCATTAATAAGTATTATTTACCAATTGTCCTTTAATAATGTATGCATACTTAAACACATATTCATGCATTCTTATTTCTCCAAAACCTAATGCCCAGCTGGTCTGTTGAAGAATTGTCTTCAGATCTGGTTATGTGACAAAAGAAATGAAAACAGTAATTCCAATCTAATTTTTGTTTGAAACTGTGCAAAATATTTGATTCTGAATTGACACATTCCACGAATTTAAGTTCCGAGTGTAAGTAGAGCTTGAAATGTGATTACCTCTGACTTCTGGGGAGGGCAAAAGGGGGAAGGACAATGGTAATAACTCAGATCTCAGTTTTGCAGCACTACAAGTCTGTTTCCATGCCTCACTTAGCCTCCTATAAATTACTAATATTTGTGTTTCTTCTGTTTTGAAGGGTGGGTGTTGTAGACATTTTGAAGATAATGAATACATCCTCTGTAACAGAGCTAGGAGGGGAGAAATGACAGGATCAACAAAGTTATTCCTCTTAAGAGAATTTACCAAGGTGAGAGGAGACTCAGTAAGGGTTGTCACTCTGGTAGTTTTTATCCCATCCATCTTCCTTGAGGATATTCTGCAATATGGGCATAATGCCACTCATTTGTTTGAAGTGGTGATTCCATGTGAAATAAGCTATCAGCAAGGGGAAGGGCAGGGTGCAAATAAGGCAAGAAGTCACAGGACAGGCATCTTCTCTCCATTGGCTCCCTCATTCAGAGAAGACTGAGCAGGATCAGACACCTGAAACTAGACTTCTTCAAGTCTTGCTGGTAATCTTCTGACAATCTCGTTGTTTTGATATTTACAATGAGGTGCACTTATATTTTCAGTCTCTTCTGTTGGTGTTAGAAAAAGATCTGGGCGATAAATTGCTTTGTATGAATAATATCTATAGTGTTTTGTGAACTTGTGATCACAAAGGAAAACAAAAATTCCAGACAAAATTAGTCTGCTGCTGCTGATCTGTGTCACAGGTGCCATTTAGCATCAGCCTAAAAATAACCATGTCCAGTTGGGCTGCTGTTATTCTGCCTGTAATGCTCAAATTCTGTAATACTTATGTTCAGAGTTGGGTTCTAAAGGGAGAAAAATTCTGGTGTTGTTCATCTTAATAAAACAACTCTTCCCCTTGTTGCAGGTGTTTTTATTTGGATTATACAGGACTCTCTTTTTTTCTCTAATCCTAATGCTCTCTGTGCCATTAATTTGTAATGAATATTTTGTAGTAGATAATTTCACTGGCTTTACTGTATGTTCATTTAATAAAACTAGTACATTATCATGTTTTATAAATAGGTTGTTCTCACTAAGGAGAGAACATCTAATGGGCATAACAATTGCCTTTCGGGCCAAGACTGAAATGTGTTGACAGAGAAGCATACTGTGCTTGCATATTGCCTGCTTACAATAAGACTAACAATAAGTATACTGAGCTGTCAGCGTCAGCTTCTTCTGCACGAAAAATTCCCCCATTATGTGAATCAAGTCGGGGGAAAACCCCCAAAGTACTGTCTTCCTTCTGTGCCACTGGCATTGGATATAAACAGGGTCTCTTCTTTTTGGAAATGATGCGTGGTGGAAGGTCTGTAAATAAGAAAAATACCTGAAGCGGGTGGATGTTGTGAAGGTGCAACCTCACAGCTGAGGAAAGCTTGTAGATACTCAAACATGAAACTCCCCCAGGACACGAGGAGAGATGTGGAAATGGTCTATGTAAAGTGCCTGAAAAGGTAACTTCTAACAAAAATGTCTGGAGGAGAAGGGTAGAAGTGTCCAACAGGAAGGTACAAAGGGCACAGAAAATAGAAAACCATCAAATCACAGGAAGAACAATATAGAAATATCTTCAAGAAACCTTTTAGCAAAGATTAGGTGGGATGGAGAAGGGTAGAAGAGAGAGAATATGAAGAAGAGAGAAAGACAAAACGAACACTTTGTTCTTCTTGGAAATATGTTCAGACAGAAGTTGCTTCATTTATGAAGAATCTTCTCCAGGCAGTTAATTAGCTTTGTCAGTCAGCTGTCGTAAACCAGATTATTGAACTGTTTCATATTTGAAATTCTTTAAACTAACATCTTGACATTGCCGGTAGGTGTGTCAATAATCTGAAGACATGAGAAGAATTTATTAGCTTTGGTGTGCCTGTCTGTGAAATGTAGCAGAGAGTTAACTTCATATTATCCAAACACAGCTTGAGCTTTCTCCTGAAAGGTTCTAATTGCATTTTGAAAATGCTATTAGCTTACTTTGAGGTGGCAAACAGCAATATCATTGTGTGGGAGGCTGTGTGTACATAATAATGAAGCCTAATGGAGCAAATAGCAGATTCATGAGTGCCTCACTGCTAAAAAGAAGAGTGAAAGGGGGAAAAAAATTTGCTATTATTTTCAACTGGCAGCTTCCGGCATTGTCTACAATGATTTGAGTGTAAATTTAAGTTGTTTTGATTGCTGTCTAAATGCTGAGTTGGGCTAAAAGTATATTGTAAGTGGTCATATGGGTTTATCTGTTTGGCATATTTACTTTCCCGTAGTAAAATGAAAGTCTTTATTCACAATAGAGCTATTGATTCTGGGAATATATTTCACAGGATTATCTGTGTGTTTGTGCGCAAGTGCAGCATTATTACTGTTTAAGTTCTTTCTTATGCCACCAGACTGATCAGTCATATACTAGTTTTTTTCTTTCAGCCATATTAAACACCATATAAATTTATAGTAATAAAAATTATTATTTGTCTCATAAAGTATTCCTGCTCTCCAAATTGGAGTATGTTAGTTTTTTCATTATTTAGATAGTAGTGTCCTATCCCATCTCCCTTTCTGACTGCTGAGTTGATATTCTGTACTGGCTGGTCCCTGTTTCCTGTGGCTGCTGCCAACTGTTTTGAGCTTCAGTCTCCTTGCTAAGTTGGTACTTGTTTTATTTACTTTTTAAACTCCTGTTTGCTGTATTTTATTTTCTTACTCTATTCTTTTCATGCACTCATGGTTAATGTTTAGATCTTCTCTCCTCTGTCTCTTAACTGACTGTTCTGCTGATTTCTTCATGGAAAGAGCCCTCAAAGAGACCGTGTGGCCCAGAGCAGCCCAGAGGATACAAAATGCAGGGAAATTCTGCTCTGATCCTGCAACTGCTAGAGCATGCCTAGAATGGCTGCATTCTTCAGGGAATTTAATTAAAATAATGAGATTAAGCCAGATCATGCTCTGCCATGTACAAAGCAATACTTTTCTGAAGCCTTAACTTGGCCAAATTCACCTCTCTTGGGCTACTGGCCATGAATCTTTTCATGCAGCCCAGGATACGGAGTTGGCCTTCTGGGCTGCAAGTATGCATTGCCAGTCCATGTCTGATTTTTCATCCACCAGCACCCCAAGATCTCTGCAGGGCTGCTCTCAATCCCTTCATTCCCCAGCCTATAATTGATACTGGAGGTTGTTCTGACTCAGGTGCAGAACCTTGCACTTGGTCTTGTTGAACCTCATGACCTTCATATGGGCTCATTCTTTGAGCCTGTCAAGGTTCATCCAGATGATGTCCCTTCCCTCCCACTTACCAATGTGAGTCATGCAGCCGATGTCATCCACAGCCTTGCTGAGGGTGCACTCAGTGCCACATTTGTTAATAAAGATATTGAACAGTCCTGGTCTCATTATGGACCCTTGAGGGACGCTACTTACTACTGGTCTCCATTTGAACATTGAGCTGTTAGAAGGCTCCATCTCTAGAGTTTACGAATATAGTTCTGTAAAATAAGTTGATGGACTGTTTTGATAAGTGGTTTCATAGTTGACTGATTCTTGTTTCCTTCATGCGGTATTTAACCACTTAGGATTTGCTTCACTGGCAGTGCAGCCATGTGGGACAGAATACTGCCACCTGAATTGGTACTCAATACATGCCTATCAGAGTTTTTGGGGAAAGATCTATATTCTCAGGCAATTGGCTAAGTACTGTTTTTCATAGTTCTGTAATGAGATCACCATTGTGAGATCCTAAAATGCTAGGAATAAATCAGTATTATGTGCATGTTTTTCTGTGACCAAGATTTTCTCAATTCCAAACAGAATCATGTCTTGTATCTCCAATGAAATATTTTGTCATACTCTAACAGTTTTATAGTGTGTGATTCATGAAGAATAACAAGACTGTAAAAATATTATGAAATTTTCTTCTTAAGTTCTCCAACTTTGTCTGGCAGATGGTAGTACTGCTTGTAGATCATTCTTTACAAAGCAAGCAGTGCACAGCTTTGCTAACTTTATCATGCTGTACTTCATACTCATCTCTGACCAGCCTGGTACATCCACTTATAACTAATAGTCTCTGAGGCTTAGCTGTGCATCTAACACTTGAGACTTAAATCTTTCTTATCATCCATCTTGCCTCTACTTATCTTGCATGAATAGCCTATTCCTATGAGGCAATAATTAAGCTCTCAGTTTTTCTTTTTAATCCCCTTTTGACAAGCCACTTATCTTCTCTTTTTTTTTTTTTTTTTAATTTTGTGAGAATTTTTATAACAATTCGTTGTCCTTCTCCCAAGTTGATCCCTGTGCAGATCTGTCTCGTGGCTTGCCTGCAGTACGAGTGCGCTCCTCGTTTGCTTTTGCAATTTGTTTGAAGGTTTACCCGCTTTATCATCTCATAGTTTTTTATTGTGCCCTCTGCTCTTACCACCCATCTGCCCTTTTCCTTCATTCTCTTCAGTGTAACACCTGCACTTGAAGGTTGTGTGTCCTTTACAGTGCTAAGTTTTTCCTACTTCCATTCAGTTTCATACATAAACCTTTGGGATTGTAGTAGAAGACTATATTTTTAATAAATTGTAGTCGATGGGTTCCTCAGGTAGTCAAGGTGGAAGATCAACAGCTAAACTAACTTTAATGTCTAACAAGATTCAGATCATATTCTGCTCCTTTAAAACTAATTTCAATAGCAGTTGATATATGCACTGTGGGTATAAACATGTGAGTTGGAGCAATACATGAGTTAAACACTATTATAATTTTTACAGAAGTATATACCATTCATTTTTATTTTTACCTGATGAAATTTTATGATTACCAAGCATGTCAGTTTTTAAGCTAATGTTTGAAGATATGCATGCACTGAAAAACATAGATCTTGAATATTTCATTTGGAGGGGAAAAAAAAAATAAAATCTGCCCTCTAGAGAATGAAATTAGAGAGAATATATGCAAAACTAGCTGTAAGAGTTACACTTTCGTATTTTAGGAGACTTCCTTGCAAACTGAAAGGTTGTAGTCACAGTGTTCAGAAATAAGCACCACTGATGCAACTTGGTGCAATGAATGAATGGTCATAGAAATTTTGTCAGAAACTTCAAGGAGTCCAGGATTTTATCCCATATCTTTAAAACAGATTTTCCATATCCTATGTCACTTTGCATATCAGCCTGGATGATAAATGATGACATTATTCCACAGAAAAGGTACCCTTGAATTTCTTCCTCTGGCTAGAATTTTAAAGAAAGATTAAGATAAAAAGAATTTTTAGGCTTCACTTTGCAAAGCTGCCCGGAGGGTTGATTGCCTAAGTTCAGTGTAAATCATTCTGGAAAGCTTGGTCTCTTTCTCTCTTTTCTTTGTCCTTGGCACTATAGAAATACCGGTTACTGTTATTGCTGATTTATTTGCAGTAGCACCAGACCTCCCGCTCGTTCTGTTTGCAGGCTGTGATGTTAAAGTCACTTGCTGCGTAAAGGAAAACTTTTGCTCCTTATAGACCGGATGTATTGGAATAATTGGAGAATTACGTAGTGTTGGAAAGCAATCAAGAGGTCATGTAGTTTGCTCACTTCTTGCAAACAGTTGCTTGCTCCTACCATTTGAAGAAAACAAGCTGTGTTGCCTCTCACTTGCAGCCTCTCATAACAGAATCTGAAGGAAGAATGGGCATCAGCAGCTAAGATTAAATTAAAAAAGACCCCCCTCAAACATCAAAACACCCCTCAGAGCCCCACAAAACACAAAAGAACCCCAAAAAGACAAGGGCTACATTTTTATGGACTACAAGCTATGGTGGTTGTGTGATGTGGTGGTTTTGCTTTAGTGGTTTGTTGTGGTTTTGTTTGGTGGTTGGTTGGTTGTTTTTTAACTTACTGAGATAGTGTTAATTGCTTTAAAAAAAAATAATTATCACCAATAAGCACTAATCCAGCAATGCGTTAATTAATTGCATTTCATTGCCTAAGGTCAATTATTTATGCGAATTATTTTTATTTTTATGAATTCTTGGACTTCAATGGATAGCTTCTATAGTATCTTCCCAAATATAGTATATACTAGGTAGTATCTAGTACACATCAATTTTGTAGTAAAAATTGGTAGGTTTTGTTCACGTATCTCAAAACTTCCTCTTTTAAAGAGGTAAATCCAAGTGGCTGATTAATTTAAATGTGAATTTCTCATGTGAGAGAACTTGATGCTGTGAGTACGATCCGAAGAATCTGAACCTGAATTGGAGAAAACATAATAATTTGAAAATAATGGTGAAAAAGTATCTTGATAACCTTCAAGACTCACGATGCTTTAACACTTTCATTTGTTGTTAAAAAACTAGCCACTTTACCATTAAATGCTAAATAGATGTAGGATTTGATGAAATAGCAATAATTTGGTTACAAAATATTTAATCAGGAAATTACATATGGCTTCTTGAAAACGTCAAGTTTCAAGCCTCCTCTTAAAGCTATTTCTAAGTTGTCCTGTATTACTTTTTTTGAGACATTTTAGAATTTTGAATAATTCTTATTTAAAAAGGACATATTTTTTTTTGTTCAGAAACAATACTAAATCTTTATGGAAGCTCTACTTCTGTCATATATTAAAAAAAAAAAAATCTAATTTTTTTTGGTTACTTTCAGCTCTGAACATGGACAAATCTCTCAAAATGCTTTCTGAAAATAACTGAGTGCTTAAAGCTTCTTTTGACTCTTTTAAATTACACATTTTGCTTTATAAGCAGTTAATGAACAATTATTTTATACTGGTGAATGTGAAAGAACTTGAGGAGGAAACCAGATGCCAGGATCAGCTATCAGCGTCATGGAGCATAGACGCAAATGATGGTGGTTCCCAAAGGGCAAGACTCCTGGACTGTGGAAGCAGGACCTGTGTGGGCAGGGGACTCATCTATCCTCTTGGTGGGGTTTTAGTTGGAGAAAAGGAGGACAACTTTCTGTCCTTACTGCATGTTTTGAAAACTGCCTCATACAATACCTTTGCTACAAAAATGCCGCTAAAGCATTCTTATTTTGAAATATGGCGGTGTGTTTCTTATGGATATTCTTGCTAAAGGTTTAAGGATGCAAAAATCCTTGGAGGCCTACAGAGAGCTTGGAGGTTCATTCTTTTTCTTATCTTGAAGGAGGAAAAAAAAATAGGACAGATTCCTTCTTACAGTAAAAGCTGTTAGATTATGGTTGTGCTGTTTGCTTCAAAATAGTCACTTGACCTTACGAAACTGGTAGGTACCTTTAATAAGGAAAGAGCACATATTACAGTGGATTATCTCTTCCAGTAATATTTAAAAATTTTCATGCCTTATGATTTTATTCCCATTTAAATAGGTTTTCATATCAGCACAAAATGGGTACATACAATTCCGTAGGCATTTTTTTTGTATTGATTCTTCTTTTTTTTTTTTCCCCTTGGTACTTTAAATGAAGGACCCAGTTTTGGTTTTATGCCTTCAGTTTGTGATTCAGTTTGTGTTAAACTTGGCCTTAGAAACACTAGTATTGTTTCATGGTTTGTGTATGGAAACATGGATGAGGGATGGATTTGAAAGCAAATGTGTTTTTCACTGTCTTATGTACTCTAACATCAATCAGTCTGAGAAATTAGTAGTATTTGTGTTGGTTCCAGTTGTTTCTGTTGAGATGAGAGCTGGGTGACACAGACTGGTGCCTTTGTTCCTTATCCAAAGAATGTAAACATGGAAGATTTAATTGATCTGAAAGCCACCAACTGCTGTTTAAAAATGTACTCCTGCCCTGACAGAAGCTACTCTTGACTTTCTCACCGCTTGATGGTTCTGGTGCCTCTGGGGGGCCATTCACATTACGGAGCCTCTTCAGCTCCCCTCTGCTCCTTTGGATGTGCAGGCAGGTGTCACTCTGCTTTATCCTTGTGTTCTCCTTCAGGTCTGGGACTTGCAGTTCATTGTCACATTTGTTGTTGGTGCAGGTGGTATTATTTTGGATACCACTGACAAATGGGTGTTTTAACTGCTTTTTCATTTAGCTGAAGGGAAAGGTAGTGGCCATGTCCATCTGTGCTTGGTGAGCCCCTGCCTGCATGGAAGTCAAGAACATGCTTTTTGGGAGCCACTGCTCTTCAACAGCACATTACACCCCAATTGAATCAAAATGAACTGGGATGTTATTAATCTCCAGTTTCCTCAACATTTTAAACATAATCATGTGCATGAGAGAGTAGTGCTGAGGGAGCTCAGTGTATAAGAACAGAAAAAGAGAATACTGCAGAGGATCAAAATGTATTCACTGACTCAGCATAGAATTTGAAGATTGTAATTTATCATGCTGGGGACAAAAACAGCTGATACAAGCAAATAATGATTTTTTTTTTTTTAAAGATACTTTTAAAGCATGTACAGTTTGATAGCTCAAAAAACCCTACATGTTTTAAGTAGCCCATGCTGCTTAAATAGAGTGAAGCACTGAAAGAAATACAAATGTGTTTTGGAGGATGGTGACAGCTAGTTACAGAACTGGTGAAATTTCAGAGCACCAGGTACTGAACAGCAGTTGTAATACCTGAAAGTATAAAGTAGGTTTTAAATGTATGAATAGAATTTATATCTCTCTAAATAATATTTTATATACCTAATAACATACATTATTATATGTAATTTCAAATCCATGTTTAAAGTCCATCCATACATATATACATACATTCGATACATGTATAAACATAAAATTTAAGATCTTTAACTATCTCCCATTTACTCCCTATGTATAATCTGTAGAGTAGAGGAATTACTGACACTGTTTTTTACATATATGGGAAAGAGAAAGGACCTAAAGGGTCACAAAAAAGGAGAACAGAGAGCTTACAAAGTTTGGAAAAGTGAATGAAATCACTATTCATTTTGAGATTTGATGTGAGCAAAAAATGTTGGAACAGCTGAAATGCTAAAAGGATGGAAAGCAAAAGCATAAAAGTTATTGATTCATAACGGTCATAGATGGCAGGTCATTTTTGAACCATGCAGATTAATATTAGATGTGTGTTGTTTTTCTGTTAATTCTGTGCCTAAATGACTTAGTGGCAAATTTCTAAAGTGGTTAATTTGATAGGACTGAACAGGAGATCCAGCTTCACATTTGAATGTCTGGTTTAATTTAAATGTCTTCAGAGAGCTGAGTGTGAGCAACTCCTTCAAAGCAGAGGGTGCTAAAGGGAAGGCAGGGCTTTCCACCAGCATTAGGTTGAGGAAAGGTCTGGATTTGGGTTGAGACATTCTAGCAAACATAGTCTGCAGGGTTACAAAACAACTGTCAGAGCCGTACTGGAGCCGATCTGTCAGAATCTTACCAGTTTTCTCGTGTAAGTGGTCTATGCCGGGGGCTCTGATCCTTACAAACTTAAATGAAGGGACTGCATGTTTGTCTCACTTCAGTGCTCTCCTTTCAGTAAATGTTTTCCCTCTATGGATTATGTGTCTGGCTTTATTGATTAGGTAACGAAGGTGCCTTGCCAAGCTGGGCTCTGAAGGAGGTCTGGAGAGATCTGGCATGGTTGTCTGGCTCGGATGGGGATCCTTTTTTGCTTTTGAGACGTTGGCAAATCACTCAGTCTGCACCAGTTCCCCAAGTATATTCTGCAGAGAAAAGGCTGCTAACCTTGAAATCAGCCTAACTCTGGAACAGCTTGTCTGCTTGGAGTAAAACAGCAATCTCCATAACCCAGTCTTCTTTGAAGGGGGAGGGAGAATGTATGTGAAAGCACAATGGCTCCTTTCTTGCTCTGAGCTCCTATTGTAGGCAATTAAAAAAAACCCAACAACTACAACAACTCTGTCATGCAAGATAAGCATTCTTAAGCAACTATCTAATAGAAGATTTGTACATAAAAATACTTGTAGTTTTCTGAGTTTCAGAAACAACCAGTAAGTAGCTGCTTCAGTGAAAAATCCACTAGCACCAATTCACCCTTCTTGCAAGTTGAGATTTTGAGCCACTCACTCTGTGTTTGTTGCCCAGATTGAACAGCATGTCTCCAAAGCAGTTTCTGTGTGGAACAGTCCACAGATAAAGTGTATTCCTGCAAATCTTTTGCTGACTGATTCAAAGACCCAAATGTGTCTATTGACAGGTTTTTTAATAGCATGAATCTATGGCTATGGGAAACTTTGATTTGCATTTCCCTGGTCCTATTGGTATGGATGTTGTTTGAAAACTCTTAAATCAACCCACTGTAATCAGATGAAAAAGGATTGTCATAGCAGCACCTAATGATTTCAGTCCCCCAGACAGGGATTTTCAATGTTGCTTTCGTTCTAATTCAGTGTAAGAGGAGAGTCCCTTTTCTTTTGTTTCAAAAAAGGGGGGAAGAAAAGAGAGAGAAAAAATAGGGAAGATGGAAAAGATATACATTTCACGTACTTTCTTTCTCCATCCATCCCTCTTTTATTTTTCCTTGCAATTATTTTAGTACCAAGAAAATCAGTAAGGGATGATTAAATGTCATCAAAAGATTGAAACTTGGTGTATTATCCTTCTGTGCTGCCAAACTTGCCAGTAACTTAGCATGTAACGATGCTGAAGGCTGTCACTTCAGTCTTGCATATGCACAGGCTGACCATATTTTCTGTATAGTACAGAAAAACAACTGATACTGAGAAGTGTTACTGAAGCTAACAGTTGAGGCCAGTGATGTCCATGTCTTTGTACTCAGATTATTGTTTCATAAAGAACAGTTCTGCAACAAACACTTTAGCTGATGTAAACTGGACTTTAATCCTTATGTCATTGCTCTAAACATAATTCTGCTTATCTTAGTACTTAAACAACGTTGTCTATGTTTCACCCAATATGGCTGTTTTCCATTATTGTTGCATCTGTGAATTAAACTCCAGATAAATTTTTATTTTTCAGTAACTCATTTCAATTTTGATTTGGTAAATGCAGAAGGGTAGTAGGCTTGGAATAAATGGTCTCAAAATGACATGGGATTGAATGCCTCCAGTTGTCGTTACTGCTTACAGGAATAAGGACTGCAGGTTGCTGTGAACTGGCAAGGAAGCCTGTGCAGGTTTGGGACTTGTTCCCCAGCTTTTGTCAATTGGCAGTGCTCTGACTGTGGAGCTATGCCTGAATGAATCAGTGGGGTAAAGAGCTTTGAGGGGTAGTTATGCCCTTCAAATCTGCATATGCAGATCACTCACTAGGCCACCGATCATGCACAGCGGTTTTTAAGTCACTGCTTATCTTTGCATGTGAGAAAATGCACTGGCTCTAGAGTAACAGTGTCAAAGTGATATGTGCCTATGCAAGAGATTTTTCAGAGGTACAGTGATGGAAGTACTGTCATTCTGTCAGGATGGCCAGATTATTAAATGTTTTATGTTGTTTGCACAGTGTCCCTGTGCTTACCACAAAAATCAAGGTTTTTGATACAATAGTTTTATGTGACGTTTCAAAATGAGCTCAAGTAAATGTAGCACTTGATTAAAAAATATAGCAGTGACTCTCAATAAATTTCTTTCAAGTGTATTTTCAATGAATATCTTCAATTTCTGTTTCTTTGTGAAGATTCACATTTCAGCAAGAATATGAGCTACCTTCACCCTAATGAAAGCTTTAAAATCTATTTCAGAGTGCTTTGTGGCGGTCTCACTTAACCTAGAAGCAGTATTAGTATCTCTCTTCTTAATTACTTTTTTTTTTTAATTAATGAGGCTCCCTACCATTATTCAAGTAATAAAGTAGGCACATTTGGTCATGCTGTTTTATTTCTCTCCCTGCATGCTTCTTTTTAAGGTGCAGTGCTTGCTGTGCTGAGGACTAAACCTAAGTTAGGTGGATGTTAAGGCATTTAACCACCTTCTTCCTTCAAAATTCTATTGAGTGGAACTACATTTTTTTGAAGTTAATAGTTTTGTGGTGTTTATTTTTTTTTTTGGGGATGTGTGTGCTGAAGGACTTGCCTGTACACCTAAATAAATAATGCAAGAAAATCAAACAACGATTTTGTTTTCCTTTCTGACTTTATACTCCATTCTTCCAGTCTTTTTAAATGCTATGAATATTAGGCAAGAAAAGGGCATTCTACTTTTATGGCTTTATAATTGCTGCTAGACCTACATGAGGACCAGAAGAGTTCACCTCATGGAGTGTTCTTGATATGAAGTCCCTGGACTACCCTGAAAAATGTTTTTGGCCATTAAGCTTCTGGCAAATCTAGTATTGCTGGTGCTGAGCAAAACCCTGAGGCACTTTGGCATTAATGAAATGGAAGAAGCACCTTGTGACTCTAACTTTAATCACTGCAATGAGCAACAAAATTACGTGCAATAAATCTGAGATCAACCACAGGAAAAAACCATTTTTTTGCATAGGAAGAACTCTATGAAATTATATATTGTAAAGTGGAGTCATAGTACATATTAATCACAATTTATAGAAATTGAATGCACATAAATTTTTCTTGCATCTGGTTATTATACTCTTACTTCTAAAAGGAGAAAATACTTCTTTTTTTAAAAAGCTTGTATTGGTTTTGAGAAGACTGTAAACATGGAGGGGAAAGGTGAAATCCTTTCTAACTTTCACAGTGAATGGCTCAGCAAGATATCCATGTTACATATGTGTAGCTATTTAAGAGCTCCTAGTCTGCAGCGCGTGTTATTTCAGAACATTCTGTTTCCAGCATGCAAAACCAAATATTTAAGTTCAGTGTTTACAAGATGATCAGCTCTCTGTTTCTCTTGAACTTTCGGCCACTGTATGTATATCTACTCTCTTTCCTTGGCTAGGTGAAATCGAAGTTTGAGGATGGCTGCTGTGCTTGAGGATTTACACCTAGACAAACCTGTGTTCTTCTTTCTTTTAAGGTTCCTCCCTTCTCAAATTCCCTCTGACCTTTTCCAGGTGATAGAACAGATCATTTATAAGGCTGTGTGTGCATAGCTGAGTGTTTACAAACATCTGAATTGAGTTTTGAAAATTTCTTCAGCAATCACAGAACTGTAAGTTTATTTGGAAAAAGGGCAAACAAAGATAAATCAGCTTGAATTTGTGTAATCACATGAGGTTGGGACCTGACTGTCTGAGAAAAACACAGCAGCCTGAGGTGTGCTGCAGGAAGTACTTGGAATAGTTACTATTGTAGGAGCTTCACAGAAATGAGTAAAATGCATACTTCATTCTTGCTGTATGTGAGAAAAATACTTTAGGTGTTTTAACTCTGGTGAGTAGGAAACTGACAAGAAGTTTTTTCATGTGAATATTAAGTCTAGGAAGAAGCAAGTTCAGGATACTAAAGGAAAACATGACTAATATCAGTTCTGATTCGTGTTACAGAATAAACCTTCTCCATGTAGCTTGGATGAGTTGAGAGTAAAGGTTCATTTTATTTCAAAGTAGCAGTGCAATAGAAAGTAAATACTTGTCCATACATTGGCAATGCCAGGTCAAGGGCAGTGAAAAAAACTTCGCAAGGCAGGAAAATCCAGAAGCGACTTAACTGTAGCACCAAAGTGGTGGCCTTGGACCAGGGTGCTAACAGGAGGAGTGCTCCATGGAAATGCACCAGCTAAAACCTGCACCTGTGCTGGGAGGTCCTGAGGATGCAGGTACCCATTGATTGCTTGGGTACATGCATGTGTCTAATCTTATTGAAGTCATTAGATCACCCCTGTGCTGGAATGAAACTGTGTTTTGCCGGGTGACTGGGCTATGATTAGTGTGTGGCGAGTTGTGCTGCTATTGCTTTGGAGTCTCTAAGTGGCACAAAGATGCTGAAATACAAGTGTTGTGAGGCAAGGCTGGTATTAAACGCTTGCCCAAGTGCTTTCTTGCACCAAGATGTAGAGGCACCTCTAAGTTGTAGCTGATGTGTACTTCATGTTAAAATTTTCCTAGGTGGTTAAAAATTGAGTGTAGTCTCTGATTGACCTGTCTTTGTGGCAGTGTGCTTGTCCTGTGTGTGTTCTCTTGTGGGATCAGGAGGCAGAGATGTATCAGCATTTTTCACAGGACTCCAGGTAAAGGTAAGCAAGAAAGTGAGAGGAGCTGAAACGTGACCCTCTGGTTGGAAATACCAGATGTGAAAATCAGGTTGTGATGTTTACTAAAAGGATTTTCTCCTTGCCAAGAGACACTAATGCTTACAAGACTAGGTGTCCCAGCAGCATATGATTAGCATTTGTGGTGGCGTTTGGATGTCCCTTCTAGACCTAACAATTGTTATGCTGCTCCTGGCTTCTGTGTCATAAAACTTAAATGAGAACCTCTTATTCTTTCAAAGTGCCAAAAATGTTTTGTAAACAAAGTTTTACAGTGGAGAGTCTGGGCTTCTGGGATATTGAGAAGAGTTGTTGGATGATAGCCTGTCTCTATGCCAACCTGTAAAGAGGATATAGTGAAAATGGAAGAAATGTAAACTGCCTCCTAAACAAGTAAACTCAGTCATATTAAAATACTGAAAGTGAGACAAAATGCCATAAAACAGAGGTTTAAGGTTTATGCTGTGATTCATGAAATTGTCTCTACCATGTAAATGAGAAACTGTATTCAATGTATACTAGCCTTTGCTTTCAACTTCATTAACTTGATGCATTCAACAGTAAAGGTAACTATTTAATTTGGAAAAATTTCAAGCGCTTTTTGCTTCTTTATTCCTTTCTCAAAAAGATCAAATTCTCTTTATTATTTGTAACTTTGCAAATGCAGAAAGATCTCTTAATAAATGGTTGCTGATGTATTTAGGTTACTACCTTGATAAGCTCACTTAAGAGTCCGTCTAAATTAAACTAGACCACAATCGTAGTTTATAATTGTAGCTAATTTGAAAACTGGTAAGATTACAACTATTTCTTACACCTATTTCTTCTTTTTCTGCTTAAGATTGGAATATTGCTTATTAACGCTTACTTTCAAAGCAATGAGGATACATGTTCACAGTTTTTTATTCAAAATTTCAACAAAAATTTGAAATGGTTCTCAATCTAATCTGGCTAATGAAAGACTTCTAGATCTTGTTGAAAAGGAATGCAAAAACATGTTGGAGAATTTGAAAGGAAGTGTTTCATGTGCGGATTTTTTTCCCCCTCATGTTGTGTGTGTGTTGTTTTGTTTTTTTGGTGTTTGTTTTTTTTTTTTTTTTTGTAGTTGTCAGGGGACATTTAAGCAACTTAAGGGACTGACTTCTCAGTATAGCAAAACCCCATTACATGTGTTGATTTTCAAGGATGCGTGTTTATAACTGAAGATCTTTTTTTTTTTCTTTCTTTAAACCTTTACCTATAAACTTTTAAACCCAAACCATTAAATGTACTTGTAGTTCTTGAAAAAGAAATCCATGAGCTTAATTTCTTGGATCACATGATAGAAATAGCACATAAGCTCAAGTATTTTGCTTATTTAGGATCAAAGTGCATACAAATAGTAGCTTGTGATGTTTCTTGAAAAGAAGCAACCAAAGAAGTTACTTACACGTTTATGTGAGAATAATGCAAATAATAAAGGGAAAATGAAACTAGCGAATATTAAAACAGAGGAGGGCAGTCTCACTAAAAGAAATAATGAAGGTGTATGTGGGGTTTTATAGTTATATAACTCTACATCCTTCTATAAAAATAAAGAAAATTACTTACAAGTTGAATTGTGTGCGCTTACCAGGCAATTAAATTTACAGTAGGAAGAAATTAATGGAATTTTGATTTTCAAAAAATCTCACAATATTAGGTAGGTTATGGAAGATTGCAAATATGATAATGCTGTACTGTATTCACTATGGGTAAATTAGATGACCAGGGTAATTACAGGCTTGTCAGACCAATATTAATCCAGCCAAGATAATGAAGAGCCTGATACAAGACTCAATTAATATGAAATTAAAATAAGTTATAAGATAATTAATGCAGATTGTCATGCAGTTATAGACAATAGATTTTCTTAAACTCACTTATCTCTTCTGATAACACGTTTGGTTTGTAACTATAGTGCTATTAATGCAACAGAAGTACTTAGAGCATTTAACCTGCCACCATCTGTCATTTCAGCTAAGAAAATAAGCAAATGTACAGGCAGCTAGTGTATATTAAATGGCTGGATAATGTCAATTGATAGGGCTCAAAATGTACTTATAGACCGGAAGTCACACCAGACTGCATGTCCAGTGAATTTTCCTGAAGCCTAGCCCTCTCCTATTTCATACTTCACAATAAAGTGGATGTAAAACAGTAATTATTGGAAAAGTCTGCAAATGCAAATGACTGAGGTAATGGCAAATCTTCGAGAGAGGAAGGGACAAGAGAGAGCTCTTTGATCATGTTGATCACATGCAAAGTTACGTATTTGGGAATAATGACTGTCCTGTGTCCTTGGTTGGGTTTGTGTCTCGAAGTAGTGAAGGTCTCAGATCCTTAACGGCCCTAATAAGCCTGATCCCCTGCCCAGATGCCTAGGACAGAGCTGAACTATGTCTTGTTCAGCTCCTGTTCCTTAGGAAATGATGGCTCATTGTCTGGGCTCTGATGCTGGTCTGGCTCCTGCAGTTGCTGAGGGCAGGGTGCAGCCTGCTACTTTTGGCCTCAAATAATGTATATAGCTATGTTCAAGTTTTAAAGCCTGCTGCTCCACGTTTTATGGTCATTGTATGCTTCATGTTGTGGTTCGTGTCAAGTTTATTACAGGCTGAGTATTCTGTTCTCTCTGGGAAGCAGAGATAATTCTCAGTTTAAAAGGAAGGCTGATTTTCTATGCAAACTAGGGGAATAATGAGCCATTCAAAAAAAAAAAGTGTGTGTGGGGAATGTAGATAATCACTTTCAATTGGAAAACAGTTGAACTGAAAAAGATGAATAATTTGATAAAATATGGTAGCGAGATGTTGAAGTAGATCATGCTCTTCTAAAGAGAGAGCAAGATGTGATCAAGATGAAACAACTGAATAGGTATAAATGAAATCTTGCCTTTAACAAAAGTGCAATCTAGTTTCCCTTGTTTTAAAAATTCAGCTTCATTGCTCTCTTTTCTCGATTCTATTTTGTAACTGAATGGCTTCTATCCGGGGATGAATCTTTGCTTTAAAGAGATGCTTAAAGAAATTATTATCCCTGGGGGAAAAGAGATATGTGCAAAAAAGACTATGTATGGTAAATACGCTTCATCACAAAGTCAAGTCTTGTCCTTTTACATGTAGTGCCCACTGTAAAATTATAATAGTGTGATAAATGAAATGTTATCTGTAAGAATATGCAGGCTCCACCCCCACAAACTTAATGCTAGTGTAAACTGGTAGTAAGTCTGTAATGACTAAATCCAATGTGTGTGTGTGTGTGTATACTTTTTATGTATAATAAAGTGTTTGATAAGGCAGTAAGCTTAAGAACATCCTTTATCATGTTTGGGCTTCTTAACTGATACTTGAGTATTTGAAATTCTCTTCTCCAAATACTGGCTTAAAAAGGAGATGAGAAAAACAAACACCAAACAAGAAAACAAAAATGAAATAGGAAAAGAGGGTTCAAAACCATTCCTTGAAAATACAGAAGAAACTTTCTTCTGTAACTCGTGCACTCCGATGAGGCTGACCTCACTATTTACTGGTTGGTTAATGTTTGTCATAATTCCTGACTGTTTACAAAATATGATTTTGACCACTTATTTTTTCTGCTGTGTTATTTAGGTTATAACCTCATAGCAGTGAATTTCACAGACTAATTGCCCAGTGTAGGGAAGAAGGGATGATACACAGGAGTTTTGAATTTTCTTTTTTTTTAACTTGTCTGAGCAGTCATCTTTTTGCAAGAAGAGATGAATAGAAATCAATAAATTATATTTTCTGTCAGTTTATATTTCTACAAGAATCTCTGCCCTATCGCTTGCATATATAGAGACTGAGTGCTTCTAATCACATCTATCACCTGTCTCTGAATTAACTGGCTATCATCTGTTCCTTTTGATATGAAGAATCTTGGGGTGAACACAATACACCACTTGACTATAACTTTGATTTGTATGATGACTTTATACTATCTTTCACCTTATCCTCTTCCCTTTCTTATATAAAAAAAAATGTATTAACTTTTTGACTGTTACAGTACATTGAACAGTATTACAGTAGTTTCAAAATTGATGCATTTGGGATTCAGATGTTTCCAGAGCTCAATGTATCTTGAATGTGTTAATGATTCATGTGTAAATGCTGGTTTATAACATCTTCTGCACTGCCATTGGTTTTATTTTATTTCTTCAGCAAAGTTGTTTTCAATACCCTTTTCAGTATCTGGAGGCTGCATGAAGTATAGCATACTAACTTTATTTTATGCAGCAAACAGAATTTTACGGATGGGATTTTCTTCTAGTTTAGTTGAAGTCCTCTGAGAAATCCTACAGGGCAAAATTTTTGGACCCATGCTGTGTATTATTTTTAGTTGCCATTCTGCAGAAATATAACTCCAGCTAGCTATTTGGGATGATGACATGCAGGTTCCTTTTTTCCATCTGAGCTGACACCGGGGAAGCAATTTCTGGCTTGATTAGATCCCTACCATGACTTTCAGACCGGTTACTTGTGGATGACCTGTACTTATATTGTAAGGAAACAGAGCTGATTTTGAGCTTCACCCCCGCTGCCTTCTGTGTGATGCTCTGGACTCTGCGCTGCTCACAGATGTGTTGCGGTGCAGGGCCTTTTAGTTGTTTGTGGTGTCGAATTTGCTTTCAGTTAGCTTTGTTTTGGGCAGATGAACATGGACCTGTCTCTTGTAAGTCTCTAGTAGGGTTAATAGGAAGGATGAGCTTGGTTGGCAATGCCTTGATAAACCTGTGAGAGATGTAAGACACAGACAGAGGAATTTCAAGAGGGGAAAGTAAAATCCAGTTGGGAGCAGAACTATCGTTCCTGCTGCTGGAAATATTCTCTATATCAGCCACTGCCTTCCTGAAGCAAAAGATGAGTACTGAGTCAGGACAATGGAGCCTTTATCCTGAGAGGTTTGTCTGAAGGAAGAGGATTAATTCATGACCCTGATACTTTGATTTCCTACGCCCTACAGATAGTCCTGAACTGATGGGCTTACTTGAGTTCAGTGGGAGGGCGAGACTGACAAACAAATCAGTACAACTGGCTAGCTGGAGCTTGCACACCAAAATTTTGATCAGTGCTACACCCTCTTAAATCTGTAGTTGAAACACGGGATGAAAAACCCTTTAATAAATCCACAAAGAAGTTCAGGAAGGTTGAAATATCAGTGACAGAAGTGATCCAATAAAAGTTTATGCTTTCATTTTGTTCAAAATGTCATTTTGGTAATCTGCTGAAAAATCAACCCCTTTATCTGTGTGGTTCAAGTACCAAATAGTTTTTCCTTAGTGCTGGAATTTTCAGCTTTTAAATTGTGCTTGAGATTTTTTTTTAAATGGATATTAAACAGTTTTTAGGATAATGTTACGTAAAAATATGACAGAACTTACAGCATAATTTCTTCTGAGGCTTATACAGTGTTTATAAAACCTTTTAAGGAGAGAAGTTTACTGATTGCATTCTATAACTATGAAATGTCTTGCATAAAATACCATAAACTTTAAAACTTCTGCTTCCATTAAAATATAATATTGTATGCAGTTGCACCAAGTGAAGGACAAAATGGCACAAATACTGTTCTGATAAGTCTTAGAAGCATACTCTGAGAATTGTAGTATCTGAGTAGCAGTATATTATTTTACAGGTGCTTGCTTGATGTAGGAAAAGCAAATAAGAGCGAAACTTGAGATGGAGCTAAAATTTCACTGTCTAATCACATCTTGATAGTCAATGAAGAGAGTTGTTGATGTTTTAACTTGAAATGGGAATTTGATTGGTATGATTGTACTGGGGGAACTTGCCTTCACCCTTTCTCGTTGTTCATGACCTACAGGGAACTATCTAGAGCTCAGGTGACTCCTACATATTTGCTATTATGTTTTTCTGGGCAGGGGAAAGATTCATCTTTTTGATTCAATTCCCTCTCTCTTCCCCTGTCCCAATGTGCTAGCGGTTACTTCTTAATCCCCTCTCCTGAAGGGACTGATGGCAGAATTATGCCTCGAGGATGTCTCTGAGAATTGGAATTCCTGCAGTGGTTTATCTTGTGTAGGTCCTTGTTCAGCGCTGTCTGCTGTGTTCTCACCGAATCTCCTTACCCAGAGAATTGAGCTAGATCTGTTATAGCTATAACTGTGGCGTAGCAGTTCTCACAGTGGAGAATTCCAGTGTCTGTGAGCTTTTTAGTCCTTCTCAGGATTACTTCTCTCAGTATAATATTTTTCTCTATTCTGCATGTAGGGCATCACTGTGATATACCATGCACCTGTAACTTGTCAAAAAAAGTTTTGTTTTATTTTGTGCACATGCAGTTTCAGTGAAATGCCTTAGAATCAGTATTAAAAAACAAAACAAACCAACAAGTTGGTGTGTTATATTATTTTACTGTAAGTTACTATTTTACCAAGTTAAGTAAATGGTGATAGCGGGGGTTTACTACCTAGGTTTCCTTTGGTATGTCAGTTAGAACATCTGTGGTGGTCATGTAGTGTGGGTAAGATTTTTAGTAAGGTGAATGTATTCTTGGGCCAGAATTGACTGTTGTGAGAATGTCCCAACGTAAAAGGAAACATGGCTCGTTGTGAGGATGCTTATTTGCAGATGGGAAGACATGGGCTTCTGTCCTTGTTTACTAGTTTTTTTTTTTCCCCAAGCTTTTTATAGTCTGTGTTCACCGCAAAATACAAAAGTTGCATTCCAGACCTGCATGTTCTTATCTTTGTGCAATAGAGGCCTAATGGCAGTTGTCTTTCACTGAGTATATCATGTAGTTTAGATTTTAGCTTCTTTTAAAGAAAATGACTTGTAATAGTAATTACTGGGTTTGGTTGTGCATCCTAACTTTAAGGAAAATATTTTTGTAGTCCTTCATCAATATACGGTGATTAAACCAAGAAAAAGGCTCCTCCTATATTCTGTAGCTTGGAGGCACAGAACATCAGCAAATCAGACTGCTGGCTATAGAAACACCTTTTGTTATTTTTCCTGTTTAACTACATGTGAAACTAAATGGCAAGAACAAGAAAATTTATTATTTTTCTCCTGGCATTTGTTCTACCATATGGACCACCATATTTTTGTGAGGCTGCCTAAAGTCGTCCCAGATGTTTGTTACAGCAAAACACAGATGCATTAATATAAAGACAAATTCAAGGTGAAAACATGTGTGCTCTTTAGATGTTCTGGATATGTTGAATGCAAGGAAGGTAAAAGAAAGGTTTGTTCCATATGAGAAGAATATTTAAAAAAAAATAAGAGGCTTGACAACAGCAGTGGAATATTCTGCTAAACATAAGGGACTGAAATGATCATCATACTGATTAGAAAGGGAAAAGAAAAAGAAGCACTGGTCTCTTGAGATTTCATCCAGCTTGGGCTACCTCTGAAGTACATCTAGAAACTAGGTCTTACCCCTCTTTGTCTTTGAACTGCAGCGAAAATGTTACAAGAATTACTTTGGATCAAAGAGTTCAGGAGTAAACTTCAAATTTTAGAAGATTTATGGCTGGATTTCAGATTCTGACTGTTCCATTTCTCATAGTGATCAGTATCTTGATTATTCTTTGGTTTATATTAGGATAGCATAGCTTCACAAACTGGAGTAGTGTTATGTTTAAAAAAAAAGTGATTCAAAAAGTTGAGTGGGAACTTTTTCTCATCTGAGCTCTTTTGTGTCTTTGGAATAGAACAGTTGTTCATACAACCTCATTGCTGGTGTAGTAGACATCTGAACTATTTATGCTGTTACAAAGAAACGCCTCTTGTCGCTTCACTTTTTACAGGTATTTTGTTTAGTTTTTACCCCTACACTTTGCATTCAGTTAACCATTTTATCATTTCGTGTTGTAATTATGTTAATCTGTATTAATTAGGTATCAGAAGGTACTGAAAATAAAGAAATAATTGATGAAAGTCATAACTTAATGATACACTCCATTGTATAGTGTGAGAGTATTTAGACCAAAAATACATTTTTCATCATTGTAAACAGAGACGTGTTGCAGAATACAGATTTGGTGGTTCCTCTTTGAGTGTATATTCCTGCGTCTACCCCTGTTAATCTCATCTCAGAGTTTTAAAATTAAGCTTGAATGTGATTGGAAAACCTTTTCACTGGACTTCATTAGTATATACTATTCCAGCAGTTTACTTCTCAGTTTATATTCCTTCAGTGGGAGTACAAAGACCTATGTAACCAAGGAATAGCACACATGTGAATGACCTAGATGTTTCATACTATTGAGCTGTGAATAAGCTTAAATATTTTTAATGTTTTAGTGCATTAGCAAGCAGAAGAAATAAGCTTATATGAGAATCTTTCATCTAAATCAGGCAAATGGAAATGTACCAATATTTGCTTGAATTGGATGTAGTGGTTTACACTAGGCATAGTACAATAACAATATTTAGTTTAGAAAATAACTGTCATTGCAATGTCAGGATATTTTATTACGCTTGTTTGTCTACTGAGCTTGCTGTATCACATCAGGAACTGGCGGCCTGGAAATACTAAGAGAAAATTACCCACATCTGGGAATATGATCAGCTGGTCTAATAAGAGCTATAATGAAGTAGATGATAAAGTCATCTTCAAAACCAAAAACTAGAATAAAAGAACAAAGGTAAAAGATAAAGCAAGTCTTATAATGGATTTAGATAAGGCTGATGACACAAGATTTATGTGACTAAGTGGGGTTAAGAAAAAAATCACAATTTGATTTTCTGCTCCAGCTATCCTGGGATTTCCACGAAGACCTTCAGGATATTTTAATTCATGTTATCATGTGCAAGGAGTGACTGCGACTGTGCTGAAGCTGGTTTTCCTTCCCTTTTTAAGAACGAACATTCTGAACTTCACTGGAAAGCAATCTACCCCAGGCTAATTTAGCTTTCAAGAATAACTGTAATTGATGAAGTTTATCAGTTGTGCATGATTGCAATGTTTGTAGGGGGTGTGTGTGTGTTATGAAAACCTGATAAATTTTACTTGTATAAAGCCTGGAAAATAGGTGAGTGGAATTTGAGCTCCTGTAGTTCATGTGAATAGGCTGTATGCAAGTGAATGGGCATGTAGGCTGGTGGACAAATCAGCGTGTCAGTGCATTAGATCTCCTCGTGGGAAAGTGCGCGCTCTCTATTGTGAAGGGGATTAGTTGCCTAAATTAGACACATAGTACACTTAATATTGAAAGAGGTGCAGATCTGTTTAAAGGACTTGCTTTCCCTTGGGTAGGTGTTGGGTTGTGTGTGTGTGTGTGTGTGTGTGTGTTGGTGGTGGGTTTTTTATTGTTGTGTTTGTTTTTTTCAGCACATTACTGCAGCATAGGGACTGAATGCAAAGGTTCCTGTGGTGCAGGTCTCAGATGTTCCCAAGAGAAAACAAAAAAAGAGTTGTAGAGTTCACATGGCAACCTGAGGGACACCCTTTTCTTCCAGTAAAAGGGCCCATAGGTCGGTATTAATAATTTTTGTGAGATCCTGCTTCAAGAAATTGTTGTTGGCTTTTTGTGGGGCATTGTCTAATTCTGTGGCTGAACTTCCTTGGATTCTGCAGATGCTCAAGCACCTTGATAGTTTTGGTCCTTCTAGGAAGCAAAGAGCAGAGCTGTCATTGCACATTTACTAACTGTGATGCTTCAAAACCAGTTCTTGTCACTATTTCCTTAAGCATTTTGATACCTACTTTGTTAAAATGTGTATATATTAAGATGTTCTCCTGCTGCATCAGAGGTGCTGAGTAACTGCACTAACCTTGGTATGCTTTGGCAACAGAAGGGAAAATAAAGCTCAAGAAATATCTTCTGTGACAATGATAAACTCTGACAGCACAAAGTGAGGTAGTTATGAACTGCGGGGGATAATTTGGTCAAGTACATCTTTCTTTTCAAATTACCTATAGCCGCTTTAATATTAGGTGTGTTTTAAGTCAGCTCTCTTTGAATGGTTCATACTGTTTGAGTTGGCACAGGGAACTTGGTTGTTGACAGATTGATCAGTGTGTTTTCCTCTGTTATCTTCAAATCCTACACAGAGACTCATCACTCTCTATTTTGCTATATTTGATGTAACTATTGACTGTCCAAACACGGTCTGTTTTTAGGAAGCTAGACTTTGTTTGAGCATCTGGACCATCCAATTTCCTGCAACCCCAGATTACATTTTACCTTGTTGGTTGACACAGGTAAGCCTTTAAGGCTACATAGCAGTGGCTTGGTAGAGATAAACAGTTAGATGTTTTAGTGTTTAGTTGCACTATACAAGTTGTGGTGAGACTCTGAGGGGAAAAACATATGCCCCTGTTATTAGGTGTGGTGTCTGAGTGCCTGGCACTTGATACCTGCTTCATGTGCCCTTCAAGCTCTCTGTGCTCTTCAGAGAGTATGGGAGGGACCCTCCCCACGGTTGGGGCAGTCTGAGCTTGCTCTGTGCTGGCTTGAAGCTGTGTAACATCTTATTCAGCACTAAGCCAGAGTGTCAGTCCTGCTCAAAATTGTGGTGTGAGGCTCAGGCTTGGTGGTAGCCAAGCCACGTTCAGGTCATTCAGAAGTGACCCGATAACCAGGATTGCCTTTCACTTGCAGAATAACTTCATGTGCATACAATCTCTGGATGGTGCAACAAAAGGATGAAAGTGCGATTGTATAGGAGCTGAAGTAAGCCTAAATAGTGTTGTGATGATCTGCTCTTACTGCTTATGGCATTTTCCTTTCCTCTACGCTTCCACTTTTACATGTAGTGCTGCTTTAAGGATGGTTAGCAGCTTCATCACGTTGCTGTGTACAAACTATGTTAGAATCCGTACTGAATGATCTTGAAGTTAAGTATTCAGTTCAGCTGTTTACAGGTGTGTGATTATTTCACTGAATGTTCTGAAATACTCTGAATACTGAAACTAGCCAATGCTTTCTACAGCACTTTTGAAAATGTAGTTTATTTTTCTTGTTTTTAATTAATTGACAAGAACAAACCTCTAACCTGAAGGCTAAATTTAACAAAACTCCCTTCAGATTCAGTGGAGCAAAATACTTATCCATCCTATGAGCCTTTGATTTGCTAGTCTTTGATTTTTATTTTTGTTTTTTATAAATTTTCTCCCCTGAATGTTGGAGCCATTTGAATGGGTCTGTTAAGAGGCTGTGGATGATTTTCCATCTTTGACATCAACGGAGATTTGCTTTCCAAAGACTACATATAACGTATATCTAACAGGAAAGGAGAAAAGAAATTTAATCTAGTTGATGTTAGGTTTATTGGTGTTATTAGCCATCAATCTTAATAATATCTTAACTCCAATTTTTGCACAAATTTAATAATATGAATACTTTCGGTCTCTTGGAAGAGTTGCAAAACCAATTACAGAAATGTCAGAATTTCCATAGGAAGGTAACCTTGCTCTTAGCAGTAGCAGGGGAAAAAAACCCAGACTGATAGTGATTAAAGTGTCAGGATATAATTGTGTTTTCTTCCAAATAAACCATCAACTCCCAATAAATAATTAAAACGAGCCATGTTCTTCAGGATGCAATAGTTCAGTAGCTGTGATTAAAAAGTGTTAGGAGCCATTATTAGATTTTTTTTAAATGATAAATTTTCTCTTATTGTCAGATTGTCAGATTTTATTACCTTGCTGTTCTTTGGGGTATATGTTCTTTTCCCCAGGTTTATTGGGAAAGCATAACTTGAGTCACAAACTGTAATGAGGTATATGCTCCGCAATGATTTCAAAAGTGACCTTTGAATGATCTCAATTCTAGAAAGAAATGTGAATCTAGACTTATGAATAATAATTAAATTTTTCAAATCAGTGTCCCAAGAGCCATAATATGTCTACATAAAGCTTTGACATATATATTAAAGAGTCTGGTTCTCTATTTCTCTTCATATTGTCTCTGGCTAATTGCTTACTCTTTGACTTAATAAGACATTTAGTTTTAATAAACAATGTAAAACGTAGAAGAGCCTGGGGAGCATAATATAGCCGTGAGAGTGGACTGTATCCTGCTTGTTGGTGATGATGAAGCATAAACTAGATCAAAGATATTTTGTCTTCCAGAATCCAGGGAAATTTTGTGGAACTCTCAGGTTGCATGGTTGCTGTTAGACACTATGTATTTCCCTCCCCCCGCCCTGGGATAGTGCTTCTTTTTCTCTCTGATCTGGACTGGTTGCACAATCATACAGTCACCTCTCTAAATGATAGACTGTTGAAAATGTACTCTATAAATGGGAGTTCAAACATGACTCTTTATTTTGCTTTATAAGTCTGTTCAGTTGATTAAATTTCTTGAGCAGGCACAGAATAAGTGGTGAGTAAAATGTTCTGTAAAACAAATGGTTAGCAAAAGTCATCATTGATTGACCTCTACAAAATCTGTTTTTAATATAATATGTTTTGGTCAGTGAATAGGGCTTCTTTTGAAATCTGGTTGCCATAAACTTATTATCTGTGCCCTGTTACATTACAAGATCTAAATCATCAAGAGCAACATCAAAATAGATGTTAGGCTATATATTATAGTACTACCTTGGACGGTTGAAGGAATTGAGTTTTAGCCACCTGGAGAATTTAAGGTACAATCTGAGAAATATGGGTGCCTTTGCATTAGTTGACAAGGGTTGTTCAGGATCATAATTTTGAACATAAGACACGTAATTCAGCTAATTCTGTAAGTGCTTATTTGAAACAAAAGATCTCACTAGAAGAAAATGGGTTGCAGGTTCATTACAAGCATGAGGGTTAGAATGAAAATAAATGTTCCCAGTGCATTTTAATCCTAGGTCATGTGAGGGAAAATTCTTTCAAGTCCAAGTCTCAAACCTTTGCTGAATAGAAACAACCACATCTGTTTCATTTGGAAAAACTTTGGCTAGTTTGCTAGATGTAGTTCTCTCCATAATGCCAATATTAAATAGGAGTTACTCTGAGAAACTAACACTTAACTATCCAGATTTATAAAGGTTTGTAAGGAAGAAACAACCACAACTTCTTCCATCCTCTCACTATCTTTGTGAAGATGTGAACTCTCTGTAAGTGAAAGCTGTTGTCTTTTGTTTCTAAGCCCAGACTTGAGTACATGTGTGTGCTCACACCAGTATTCTGTTGTTGTATGCTTGCCTTTTCTCATGCTGGTGAGAGAATTTGGATATTCTTCTTGGAAACTGCTCTAATTTCATTTAGTTTTAGGGAAGTGAAGTGGATGTAATTGATCACTGCACAGCTTATGATATTGATAACTCTAACTTTTAGATCCTCTCATGAATGTAATAACAAAGTAACGTTTACTGTTCTGAGCACCACAGATCTATCTGTCCCTATGAGTGTAACGGTTTGCTGAGCATTGATAGTTTACTAAATATAGAAAAAAATTAATAGCTGATGAACAACTGCTCAATCGCTAATGTGTTATCCTCATAGGTCACATTAAGGACTTCTTCTCTGGGAGTTGATCTCATTGGTAAAAAGTTGCATCATTTGTTAATTTGATAGACTCTGTATTTCTGTTTTTCTTCTCTCTGCAGTTCTGTAATTTCACATAAAGCCCGATCCATGGCTTGTACATGCCAGTAACCTTTTGGAACTTTCATGAAATATCCTCTTTAGGTCTACAGAACTGTTCCAGGAGGATCAGTGTCTGTGATTCGCTTACACAAAACTGCTTTCCAGATGTTCATTATCACTGAAACAAACTACAGAGGCAGACACAACCATCCAGGAACATTTACCTGTTTTCCCATGTGCTCATCTTACCTTGATCAAATCCCTGCTCTGTGTAGCAGGCTGTAAAAACGCAAGTGCCTTACAGCATGCCCTCCAGGTCTGCTAATGAAGTCTAATTCCCACTGGGCAACAGATGACAGGATGCTTCAGAACTTGAAATATTCTTCAGAAGATTTAATTTATCTCATATTTGGACTTCAGGGAACCTGGCAAGAGGGACCTGAAAGCAGCTCTTAAATAATACAAGCATGTTGGTGATGTTTTTAATCCACTTTTACTAAAACCAAACAAACCTGAATATCACTAGTATGGAATGCCATTGCACTTGCCCCATAACAGTATGGACATTGCAAACTTCTTGCCAAATGCATATTTTTCTCATCTTCCCTCCTCTGATAATGTATTCTGCTGGCAGCCTTTCTAATTTTCCTCTCACTTTTTTCTGTCTACCTTTATTTTTTTTTTTTTCCTCTCCTCCTGTTGGATCCCACCTTTGTCTCCCTTTTCTCCTCATCTTCCACAGGGTCTTGTTACCATTTCTTCAGATCAGAAGTCCTTTCTGCACGTTTTACAACTGTCATTCTCCAATGATGGTTAGGAAATTCATCAACAAGTATTATGATCATTCTTCCTTTCTGTTTTTTTAAGATATATCTATACATCTCAAGGTATTTGTGTCTTTACACTAAATAAAGCATCTTTACCAAGAAATAGGCTATTTCATTTGATTGAGGGGTGGGAGGAACTAAGTATTTGTGTGGTGACACGGGGTGAAATACATTGCTATACCCTCTTTTATTTTTCTCCCAGACAGTTTAGAACTAGCAGGTGTGATTATACAGGATGATCTGGCTGATCATGACATACAAGAGCAACTGCAGATACATGAAATAGTGATTTCTATTTTGTGCGGTTCTGGTTCGAATGTATGAACCGCAATAGACATTTAAAATATTGGTATCAAAAGGGAGAATCACAAAAATCAACTGAGATAGTGGAATTCCTCTTATGGATAGGATCTCAGTTATTTTGAAAATCTATATTCAGCAGTATATAATCTGCATAGAAGGCCGAAGTTGTGTTAGAGTAAAAAACCAGGCAATTAGAATGTCTGTTGATTTTCATTGATTCTAAACCATGTCGTAAATGTAAAAAATGAAGTGAGCGATTGCAGAGCACATAACTTACAAGTCTGCACAAATTCATATTTCACTGTTTGTGTTCAATTTATGTAGTTGCTTCTTGTGATATTAGCAGTTTGTTAGAACACACAACCTCTGGTATAATTTTTCAAGACTGGGCCTGATTCTTTGTAAACTGGTGAATATTGCTAAGTTTCTTTCAGAAGCCATTTAAAGTCAAGGCATTGAAAAGGATACTTCTTCATTCTCTGCCACTTTTGCATTTAAATTATACCAGGATGAATATAACGCTGTTTTGGTTTAGAAAGCGGTTTTACACATATTCGTTATGTGTGCAAATGCTAATATAGTGTGAAATACAGTGAAGAATTCAGGTATGCATGTGAGTAAAAAGAGACCATATTTCACATATGTAGATCCATTCAGAATGTGACTAAATGTATTTTTCCTCATCTTCTTATTTCATGATGGGAGCTTGTCCATGTATTCTGAAGTTTTCAATCAAGTTGCATCCTTTTGGTAACATAGGAAAAGTGCTTTCAAATAGTTGTTAATATTTGTTAACTCTGTCTACAAGATTGGGTGTTAGTTGTAATTTACGATTTTTTTTTTTTCTTTCTTGGAGCTCAAAAGTATTACTTTGAGACAAACTCACAAAATTCCCAAGCAAACCAAAACAAAAAAAACCCCTATGCCAAACAAACTACCTAAAAAACCCCATCAGAACAAAACCAAACACACAAAACCCCCGAAACAAAACACAAACCAAAACCCCCTACCATCAACAGGCTGAAAAACCCAAACAACAACCTTCTAATTAGGTCTTGCTTTCACAGGTTAAGTGATTTAGCATAGGATTTGAATTTCCGGTTTGTAGCAACTACATTTGTCCTAACAGGCCATGTGTGTAAATAGATTAGCTGAAGTGATTAATGTAGGAGAAAACAAGAAAGGCAACTCTTGGACTGGGCAATCACACATATCATTATTTTCTGAACTGGCTTGAAATTCATGAATACAGCAAACAGCAGAAATGAAGTGGATTATCTTTTTATTTTCTGTGCCTGCTGTTTACCTTGGCAATCCTTTTGTGCTCTTTATGTAATTTCACACATATACAAAGGCTTCTCCATATATGGGTTTCTGTTATGCTCCAACATTCAGAGGTTTGAGACTGTTTCTAAAAATGTGGGTGTTTAGGAATCTTGAAGGCTTTCAGAGAATAAAAGCAGTTGCAATGCCATCATTACCAATGGGGTGTTTGTGTGACTTCCTTTTTTTTTTTTTTTTTTTTTTTTTTTGGAGTGATGCATTTTCTCATCAAAACAGCCTATTCTGCAGTCTGTGAAACTGATATGTGAATTTATACTTCTAAATGTTTATCCCTTTCTAAACCTGTGTGACTGCATGAAAAGTCTTTAAAATAGCTTTCTTTCAAACGTTACAGCATGTGCTTATGTATTTTATATTGTGTATTGCCAGCGGAAGGACACTTTCTAAACCAGTATGTGCTGTATGTATATATTACATGTATGATCTGCACAGGTGACCATGACCTGTTCATTAGACCATACGTATCTGTCTAAAGAGCTTTGCACTGCTAGTCTGAAGTATAATAGTTGGGGTGTTTTCCATGTAAATGTGTAATGCTCCTGTGACATTGTGGTGGTCGTTAGTAACTCACTTCTCAACAAGAATTTAACAAAAAAAAAAAAGCATTTCTCAAAGACAGTTTATGTATTCTTGAAAATTAGCTGCCAAACCTTCAAATCATACAGTATCACATTCTTCATATATTTCTGTTCCCCTATGTCATCTTTGGAGCTCATTTCTCAGTTCCATCCCACATATTTTTATCATTCTAGCAGAACACCCTAGCTGTAATTTTTATCTATGCTCTCTTTTCTTTTTTCCCCCCCTCCATCTGACAATTATCACACCTACTGACATGTAATTTTACTGTCTTAACGGTTGCTTTTAAATTCATTATTTCAGCAGACTCTGACTGAAAGCACCCTAATCGTGACATTTTAAATGCAGCTTCTGTGACCAGGTTCTTTCAGCTAATCAGGCTGCTTCGTGACTCTTGGTGGTGGCAGGTGCCTGCAGCTGTCTACAGACTGAGATTTTACCAGGGGAGCGGGTAGAGGGCTGGGGATGCATGCAGTGGAGGTCAGACAGCTTTTGCCATTGGGTGTAATTTAAGGTGCATCTCAGAATTCTGCTTTAGCCTTTAGTTCTTGTTTGTACTGCGTTTCCAATCCTGGCTGGGGGTACCTGCATGAACTCAGGGCTCCCAGAGAAGCCGCAGTTACGGGGCTCTGCATGGCTGTACAGCTCTTCACTGGTTGGCACTGAGATCCAAACCAACGTGTTTAGAGTTTTTGGTGTCTGAGGTAACTATGAAATGAAGCACTTCACCTGTGGCTCACATAAAACTGACCTCCCAGGAGGCAAAGATAGTTTAAAGTTATTCATACCTTATATTCAGCCTCAGCAGTTCTGTCTAAGAACCTGTATCTTGAGAAAGCACTTTCTTCCAGATCTAATCCTTCTCATTTTGTAGCTCTCACTCTCTCTTTTCCACTCTTAGTTCTGCAAATAGATTCATACAGATGTGTATTTCCTTCAAAAAAGTCAGTTTTGGTCCAGAAGTTAAGGAGCTGTGTGACTGCTGTATTATTGAGTGCTAGTTCTGCTGAGAAGCTCTGAAGTTTGTAGTGATGTGGCTTTGGGACTAGGCCTGTCTGGCATAGGAAAACAGATCTGTACAGTAGTACAAGTACAGGGTTCCTCTGCACAAGTCTTGCGATGGATCTTTAGTCACCAAAAGGTAAAAAACTCAGCCGAGGGATGTAATAGTTTGCCCATCAGCTTGTTGTTTGCAGAAAAAGGGTCTGAGTGATGCATTTACTCTGGAATAAATCATAAGAAACTGGTAATACCAAATGAATTATGGAAAATGGGCATGACATATTTTTCACTGACTACAGAAATAAAACATTTGTTCTTATAATCCCGAAATGATCCTTGTATACATTCTTCTTTAATGTTTCCTGGATGGAAAGCTTAGGGAGAGTTGAAGTGAACGATAGGCTTGTTACCAGTTACTTTGGCTGCCAACTCCAGCTCGGATTCTCTGAACAGACATAGCCAATTAGCAGTGTTTCCCAGTCTGGTACTGCATGTAAGTGATTTCCAACAGAGAACAACTTTGAGAGGTTCCTGCAGGATCAACCAATTACTGATATTCCAACAGCAAATCTGGTAGCACTACATAGCCCTGTGCTGAGCTGGAAGCCATTCTCACCTGCTATGGCATGTCTTTGCTTTACAGGTTTTTACACTTTTTGGAGATGCCAGTAGGTGTAACTAGGAAAATAACGCTGTGATTATGATTTAACATACTGTTTCAGCAGTGCACTCTTTTGTTAGATTGATCATATAGCACACTGGTAGGTCATGTAAGCAGGGCTCTATCCAGGAAAAAAGTGTATGTAGATTTGTTGTGTTATGCGTGTTTTCTTTCTATCATGTCTGCCCTTTTAAATTTAGACTGATAATAAATGTGCTTTATGGATACAATCTTGTAATGCTTACACAGATAGTGTTTACTCATTCTAATAATGCTGCCCAAGTGGCTACATTTTTCTTGTTTATTGTTTGCTTGGTGTTTTGAAATGTTTGCTGTTTTTTCCAGAGTAACTTACTATACCTTATTTTTTGTTTACTCTTGCATTTATTCTTAATTGCAAATCTTTGACTTCATAACAGCGAGAAGGATCTTAGCATGAAAAATAATTATTTGCTTGCATTAAAAGACTGCAAAAGATCTTATTAGAAGAGCACTACAGTTCAAGAGGGTTTGGACCAAAAAAGTAATTAGTAGAGTTAAAAGCCACAGCATCTTTAGGTACAGAAGCAAAGTAGTCTGAAATATGCAGCAATAAAAGGTAGGTGTTTAATGGAAACTTACAGCTATTGTTGTTTGAAAGCTGAAAATCTATTTTGTGATATTGTGATACATTTTTTGTTGTTGTTCCTATTAATATCTGAAACATTTTTCTTAATTATACTTGGGTATGAATTTTGCAATCTTGACTAGATTGTCCAAATGTAATTTTACTAAATCAGGTAAAGGTTTAAAAATTGGTTCATTGCTTTGATTTACTGGGTTTGTTTTTAAGCCTGATTACTTGGACAACTCCTTCAGCCATGTTAGCTACTGTCCAGGATAACATTTCCTTAAAATACATCAAAGCTAGAGGTGCATGTGCTGCTTCATTGAATCACTGTGGTCAGTGTTTTAATAGAAAGTAAAAGCAATATTTGAATCTTCAGAAGCTACTGTTGCCTTTAACTGTCCTAGTCAATATCCAAGTCAATATTGCTTAATTTTAATAATAAGCTCAGTGGTCTGGAAGCAGTATACTTTTACCTATTTATTTATCTCATGCTCGTATCTATATAGAGTACTTACTGAACCTATAGCAGCTTTGGGAGTTTGAAAATAATTTTTAATTAACTTCTCTGCTTAAATTCCTGCAAGCTAAACTGTAGTTGATGAGTTATGCTAAAAACAAATCCTGAAGCGATTTCATAAATATAGTAATTTAACCTAAATTAGATTCTCCATCAATGAAGACAAATCCACTATTTAATGCTATATATCTATGGCATTATTTTGTATTTAGAAATACCTGAGTATTCATATATATGCATCTGTAATTCTGGAGAGAGAGGATCAGAAATGAGATGGGAAACCCTGATGAACACATGGGTATGTACAGAAATGGAGGTGTCCACCAACCCAGCCCTGCAACTGTGCAACAGAGTCTGGTATAGTGCCAGTGTTCTGCATCTTTTAATAATTTGCAACATAACTAAAGTACTTATTTCATTTTTCTTGCTTCTTAAAACTATGTGTTATTTATATTGAACATATTGCTTGAGCTGAGAAGAGAATTTCTCAGTTTGATGTGACTTATTGGAGTTACTTGCAGGGGATTGTAGTAATAGAATTGAACATATTTCCCCAAAAGGATAAGAACAGTACTCACCTGTTGTAGAGTTTAATTGAATGCTTAATGTATTCTTCAGAAAGCAATCTGTTCTCTCCAGAGAAAACACTGGTTGAAGTTTAAAAAGTACCTCTTGTACTCTGATCTCAGAGAACAAATAGCCGCACTGTGGTTGTTCAGACGGGAACAGCTGTTCCTATCCTTTCAAAGTCTGAACTGTGCTGCTTTTCCTCAGGGGAATGAGGGGAAAAAAGGGGGTTCCTGACCACTTTGTGGTATTGACCACTTGTGGATCTCATTCTAAGTAAGGGAGTTTCTGTGTTGAGGAAATGAGGACTGAAAGCTGTATTTGGTGTCTTCGACAGCATAGGCTTAGCACGCAAAAACGCAAAGACAAGAGTCTGAAAGGCAGGTCTAGGGAACATGTTTTTGTACAAGGCTGATGTTGTATTACCTCCATATGGTGATCTCAAAGGATGCCTAGTCAAACTGATTCAGTAGGATGGCATGTGGGAAGAATTTTGGGTTTTCTCAGAAATGTGTGAATCGCTTTCTATCACATCCTTTAACAATGAAGTAACTGAGAATTCCCTCTTTGGGCTTCTATTTGTAATTTTGCTAAGGGCAAAATAAACTTCAATAGCCTTTGTTGGTTGTGGTGTAGCTTTTTTTTTTCTTCATCATTTTAGAGGTGACATAGAAAGGGTTCTTTTCAGCTGTTTTTATTGAGCTAGTATAGAACTGTGCAAGTCAATATCTGAAAAAGAACTGAAACTGAGGTCTGAAACTTTATTTAATGGAATCTAAGGAAAATGATTGTACTTGCATGAGTAGAACTGATAACAGTTTGATGTATCTTGGAATATTTGAGTCTCAGGTAAATATACATGTGTCTCTGTCATTGGGTGGAAGAGTGTAATAAAGGCGTTTTGATGATGACTGCGTCAGCAGTACATTGCAGCTGGAGAAAATATTTTATGTCCAATGACATAGTGAATGATGATGACTGATTTTTAGGAGGTAAAAAATGTAAAACCTGACACGACATTTCTTTCACTGTCCTTCAGCTACTTTCATTCTTTGCAAGCTTGTTTTTGTGAGGTGCAAGGGACAAAAAGCTTATCGCTGCAATAAATTATTTTTTTGCTGATGGACTTTTATGGAGGTCTTTTCTCTCGGGGATATTGTTTCATTCATCAGTTGGCCAAGTTCCTAAATTCTGCTTGTTCTACTGGAGTCGATTACTTGCTCTGTATTACAACATGGTTGCTGCAACACTTAGTGATGTGAAAACTAACTGAAGCTTGCAGGGGGGCTGATTAAGCTGCAGAAGACTACTTGCTTGTTGCTGATGAAGACTTGATCTCTGTCCCAAGACTGATCAAAAGTGTAAGTGAAGGAGAAAGAGAGAAGGTAGAAGAAAATGGAACAGCAGAGATATAATTTAATGTGCTGCATACTGATGGAAAATGTGTAATAACCCATTAAGTAAAGATATAAGGATTATCCCAGCCTTTGTGTACTATTATCAGCTAGATTATCACTTCTAGACCATCGGTATTATTAAATACATTTATGTATATTTTACTTAAAAGAAAGTCATCCAGCACAAGAGACTTGCAGTTTTTCTTGCCAATCTATCTCAAAGTGTTGATATAAACCAAATATTTGTTTGGTTGTAGTTTTTCTAGAGCAGTATCGGTGGTGTTCCTGCTGCTCACGCCGTCCATGTCCTCAGAGACCAACGGGCTGCGTTAAACTTTCCAGCGATGTTCTGTGATCAGAAAGTGTGGAACATTGCACTTGGGCTCAATGCTCTGCCAGAGATCTGGTGTATCCATAAGGTCAATCCCGGCTGCTTCTGGCTGACGACCAGTCCTTGCAGATGAGAACACCTGACTAGAAGTAGGTAATGTCAAAAGCTGTCCTCAGCCCAGGGATATGAGGTGGAGGCATGGAATCAAATAATTACAAGCCAAAAATTGTGACTGTTGTACCCGCTTGGACAAAAAGTTTCCCTTTAGCTCTGCTCTTAGTATTTTCATTGTCAGTTTTCAGGTGATAATGGATAGAACTTGTTTTTAATTTTGAATAACATGACAGTTGTTAAATATAAATATCTATGTATCTATCTATCTATAGGTATATATAGTCTTCTATTAAGACTACTGTTGAAAAATCATTAGAAGTTTTAAATCATTGTTCAACAACTCCTGACCTTTCTGCTGGGTGGTAGCCATATCTGCATATAGTGAATTTTTAAAGCCATTGAAATATCCTGATGGTATTTTAGGCTCTCCTTGTGTGGTTATTGTATAAATAGTAGACAAGAGCTGTGTCTGGAATGCCTTTGGGATCTGGCTGTGGGAGCAGAGTGTTCCTTTTCGTGATTTTGCAGTTGGCATAAGAGTGCAGGCATCTCAGAGGGAAATTTCCTACTATGTTTAGTTTACTAAACAAAGGATCTAACCACCTTTTATCTTTGACAGTAACATGAGGGAAACTTCTGGCTTTATAGATGTTTACTAGTATCTTTTAAAGCGTCCCATCATTTTTAATTTATTTTGTGTATTACTGCATGAAATAATTTCAAGATGAAATCTAGAAAAGCAATCATATGCCAGATTATTTAAATCAGATGTTGTTAATGTCTTTCATTTTTATATTTTGATAATAAAATGAAATAGCTTTGCATAAAAAGTTAATTGAAAGCTCCAGTAAGAATTCTTGTTTCTGTAGGACTGAAAATTACGATGAAGCTCTTTGACCGAACATTTTAAACAACCTCCCTTCAGAGACAAAGTTCAGGAATTGAAGAACCAATTTCACCCACCCTCTATAAATATTGCCTTAATGTGTGGAGTTTTTTTTTTTTAATCATTTGCCAACATAAAATTCAGTTACGGTAATAATCTATTTTTTTTGACAGCTGTAATAGCTAGGATAAGTTGTACCTTGCAAAATATGTAAATAATGGAAAACTCAGTGACAGAAGTTTCTGTAACACAGGGGACTATGCTGTACAATAAAGATACAAGGGTTTAGAAAAGCTCATCTCTAACTTTTTTTTTTCTCATGGAAAGGTGTGCTATATGCTAAACCACTTGAAAAACCTGGTCTTGTCTTTTATTTATAGGTTGTGCAGATTTGAGTGTAGGTGGTGGAATTATTTGCCGAGATTAACTTGTCTAAATCAAATTCCTTTCTGTTTGTAAAATACTTCTGGACAGCTTGATTGGTTTTAAAATTATTTATTATTAGCAATGTTTCAATAAAGACTTTGCAAAGCAATCTAGAGGAATTAGCTGCCAAACTCCCATTTAATTCAGTGAGATTTGAGTATGTTACTACTTTAGTATTCTTTAAAAATTCCAGACTTTGTGATGCTTTTCAGAATCATGAGTTACCATCTGCTTAGTTTAAGACTGTTTTCTGTTCACACTGCTTATCTTGGTAAGGCATGATGCGTTTATAGTAGTGACTAATGAGAGAAGAATATTTTATTTTAAATTTTGAAAGAAGAAAATACAAGATCTTGCCGAAGGGGTTGTACAAAGTGACAGGCCTTTTCTGGAGTTAAGTGGGTCAAAGGCAATGCGTGTAGTTTAAGAATGTGATCAGTTAATCTGATTTTTCTTTTAATTTTTTTTTTCTTTTTTTCCTTCTGAGTTCTCTCCAAGAAACATCCTCTCTGGGCTGAGGATTTTGAATGATGCAGAATTTCAAGCTGATCCATGTGGCCATGTATGGCTTATACCTGCTAACTGTGGTACCAGCGAGTAAAAAATGGTTTTGAATTTCTGCCCATTCCCCTTGAACTTAAGACTCTTTTCCTGAGATGCTGAGGAAGCTGAAAGTGACCCAGAGCTGTGTAATTCTACTGAGGTCTAGAGTTTGGAACTAAAGATTTTTCTGTTTAAAAGTCATCACATGTATAGTGTGTGTGCATATGCATGTATTTACTCCCCAGTTTTTGCTTGTACTTTGTGGTGGTGCACACAAATATTTCCAGCCTACAAATAGTAAAGCGTTTATAATTGTTTTCTAACAGTGTGGAGTTTGTTCATCTGCTGTTATTAGCACCTGTGTGACACAATGTCTATCAGACTTCATAACTGTTTGCCACCTGCACTAAGCCACTGCTCTCCCCTGCTTGTGCCTTGCCAAGTGTTTTGTCACGCTGCTGCATCAAGGTGAAGGAACATGTGGGGCAGCTGCATCTTACCCAGTATCCACATGTGAAGATAACAGATCCTTATATATGATACTTGATTATTAAAATTGCAACTTTCCTAATCTAAGCAGTAGCTGGATGAGTTTTCAATGCGTGCATGTTTTGAACTGATTTTTGGCTTGCATGCAATATAATCCTATATAGAACAGATTGTCATTGTGGTTCTGTATGTAGCATATAGCCATGTAGACTCCTATATCTAGGCAGAACATTTTTAACATACGAATGAAAGATTATGCAGTAAACTGTTACACAAAGAAGTCAATTTGTATTACACTTAATTGACTTTTTAAATCCAGAACTCTTTTTGGTCAAATTTCTAAGTTTCCAATCAAAATGCTGCTGCTTAGTACTTCGGTTTTGTGTATATGGTGGTTTCATTGGGAAAACCAAGAAGGGGACTGTAAAGATTTTCACATTCTCTTCATCTCTTTATTTCGCTTTCTGTTTTTGATTCTCAAGGAGACAGAAGGGAAAGTTTGGTTGAATAAGGCATTTAGAAAACCTCTAAAACACCATCCAAAAACTTGTGTGCATTCCTCAGGTACTGTTCTTTGCAAAGTGGAAACAATTTCCTGGAAAACCTAGTTTGCTAAGCAACTTTCCTAATTTTTATGTGGTGTTTTGTATGGTTTTAGAAGACACCTAATGATCCAAATAGATTTCTCTTTTTTTTTTTTTAGGATTTTGTGAAGTTCTTCAATAAGTTGAATTATTAGTTGGTCTGGAACAATGATAGATAAAATATGCAATACTGGTTCTGATAATCAGTGTAGCATGACATATCATACAGTCAAACTTCCCCTTGCTATTTTTGTCACTGTCTACAGTGGTAACTCCTCAATACTTCGCAGTTAAAGATAACTTTTGCTTTTGTCATGTCAGTACTTTAATGTGGCCTGTCTTAGGCAGGAGGATTAAAACCAGTTATACTTGATCCATGAACCAGGTGCTTAAACCTACTTACAGTGAAGGATGGTTCAACAAAGCAGTTAAAGTTCAGATTCTCTGATTTGATCGGCAATGATTTAAAGCCAAACTTGCAGTGTCTGAGATGCTTTAAGTGATTTTTCTCTTATTGTAGTCTGAAGGAAATAGTTAGGTTGCTTAAGCTGTAGGTTTCTTCAGAATTCTCTTTTGTTTTTGTCAAAAGAACTCTATGACATTTCAAGTAGTCATTGGGAAGCTTTTTGTCAACTGAATTGCACCTTCTGCTGGTGTTTACTGGGATAACAGAATTCAAGCAAAAGTGGCCTTGGGACCCAAACTGAAGTATATGTGGCTGTACACTATAAATACATGCTATAACTCGATGCAGACTGGTTCTTTTAGGATTCACAAATATTTTTCTGTACATGTGGGTTTTTGTTGCTTTCTGAGTCTCTAAATGGTAGTGGCCGGTGACCACAGGCGCTTGCTGCCTGTTGCACAGCTCTGGGTTGAGACTGGTGTCTCTGCTGTGGGGCTCCATGGAGCCCAGCTCTTGGCTTTCTGTTCCATCCTTGGCGTTCCTGCTTGCTGACTATTGGGAAAAAACTTTAGGGTGACATGAAGTGTTTCTGCTCTCAGGACTAATTTAAGATGGTATTGAAAGAGCATCTTCATTAAAGAAGTGGTTTTAGTGAAGAAATAGCCTTGAATGCATGTAAGGAATAATATAAAAAGTTTTTATGGTGGAGCTCAACATTTAGGACTCAGACCAGGACTGTAAGTGTGACACGGTATACTGTTAAAGGAAACGCATTAGGCTTACATCTCTCTTTAGGCTAATGAAGATAAATATTGTCAGTGAGAGTATCTGATGATTCTTTTTACAGAAAAGTACCAAGTAAATTTAAATGTGATCTAAAAATCATATCAAATGGAGGCAAAAGTACTGAAATAAATGCATCTGGGAGAAGAAATCAGTCATGTTCATAATTTACAGATACACAGCAGAAAATATTCCCAGAGAATTTACCATCCTACTGTGGAGGAAAATGAAAGGTACAGGTGTTATCCATTGTAAATTTTTATTAAGGGCAGATATACACAGTTCCTGTGCTGACCATCACTGTTAATATAAGTCTGTTCAGATAATTAGCTGCTAATCTGTTTGCTCCTATGCAGCTGGGGTGGAGACACGGTCATACACAAATCCTCAAACATAATAATCATCATAGATATCAGCGACATGTCCTTTTTCTTCACCTATGATTAACCTCAGAAACACCAATTTGTTTACCTGGTAATGTCCAGTTACAGTTTTCCCCTTGTGCAATCTCCGTTTTTATACATTTCCAGTTCCTGCACTTGGCATGCTAGCTATTTTTGTGATGTCCTCTTGTGTGTGCCATTAAACACCTATTTTCTGTCCCAGTGTAGCTTTCAATAACATATTGTTCTGTTGTCATCTGTACATTTTTCATCTTTTAATCCTCTTTTTATTATTATTATATTTTTAAAAATATTTTTTTCATTTGCTATCCAATCCATGTCTGTATTGTCATTTTTTATCATAGAGCAGTGGAGCTTCTTCCTTTGATTTCATTCATGTGCCTCTTCCTTCAGGCTTTTCCTTTATATTATTTTTGTTGTCAGATTATCTGTTTTCTGTGATTTCTGTTTCAAGGCTGAACACTTCAACCAGCCAATGGATGGTTTGGTCAGGAGTTAATGTGCATTGCAAGTAAAGATAAAATATGATTTGCCAACCATATGGCAAACCTTGGTGCAATTCTGAACGCATGCGTTTTCCTACTGTGAAGACTATTAGTTAGTTTAATGATAAAGATGCTTACATTAATTAATTCCAAACTACAGAATGGGAATACTGAAATGATTGAAGAAAATTAAACCAAAGTAAATTAGTATGTGTATCTCGCTAACTTCTCTCTATTGCCTTCCTGGATTTCTATACATAGTAGGTGTTCAATTTCTTAAGTAGGAATAAAAATTGGAAATAATAGCCCAAGTTAGTTATTTTCCAATAAATAGTAGGAATGTCTTCTCTGATTAAAGAACAGTAATTGGCTGTTGTATGCAAATGCAGTTACTTCATTTCTTGATTCACTTTACTGAGCTGTCAATAAATTTCAGTCCATTAGATGTGGAATTTAATTAGCTAGGATCATGATTTACGTGATTTCTGACTTCCTTGCTATTTACAATTTCTAGTAAATGTTGCCCTTGACAAAACAAACATACTTAATTTATAGCCAGTGGTGAGCAATTATTTTTCATTTTGGTGACACTAAATGTCACTAAAATGCTGTCTATTTTAAGGTTACAAATGCACTGTTCTCTTGCTGTAGCCTGTAAATGGGTTACAATAATATGGAATCTGGGATCCTTAAGTATCAAGGACATGCTGTAAAGCCAAAGTGATTTATCATCTTAAGGAGCTGAAAGTGTTGTCTTGCCAAGCATGACGTCTGTGTTGGGCTTGAAGCTGGGAACGGGGAACCCATTGCCTCTCCCAGGTTCTGCCAGACTGCGGTTTCTGAGCCCTTTTGAGGTGCCTTGGCTGATGGATGGTTATCCTGCTCTCATGTTTAAGGGACTGTAGTCTTTTCTTTGAGACTAAATGGATGAAACTTTTTATATTTGCAAGGACTTGGCTGGAGGAAAATAAGGATCTGAGGGGAAAAAATGTATAAAGGCAGTTATCAAGTTTTACACAAGGAAAGGGCAAGGGACTACGTTTGCTCTCAGTTACTCAAGCATTGTCACTTACTTAACCACCCTCCCTGGCCAGTTCTTTTCATCCCACAGTATCTCTGCTCAGGATCTGTTTCTTGTTCCTCTCTAGTTTATTTCCAGGCTGTGTGCTGGCTCCAGGATGACTCTGCCTGCTCTTTTCTTGCTGTGAGAAATGCTGTTCTGTGAGGTGTTGGCAGCAGCTGGTCCCCAGCCAGCAGCTCTAGCATGGAATGGTGCCCTGCAGCAGTTTCATGGGCCATGTAGACCTGACACAGGTTTCTGCCAGGTCTAGTATCTCTTGTCCCTTGCATGAGATAGGCGTATTGATACTCAGCTAGAGGGAGACTGACCTTTCAGAGAGATGAGGACAAAGTAGACTTGTGCGAAGCCTGGTGATGCTGAAGGGGAAGCAAGTGTAGATGTGGAAGTTTGACATTATGTCCATCTTTACAGGTTTGACATCCCCCTGTGGTTTGCCAAACTGTCACATGTACCAGTACAGCACACTCCCTGCAAGAACTGTATGGCTTTGATCCTGGGTGGTGTTTTGGGGAAGAATATCTGTTGGTTAAGACAGTTGTGAAAATGTGATTTTATAGGTTCACTTACTGAAAGGTGAATGATCTGTGGCTTTGTTCTAACCTTTAATAAAAAAAAAGGTGTTACTCCAAATGACTTCAGATCTACTAGCAGTGCAGGTAAAATTATATGCTAAATTTCATGCATGGTGAACACTTGAAGAAAATAAAATTAGAATAATTTTATTTATTCTTATGAAAACTGTTTTTTTTATTAGTTGGGTAAAACTTGCAGTGTTTTTATTCCTGGAGATGCCCAATGGAACTTTTCCATAGTACCATCTGCGAAGTATGTTGAAATACCGATAAACTGACGTTCAAGGAATGTAGTTAGCCAAATCAGGGCAAGAGTTTGAAAGACAGTCTTCAGTTGGCATGTGTGAAGAATCCTCTCTGTTTGTGCTTAGACACTTTGAGTCCAGAGCTGTATATGCATGGGTTTTCTTGTTGTTGTTGTCATCTTTCTTTTTTCTCTTTTAAAGAAGTTAGAGTGAGTCACTTCACAAAATGATAAAGTAGAACAGACAACAGTATTCATCTGAAAAGTTTTGTGTATGTATGCAAGCAAAAGTGTCTTCTGTTCTTTATATATGTAACTGAGAACTTCCATGTAAATGTTAAAAAGACATTTATGTGAACAGGTAAATATTAAATTATTGTAATAGTGTTCATATATTGAATAGAAATATATAAAGTTATAGTAGGATGTTAGTACAGATAGACTCCTAGAAAAAATGTTAGAAAAAAAATTACAGATATAAAATTTCTGACAAGACAGCTAATTATTACCTCATAAGAGGTAACAGTTTTGCACAATTTTTATTATTCATTATGTACTGCAGAGAAATACAAAACCCAAGACATTAATTAAAATTACACTATCTTAAGTATATGCCCATTCATTTAGAAATATGAGAAAAAAATTCCTAGTTCCATCACAATATGCTACATGAATGTTTATGAATTTATCTCAAATAAGGCAGCAGACTTAGGTATCCCTGTGGCTTCATTTTACAGGACTGTGAAAGAAATTTGAACTACTGTATTGCTAGATTTATTTGTTATGACCATTGAAGGAGCTGGTCTCCTCTCTTGGAAGGAAGGATTTTTATAATAGCCAAAAGGGTACTTGACTAGCTGTTTATAATATTGATATATTTCATGAATAAATGCTGATGGAGTGGTGTTTGTTGGCATGTTAGCAATAAATTAGAAAGTACTGTAGTTAGATACATGCACATAGATCAATTGGGAATTATTATAGGCAGGCTATTTGCAAATCCTATTAATTCCCTGGACCTGTTAAGAAAAGGCATAAAATAGTTACTTTGTTGGATGCAGAGCAGGTCTTCAATTTGGATGGAATGTGAATATATGTACAGTGTTTTAGGCAAACACAAGCTTTAAAAATACATTTGACAAGAACTAATAAAAAGTACAAATATGGAACTTAAGAGAATTTTTCTTTTCCTTAAAATATGTGCAATTTTGTTGCTGAAAGGTATGGCTAGGAAAAATGAGCAATGGAAGTCTTAAGGAGAGAGCTGAGAAAAATCTGAAACAATATGGATGGAAATTCATATACTTATTAATACAAAACTTCTTACAAACTACAGTATTGGTGTTGTCTGTGTCTGGTAAGATGTGAATACATACAGTCACTTATTATGGATTGAACGTGTTTGAAGACTTAGAAGAAACCTGTAAGAAATGAATCATAATAGTGATTCTTGAGCTGAATGACAATAACCCATTAGATTTGTGGTTTTTTATATTGGGATGTTTTATAAGCGCTCTTCTCTGTGTTGTTTCACTACTCAAATTTGTAAAGTAACATCACTGTTCTATTCAGTAATATGGATCCTCTCTGCATTTAGTGAAGATGAAAGTTCACTGTTTCTTAGCCATGTTTCTTGTTTATAATTTTGAGATTTTTCTCAGATTTTTCTATTTTGCTACATCTCTAGGAACTGAGATTTTCTTGTTCTTTGTTACGTACTGCTTTATGTTGTTATTACTCACAGTTTCTACCACCACATTCTGACATGTTCCACATATGTTTGATTTTGTTGAATTTCTGACGATCAGATGCCATTAAAAAGAAAGGCACAACCCTCACTCCTCCTGCCATCAGAGATGTACCTGCTGGTTTGATAAGGTAATAATTTTAAGACATGTTGTATTCTGGAATAGCTTTGTTGCATCGTGGTTGATAAAGGCTGGAGAATGAGCTACATCTTCAATACTGAATTGTCAAAGTGCTTTTACAGCACTAACTCAGAGGTGATATTTTTGTGAGAAAATCAGGTGAATGTCATAGACATTCTAAAGGTAAAGTTATTAGATGGACTGATTGTGTGCAGGCGTGGAGTTTCGGATGGGATTGGCTTCCATTTCCTACTCCAGTAGACCATAACTCATCTAATCAGATTGCTTTGTAGTTTCCTTTTCACTTTAGGAGAGCAGACAGCTTCTTTCACTGTACTGTGTCATTGCAGTCGGAAGTGTTGGAACATCTAACCCTCCTATGACTATAAGGCAGGGGTGTCAAGCTCATTTTTACCAGGAGCCACATCAACCTCGTGGTTGCCTTTGGAGGGCCGCATGTAATTTTAGGACAGTAAAATGTAGGAGTAGTTACATTTTTACAGTCCTAAAATTACATGTGGCCTCTTGAAGGCAACTGTGAGGCTGATGTGGGCCCCGGTAAAATGAGTTTGACACCCCTGTTCTAAGGGATATATGCAAGTTTCTGTGTGTACTTTTACAGACAGCAGACAGGAATAAGTAGCATTCCTTTGGTGTATCAGGTGTTCCCTGCCTGCTTACTGCACTGTGAGTCTGTATACAAAAAGTACAAACTCTCTTCAAAATTGGACAGTAAACCACAGAAAGTTGGCATCCTATTGAAGAAGGATCCTACAGAGAAATTAAAATGTAAAGTACTTCCTCTCAGGAATATTTTCAGATGTTTTTTAGTGGAGGATGGATGAGCTGAGGCAGATGTCAAGAGAAGTGTGTTTTACACCTCAAAAGCTGTCACAGCAGAAGTGCTAGCCTGTGGTTCAGTGATGGAATATGGAGATAGCAGATGGTGTCAGAACAGAGATATGTCAGAACAGGGCTGGAGAGGGAGAAAGCTGCAAAGAAGTAGCAGTTTTGACTGTAGGTTTTAGAAGTGAACCAGGGAAAGTCAAAATCAATATGCCACATTGTAGACAGTCAGGAGAAAAGGCACAGTGAGTTTAACATCATCCTAACGGATCAGTCAGCAAACACCCAGGTTAGCATTCTGCTTGTAAGCCGAAGAAAAGGGCTGGTTAAAAATGGGTATAAGAAGGATTTCAGCAGATTTGTTCCTGTACTTGTGAGCATAGGTGCTACTGCCACTAGGATGCTGAAAGTTCAAATGAGGATAGAAATTGAATGTTGTTTTTTTTGTATGGTGCCCAGTTCATTCCTTTCTGCAGAAGATGTGGTCCTTCCCTCTGCCCCCATGAGTCCTTGCATTGCTTTGTGCTTCTGAAAGGGCCTCTGGAATATACAGAGACAAAGATCAGAGAGATTCCTAACCTGAACCAGAAATAAGACTTCCCCACCACTCCCCCCCACCTCCCATCCCGCCCCAAAGTAAAGAGTAGAACACTTTTGGCATTTTTTTTTCCTCCAATGGCAAATTCGTTGCAATAATTTCCATACCTGAGGATGAGCTACCAAGACTGTGGTTCGACTTGGTGAATCATTAGTGTTCTCAAATGTTCTTTAAAATGTGTTATAATAACTGTAATTGTTATTATAACTATAATGTGATGGTTGTACTTGTTGTTATAATATTGTTAGTCCCTGAAGTGGTTGCAGTTGGACAGTTGGACTAGATGATTGCTATAGGTCTCTTCCAACTGAACTATTCTATTAAAATTGTTATATTAGTATCAGAAGGTGCTAGGCAATACATCCCATGTTAGAGACACTAAAAGTTTGTGCATTGCTGTGTTTTGTCTCTTAGATGGCATCCAATGCTGACAGGTCTTCTGGCTGCCTCTTGGGATTTTCTGAAAAGCAGCTGTAAGACATTTGCATATTGTCTGTATGAATGAAACATACAAATGTGTAGCAAAACCCCAAAAAGATTAATTATGACTGTGGTCAGTGCAAGGTGCAAAGCTTAAGAAAATGTCACTACCCAAGATGCCATTCTCAGAGGAGTATCCCCACAGAGGCAAAAGAGTTGTTTTCCACCTACATTCACTGTTTGTTCCCATGGGAATATCTAGTCTTGACCTTGTGGAAAACTTGCTGTGTCATTTATCCCATGATATTAATAATTTATACCTCCCCTCCGCATTTATATCAATCTTTTATCCTTCAGTAGACCTTTCAGAGGAAACTTTGTGTCTAAAAAAGATAATAAAAACAATAATAATGCATTTTTTTAACCTTTAAGCATAACATAGTGTAAAGGTCAATGTATTTGTCAATATAATGCTTAAATATAAAGGCAGTAATTCAGTTTCCTGATTGCTACAGGTTATAGTTCTTTATTATGCTAATAAGACTTGATAATAAACATCTATTATAAATGCCATAAAATTAAAAATAGATTGTACCAAAAATATGACTAGGTTACTTTACAATTAAACATTTAACTTCTCTTTCTTTTTTATGTCTGTTTTGATTATGTATGGGCAGGTAAAATTATTGTAAATCTTCCTTAATTGTTGCACATATTTCTTTAAGAAACCTTCAACAAAGTGCTATTTAATTCATCTAGGAAAAATAATTGGTAGTTAAAGTATTCCAAAAAAGGTATTTGTACTTTCCTTGCAGTAGCAGTCTTCTCTAATTCTGTGATTTTTGAAGTACTGGATGGCATTATTAATATTTCAAATGGATGCAGGAGCAATTTTTACTTTGGAGTAGTAGAGAACATTATGGTAAAATCTTTGAGGTTTGATTTCCTCTTACGTTAAGCGGGGCCAGCACCCTTACAAGAAGGAAGCCTGGCACTGCAGCGCCCTGGAGCAGAGGTACACACCAGAACATGAAGTGACAGGGATGTGCACAATTTAAAAGGCCACTGAGTGGGTGCAATCTCAATTAGTTGTTCTGATTAAATAGTAAATTAATAGGTAGGGGACTTCTCATATCTACAGTGGTTTTGCAATATATAACTAAAAAAATGGAAATAAATGACTTTTTATATATGGAGTAGCTTTATGTCAGCAAATGCTTTAACTGTAGTTTGGAAAAAGTATTCAGACCACGAAAACAAACTCCCTTGCCAGTCTAATCTCCCAGCCAAAGCTCCTGTTCATATAACAATAATTCTTATTTACTTACTTTTCATTAGGAATCACAAATAACTTGATATGGAGGAGGTCAGTATCCTGTATCACCTGGGCCTCAGGCCAGTGCTGAGACTTCTGGGGTGCTGTGGCTGATGGAAAGGTTCTCTTTTGGGACTGCTACCTCTGTTGCTGTTCTGCACATCTCGCCATAAGGTGCACAGCAAATCTGCATTGGCAGAATTCCTGTGAAAGTCATATCTCAGACATGAAAGAAAGGCTAGCTGCAGTTTTGCCAACTATTTTGTTTTATCTTGGATTTTTGAGTTTTCTTCTTGCTTTTTCTGAAAGCTTCAGCTAGTGTGTGTATGTATATGTGTGTGGTTTTTTTTTTTTTTTTTTTTAAGAAAAAAAACCCCTAAGAATATATTTTCCTTTAGGAAGGGGTAGGCTTTCATGTTTATGAAGGAGGTTTGATGACATAAAGAGTTGGAAAACCTACTTTCAGAAGACAAGAATTGCTTTGTTAATGTTATGACTTGGAAGTCTGACATGGCTTTTAAGCATTTTTGCTGGAAATGCTTTCTGTGTCTTAAGGAAAAGAGAACAAGGAAGCAGGAGAAGGCAGTTGAGCAGAGCTTTTTTACATCTGATTCTTCATTGCTGTCTTTCATGGCAGCCACAATATACCTCTGATTTATACCTAGCAGCTGTGAATAAAGGAGCTTTAGCCAGCCCACTGCAGCCACCTCTCCCTACTACTTTTGAGTGTGATTGGAAGTAGTGACAAATCAGAGCTATGAAGTTCAATTTCAAAGAACTATTAGCAGATGCTGTAGTTTAATCCCAGCTGGCAACCAAGTGCCATGCAGCCTCTTGCTTTCCCCTGGTGGGATGGGGGTAGAAACTGACGGGTAAAAGTGAGAAAGCTCATGGGTCAAGGTAAAGAATGTTCAGTAGGTAAAGTAAAAGCCACATACACAAGCAAAGCAAAACAAGGGATTCATTCACCCCTTCGCATGGGCAAGCAGGTGTTCAGCCATTTCCAGGAAAACTGGGCTCTATCACAGGTAAGAGTCACTTGAGACAACAAACACCATCGCTCCGAATGTCGCCCCGCATCCTTCTTCTCCCTCCAGCTTTACATACTGAGCACTGTGTCATACGGTATGGAATATCCCTTAAGTCTTTTTACAAATATTGGCAGCATCTTTCAGTATTATGCTGCAGGCACACTACAACTGGGACAAAATACTGACACTTGAGACCTTCTACTGGATCTTAAGAACTGAGAACCGAATTTAAAAATAAGTCACATATACACAAGCTCACACACTCGCAAACTTGTACAAACCCTAACCCCTCGTAGCTGAAAATACCTTGTCACCTCTACTTGGAACTACTCTTTTTTTTTTTTTTTTTTTTTTCCTTGGGGGAAATAAAATCATTGTGGTCAGAACGAGATATCTGCAAGGCATGCTGACAAACCCCTTGAGGCTGCTCTTGATATGGTTACTGTTTAACTGTTTGGGGATGGCAGTTTTATTCACTCATCTTTTTAATTAACGTTCCAGTAGATACTACCAATTTTTTTCTTTTTCATGGAAGGCTGAATCTGTTTGCTGCTGGTCCCTCTGCTTTGCTGCATTGTTTCAGTGTCTTGTAGCAAAACATGACTTGTGTAATCATACAGCCATGTTGTCTGTATGTTCTCTTAAGTGTTTGCTACATGATATCTTAACCAGATGCAGCTGAAACTTAAATATATGTCTTACAGCTAAATTAATGACTGATACGGTAACTGAAATGCAAGGCTAAGAAAGTTCTGCTCTTGGCTCTGTCACAAGCCTCTAACAACGAAACCGAGCAAGTCAGTTGTATTCTTTGAGCTTTATTTATCTCCCCATATGAGAAAAGGTACTGACTGTCGTCTTACCATTATGCCAAAGCTTTATTTCCTGGTGCTTACTGACCACCAAGGACCATTATATTTACCATGGAGAGAAAAAAACCCAACAAAATCTATAAAGCGGAATTTCTATTATTTGCTGGTGAAGAGAAGTAGGATTTGCTACCAGATGTGTTACCTACAGTATCACATAGAATCCTGCACTGATAGTGGTGGCGTTAGTACATTTTGGAGGACATAATTTGGTAACACTTTGTCCTCAACAACCCTGGGCAGTTAATGTATTTGTATCAGCTAAGTGACTTCAGACATGACTTTGAAGGATTTTTAAGATCTGTTGTTCAACCTGTGTTTCTCCTGATAGAGGAAAACATGCAGTAGGATAAAGTAGAAGTTTCTTCTGATAAAAACTTCTTTTTTAGCATTAATTTACTCTGAGTGAGATGGGGAAAACATGGGACAGGACAGTGTGACATGTGCCTTTTTATATCCTTCTAATAATTATTCCAAACAAGGTTTCTACTGTTACGCTGAAGAGAGAAAAGGGTCATAAAAGCATCTGTTTTGCCTCTGGGTGCATGGCTTTATTTGGTGCTTGCCTAACTTTAATGTAAACATAGCAGAGGAGGTCAAGGGGAGATAAAGATTTAAAAACAAACAAAAAACAACTAAAACCTCTGATCAATCAGCCAACCAGCCAAAAACCCCCCCAAACCCAAACCACTCTCCTTCCCCAAACCAACCCCCGTAACCCCAGCAACAAATACCAAACAAAACAAAAAGCAACAATGAAGGCAGCAAGACCCATCTTCCATTTTTCTAGACTGCCTAACAATAACCTCTTCTGACTATATTTGATAGAAATTTTGTTTAGTAGTGTATACTAATGTAGTGGGTCGGTGTGTGTTGTTGCTGTTGTTTGCTGTGTGTGGTGGTGTGTGGCTTTTGTTTGTGTTGTTTTTGGTGGTGTTTTGTTTCGTGGTTTTTTTTGTGTGTGTGTATTTGGTTGCAGGTTATTCAGAGACATTCTAATAGTTTATGAACATATTTTGGTTCCACATGCCTTTGCTGAGAACTGGTTGCATAGACTACCTTTATTGGATATTTTCAATCTTTGTTTTTAGCACCGGTCTTTTTCTGATACACCAAACAGGAGGAAAAACTTCAATGTAGGCCTTTTTGCAATGAAAATCCTAAAAAGAATAGAGTAGTTCCCTTGCTTCTTTCCACTTTTTCCTTACATTTCCAATAAACAATCTAAATCAGAATAATTTAAATTAAAACTAGAGTCAAGATTGCTGGCTGATTTAAATGCATATTGTTCAAGCTAGTATTGCTCTGTATTGGACAATAGTTTGAGTGCACCTTTTGATGGAAAGAGAAGAGAGTAGGTATGGAGTGTGTTATGTATCTAGTACAATGCAGAAGTGTTACTGTCTAACACAGTGGACTATTTGAGCACATTCTTGCATGGGATTGTTTTTAGTTGCACTTAGAATTCAAAAAGTGCATTTCATTTTTGGTATATAGGAAACTGTTCACATTTCCTTGCATGTCTGCATTCTTCTGTGGGATAGGATAGTAAATAAATACTCTTTGGGTTACGTAAGCCAGGTCAGATTGCTGCTGGTCATAAAACAGGTTTGTAAAACTAGACTACTTGAACATCTGGTTAGGGGAATTGGAAGAGTTTCTGATGCTTTTTCAGTTACGTTTTTACTATACCTTTCATTCCTGAGTTGTTCTTTAGAAAGTTAAAAATGCAGGTCTCCCTTCTATGGTCAGACTGATTGAAATGCAATGTTACTGTTTGACTACTGCTACTACTGGCCCTATCAATTTTAAGATGTTAAACAGAAGGGCACAGATAATACCAACTTATAGTTTGGTTTGTACATCATAGAATATTCACAAATAACATTCCCCCTATTTGCTGAGTCCTGATCCAGCTTTTCTCCCCATTGCATTGCTATTACCATTTCAAAGAAGAAAAGAACAGAGAGAATTTACAATATGTATTTCTCTTTCGCTTTCTCTGTAATAAAACGCAAACAACTTTATTTTTCACAAGGCTATTGCCGACTTGCTTTTAATCAAATAAATATCATACCCATTAATTATTGTTTGATTTAATTATTAATTGAATTATTGAGAAATAGTTCTTGATTCACAGAGGTCTCTCTTGAGCCGTCCAACACATAAATAAAGAAGGCTGTGAGAAAGTAGTACTGCAGAAGTTCTTGGTTAATGTTAATATGAAAGGACTTGCCATGCATCATTTGCATTAAGTAATGATGACCTGAGATCAAAGTCAGAGCCCACTGCAACTTGAGATTCCAAGGTAGCTGGATTCTGAGATGTCTACTGAAATCTTCCAGAAATGAAATATAAGCTACTGTAATGGGCTATCAAAACTGTCAAGCTGGCTCAGCAGAATGAGTGATGTGTTTAAGTCTGATCATCTTCAAAAGCTCCGTGAAACTAGAATAGTTCCATCCAAATGGCCACAAGCGACTTCTGTATCCGATTATCAAACACAAGCTTAACAAAAGCTGTCAAGTGTTGAATTGTGTTTGGGAATCATGTTGCAGAGCGATGAAATTGTTGCGCTTAAAGAGAACTTTGTACACAGATTAATAAACATTTCTCCTGCTTATTGATTCCAAAGATGTAATTAGTATCAAAAGAAAGTAATTCCATCTTTAGCTCATGCATATATGAAAAGTTTAAATGTTACTTTTGTCGACAAGTCTTCAACAATACTGTGAAGTGTGTGAACACAAAAGGTGAAGATTTAACATTAAGCAAAGCCTGACAGACTGTAAGTGCTTATAGATCTGCTCTTGTAGAAAATCACTGATTGTGTAAAATTAATTAGTATAATTCTGATCAGTGATTCTCTCTCAGTAATAGTTTAACTGGAATTAATAATCAGCTGCTCTTTGTATTTTTCAATTTATGCTTCTGACTTTACTGTGTGTGTTAAAAATAGAGCTGAAAAGAGTTTTTAAGGAGCCTTGCTGCAAACTCTTATCTCTTTTAAAATAAAATAAAGGCAAGACAAGCTTATGAGAAGAAATATAATTAAACTCACAGATGAAATTAAAGAGGGTGGGAGAAATGAGGACAGCAAAGATTTCTCTCCTGTTTAGAATCTAAAGCACTAGAGGTAATGAAGCCAGGGAGTAGAGGGCAAAAGTACTCAAACCACTTTCTTTTTAGTTGATAGAAAACTACCTTGAAAGTGCTCAATTCAACTGAAATTTCTATTTCCTGGGCCTTTGTGAAGTCTCTGCTTTCAGCAAAGTGTAGCTTAAACATGGAATTATGAAGCTAGGAAAACGTAGTGAGCATCTATTTTTGTTACAGGTACTCTGGTCCTGTGTTACCAGCACTTTTAGTCTATGAAAGAGTTTTGTGGTAACTTGCTGTTTTTCTTGTCACAGTCAATAGTCATAGATGAAATCTTTTTCATCTTGAGGAAAAAAAAATAAGATTTTTACCTTTTAAGAAGAAGGAAGATATAAACTGAAAATGTAAGTTAGTATGTTCTCTTAGAGACCAGAGTTGAACAGAGAAGTCTAAAATACATAGTTTAAAAATGTTCTCATAGAGTGTCATAACTTTCAGGAAGAGGTGACTTTTTCTTCTTTAATGTTTGGATTGTTTCAGGAAAATTAATTTAAAGAACCTCAAACAGCTGCTTTTGAGGCACTCTGAGATAGACAGTGTTTGTTACTTAGAACAATCCAAGAAAGGTATATTTTGTGTTTTGGTGGCACAGAAAGATGTATTCAATGAAAGATTTTAAAAATATGTCTATGGAAGAAAATACTTAGTTTTAATATTTAATTTTCTACTGAAGCTGGATCTTTTGGAAGAAAGGATGAATGATTTCCTATATTAAAAATTTAACCACAGCAGTTCAAAATTATTCACAAGCTTTTAGTTTCCTATATCGAATCTTGAGTGTTTACTGGGACTAGCAGGTGAAAGTGAGCATTATCTTTGAATATCTGTATTATTGTTTCCTCAGTTAAGACAGAAAATAGTGCACAGATAAGCAGCTAATACCTTTCTATATTTATTTGCCATTAATTGATTTTTTTCTTTGTTTTAGGTGTTAGGAATCCTTTAACACTTGGACTTCAGACAATTGCTTCTATACCAAGATCTAAATATTTCATCCTTTTTCAGATGCATTGCTTAGATAACTCTAATCTAGTCTACCTGGTAAGTATTGTCCAGGATTCTCTGTGGTGAGAACACTAACGATGTTTTTAATAGGTACATTTTGTGAAGTAGGAGATGATGTTTAATGTCTTTTGTAAAGAGATGTAGTCAGAACAGAAGGTGAACTTTTATCTGAAGAAACATTTATTTTTTCATTGATTCCTGCTATTAAAATAGTCAATGGTATTGGTTTATACGGTAAAGGGTATGAAATGTTGAGCCTCGTAAATGCTGCCAAAATCACAGTGCAAAGTGTTCTTATATACTTGGAAAGTGAGTTTTCTCAATTACATGGCAGTGCCCTGAAGGAACATCATGAACCTGTCTTGCGATTTCTGGAGAATTCTGCTGATGCTGGTAAGAGCTTGATACGGGCATTGAGTTTAAAATGTCCTTAAAGTGTCATGAATCAAATTCTGGCCAGTCTGTGTTTGGAGTAAATCACTTTATAAACATATGTCTGTGTTTTATGTTGCTGCAGCAGAGATCAGAGTAAGCAGTAAATACTTATTATAAATTCTAACAAAGCATTTGGCTGTGATGTTTGTGAACTACCTAGAGGGTCTGGTTGGAAAAAAAGACTTTTATTCACATTATGCACACACTATTTCATGGTTTTATCAACTGCTTCAGCCCTTCTCAGGCTTCTGGAGCAGAACTGGTGTCAGACCACATTTGCTGAAACTCATAAATGTCTAAAGAATGTCTAAACTACCAGTTTTGGTAGTTCAGAACTTGGCTTATTTAATTTTATTTGCTATACTGCACATTTCATGTTTACTACTTGTAATAATTTTGCTTTCAGGAGCTTCTCTGCTTTTCCAGTGCTTTTCAGTAGATAACAATTCATGGCTTTTAGTGTAACCTATATCACAAGGGTAAATCATACCTTCAGACTTGGTTGGCTTTTCAGTCATGGATTAAGCCAGGCTAAAGGATGGTTAAACTTTTTAAAAATTTTTAGTTTGTCTTTGTCATTTCGATCAATTTTTATTTTGCTCATTAGAACAAACAGAACGAGAGTATTTTATGCAAGATACTTCCTAGGACATCTCTGGTTTATGTTATTTGTATAAATTGTGAGTTACATAGCTGAAGAATTTTTCCCTTGGAAAAATTGTCATCAGGAGAACTTGTTATGATTACAATTTTTCTTCACAGATCATATTGTTGTTTTTTTTTTTTTTTTTAAGTTTGCCTTGTTGCAACAAAGAAAAATAATCAGAAAACATGTCAACCAAAAAATAAAAAGATACTTCCAGCAGTTTCATGTTGCAACAGTCCTTATTTATGGAAATAGCAAAAATTAAATGAAAGAGAAGAAATGTATTAAATTACTATTCTCTACTGGGATATCATGAAGAAATATACTTGTAGGGTAAACGAAGCAGATAAAACTGGAAATTGAAACCTAAAATTAGATTTTCATAAAGATCTGTAGTGGAAAACTCTAAGGCTTCATAATACCTATTTTGTTTGCTTTAGAATGAAATCAGATTTCAGAATTGAAACTATTTCCTGTGATCAGTATCTGACAGTTCCTTTTTCTTCTTCTATGAATCAAGTAAGTTGGGTCTTAAGTCCTAAGTTGTAGCCTGGCTGAGGTGTTCTAGGGTGCTGCTTCTGTACTTCTCCAAGTAGATTTGTCATGGTTTTGCATGTAGATGTTTGAAGAACAGATCTGTTCATTCTATGGCATACCCAGTGAGGTGTTTCTCGTTCTCAGTTCAGTGTAATGAAGAACTGTGTATTCTAGGAAGTATTTGAGTGCGTCCCTTGGGCCAACTAAACATAAGCTTAGCAAAGGTCTAAATGAAACATTGCATGCTGCACTTACCCTGTCTTTTAGTACTTCATGCTGTGTCGCATCAGTAGACACTTGAGTTGTGGTACTGAAGAACATGGGAAAGTGGTCAATGATATATTATAGCAGCTCATTTTCAGTACCTTGTTTCTTAACGAATTCCTTCTAGGTGTAAGCTTGGCTGACATTATGTCAACCGGGGAGTGAACTTTTTTCCACCTAATTTGATCAGTCAGTCAATAAAAAACATGTTTTACTACATTCTGAGTAATTGCCCTTGAACAAAAAAAAAGATGTCATAAAAAGTTGAAATGTTTTGAACCATATGTAGAACATCTCTAAGGAGCAGGTAGTTTTCTTAACTGTTCAACTCCTATAGGTCAGGTAGTTTTCTTAACTGTTCAACTCCTATAGGTCTGCCACTTTTTAACCTAACTTCCAAGTCATGGCGTTTGAGATGGCACTTCCAATGAATCAGGATTGCTTATGTGATCATAAATACTAGGTGTAAGTCAGACATGCAGTTGTCATTTCCATATCTAAAAAAAAAATTCACAGTAAAACAAGAAGATGGGTGCTCTGAGTGACTATTCTGACTTATTGTACTCCATATGCTCAGTGCGTTTAATTAAAATAAAATCTTTCCCTGGGCATTTGGATAAATCCTGGGAAATGAGTTTTGTTGTTTTCTTATATTTTACTATCTGTCCTCATTTTCTTCTCTTGAAATTTCAGTAGAAACTCATTAGAACAGGGGCCTTTAAAAAAAAAAAAAAATTGTAACTGTACACCATAAAGCTCAGTGGAGAATCCTTTTACTTGTTCTGGAGCATTTTGATGTACCACAGGACATGCAGAGCTGAAAACAGAACAGAAATGAAGCATCTCCTTTAAAAGGACCTGCCATGTTGAAGAATTTGGGGAAAAAAAAAACCCCACAACTCTTTGCTAGTAGCACTGAGAGGGGACTACTCATGAACTTCTGCAAACATTATTCTGCAAATGCCATTCTAAACAGACCTACCTCTATGAACAGTAACCTGACATTTATAACCGTACTAAATAATGCAACAAAAGAATTTTGAAGGTTCATGTGAACCTTTCTACATGCAGACTTTGCAGTTTCTTAAATTATTTACCATGTTTAGAAACCACCTCAGTGACTCATATTTTTGAAACACAAAGCAAATATTAGCTGTTGAGTTATATGAGAATTTTGAGTTTATATCAGAAGGGAGATGATGTGAATATTGTGTGACTTGTGGTTCTACAAATCAGTGAGGCAAACTACTTTTTCATTTCTACCAGTGCAAAACAAAGCACTTGATCTAATTTTTGTGAGATAGGATATGCCTGTTTAAACATTCTTTTACACTGAATTGGAACATCACAGTAATATTTCAGTATCAGAAGAAAAATAGGTAGCCGACTCTCTACAGTACTGTACTAGTGACTGCATATTTCAAACTATCAGAATAAAATATCCAACTTATAGTGGACAGAGTATGTAAATTATAATGAAAGTGGTTATTATTGGCATTTTAATTAATAGGTATATTATCAATAATGTCATCATTAATAAGTTTATTATATTGTGTTCTTACATTGGAGGCCATAACCGACTTGCTTTAGTCTGACCAAAGTTAATGAGATATTTATAATGAACTGTCACATTACAGATAATTTGTCTAGTTTTAAATTTTTTTAATATCTCTTTCTTTTGCAAAACTGTGTGAGTGCCTGTATATATTAATACGTATCAGTGCATGGATGTAGGTTACAGGGATTTTTGTGATACGTGAACTATTCAGCTACAGTTAATGATATTGTTAATATCTTAGAAATTGCTAAGATGTATTGGTCTTTTTTTTTTTTTTTTTTAAAGAACTGAGTAGTGGGAAGAATGCAAAGCTCTTTCACTTAGGAGCAAGAATATGAATATTACGCCATTAACCCTGGATTAAACATTTATTGAAACAAGGCCTTTTCAAACTAGATTTGTTCGTGATCAGTCTTTGTTGGAATGACCAGGGTGCCAGCAGCATCACCAAGTCAGCTAATTTAAATGGTGGTAAAAGTGTGTAGGTTGTGCATACAGCTGTGTCATTAAAAAAGAAGTGCTTTGTTCTTTTCAGAAAATTCACACCTGACAATGCTGGCACTGGCTCTGTCAGTGCTTCTCTTCAGAGAAACTTCTAACAGCTTCTCACAGAAGCCTGTAGCCCACTACTACCAAAACCTTGCCATGCAAACCCAGCATAAGTTTATTTTTTAGAAATGTTTTGAAAATTCTCACAGAAGCCAGAAGTTCAGAACATTACTCACGCATTCAAGGGACTGCTTATTTGCATGGTCTTAATAGAAATGATACAGGTGTTGATCCAATGTAAAGATAAAAACAATCTACTTCAGATTCATTGTTGTATATAAGTGTATTTATTTTTGCTTCCTTCGAGAATAAAACTGTTTGACACATAGTTTGGAATAGCCCTTTGTAATCTTTTCTTGAATATAGGAAAAGAACTGGGTTTATGAGCTCAAACTGACCTAATAGTGCTCTGTGGACTGTGAGCAACAGAATGGACTGGTACACGCTTGAGTTTCTACTTGAACTTTTATCAATAAAAACATCAGGGAAAAATTGTATGCATTCGCAGGGTTTGCTTGTTTGTTGTGTGGTGTTTTGCCCTTTAATTGTGTAGTGGAATACATTAGAACAAAATCTCAACAATGTTCTTTTCTAGACTATACCACAGTTTGACTGCTCATAAGCATATATTTCAGGTACTGTAAAGGTTCTTCATAATTATTTGAAAGTCTGTCAGTATCCCTGGGGAAGACATAATTTGCAACAGAACAAACAGTGATATTTACTTCAGACCCTTTTCTTCTTGATGGATAGTCTTTATAATGGAGGTATTAACGCATGTATGCTAAGGCTTAGTGTTAAGGATTAAAATTTAGTTGTGCAAACACTTCCTTGTATTTCAGGGATTTGTAGGACAAGACTGTTTTGCTTACACAGATTTGTTCTCAGATTAACTGTTCTGAAACTTTAACTTAAGTCATAACCAAATTTTCAGCTGCTACAATAGTGTAACATGAAGTAATTTATTTGAATCTGAAATGGAGTGGTCAAGACTTCTGGAGCTGACCATTGAATTTGTGTCTGTTTAAACAAAACTACTGTACAACAAAGAGAACAGAGTATGTGGTGTAATTTAGCAGGCAATGTTTAAAATACTCGAAACTATCTGGTTTCTGTGTGCTATGCTGGATCAAGAAAAAACCAAACAAACACAACTACTAATGAATTGTATTTAAAAAAGAGAAGCATGTGAGCATCCTGTTCTGCAGTAAGGAACAATTGCAAAATAATTCTGCTTATAATGGATGAAAAGTAAGAAATAAAGAAACCCCCACCCTGATGTTTTTCCTTAACCAGTCTGTTATTTGAAAACAGGATGAACTTGAATTTTCTCTAACTATTGAATACGAGGAATTTTTTCTTTTTAATGAAAAGTAAGGGGTTGAAACTGGTTATACTGAAATGGAAGGCTTTCAGTTCACTATAGAATTTGCAGGACAGCACAATGACCTCCTGAGATTTCCTAGTTTATTTTTTAGGGAATTAATTTTCTTAAGGATTAGTTCAGATACTGCTGAAGGCTGTGTCAGATTCTCAGTGTGTTTGCCTGATAGCTGTACTCAATCTAAATAGGCAACAAAAAAAAAATATAAAAAAGCAACATGACGATCAGTTTGTGAAATGTCAGTTTTAATTTCTTGATTGGCTCACCAATCTCTGCTCTCCCAAGAAAGGATAGGAAGGGAAAAGCAACAGTTATTTTTGACGTGCCCCTAGGTAATTACATTCTTCATCGTCAGGCAAGAATGTGAATGCTTGACTGCACAATTCAGAAATTAAAAGCTGCTGCACTCATTTGAAAGGCATGTTTTCTTTTGGGGTTTGTGCCACCATTTAGAAAAACCTTTGTCTCCTTTTAGCTGCGATCATCTCCTGGGGAACCAAAGGGGATATGTTTTTTTAGCAGTAGTGTTGAAAATGTAGCTGGTCAAAAACATAGTAGCACATTTTCTCATTCAAAACTGAAAGGAACTTTCAGTGGGCTTTTGATTAAAATTTTAGTCATATGATAATAGGGAAGGTAGAGCAGGTAGACTGGTTTTCCTGTTGGAGTGCACCTGGACCAAGTAACTCCAGTGTTACCAGTGAGGTAGTTGTCAGACCTCATCTCTGCAGTGTGGTACCTCCTGCCTGTGTCCTGGGCAGGGATGGACACTGGTTATCTCGGTCACCATCCCGTAGGAAGGTGGGACAAGAACTCACACTTAGAGGAAGAAGAGGAAGGACTCTAATCCCCATGCCCCAATTTCTGATTTCCTACAGGTTTTCTACAAGTTCAATCATCTTGAGTTTGTACCTGCAAGACACTGTGTGGTATGTGGGGAGCATCTCCCTGCTACTGGATTGTCTTCACGGTCTGTAGCCTACACCCTGCAGACTACAGAGGACATAATTAACTGGCTCTTTTGGGATGCAGAGGTGGCCCATTGCTTTTAGTGGGGAGATAAACAAGGATCAAATTTGTCAAATGTTGGACCCAAATTTAGAAACTTAAATCAGAGTTGCTTTGTTTTCTGGGCAGTGAACTTAGACTTTCTGCAGCAGCTGTACATTTCGTGGGTTTTTACCTGATTTGAAAATGGGGCTGCTATGGCTAAAGCGCTAGGCACACATTTCAGCAGCTTACCTTTAGCTTTAAAATTTGAAAATTCTGGCTGAATCTGTCTATGCAGTATGTTTTTCTGTTCTTAATTGTCATATTTGCACAGTTCTGTTAATTAGTCAGTTAACAAAAGACACTTCTAGCTCAAATATGTGAGCTTGATTCTCCCCTTAAGTATATTGATCAAATTCATATCAGTTAATGTTTCTGAATAGTTTTCCCATTCTGAGCTTTATAGGGTTAAGTTTTGTGGTTATTTGTTGAATTTTTTTTTTTTTTCACTTAAGAAAATTTAATTTGATCTTCTTTGTAGCTCACTAGCTTCTTAATCTCCAAAGCCATATTATCATCAGCTTAAAATAAGCCATGCGCTGATTGATTGACTGACAGGGAGAAGTTTCTCTCATTTGGCTGGAAATGTGTCCTTTGCCAGAAATAAGCCTTTTGTATTTATTTATTTATTTATTTGCCAGCTATTTCTTTCCTGAACATTTTATTCTGCTTGAATGTTAAAGTATTTGTTTCTGTACCATTATGCAGGGAAATAGCTTAGTACTGCTTTCCCCAGACTAAAATGCTGCATGTGCAGAAGTGCTTGGAGTGAATGTTTATGAATATATGTTTAAAGCTGCATATTCAATATAAAATTTGAAGTCAAACCCAGATACGTATAGAATAAAGCTTTCTGCCTTTTACTAGTTCATGGCGCTATCATTTATCTGCCTCACCACATAGCGAGCTTTGCAAATAAGATAATTTTGCAGCAGTCTACAGCCAAATCTTAACAGCTGGCTTTCTGTGGTGCTCACATTCAGATCTGAGCTTCTAATGCAGCTCTTCTCAAATGCCCTTTATCACCAGGAGAAAGGGAGAGACAACTGCTTTGCATTTTTCAGACGTAATGTGTTTTGAGGTTTTACCAAGACCAAAGGCTCTTGATAACAGCTGAGAATGTAACAGTGAGGAGGAGAAAGCTTAATATTAAATACAGTAGATAAAACTACAGATAACATTTGGAAAGGAACACCCGAGTAACATGTAAAAGAATGTGTTTAAAGAGATCACCCTTTATTTTTACTCTTGGTGAAATGAAACAGTTTATGATTTTTAAGCTTATGAGATATAAGATTGCTCAGCAGGGGTGAGAAATAGTTTCATCACCTACAGGTAGAAAATTGATTTTTACTCAGTGTAAGGTGATGTGTAGTATTGCTTCAAATCTGTAGTCGGAAGCAGAACACGTCCCCTCATGCTGTACAAAAATCAATTTACCAGAGAAGGAGGAAACTTAGATATATTCTAAACTGTGAAATGGAGTGGAAACAAAGCAGTTTTGGGGATAGCACTTGGTACTAACTGTAATAAGGTTTATTCTACAGCTGTAGAGGAAAGTAGACTCTTTTTTTTCAGTTCTCTTCATTGTTGATATGTAGCTCTCTGTCTTTGTAGTGCAACTGGATTCATAAAGCAAAACAGCCACAATATGGCTTAAGTCTTTATCTGATGATTTTACTTTTTTTTTTTTGTTTTTGCAAGCACGGCTTCTTCAGTGTCTGAATAGTATGAAGTCAAGCTAAAACAGTGGGGCAAGTTTTCACTTTACTTTAAGTAGTCTTTTTACTGAGATTTTGACCTCCATGATGAGTGTCATGCTCAGTCACCCAAGCAGTGAAAAAGTACCAGCCGCATGACCTTCGCTGTTTGCTCCCAAATTGAAGTGTGTCATGGTGGCAGGCAGTGGGAGGTCAGCACCACAGTAGCCAAGGGAGCCGGCAAAAGGTCCAGCCTGGCTGCAATGCAGAGGTGCAATTGCATTTTGTGTAGACATAGTTACCGCTTCCTGACCAGTATAGCAAAGTGTGCAATTGCGACAGTGTGACCTTCAGCCATATATCATATGCCTTCTGGTTCAAATGGGTCGTATTGAAACTGAATTTGGCTCCCAACCCAGATAGTTAAACCTTGCTCAGGTATGGCAACAAGAGCTGTAGGCATGTTTTTGGATTGTGGTTTAGACATATTTGTGTCGTATTGATACCAGTGCAAGCGGAGCAAGTCTGCCCTTAACCCACTGTTGCAGACCTGGCAAACCAGTATTGAGCCTTGTTTTGTAGCAGCTTCACTGCTATTAAATTCCAGTCTTTTGGGATTAAAGATCTTGTTTTACCTGCTGGACTGCTATGAAGATGCGCAATGTCTCAAAGTTCTGTGGTGTTTTTGGGAGCCTGGAGAGATGTTACCCAAGGGAACAAGCAGGTGGCCCTGTTTTTGGAGGTGATTAAATAGTTGTTTTATTGAACTTGGGGGTCTTTTGTGGACACAAAATTTTTCTAGAGCATAATCTTGTGTGGTAGCACAGAGTCACAGACAGACTCTGTGTGAGAGTGACAGTTGTGCTACTGGCTGTTGAACACAAATTGTAGATGGGTTCTGATATATTAAAAAAAATACAGTGAAAATTTACAAAATATATGAAGAGGAAAATGTGCAGCAAAGAATAATGGAGCACAGGTGAAAGAGTAGCATTCTGAATAAGAAGTATAAAGAATGGGGAAAAGAAAACTCAGAGTAGAAGGAAGAAACAATAGATCTGCACCTTTACAATTTTGTGTTTCTATGCACTCTAGAATCTGCTTAGCATGTATTGAAATTAGTTGGAAAGTTAAATGAAGAGATACAGGAGCACTGGCCTACATCTCTCTGCACTTGGGTCACTTTAAACTGACCTAGTTTCCACCAGATTCCCAGACTTCATTGCTGGCTGCAAACACCAAATATTCCGCACACCAGAATTTCGGTGAACACTAATGAAACTAGAAATCTCTGTACTTGTGGATGCTGGCAGGGTAAATGCTCCCTCCTGTTACTCCAGGGGAAAATGACTTTCCATCCAAAATAGCCAGTGAAAGATAATTACATTTGTGTGTACTGAAGAGACTCTGTAAATGGATAAATACCAAGAAAGACCAGTATAATGCCGGCATCACAGCCAGTGGTATTTCAGTTGGTTATGCATTTCTGTTTATTGAATGACTGGACACTACTTAATTATAGAGGGATTTTAGCCCCATAACAAAATTCACATTGTAAGCATTATTCTCACATTAGACAGTGGAACCTGGGGCAAGTTCAGGTTAGATAACTTGTGTGAGAATATACTTGGTTCCTTAGAAGTGTGGGTTTTCCTTTTGAAGAAATCCATCAGATCAATCCTAATCATGTCATAAGATGTGGTATCACTGCACATTACACAAATTAACTTCATGCAAGCTTTCTTAGAAAAATTTGGTTTGTTTTCTGTGTCTGTCTGTACAGATACCCTTCCGGGTTGAGGTCTGTCCGTGTTCAGTGTGAGCTGCAGAGTGTATCTTTTTGACAACTTAGTCAGGTAGATTGCTGCATCTCTGAACTCAAAGAGGAATTATCTTGAGAGAGATTGAAAAATGTTACATGTAATCTTTTCAACAAGAAGTCATTAAGCATCGCCTTTGGTGAGATGCTGAGAAAATTTCAGAGTAATAGAAGATTATTTACTTTTGATAGTGTAAATCCAACAGCAGCAAAACCTGGCCATTTTGGTGAGGAAACTAACTCCACAGCTACTTGACCTACCAAAGCAATACCATTTAAAATGATCGTATGATGAACAAAGAATATCTGTCTACACCATTGAGGTGCTTCTTCTAGCAAATTAAAACCTTTCTATAGAATTCAAGCTTACCCTTTAACCTTGTCTAAATCTAGTGATATACCAGTATGATATACCTAATTCATGGCACTGGGATTACAGAATGACCTGTCTTCTTGATCAGTACCTTATCACAATAGTCAAGTTTTACTGCACAGAGATTTCGTACGTTAAGCGCTTTTTACATTGGAAAGCAGGTGCTCTGTGTGTGTGGAATATCTTTGTGCATATATGTATTTGTAAAGCACAGTCAGCAAACTGAACAACTTATTGCGTCATGGGATCATCAGAACTTTAGACAACTGATTATGCTAGTAAGACATCGGATTTGCTTGAATTTTTACTCTTCTGATACTGTACACAAACTCTCTTTTGTTCCTGGGTAAGAGACTGAATTTCACTGACAAGGCGTATTTAAAACCTGTATGAATTTCAAATTTAAATACTGATTTTTGTGTTAAGATTTCCTGCTGAAAGTGGAATCCAGCCTGTAAACATATGATGGAGGACTTTAAGCAATTGTCACGATTTTTTTATTAGAATGACAGAATAATAGAAAAACACAACTATCTAATGTCGTTGTAGCAATTACTATAAAAATGGTAATAAAGTGGAGGTTACTGAAATGAACAAATTGGTATTAAACTATTGTTCTTTATGATTTTTTAATGACAACAGTATTTGTTTGTTGCATGGGCACAAATGTTGGTAACTTCTGTGTTGGCACATAACAATATTGTGTCTGTACATGTGTCTTGCCCCTATGCTTGTCTACTAGTGGGCTTTAGTGATGCCTCATAGAATTGGTTTGTTTGGAAAAGATGTTTAAAATCATCGAGTCCAGCCTTAGCCTGGGTTGGGATCTCTGTTGATCAGCATGGGGCCAGCAGGCGGGGCTTTAGAGGTGGATTTTCCTTGTCTTTCAAACTTAATGTTTAGTTGTCAGTGTCTTCCGTGTCATATACTGAATTTGCTGGTCAGTTTTGGAAGATAACAACAGCAAGGACATTGTTCAACTTGTAAATAACTTGAGTGCATATTAGGAAATGCTTCTAAAAATTTCTCAGACTGATTTTTAGACTTGACTTCTGTCTTTTCTCTGAAATATTTTGGATTATCCAGTCTCCTGTTTATCCTTATTTTAGTAACTCTTTACTTTTCTACATTACTTTTCCCTTTGAAACCTAGTCTTTGCATGACAAAGAACAAAGTCATATTTTTGATTGACAGCTGTAATTTAAATGATTCCCTTTGAGGGAACCATTTGTAATGGCTTAGAATATTTGCTTTCTTAAGATTCAGCATTACTTTTTTAAGATTCAGCACTCTTTCTCACAAATGATACAATATTTCTTAAGAGATTTACCTTGTCAGACATTGTTAAAATGTAAATAAAGTAAATAAAATGGATTTGAAGCCACAGGGTGCCTTTAATAGCTTTTTGTCTCAGATGTGAAATAAATACGAACTTTATCTAAACTGCAGATTTCTTTGTGATTGCAGAAAATGACAGTTATATTCCTCTGCTGTTCACTACAGCCTCTTCTGGCTTTAATTTTTGGAGTCAAGGGGCAGCAAGTGATACCTATGGATTTTGTGTTAAGAAGACGTTCATAAATTATGGATGAAGTGGGACAGTTATTGGTATTTAAAGACATTGCTCTTGTAGATGAATATTAACAGGGGTAAAAACCTGAAGGAATTCTGAATAAAAACTTTCTGAAATAGAGCAACTGAACAAAGCTTGCATGTTTCAATAAATAATGCTATTGATACTGAAACGATGGACTATTGAAGTATGTACCACATTCTGCCTGTTCTTTATATAGAGAAGTCATTCCTCATATCAGAACTGCTTAACAGTAAAGTCAGCCTTCAGAGTTCATTCTGAAGGTGGTCATTCCTATGCAAGCAGCTTGAATGGAACCTTTGTGTCTTTAACAGGTGGCACCTGCTCTGACCTTCATGGCTGAGGCAAATTTAGTTGGAGTTTTCTGCCCAGATGGGGGCAACCAAAACCAGGCAAAGAAAGATTGTTGGCAACCCTCTCAAGAGCTGTCTTCTCTGGTAGAAGAGATCAGTGTAATGTCCACTCTCAAAGGACTGCATAACCTTGTTTACAATTTACAGGGTTAAAAACAGTTTAAATTTTTATTTATTTTCTTATAAAGGAATGACATAATGAAAATATTTCAAATGAAATCAATATGCAAACTTCTAAGCAAGAGTAGACTGATAAGTACAGTGGGAAGAAAGTGGAGATATAAAATGGACATACAAGACGACAGAAGAGTCAAGAGTAGAAGAAACTAAATACAGATGTAATTTATAGATAAGTATGCAGACCTAGTTGGACCTGCTATCCATTTGTTACATTTATTTTCTCTCCCTCATTAAAGTCATTATCAATTCTGCCTGCCTGCCCAGCCCAAATCTGAAGCTTTGGCTAGATCTTCTGAGCTTCTCCTGACTTCGTCTGTTTTGCACAACAAGAAAATGTACTCATTTTACACAGAATACTAGAAAGAAGCCTGTTCTCTTTTGATTCTTTTTTGTAGGTTATTTTGTTGTATTGCCCTAGCTTTCTAGAGCACGTGGTAGGGATCAGTGCCCTATTGGAGGAAGATTTAATGAGTCTTTAAAGAAATTGCTGAATTTACTCATTATTTCTAAGTGTAACTGATCATTTTAGAATAATTCTGGCTTTGTGAGTTCTCAAAGATGATTGGTTTCGGATAATTTATCCCTACTACAGCTAAATACTTTTTTAAATTTTACTTTATTTTTGGTGATTTGTGCACAGTATACTAGAGATCTGACATGCAGAGACTGAAACAGTAATTACAGAGTCACTGTGTGGAGCCTTATGAGATGATGCTCTTACTGTGAAGCATTCTGTTTTGTCAATAAGCTTACATCAATACTTGGCAGGTCACTTATGCAGTTTTAATGTTTCAGAATATAAACTAGACAAAGTGACTAATATCAAATTGAAACTGCTTTGCATCTGCAATTGACAAATCCTATTTTGAAAGCATGCATGAACATGAGGATCAAACTTAGCTTTTAACATTTACATTTTTTTTCCAGTCGGGAGGTATCTGATCCACTTCTCATTTACCTATTGTTGATTTCTCGATTCATTCCTAATCCCTTGCACCTGAGATGTCCTCGCTATTGGAGAAGCAATTAACAGAATCCCTGACTGCAGTGTATGAAGCCATCTGTTAGGGAAGCATAAAAGGTTAACCTAAATCCCAGCACACAGAGATGTCAGACTAGAACAAATCAGCTTGGAGAATTACCTGCAGGTGCCACAAGGCTAAGGTGGAGCATATGTATGGTAAAAAGGTTGTTTATAACTAGCAGAATTAATTTTTCAGGATGAGAAGGTCAGGCATGCAGAACTGAAGACTATTTGTGATGAGAAGATATTGGTTTAGGCTCCAGATTTCACCCAGCAAATACTACGCTGGATTTTTTTTTTTTTTTTGGCATGTCCAAACTGAAAACACTTAAGCAAAGGTTATGATTACAGAGATGCCACTAACTGTCCTCTGTAGAAGGATTTATCAGTCAGCTGCATTTTAAGCTACACCTTCTTCCTAATACATTTTGTATTACATTTGGCATATTGGTCAAATGGATTCTCAAGAAGGTTATTTCCTCTTTTCTTATCTGACAGTATGAACCATTTTAACCCTTCGAATTGGACTGCTTCAGCATCCTTCAAATCCAGTGCATGTTGATGCAGAACATACTGCGATGTGTATATTGATTGTCTCATTTCCAAATCTGAATGCTGTGGGTTCTATGTTTCTTACATATGAGACAGTGTCTGAAACGAATGGCATACATACATATCTGATAATTGTAAAATTTTGGAAGCATTCTGATTGGATTTTTGCATGATATAAACAAGTGTTGCTCTACTGCCTTTGTTGATTGAGATGGATATAGATGTTCACATACTCACTTCCAGGTGTTTCCTAGGATTAAGTTTAATTCCAGGACATTTTGGTGTTCTCCAAAGGATTTGTACTGGTGTGTGATTTTTTTTTTTTTTTTTTTTTTTTTGGTCTAAAATCTGTTCTAAATTCAGCCTGTTTTGTACTTAACATTTGCATGTATGCTTTTCAATATGTAAACACTCATGCATTAGGCTACGTATGCTAGCACTGGTAGAGCTGGCACAACAAAAATGTGTATATGCTGGAAGGAATTAAGGAAAAAAAAACAACAAAGAGATTGGAGATTGAAGGGACCAATTAGTGAGAAAAGATTAAATGGCCTGATTGTGCCCTTTTCATGCAGGCAAAATTCAATGAAAGATTGTTTGGTGACGGATAAGAGCCAGAAGATGAGATGTAGTCAGGGAAATAGTAACTGAAGGGATACGATAACCATCTCAAATGCTTGAATAGAGAAGAAATTTAAAATGTAGTTCAGAGCAACATAATGAAAAAAAAAAAGCTATAGAAAATTAACAGAAAGAAGGAAGGTGAATAGCAAAATAAGGAAAAGAAAAAAAGTGTAGGAAAATGGAATTCTTTCGTCTGTAGAGTGGCAGCCCTGGAAAAGCTGCAGAGAATTAGTTGCTGGGATAATATGAAAAGCAACCAAACACTAAAAGATGTGAAGGCTAGAAAAGTCAGGTATTTTGAAAAATGGAATAATGAATCACGGGTCTTGTTCTTATCGCTGATCTGTATGTGTATTTATGCAAGTACGGATGCAATAATGCTTGAAAAGGTTAGGTCTTGGTGAGGTCGTTGCCTGGAAAATTAAATGTTCGACTTAAGAATGCCAAGAAGGTGGAAACATGAGGTTTTATCCTCATCTTAATTCAGTTACTCTGTATTTTGTTCATATTGTCAGGTACTTAATGCACTTCAAGTCAGATTTTCAGTTGGCTTTTCTGTAAGAGCTCATTCTGTGTGAGTGTATGTCTATACACACGTGGCCCATCCAGTCAGCTGTGGCCTTTCACTGCTAAATACTTGGGCGTATGTAAGTACCGAACCCTGGAAACTCTGCTGTTGCTGAATGGTATGCTACATAATCTAGTGGGCTTCCAAATTGTGATTACTTTCTGTCTTCCATAGGTATAATTACAAATATTCTAGACTTGACATACTTAAGAAAGAAGTTTAGTGTATTTTTTATTATTTTTTTTTTTTGTCTGTGTGTTTCTAGTCATCAGGAGATGAGTTATTTGTTTTGGATTGTATTATAGAATTTTTTCTACTCATCAGAAACCACAGCAAAAAGTACCTTTCTATGACCTTGGTGTTATGCAAGCTGAGATACTTATGTTTGTTACTCTCTGTTGCATTTTGTTCATTATGTAAGTCTTTGACAATTGGTAGAATTTTTTTTAGATGTTGTACTTCATTTTACATACTGCCTGTAGATAGTTTCATCACAAAATGCAAATTCCCCTCTTGGAGCAACAGAAGGATTGTCAACATCAATAATGAAGTAACTGGTTATTAGATTTGCATACCGACCAATGTGTTTGGGGGGTTTAGATTATTTCATTACTTCCACCTCCTTCCTGAAGGTTAATGCTCTGGTTAGACAACCTTATTTACCACTGCTAATATCTCCCATGATTGATTGAGTCACCTTATCAAGGTTTCTGATTTCCTCCCCACCCACCCCCCCATTTCCTTTAGAGTATACCCACCTTTTAGAAATGGGCTATGGGGAAAAATCAGAACTAATTCAAAACTCTGTGAGTATTTCTTTGTGTTCAAGACTGAGTAGAAATATCCTATGTGCATTTTGCCACTGTTGTTTTTATGAGTATCTATAGTTCAGCTTTTCAGTCCATGACATACCATTACTCCTTAAACTTTCACCTGTTCTTCGTATGCCACAAGTTCTCCATATACATTCAAGTTGTCACATGCTAGACAAAAAAGTATAATTTGGCAATGAGATATTTTTGATTTTTAAAACCAGTTTGCTTTACAAGTTGCTTATCATAGTTCTACCAATGAAAGGAAAGCATGGATGTTTTAATGCTTTGTAATTTTGTAATGGATTACATTTAATTTTATTTCTATTCTAATCTTCCACAAATAAACTTTTTGTTTTCTTCATCTGAGTTCAGTGCATGCAGCCTGAACTCTCTTCTTTACGTAGTCCTTAGTGACAGTTTTGAAAAAACTGTCAATTTTACAGAAGTTTTCCAGTGCCCTTTTTAAGGAAAAAAAATAAAAAAACCAACCACCCCACAAAAACAAAACCTGACCCCTTGCACTATCTCAAGTGAAAAATATGAAAATACCCAAGTGGGAGATGGGGTAGAAATTTGTCAACTGATTTGAAATATATCTGAGCTGTGGCTATATAACTTAATTGACAATTCATATTTGGGTAGGTTTTTTTCAAAAACTTGCCTAATTGAGGTTTATTATTCTTAACAACCATATAAATATAAGCTAAGTTACTAATATATTGCTAAACTTGGTTTTCCACACTGTTTGCTCTTTTCAACTGCTGACTCCTAATGTTAAGGTTTTCATGGCTGGAGTCTTATATCCATATTTTCTTATCTGTATCAGAAGCACTGAGGGTTCAGCACCTACAAGGAGCAAATGTACCTATTTTTTGTAAGCTGGGTCTCAAACCTAGTGTTCCAAGTGATATCAGGACGTACAGCTTAGCATGTGATTATATTTGTGTTTACACTTACTGCCATGTGAAGAACATGTGCTATAAATAGTAGTCTGAGAAGGAAAGTGTCAAGAAATGAAATACTGTAAGAATTAAAATTGACACTGTCTTTCATCAGCGTTGAGACTGTCAGAACTTGTATGAGCCAGCCCTAACTATCCACAGCAGGCAATCTGGTGCCAGCCTGCTGTTAAATAACCAACATTTAACAAGAAATAGCATGTAGATTTACTGTGTGGTTTAAAAGATCGTGTTAAGCATCATTAAAACTGAGTTTCCTTAGAGCCTTATTAAAAAAGACCTTTCTCTCCCTGTAATAAAACATTTCTCTCTGACTGTTTCAATTAAGGCTCTAACAATACAAACAAAATGCCTCCTAATTCAGTACTACACTGGAGAACCGCTGTTACTGTCAAGTTGCAAAGGCAGGTGGAAGAAATTAACTATCTTTACAAACCCCTGTCTAACCAGCAAATGAGAAGCTATATGGCTATATTTTCTTTGTTTTCTCAGGTCCATCATACCTGTTACAGTTTATATTTGCAAATATTTCAGTGCCTGTGGTTTTCTATATATGTCAGCTGCAATCCCCTTTATGTACCTTGTTGGCACCAAGGTTTAGGATTCCCAGAAGCTGACAAGCTGAGCATGTCTCTGCTGAAGCTGGTTGAGTGAGGGGTGTTCAATTGCAAACTGATGGTGTGAAGTATTCTTAATGTGTCTGAAAAAAAAAAAAGGTAGTACATATATTTGATAGTGTATCAGTAACCTCAATGTGTTTGGGAAGAATCAAGTTCTTCCAAACACTATTTGGCTCAGTTTTTTAAATACATTTCTGTAGCATTCTCTCTGTGCCTGTGTGGATTCCCACTGACTTCTTTTTGGTTGATGAAGCTTACAGCACTGGAAACATCACCATTTGATACAGTGGCCAAAATGAACTTGCTAAATTATATTCTTTAAGGTATCAGGTCTTAATTATAAGACACTAAGGAAAATTGAATCTGTATGTTAAATTTAGCATCTCTTGGACAGCCACAACAGATGAGAAACCTGAAGAGCTTCTCAAGTCTTTTGAACTCTTGAAATACTAAGAGAGTCCTAACAATAGTGATAAAATATTTGTCATGAAAAGTAAAACAGCTATAGACTTGATCTGGTGTGACTGAGAGGAAGAACAAACTTGATGCAGCCTAAGAGATGTTTTCTTATGCTGTATATCGAAACTAAAAGCTGCAAGCAAGACAGAACACTGCCAACAGTAGGTGCTAAGTGCTTATAGTATGGAGATTGTTATATCATACTCAATCAGTGAAATAATGATTACTCTTTGAATTATCTATAGGAAATGAATTATTTTTCTAAGCCAGATGAGACCAGTTACTACTAATGGGTTTTGAATTTTCAGCTTTTAAAACCAAATACCCCCAAAGCCCAAGTTTCACACACGAACTCCCAAGGATTCACCCATGATGTTTCTAAGAGTTCTAGCCCAGCTCTTGTGAGAATAATAATAATAATTAATAAGACTTTAAAATAAAATTTAATGGAAGTTACTTTTCCAATCTTCTGGCGTTGGTAGTCAGGAATGATGATGTGCACTGGCCTCACTTATCCCTGTGTCTTTGCTGCCCTACCTCCTGGAGGTGTAATGCTTCTGAAAGAGCTCCTCCTGCTCAGGCAGTGGTGCCTCTTCAATTTGAAGGTCCAGAATAAAGTCTCTCCCAACATCACACTTGTTCTCACTGCTTTGGTCAGGGAACTTGTGACAATGTCACAGTCAAGGTCCAAAATCCTGCCATTCCCTATCAGCAAAAAACTTATATACAGAGAAAAATGACATGTAAAAATGTTAATATGTGATAGCAGATTTTCTCAAAATAGGGTGTCAACAGGTCCAATAAAAATGTATGGCATTTTATTCAGTATGGGTTAATGTATATCTGATGTCTGGTATTTTTACAACCTAGGTGTAGTCCACAACACCCAGTTAACAAAAAGTTTGGTGCTGCTCTGATTTGGTGATTGCACAACACGTACATTTTAGTTGACTCTATTAGTTTTCTTTATTTTGAAAACAATAAAGAACTTTTTAGGCTTTTTAATGTACATAGTTTTCATTGTAGGCAATGTAGCATAGGTTTAATTATTGCTCTACTGAAGTCTTTGCTTATGTCTGTTAAAATGCAAATAATATTGTGGAGAGAATGAATGGTGTCATACAACAGATTTCATTGCAGACTATAGCAACTGGTTTAGATCACGTTATTAAAAGCTGAAAAGGTATTGATTTCTTGTGGTCTCAACAGGGCAATGCATTTTCTCCTGTTCAAAGTAAAAATAAACCAATAAATGGCTGCATTAATGATGCTATTACTGGGTAGCTGCAGTATGTTTCTTAATGTCTTGGGCCTCAATCATGCAATCACTTACTTACTCATATGTTTTACTCTAGGCAGCTTCACAGACTCATTATACTCAATTGGGTCATTTGTCTCAGAAATTAATTTACTAAAATCAGACTTGGTTCAAGTCACACATTCACTTCTGAGTGAATGTGAATTTGCTGTGCATTATGAAAGCCTGACCTGGAGGAAGATACTTAAAACAGTTGTGAGCAGTGCAAATTGCTATACAGTTCCTTACTTCCAATGAATTTCTGACTGTCTTCATTATTAAGAAGATTTATATTTCATCTTTTACAGGAAGATAAGTGACATATGCCAACACAGCAGACCTACAACATAGGTAAGGATCGATAGTTTCTTCTTTTTGTTACTTAGTATGTCATAGCCATATATTTAATTCCTTGCAGTCCTCATTCCCTCTATATATGTGACCTTGTCTCATTTTCCTTGTGAAGAACTAGAGCATCATGTCTCCCTTGGGATTTTGTAATGGGACAGGTAACATTTCTTTGACATTGAAGGTAAGTCATGAAATGTCTCTAAGAGAACCGGAGTCAATTGTGAAGATTGGTTTTATGTATTTATTTAAATTTAATTTAAAGTAAATTTATGTGAAAAAGTCTCAAAATACATATGGAAACAATTTGTTTTCACTTCTGGAGCGAAATGTTAAGTGACTTTTCTTTTTGTCACTGACAGTTTTTTGCCTGTACCGGTAAATACTGTGTTATAGGTAATGAGAGTTTCACAGGGAGGCTGTGACTTCATTTATATCTCTATATCCCACTTGAATATAGTCTCCAAATTGTCTGGCAGATTGCATCAGAGATTTTGTAATGGTTCTTGATTTATTAGGAAGTTTTGGGTAAATGTGAAGGCCAGACTCCAATCTATCCCTGCAGGTCTACCAAGGAGCCTTGACTAGAAGTCCCAAATCAGGAATTAAAGATCAGATGCATGAGTCAGTAGCTGCACAGGGTGTATTCCTTCATACTCCAGGCTGTGACCAGGCAATTTATTGACTTAGAAGGATTTGTATTTGACTCTTTCTAACCTACCAGCATTGCTGGAACTCTCCCACTGTGCAAGAATTGGAATCTAAACCCCAGATCAGATTTCTGGATGCCAGATGGCACTTTGCCAATCTTATTACATGAGAGGAGGGGAAAAAAAAATCACCTTTAGATTCCAGAGCTGTCAGAAACAGTAGTGCCTCCCAGCATGAGAGTCAGCTGGTGAGACAGTCATACTCCCTGTTCAGCGGTCTTGAACAGAATAAATGTGTGTGTTGTGTGTGCAGGCAACAGGAGGGAGATGACCACCTTTTCTCAGATGCAGAAAGAAAAGGCATGGTGAGAAGAGAAGGGAAGGAGTTTATCATACTGAGCATTCCCTTAGCTGTTCCCAGCCAAGAGATCTCAGTGTCTCCACTGCATCACCTAGAGCTCCAGACCCACCAGAGTCATACTGTGGCTTCTGAAAAGACCACAGAGGAAACATATTTTCAGTAGACCTGCAGCTGAAATGACAGCTTAAGAATAATTGTGCTTTAGAGATAGGAACAGTCTCAGCACAGGTGAACTGGACATTTGATTACTTGTATAATCAGCCATTAAGGCACAGCTTAATTTCTGCAGATGGTACAGAGAGAAAAATGATGTGGTATCAGTCCTGAATACCCACTTGTTCTTATTGAGCTTCCTCCATCTATAAATGGAGGAATAATAGGAGTCAGAATCCCCTGGACTGTTAATGTGACACCTTTGTTTGGACCTCTGAATGTCTGTGTTTCTTAGTGGCTCTAAGACCTGTTGAGGGTGTCATTATGAACAACCAGTTGAAGATTGCACCTCTTATATTTTTCTAGGTCCTGAAGGTAGGTGATAGATGAGTAGCAGTGTGTATGCATCTCGCATTTACTCCAGCTCTCTCTCCTGTATGCACTGCAGCCTGAACCTGCAGTTAACAACACAGAAGTGACGTTGCTGACCTCCGTTTACTAAATTTTGTTTTCTGATATTCTTAGTCCTGAATTTACAACATATCGTACTAATCATCAGAATGTTCATAATTAAAATGTCTTAAAGTAGGAATACATCATAGTCATGGGGGTTGGGGGAAGGGGAGGAAGCTGAGAATATATTTCCTTAATTAAGACTTTACAGATTAGTGGAAGATATTGAAAATTGACTGACAAAATCTATTTTAAATCTCATGTATTAAGTGATGTTTAGTCATTTAGGAATGCCTGAGACTAGATAAATATGCTTTTAAGGGGTTATAGGCACTGATAGAAGTAGAAAAAAAATGATCTTTTGCTTAATAAATCTATGGTCCTGATTCTTCAAACTGGTCCATGTATATGGACTTTTATGTCCTGTTACAGTTAGTAGTGGCTATGCACACTTTTAAGGTTCTGCATATATTCTCAGGAGAATGTATATAATTTAGGTAAGTTTCATGGAACAGCTAGTATTTTATCATTAGATCTAGTATAAACAATAAAGCGTTCTGAAAGAGTACACAACAATGTTATCATCCATATGGAAAGACCTGCAAAAATCTCAATACCTTGAATTTCTGTTAAGTTTTTCCTGCTTTTTTACAAATTATTACCATAGGGAATTTATGTTATCAATGACAATAATACACGTGGCTAGTGCCATGGGGGCCTTGGAGTTTGAAACAATGCCCGCAGTGTATCTCCTGGACAAATATGGAACAAGGTAATAATACAAGAAAACTAATATAATATATAGGTGTTAGAGTGACAGCACACTAATAGCTGTACAGAAATTAATTAGCAGTTAGTTAATTAGCAGATTGATTTCATTACTGAGTTTGCAGAAGAGTTGCAGAAAGATCTTAAATATTTCACTTGCATGGCTTTATATCTTCCATGTGGAGTCTGACGATACTAATCAAAATGGTTTATGGTGAACATTAAATGGTGACAAGTCCAGGTCAAAACTTTAAATAAGGTTTGTAAATCCTCCTTAGATGTTCTCTTTAGGTGTTCGTGTATTAATTGACTGAAGATATTTTCAGAAATGTCCCTTCTTTGCTGTCTGTGAAGATGTTCAGTGAAAAGCTGAGCTAAAAAATGTCTTGACAGAAATTGCCAAACTCCTTACAGCAGTTGATGTTCATATCCAATGCAAAAAAATTCCTGGCTTGAATTATTTTGTGTCTAAATCTAATTCACTTTTCATGGAAACAAAATGCTCATTTTGTCATCCTGAGTGCATTTTTTCAAAGTGCTTTAGGTTAAGTAAGGTACAAGTTTGTGAAGGGAATCCTGTGGTTGTCCCCACTAACTGTGCTTTGATTTGTGTTACGGAGCTCCCTCAGACTGGGGGAACTGGATTCCTTTTGGGTGAACATAAACTGGAAGTGGCAGTTCAGGAGCGTACCTACTGTGCTCCAGCCACTAACCACCATTCAGTCTGTGGGACCTTGTTAGAGCTAGTCTGAATAAAAAACACGCCCGAAGAATGAGATCGTCTCCAGAGGTCCCTTTCAACCCTAATCATTCTGTGATTCTGTGAAAACCAAACCCAAGTAAAATAAACTTGTGTTTCTCAGTACTTACTGATTTTTCTCTTTGGATTTGTTTTTTCTGGACTGTACCATTTACTGATATAGAGAGAGTCGTTGATGCTGAAGATTTATTTAATGTGCCAGCTTTGTCATCAGGGTTTGTATTCATACCAAAATGAACCCCAAAAGAGAGCTTTAACCTGAACTGGAGTTTCTGGCTTGAACTGTGATAGTCATGGTATTTGATAGTTGTGGCAAAAGAAGGGTAGCAGAAATACACTTGTGTGAAACTAGGATGAAACTTTTGGTTTCCTTACCTTTGTGGCTCTGTCAAACCTAGTGTCTGTAAAATCCTTGATGGTTCTTCAACGAATTTTAAAATTATTTGTTCACCTGCTGTACCTTGTTTCATTTAAGTTTCCTTCATTTGAGAAATGTGATTTTTAGTGCTGTCCTATAGAAGAAGAGTAGCTCTTGCTGGAGGAGGTTATATCAGTCAACAGCACTCTTCTGGCAGATAAAGTTTTATATATCACTCTTACACAAATTTTCTGTAATTGTAGGAAACATGTATGATGTAACAAAGTATTCTTTGACACAAAATAGTTATCCTATGGCAAAATGGTAAGTGCGTGATTTATGCAATGATTACATGTTATGTAATTTTTTTAAATTTTAGTGAATGAAGATGTGAAATGTCATGGTTATGAAAGAATGTTTTAAAACAAACTATTGGTATCAGCTTAGTATTATTTTGTTTAGTTTAAGTAGGCCATGTTTTCCCTTAAACGTGTCGGTCACGATTGGAAATAAAACTGGGAAGATTACCATGGACACATTTCAATGACAGATCAGTTAGAACCCAAGCAAACAAACCAACATCAATAAAACCAAACCTACCAAGCCCAACTTATTTTTAAAATGTCTTGTAAGACAAGAAAAACAACTGATAATTTTATAAGTATTACTTTTGATGAAAATACTTCTTGGAGAGAGACAATCCAAAAATGGTTTTTCAGAATGGGAGCTAAACTGGAAATAGAAGTGGTATCATTGTATCTTAGTAGGACTAGGCACAGACATTCCCGCCCACACTTATTGCTGCGGTAAGAGGACTTGTCACTAAATTTTCCTGTGATTGTCATCTAGGAATGCTGGTCATGCAGCTTATGGACTAAAATAACTATGAGTTATCTGATATTACTTTTCTGAGTCTTTTGTCAGAAAGTAATGTTTTTAGTACAGTTTCATGGAACATTAAATCTCATGCAAAAAATAAAAAAGCTGACCAATAAGGTATTATTTCTTGGAATTAGTGATGGAAACAAATTCTCACCAACTGTGATGAACGCAAGTGAAGCATTGTTGTCTTCCCTGGAGAGAGAAAATTATGGTCTTTTTTGTTTTTACAGCAATTAGTGATGATACATGGAGCGAAGTACTAAGTATTCATGACTAATCTGGATAGACAGGGCTGTCCCTTGCTAATCACAATGAATATTGGCCTGTCCATAAGGAGCAAGGAGTGATGATATCAAAGAGAACAGTCAGCTATTACCAGGGCAAACTCTTGGCCATGAGTTTCTGCAGATGATAATATGAAAAGACAGAGATGAAATTAAAAGCAGTGTTAACTACCCAGGAGGCAGAAGAACACAGTTGTTTCTTTGCAGTTACTTGTGTATTGTACTGCATTAAGAGGATCTTTTTCAGTTTTACTATATGCATTTTGATTGTACAAAATGCTTTGGAATTATTTTTATATGGTGGCAACTGTATGAAGTATCTGGCTCCAGCAACACAGAGAACAATCACTACATGGAGTATCAGTGAGGTTTTGTTTACACTGTATAGTCATTACCTTTGGTATGGATTTTATGACCAGTGGTTATGTCTTCCAGGGCAAGTGTTTAATGCACAGATTTTTTGTTCTGTTAAGTCAGTAAAACCTCTCTTGTCCTTCTGCACCTTTCAGCAGAATTTACCAAAAGGGTAAAGGAAGTTTGGTGTTTGCTAATAAACATGTTTTTAACGTGGTTTTACAAACTCTCTGTTAGCGTACAAACAGCTCTTAAACTGTGACAGCTGTTGAGAGCTTCCTCCTTACTGATGTTATCGTGCTGTGGACAGCATTATAGTAAACAAAACTTCCTGACCTCTGCAAAGATTCTCAGTGATCCATTTTGGTTTAGGGAGTTAATCGCCTTTTTTCTCCTAGGGAAAATGTTGGCAGGTATGGTTCCTTGGAGTATATCTACATTGCAGTCCTTACTGTGACTGTTGCTCTTGCAGAAATGCTTACTTTGCCTTAAAATGGTAGCCTGGATGTTTTTGCCAGTGCAGAAAGTGAACAGTCTGACCCTGTGCAGCTGGGTGTTGTACCCTGTACCTGGTTGTGTACTAGTACGGCCACCCTGCCAGCAGAACTTGAGCTGGTTTAGGTATGTCTGTAGTAGGATGTTTGCGGTGTGGATGAATCTTGAGGGGTACTCTAGATGCCTCCTGGGAAATGGGTGATGATAATCTGAGGAGGAGCTGCCAATGGGTAGTTGCATCTCAGGTTAGAAGGATTTAATAAATTATTAGATATTGGTCTCCATTAAAAAGTAAAATCTTCCATAAACTTTATGCCACAAAATTAAGAAGCAGAGAGAGCACAGAGTTTTAGTATCAGGTCCTTAGAATCGCTTGGCATTTTGGGGTCAGATAGAGAGGTGCAGAAATCTCTACAAGGTGGTGGTGTGGGAAGAAAGAAGGACAAAATAAGGACCTGACAGGGAAGGACTGAAAGATAATACTCTGCTGCTTCTGAGTCTCACTTTCATTCATTTAAATGCCTTTAGTAACTTAACTCTTGCAAAAGCCTTATTTCCACGTTTGCCTCTCTTGTGTAATATTTCCCTGTTTGTGTGTGTTTCATGAGCTTTTGAGGGAGTTGTAACAGTTTCAAGTTATCTTCCAGTTCTTTGGGTTTTCTTAAATTGTGATTGCTTGTCCTGTGTGTTAACCAGTTACTGTAAAATCATAATTGAAAGTTCATCTCTTCCCCACAGTTTTTTCTGTGTAGTAATGAATAACCTTCAGTAACCTCAGTCCTTGGTATACTGTATATTTTTATTCATTTTAAGTGCCGAAGCACTTCCCCATGTTATAAAACTACAAGGGTCATTATTTTTACATTGTAGCATTTTCTTTTATAAATACTGAATATGACCACTGTAAGGAATTCCCTGAAGTGCCTGAATTGCTCAAAGATGGCTCCATTATTAGAAGGAATATAAGGAAATGTTGTGAGCAGAAGACTACTGGAATTGTCAAGTATTTGTGACAAATGAGTCAAGTCACGTGGCTTGAATGCTGTCACACTGTGCATCTCTAACACTGTGATTCTTTGCCTTCAACAAAAAGGTGTTTCTGCTGAGGGGTAGGTTTACTTGCCACTTGGACAGTACCTTGGTTGTTAGTATGATGGCTAGAACTTCCAAACCTTTTTTTCTTTGTTATCCTTAAAACTAATCTAATTGACGCACAAATTCAAGCTGCCTCATGTCCTCCTTCTCTCATGTTGATATACAATTCATTTGAGAGAGGTATTTAAAAAAGCTTAAAGATCAGCTGCTGTAGAAGTATGTATGGTTACTGTGGGAGGCTGGCCTTGGCTGGCTGCCCACCCAGCGACTCTCTCACCCACCTCCTTCAACAGGACAAAGAGAAAAAAGTAAGAAGATAAAACTAGTGGGTTGAGATAGAGACAGGGAGATGACTTGCCAATCACTGCTGTGGGAAAAACAGGCTCAATTTGGGGAAAATTAATTTATTCCCAATTAAGAGACTTGGATGGTGAAAAACGGTGACAAAATTAACCCTGTCCCTCTCCTCCCTTTTTTTTTTCCCCCAGGCTTCACTTTGCTCCTCCATGGCTGCAGTGTAGATGACTGCTCTGGTGTAGTCATCTCCAGGGGCTGCAGGGAAATACCTGATTCCCTGTGATCCTTTGCAGGGGAACATCTGCTTGGGTGTCTGTAGTTCCTCTTGCTCTTCCTTACCTGGCCTTGGTGTTCGCAGGGCTGTTTCTCACACATTTTTCACTCTTCACTGCCTGTGTGGTGTTTTTGCCCGTTTTTAAAGTGCGTATTCCCAAAGCACCACAGGCTGGGCCAAGGTGCTGAGCTGTGCTGTGTGGTGGGTCGGTTGGAAATGGCTGGAACCACCTGTGTCCTGCATGGGGCATCCCGGCTGCCCCTCCCAGAGGCCACCTTGCAGCCCCCCGGCCAGTGCCGGGGCTCCCGCATCCCATACAGATACGTTCTGCTGAAGCTGAAATTATACTCTGGAGCTTGTTAGAACTGTGTTGGAATTTAACTGTATCGGCTTTCAATTTCTTTTGCTGCCGCCAGTAAGACACAAAATAGAAGTAACAAGGTCTGACTTTTTTTGTTTGTTTCTTCAGTTTTGTTGAAGACAAGCTGATTCATTAGCATATCTGGGAATTTTATGGTAAAATATATATATCTGCTGTTGTAAGGAAAGTGTGACATTCCTTAAAATCCTACTTTAACTAGCCCTTGTGTTTGCATTTTTTAAATGGAAGCAAAACTTCCAGTGCTTAATTCTGACCTCTCGTGGGATCTTTTGGGTTGGCTGACCTCCATTAGACCTTGTTAGCCTTTGGCCAGTCTATGTTTCAGCTCTTTTTTTTTTTTTTTTTCTGTGAAAGGACAATAATAAATGTCCTTTAACTCCAGGCTTCTGTTAGTGCTGGAAAGAGTTGTTATGCTAAAGGTAGTGATATTCTAACTGAAATAGGAAGAAGAGAAGGAGGGAGGTAGGAATATGGGCTAATGTACTCCAAAATTGTGCTCCTTTTATCCTGAAAATCTTAAAATAATTGAAGATTGAAATGAAGTCTGTTGTCCGCAGCAGGGTATTTAGATATACAAGGGCTCAGGGTCTGGTCCATGGATGCAGAGCACCGTCACCGTCTTTCCTTACTCAAGAAATGTTTTATTTTTGCTAAGCCGTAAGTTCATGCGACTTATTTGTGAACACTAAAATAATAATGTGAGTAGACAACTCATTTTTTGGCCACGTTCTCAGAGAGCAGTTGTTTTCTTAAATGAAGCTCATTAAAAGTGAGTGCTTTGCCAGGAGTTGTCTTCCTCTGGCAAGCACGAGCCATGCGCATGGAAAGCCAGCAGCGCATCTGTAACCCCTTTGACCCTCACCAGTTACTAAACCAGTGCAGCTTCTTCAGGCTATCTTATCCTTTCATTTTGATTTAAGCCTGTAATGTCACTGACATATGTCTACATATCACGTTATTTGAGAGAAAGCATTTTTAGAAGACAAGATGTTTTGCTGTGTTTAATAGACTGTGTTTCTGTTTCAGAGGACTATTTGTTCCTATCTAGGCCTGTGTCACCAGCTCATGCACTGGAACCTTAATGACAGCCTTGGTTTGGTCCTCAGATGTGGGAAACCTACTGAAACTAGAAATTCCTACTAGGAACAATTCCAAAGCTTTTTTCAATTGTTTCTTTTAATTGTTCAGAAAGTAATGAAAAGTATCTACATCACAAAGCAAAATTCCCCAAGCGTGGTCTGGGGACCAGAAATAAGGTTGAGTTTAGAGAGTGTTGGAGAGACACAGTTTTCCTGTGTATTGCTTCTGTTTCTTTGGTCTCCCTTGTGAAAATGCAGAAGCTACTGTGTCACCTGCTAGATGGGAGACATACCTGTGTTTGTTCTAGTCTGCCAGATGAGAGGTTGCAGCAGGGTGGCTCATCATCCTTTTTATCAGACTGCCAACTGCAGGGGCTGCTTAGGGGTGGAGCAAACTCGTTATCTCCTTATGGGAGGACTGGAAGAAGCTCCAACCAGCGAAGCAGCTGTGCACCTACAAGTCATACATAGATAAGAGTTAAAAATCTGCATTCGTGTGGAGGTGTGAGGAGAGTCAGACAAACTTCTTGGTGCTTTTTATTCCCTTCACTTGCCTTTCAAACCTGATAACGCTGCTTATGCATTTGCAGGGAAGGGGGTGGCCTCTGAGAGAGATGCAACTGGGGCAAGCAATGACAGACCTGGGAAATGCAAGTCTGCCAGTGTGCAGGCAGCTTGGGCTGCTGGAGAGTGGCAAGGAGTGAGTGGATAAGTGCCTTTTCTGTTCCACGTTCCTCTCTACTCTACTTTATCAGGCTGTACAAACATCAAGATTGGATACTTGGAACGTGTCCATGTTTTTGTAATTGTAAATATAGTCTAAGCCAATCAAAGTAAAATAGAATAAATGGAAAAGCTGACTGAGTCTTTCTGAAGGCTTCCATATTAAATGGTGGACTGGTGTACCCGATTATTTTGGACTGTAAGTTTTAATAACAACAAAAAATCCTGCTTTATGTGATTTTATGGCAGAGATGGCTTTACAGCTGTTTTAAGATGGTAGCTATTACTTCATCTCAAATGCAGCACACAGAAGAGCTGCATATAAATAGTGCTGCACCCAGCCAACATTTCACAAAAGCAAATGCTCCAAAACATCAATGCATGATTCCAGTTTTTTGCTAGACAGCTGGCTCCAATCGGAGTGGCAATTTGTTACCTATTAGTAAAGCCATCGTGCTGCTCGCTGTACGATAAACAGAGCTTATTTGACTCTCCTTTAGAAATAACAGTTCTTTCTAACCTCTTTTATTGATAATACAATGTGTGGTGACAATAGCTGTGTAGTGGTTGGAGCACAGATCTTCAATGTTTTTGGTCCCTTGTCCTAATTGTGGATATAAGGAAAAAAGACAGATATCAAACAGAAACTCGGGATAGGAAATGAAGTAACAACCATTTTATGCTAGGTCTGAATTTGTGGTACTGACATAAACAAACTGCTTTCAAGATGAAAATGATGAAGAAACTTCTGCTTTGATCTTTTTAAAATAGTTAAATATGAAATCTTGATTTGGGAGAAATGACTAATAGGCCACCTGAGAACTGAAAAATGTCTTATGAGAGAGTGTAATCCCTTCTTATTGCTTAGCATTTCCTGGTGTTGGCTTGCTACTTAAGGCTGTTTTTTTCTGAGCAAGGCCTGAATAGAAACTGATTGAATTGAGATGCTTCCTTATTGTGGATAATTATTTATTTTTCCTATGGATGCTGCATCTGGGATTTTGAAGGAATAAGTCAGCTTCCTTTACTCAAACTCTTTGGAAACACTGAAGTAATTTGTGTAGGCATAGCTAACATGACTTTGTATATCAGCTAATAACAGTGAGATATCAGGTCAGTGAGGGTAGGTTCATGAAGAATTTCAAAGCCAAAAAAGAGTGACCTATATGATTGGTAGAGAGTGGTCTTTGCAGTCCTAGATTACTGGGAAGTTGAACGCACAGCAGGATTTTTCCTCAGTGAGCAGACAAGATGACTGTACACACAGACTGCTTTCCGGACTCCCTAGCTGTTTTGCAGGAAGGGAAGCTGCATTCTTTTTGATTCTATGAAAGAAGCAAGAGCAGAGGTTGGTGAAAAATCTGTCATAAGGACTTGTGCTTGGGCCTTATTTACAGATCTCCTTCCTCAGACCAATTTCATGAGCAAGTTCTAGGCAGTGCTGAGCTCTTGCCAGAACTGAGATCTCGTGCGTGCTGTTACGGTTGCAGATATACTATATTTGCTGGATCGTCTTCAGCCTCCTGCTTGAGGACATTAAAGGCATTCAGCACATTAGTGAGCAAGGATTTCCTTTTACAGAAGTCACATTGACTTCAGGGATAGACTATTCTTATTCAGATGCTCTTTCTATTTATCATAGAGTTGACTGTCTTAACAGGATTGAAGTCAGATTCAGGGGTGTGTAGGTCTCGAGCTCTTCCCCTGAACCCTTTTTGTAGTTGAGAGTTGCACTGTACTCTGCTGCAGGGCTGTCTGTAATGTGTAGTGATGTATTACACATCTTGGCCAGCAGTAATGCGATTTCAGTGTCAATCTCTACAGTGCTCCCAGGTAAATGCTCTTGGTCCTTCCAGGCTTTGACATCTGATTTATCTATCTGGTTTAATACTGCTTACTTACAACAAGATAATGTTGCTCCTTTAACCTTTCTGCTAAAAGGAATAAGCTGAGTGCAAGAACCTCCCCAGCATCTTCAGCAAGGACCACCAATGCAAAGCAGTCACTAAGCCTCTGTGCAATAGCATTAGTCATCTCAAGCAGACCTTTTATACACCTGTTGTCAAACTGTCCCTCTGAGTCCCTTCTTTGTTTCTTCCTTTGATGTTTTTTCAATATTTTTTGCTCTGTTTGAAAAATCTTTACAAGGCACTTTCAAATCTCTTTTTACTTCTCCTGATTTCCATTTTAGGTTGGTCCTCCCCTGTTGTATAGGCTTTCATGTCCTCCTTAATTGAGCAAGCCTTCTATTTCTTAAATGCTGACACTTTCTATAAGATAGCTTCTGTTCCTTTTGAGGCTTGCTTGGATTTTATCTATTTTTTTATTTATTCAACTTACAAGAAACTTTTTAAATATCCTCTGCAGTTATGTAATAGAGCTTGTTTTCTCATGTAGTTCTTATATTTTAATTTAATATGAATTCTTCTTGATCGCTTTAGTTATTTTTGAAGTCATCCACAGATTATCTTGTTTTCTCTTGCTCAATTTGAATCGACATAATGATCTTTCTGGACTTCAGACTCCCATTAGTTATACTGCTATCGTGTTTTTCATAAGAGATATCCCCCAAGACTGGATTAGAAATTCTGTCCAGTCCCTTCCAGAATCTTACTGTGAATATTTTACTTATTTAATTAGTACTAGTCTTGGCCCTTTGTGGATTCAAATTAGCATTTCAATATTTTTTTTCACTTCAGTTGCCATTTATTAACTAATAACTTAAAATGTATTTTGTTATTTATACATGGGATAGCAGTGCGTTCTTCTAATCATTGCAGAAAAAAAGAAATATTTCGGAATGGATTCTTTTTTGTTCAAAGGTCAGAATTTTTAGTCAAAGAGTGATAATGCTTGTGCTTGTTCTGTCTCTCACTGTATCCATATATTATTGCAAAAATTATTTTCTCCTTGTACAAAATCCTGGACTTATTGAAATTAGTAAGAATTGTGCCACTAAGGGGATGAATCTTATTTTGTTGTAATTTTTCTCCAGAATGTTGCAGTCACCCTTTTTAGGTGACAACATTTTTAATTTTGTGTGCTTATCCCATTTGGGGTCTTGAGCCCAAGTGTGTGTTCCTCTTGTTCATTGTACGTATATACCATTATAGTTACCTGTGTATTTCTGAAATTATGAACATCTACTATAGAATAAATGCCAGCTTCCATTTTATGTAAACTCTATAATTTTCCCATTTACTTATTTTGTATTACTTTATGTTCTCTGTTCTTTTCCCAAAAGCTAAATATAATACCTATTGTTCCTGAATTGGGATGAGATTGCCTATTGGAAAATGTAGCAGAAAATTGTCATTGCTCTTAGGACATATTCTTTGTTTACAGTAGCTTCTTCTGTCATCACAAAGCTCTCATTTTGCCACGTCCCAGCAACTTACGCTTTTCTACTGAGCCTTCCGAATACACAGGCAGCAAATACGACATTCAAACACCAGTGCATAAAATTACAAGGTTTAGCAAACAATCCACTGGAGAGGCATCAGGTTATATATTTACCTTAGCTCTACCTCCATTATTCCTGCACTTCCCTGCAACAGTAATAAAATGTGTTCACTAGGCTTTTTGTATGCAATAAGAATTTTAATTTACTCTGGAGGAAGAGCTAGTTCATAACTCAATATAACTGACTGGGCTCATAAGTTATTTAGTTCAGCTCCTTGTGATAAAATCTGGACACGAAGCCATTTATTATGTTTTGTCTGCCCTCTCAGCCCTGTAAGTTGACTCAGAGCTAAACAATTAAAGTGGCAAATTGATTTGTTTACAATGCAAAACTGAGCTAGATTGGAAATAATGCAAAAGGCATAACCAATTACCTGTTTCATAGTGTAGGTTAGCCCAAAATGAAATAGATTTAGGTGATTTGTGCTCAGGGATGCTGTACAATTACCGATTCACAACCACCTTGTAGTTCTTGGTGGCTGTAAAGGATCTGACACCACATTCCTCAGGACTGCTCAGGCACATGCTGTGAGAAAACAGGCTTGCTTCACCATTGCTTTTATGATGGTCAGTAATATAAAGAAGAATTTTGCATGTAATTTTGGGAGGGATAAAGAGCAAGCCTATATTTGAGATAAATGGTCTACATGTGTATGCGTAGATTTAAAATGCTGTTTATTTGGAGAAAAATGTGAGTGGAAATAGGGATATAAAAAAAATCAAGATAGAAATAGTGCTAAGTAAATATATTATTACAAAACATTAAATGAAGAATTTAGTTTTTCCTTGAAAAATCTGAAGAATGCAGTCTTACAAAAGTCAAATTGTCAAGAAAGTAATTATTTAGTCAGTGTTGTCCCTTTTTGAGTCTGAGCTTCAGAAACACATAGTAAAGGCTATACCTCAGCACATGCCAGGGGATGTGTTAGAGTTGCCCTGCAACACAGTCTTGGAAGTCTTGAGGTAAAGTTGATTCTCGTGTAAACTCTTTTGTTGCTTGTTTTTACAATCAAGTCTTCCTGCCACAGGCCTCTCCTGCAGGGGGTTTGCAACCAGTTGTCAGTGGTCAGACTTCCGTTTCATATTTTCATGCAACTATAACGTATTCAGTTTTTTTTCTTCTTTTTACATACTTATTCTCATCATATAGAGTAAACATATGGAGGTAAAGGGAAATAATTCACCAATTCTTTTTTTTTTTATGCAGCGTAATTTTTTTCACTAATTCAAGGTCACAATTACTTACTGCTGACCAGAGTTCAAATCTGGTTTTAGCACTAAACACAGTGCACAGTCGTGCCAAGTCCACCATATCAGAAGACGCCTATTTAATTTTTGAAAGCTTACGGCAGTGGTTGGAGGCCACGCTTGCTTGTTGGCTTTTCAGAAACAGGTTGCAATTCTAGCAACACAGCTTATTGAATGCTTTGGCTTTCAAAAAAACAAACACAAATATGTGAGTAATCTCTTCTATTTAGCATTGGGTGCAAGAAAAAATCAGTACTGATGCATGGAGTTGTATGTTTGGTACATGAAAATGACTCAATACTAATAGTTCGGAAAATTTAGAGTGTTTGTTCCTGTATCACCGTTGCCACTGGGCTCACCTCTTAAAATGATTTTGCAAAAAAATGAATTGTCAGATGTAATGAATTCTATAACATGAGAAATTCAACGCAGCCTAAGGGACTCTACAACATTTGATTGCTATCATTTTGTATGAAAGCATGAATGAATTTAAAACAATTGTTTCCCTTTGTAGTAGAATGAGGTATCTTTTGATAGTATTTCTAGATTTCCGATGCAAATAATATTGTTGGAGATATATATGCTCGAAATTTCTTCTTTGAACTACTTTCAAAGTAAGGTGGGATCAAAGCGTTGAAAGTGTAGATCAAAACCATCAGATACTCACATATAAAAATATATAGCTATTTATGTATGTATTTTAATCATGAGTTCAAAGGAAGATTATAAACACAATCATCCTGATTTCATTACTGACAAAGCAAACACTTTAAATCAGTGTCCAAGCATCATCATGATGAGGACAGTTGACTGTAAGAACTGAAAGATGTTTCACTTTGTGTTAAAATAATACACCCCTTCCCACCAAATGCTGAAAATATTAAAATAGCTTCAACTAGAAAAACTTTTACCCTAAAAATAGAATGATTACCAAAACTGTTGATAGAAAGAATAGCTATTTCAGGTGAAATAAATAACTTTTCAGTGCTGCTATTTTTCTTCTCTATATGAATTGTAATGTTGAAGATACAATAGATTGCACAGAAGGGCTCAATTTCTATGGTTACATTACTTTTCTAGAGTTCGTACATTTTGGACTTTATTTAAATGAGGACTTTTAAAGTATTGTTCTATTAGGAAGTGAGGCTGTGTGAAAAGTTGTAGGTATCAAATTCTACTGGTTATTTGCTCTGTACCTGATTATTTTTAAGTTTTTGGAGACTTTGTGTTCCATGGTGGATGCCTGAATCTAGTGTACCAGAAAGCTTCCATTATTTCAGTATATTAATGGTACATGTCTCTGGTTTGCTTCCTATACTTAAAAAGCAATTCAATTTCTGTGGATTCTGCATTTCTTTCTAATTTTATGTATCAAATTAATCACAGATAGCTTTCAGCAAGTTAACAAAAGTTCTGCCTTGGCTAATAAAACTCACTCGTTTTCTTGGAAGTTTTTGTTTTAATACGATACAATTAAATATTATTCATATAAACAATCATAAATTAGAAAACTGATGTCCTGGTCTCATAATTTTTTTTCCCCCGATTTTTACAAAATGTTATTATTGGAACAAAGTCTCTAAATGTTATTGATGGTTTCATTACAAAAAGTGGTTAACAATAGCATGCATTTGTATTACTTATTCTTTTACTAATGATTTTCAAAATATCCATTCTAGCTATTTATATTGCTGTTCTAACCTGACATTTGTTCACACTTATTTCATTAGTTATCATGTTTACTGTATTAATACCAGTTTATCAAATCCAGTCTAAATTTCAACATAATTGCAATGGGGACAGTTCTCACCATGTTCTTCATTCGCAATGAAGAAATATTTCCTGCTTATTTTTGTATAAAATGACAAGAGGTCTATGGAATCTTGACCATTGAGACACTCTCATGTGATGAAGTTTTTTTGCGGGTATTATTTACAAAGTTTGCTGCGATATAAATGTCCACCAATGTACATCTGACTTGAAACAACACCCAAAACATTATTAGTAGATAGGGTGGTAATTAAATCAGCTATTATGTGCTGAAGTATAGCTGTTGGTATGGAAATAATTCAAAGCAGTGGTAAACTAAGCCTTAAGAAAATATTTTGCCAGGTTTGGTTTTACAAATTGGGAACTAGAGCAATGGAAAAATACCAGTGATGGTCACAGGCTGCAGAAGATCTACATGTGTGGCAGGAGCAGAATGGGAGAAGAGCATCCATCTCCTCATCTTCCTCTGTGGCTTGTGCTTTCTCACTACTAAGTATATTTTTATGGTTTATGGCTAAGGACATGTTTGTCACGTTTTTGGATAGTAATGATTCAGAAGACTAAGTGTTACATGCAAGTAATAAGATGACACAGGACCTAGTTCCAAAGCTTGTATGTAGGTAATACAAGAGAAAGACAGAACTGAAGTTTAGGCTGCATGGTGTGATGCAGGCAGTTTTTTCTCTGCAGGACATACACGAATATCTTACATGACAAAAAAATTTTAACTCTTCATTTCTATCCTTGACCATGTTTCACCACTTGTGATATATCTTTTTGCATAGTTGTGTCCAAAATCAAGTCACCGTCAGTCTCTGTTTAAGGAAATAATATTCTCCTTCCAATTTTTTTTTTTTTCATTTTACTATTCCCCTCTCCATAATGTAATAAGTAATAAGCAGTTATTGCTGCTATCCCAGTGTCAAGGGTACATTGCTGCAAACTGCTGAAAGGGCAAAAAACCAGATGTTGCTTAGTCCTCTCTTTTCTCCTGTTTCTAGGTACTTGGTCCTGCCTCCTCTCTTGTGCCAGCACTGATATCAAATTGATCCTCTTGTGAGCTTTATCAGCTTGCAGTTTTCTTTGCTGAGCTCATCAGGTGTTTTGGCTCATGGAGGAATCTAATGAGTGCCAAAGCTATTGCAAATTAAAGACTGGAAGCGTGTCATTGGGCAGAGGAGGGATTAGACGGTGTAGGAACAGGACCTCTTCCAAGTGGTTACTCAGTTGCCTTATGCCTCCCTTAAAAATGCAGTCTGAAATGTCTGGTCAGGAATTAAGCTGATGTTAAATGTCATAAAAAGAAAAGCAAGACAGCTGGTGCCAAATTATCTAACAGAGTAAGTAGGTGCATGAGGCAGCAGATATGTGTAGACAAGGAAGCGCAAGATGAGCGACATGAAGTTGCTGCCTGCCCTCTGCAAGTCAGCAAACTCCCTGTTGGCAAAAGGAAGTTGAAAGTAGAAGAGTGGGGAAACTTTTCTCATTTTCAGAAAGCAACTCTCTTCAGATTGATGGAGTACAAGGAAGAAGCAATAGAAGGAAACATTACTTTTAGTTATATACGTGTCAGAAATTAACTGTTTTCCAAGTAAGGAATTTGGATTTTTTTTTTCCATACTACAACGTGGACTGTACAGGCACATATGTGGTTTTTGGGTCACTTTGCCATAAAATTATGCCCAGAGACACTCTAAACTGAATCTTGAACTTGTAAAACAAACAACTGAAGCAAACAATGCTTCACCACAAATAAACAAAACCAAAATGAACTCACATCAGTGTTAAGCCTGAACCTATGTTTTTCAAGTATCTCACTGTAACACTAGCTATTCATTTAAACTTATGAAAATCTCGTGATCGTTATACATTCAAAGTGATCTTAAGGCATTTCTAGTACTTAGGATCTGATATTTATCTAGAATAAACTAGGCTATTACCACTGGAAGCCATCGCTTCTAATTTAGAGTTGTTGTCTTTGGAGGGAGGGTTGTAGGTTGTTAGTAAAATAAAGAAGAGCTGTTGCTCTGTGTAGCATTAGTGTCTTCCTGGTATCAGGGCACAATCTCCTTGAATTTGCAAACTCTGAAGAAAGAACGGAAGTCTAAACTAGAGACTCTAAACTAGAACTTTCAGTTTTTATTTTGTCCAATGTTTTAGATGTCTCATTCTATTTTATCATCATCAATTTGGTCCAATACTGCTTTTTCATATGTGGTAGTGGTACTGGTCATTCTTGAGTGACTTAAGTAGCACACTCCACTGATGCAATGTGCCACTTATTATTCATCTCCAAGTTAAAAAAAAAAAAAAAAGCATTGAGGAAGAAATATTTTTAGAGATGATGTTGCTGAAAGTCTGACCACAGCCTTTGTAAAAATGTGGCTGTTTTCATCTCTGTAGTGTGTGAACAAGAGACACTCAACCCAGAGCAGTTCAGTATTCAGATCAGTCTCACGTTGCCTGGTGATTTCACTGCAAATGGCAGTGAGAGGTGCTTTGATGACTTTTGTTCTCTGCTGCATAAGCCAAGTGTTCACTAAAGGAAAGTATCATTTGCTGTGCCCTTTCAGATCATGTTGACTGCTCTTCACCTCCTGTCAGGACTCTGTGAAAGAAATATGTCAGTGAAACAGGGAACTTTTTTGAATTTTGGTTTAGTTTTGGTGGTTGGAGGTGGTGCTGCATGCACATGTTGCTCCTTGATAATAGCTTGTATTTGCAGAGCAACATCAGTCTCATGGGTGTTTTCTTGATGTCCTTCATCTGTCTTTAATGCATGCAGTTTTTTGAGAGATTCCTACAACAATTTTTCTGGGTTCAGAATAAATTTCCTTTGTCAGTTGAGAAGTTCAATAATGTGCCAATAAGTTGGATTTCTCTTCAAAACACCAGTATATGTTCTGAAAGAAAACTAATTTCAAAAAGAAACTGTGTCCCTTTATAGCCAGACCTGTAACACCAACAAGAACTTGGGGCAAGAAAAAAATTCTAAGAAGTCCACCATATATGCAATGAACCCTTTTTCCATTCCAAATACTTTGTTTCAGAATTATTACAACACGCTCCTTTTCTTTACCTGAACTTAAACACCCAGAAGCTGAGAGGTGGGTCTAAAGTAGATCAATGGCCATTATTTCAGCGTTTTATGGAGTGTGGGTTTGGCTATGTAAAATATTTGGCCTTATTTACATGTGGTATGAATTCTTATCTGTATTTTGACACCCACTAAGTGGGTGTGTCCAGTGATATTCAGATGTTCCTTTTGTAGTTGTTGTACCATCATTTGCCTAGCCAAGTAGTATGTCGGAATGTGTTTGTCTATAATTGCACTAAATGCAGAAAGCTGTCAGCCTCTATTTCATGCAGGTTTACTGAAACAGGAGGCTCAGCATGGTTTGTGTTTCAACAGCTTCCAAAATGTGGCCTACAAGCTGTGGTTTTCCCCCAACCCATTTTTTTCTTTACTGGTATCGCTTTGGCATCTAAAATTGCCTTGCTATGACAGGTTTCTTTTTCAGTGTGTCAGTAGAGTTTAGTTGAGTTATTTTTCTATAGAAAAACTCATATACAATATTTTAAATGCGAGTACTGAATTAATGTATAAAGGAATTTACTTTTCTAAAATGGTTTTGCCTTTTAGGAAAGGAAGAGTTGACATGCCGTGCTCTTACCTGTTTATGCTTTTATGTGTGAATAAAAATGTTTTAAGAGCAGTTTAACTAAATAAGCTTAATATGCCTGTGACAGAACCTGTGGCAGCCAGAAGCTTTAGGTTGTACCTGTTTATTCCTTTTCTATATAGTGAGCACCCTAAAAAAGGTAATAGGGCTTTTAAGCTGAAAGCCATATTTTATTAGAATGTAAACTGGAATAACTAACTCTCTAAACAGAAATCTTGAAGTGATATGAGAGACTTGGAATAAAATGAGTTTATAAACAATTCTCTGTCCATCAGTTCCTTTCTTGCAGAAAGCTCCAAGCTGTGTTTCAGGCTCTGCTGCCTTTCTGGTCCAGAGGTTTCCCTGGTCTCTGCCACTTGCCAGCCCAGCCTGTCTCAGCAGTTTTCTGGGCTCTGCAATGCTTCAGACTTCTGGCTGATGACCATCGTCCTTCCCACATTCTGCCTTGCCCTGTGCTCCACTTCTCCTCACTCCAGCTTGCTCCTGTGCTCCCCAGGAATGGCTCTTCCACACCACACACAAGGTCTTGCCACTCTTAGTTCTTCTGAGTGCAGTGTATAAATTAAAAACAACCAAATAGTCTGTCATGGTGGATCAATTTAGGTGTAAATGCTCATATAGAATAATACCAGGTCATTACTGATAAGCTGCAAGTGTAATGACAGAGTGGCCAAGGTCTCTAGGGCTTGGTCAAAGGAACATGTCTGAGCCATTCACTGAGGTGCACCAAAAGGAGATGGCTAGGCTCTGGTACAGGCTGCTCAGTGTTGGTACCAGGGAGCCTTGTTCGCGCTTGCCATGGAGTTTCTTTCCTCACTTAAAACATTAGCAGCCTGGGCATGATACCACCCACATTGTCTTGTTTTTTGGGTGCCCTTATGGGCGACTGGAGAAGAACAATGATGAAGGCCTTCAAAGGGAATGTGGATGCCCTGCTGACCATTAGCTTTGATGTGAATCCCTCCTTCCTCTGCTGCCACTTTTCAGCTCTAACCTGGCAGTGAAGGTTATTTCTCACTTGGAGCTACTGTCAGGAGAGGGGAAACTAGAATCTTTGATGTCAGTAATTTGGTTTTATTTTGCGTTTCCTTAGTTTTATAATGTATGCTTGAACTCAGCCTCTCGGTAATGCTTGCAGATAGCCATCCTTTTTATTTAAAAGAAAGTTCTAAAGCTTCTGTAGACAGCTCAGAATACACTCAGAAGGGTGCCAGTTTTAAAGCACTTAGCAGTATAGGAAGACTGTAAAGGTTTTAGAATGATACAGCCATGAGAAACTCCTCAGAAGAAGAGCACCCTGAGCTATCGTGTCATGGAGGCCACGGTTGAACTTGAAAGTTATAGGAATTGTGCTTTCCATTATGGGTTCCAGGACAGTAAAAGCAAATTACTTTAAAGACAGATTTTGGGAAACAAACACAAGTTGTGAAAATTAGAAGTGTAGAAGGTCAAAATGCCAAACACTTAGTGGAAAGAGAACACTTTTCTTGTAAGATTTGTTTCAAAATTACATACTTCTGTTTCTTATTCAGTCTTTCAAAGGTACCATACTTGAACACTCCTTTGCTCTTTTCTCCCGTGTTTCTTTTTCTTAGCTGCCTTTTATGCTTGGAAATCCTTATGTGAACTCCATACAGTAGTACTTCCTTTTGTTTCAATCCCTACCTCAGAAGGCATTGGAGTGGTAAGTAATTTAACTTGTTTTGAAATAAATGCATTTAAAGAAGATTAGAGAAACATCAGTTTGTGAAACACTAGTATTCTGCATGTGCAATCAGGTTGTCCTCATACTCATTCTGCTCCATTTTGTCTTTTGTGTTTATATGTGCTGTATATGTATTATATATGCTACATATATGATTTTTTGCATTACTTGTAAGTTGTTATAGACTTTGTACTGACCTGGCAAATATAGGGTTTCTGAATTTGCCTGAGTTGTTCTCTGCTTAGAGAATGTCAGTGCTTATTTTTTCAGTATTCCATGGTGTTGTCATAAACAATTTTTATGTTTGGTCCTATTTTCATGAATGTTTTGGATGGTCCAAAAAGCACACAGGATGTGAAGATAGGGTTAGTCTTTCTAAAGGAAACTTTTCAAAAGTACTTGGAGAACAGAATAAGACAGAAAGGCAAGTGTCTCAGCATGGTCAGTTTAGATGTGTTTCCATTATGAGTGCAGGAAGCAATAAACTCTTTAGTACAAGAAAATCTAGTTCTTAGGCAAAAAAACGAAGGCAAGACTCTCATCTTAGTGCCTCACCTTGGTGGTGCAGGATCAAATAATCAAAAATGACTGACTTGGAGAGAATTTTTAGTTTTCCCTCACTGGTTAGTAACTTGGGGCCTTTGAAGATTTTTCTCAATCAGTTATTTCCTTTTGATTCCAAATTTGAGCATTTTCACTTTTATACAACTGTTCAAGCCTTTGTAAAATATTGTTCAACTTGATGGTTTGATGAATCCACATGGCAGTTGCTTCCTCCAGTTTAATTAGTCTAATTCCACTCTTATCACTCATCTTATCACTTATCACTTTGGTATCTCACACTCACTGTATAGTTTCATGGATTGATGGTTGACTTTCTATCTTAATCCATGGCTGTGATTCAAATTGTAAGTACCCTTAAATGTACGGTAGAGAGACTGGAACTTCGCAAAAATTTAGTTTTGAAAGGATGGATAGCGCAAGTGAGGAGGGGAAAGATAAATCAGTAATTAAACAGTGGCTGTATGTATATTTCCAATTGAGGCTGCACGTCTGTGTGATACTCTTAAAATCTCATGTTTGCAATACAGTGGCTTTAGGAGTGTCACCAGCCCCAGACTTGTTTTGGAACAAGTCCTCTGACGGCAGAATTTTCTCTGAGTAGGTAGAAGGAGACAGAGCTCCCAACAAGAAAATAAAGTGAGAAATGGGAACAGATCACTTGCCCTTCCAGTTCTGTGAACTGTTGAACTTGTGGTTGTTAAAGACTACCGCGGCTCAGTTCTTGCTCCAAAAGTCAGCTACCTGTTATTTAGGCCCAATTCAGGTACAGGACCTGAACCATAACATTGTAGGTTCTCCACAAGCTTGACTTTTGGAGAGAATCAGCTGAACCTGTGGGACTTTGGCATTGCCCATCATATACAGCTTAAATAACCTTGGGGCCTTTTGCCTCTGTTAGACAATTGCATATTACTTTTAACATACCTGTAGCCAAGCTGTGTCAAGGAATAAACTTTTACCTGTGCCTTTACTGCTTAGAAAGTTGTGTGTTGTGGTTTTTTTTTTTGTTTGTTTGTTTTTGTTTTGTTTTGTTTTTTACTGCATGGATGGGAACTTTTGTCAGTTAGACTAATAATACAAAATGCACTGAAAACAAAGAACATTAATTTTATCACTATCCACAAAGTCCCTTTTTAGTTGAATATAATAGTTCAAATTGGGTTAATCCAGTACAAACTGGTGGAGAGTTAATTACTATCTTATATTTTACCGTGGAAACAAGACACATTTACGTGCATTGTCATCCAAAATAAAGGTGCCTAGTTAGAAATTCAGATGTTCTGTGTGAAGAAAGTTTGGCTGATTATTGATACATGAAGGGGTATATTTGTGTGGTGAACTATCTCATGCATAAAACAGGAAAAAAAAAACTTGGAAATGGAGGAGGTGTATTTTATACAACCTGAGCAGATGCGAGTTTTGTTGTTCTTAGGCAAATTTTTGGAACAGTATGAATGAAGTTGCAATGCCATGAGAGGTAGTTGTCTCAGTTCACTTCTCCTGTGCCTAAAGGAGCAGAATTTGATATGTTCTTGTAAACAAGTATTTTGTACCACACATCTGATTCAAACTTCAGTCTCTGTTTCTAACAGATACAAACCACAAGACTCTGAATTTTGGATTAGAGTATGTAGGAGTTATGACTGCGTATAGGATTGATTTTGTAGAAGTTAATTTTGTGCTCTTCTCAGGGATTTACCCTGATAATTTCTATGGAATTTCATAAAATCCCATCTTGTCGTATTGGTACAACTCTACCTCCTCTTCAGTCTTATGAAACTTTGCCAATATGATAGAAGTCACTGACAGTCTAGAAAGATGTTTGATTATTTTAAAATACTTCAGTTATCCAGACCTGCTGACTTTCAAAATGTCAGGCTTTAGAAGCTGCTAGCTAATGTTCTCCTGAATTAATACAAGAATCATTCCCTGAGGCATCCTGCTTTGTCTCTGAAGCATACAGCAGAAATATTTATTGAAGACTTATGTCTGTTGTGGATTACAATTAATCATAATATTGCTACCATATTTTAACAGAACACTCTTGTCATTTGGGTTCTTTTTGCTACTAAATTCATAAAAGCTCTTCTGTTTTAACAGTACGGTTGAATTTTTATTTGGACATAGCCTGTAAGTACTTTTGAAACGTGCCTTCCAAACAGTGTTGTTACCCCACCACAAAACATAATGTAGAAAAGAAAATGACTATTGAAGAGATTAGAGGTAGGATTTGAAAGAAGAGGTGGTTTGGCACATAAAACTGAGACATCTGGAAGCATAAGAGGCAGAAGGTAAACATGTCTGTGGTTCATATTTGTTGTGCATCATGTTTCTTGGCATGGCTTGGAATGCAGTGCAAATCAAAACTGTGATTTTCTAGAAATAAATAGGGAGCAAACACTTTCAGGTTATGTATTGCTGGCTGATCATTTGATGTTTTTACTCTAAATGTATACAGACCCCAGCATTTTTAATGACTCTGAGCAGAAAACTGGTGCTGGTCAACACTAACACTCACTGGTTCTAGGACGAGACCATAAAGAAGCAGATTAGGCTGTCTGCCTTTTATGACACTCCACCTCCAGTTCTGTTGTGCAGGATGATTAGATATATGTCAGTCTAATGTATTCTTTTTCTCAGTTTTGCTGACAGGCATGGCATTATTTCATTTAAAAACTTGTCATAAGGACTATCAGTGTTTCCAAGCACTCAGGCTCTAAGATAACATGATTTCTGTGTTGTCAGATGGATTGCACATTACAGATTTGCACTGGGCATACTATGCAGCTGAGAAAGTGCAGTAATACGAAAAAATATTAATACTAGACCTTGTCTAATAACTAAATTTGTTAGATATTCAGTGTTCTCAACTTAGGACCTAGATTTGCATAGGAGTCCTTTACAATCATCATGCTTTCTACACTGTTAAAGGACTTATTAATCATGTCATGTATTCTCATGATTTTTAATAAATTGTGATTGATACAGCTTGGGTACCAGAGTGAACATAGGATGATTAATTATGTCTGATTTTTTTTTTTCCTTTATGATTAAGGTGTTTAAGATGATACAGTAAAGCAATGACTGAATTTTGTCCCATTTGTCATTTATAACTCCCTCTCTTAAAGCTCTGTTAACATTATTTTATCTGCGGTGTCTTTAGAACAAACAAGAGCAGTAAATTATTTTAGAGAATGTCTTCGGACATGCAGTTGCATCTCTTTCTCTTAACTTTGCATAAAATGCTTATAAAAATATGGTAGATCTCATATTTTGTGGGTTCTTTTGACATTTATGTGCAGTGAAATGTGAGGTGAAAGGGTTTTTACCACATTTTCATTTGGTGAGTGTACAGCCAGCCCAGCACGGTGATTGCAGAGTGAATTTATTTGCACCTATTGCAGTCGCTTACCTTGGGCCTGGGTCAACCTTGTGTTTGCAGAATTGCAACACTGGGTCACATAACTGACAACATAAGCTGTTTCAGATGGTTGCAGTTTGTAGCAGAGTTCATTAGTATGAGTGATGCACTCTTGAGAACAAAAGACATACGAGGTATGACTTGTTTGCAGTATGTTTCGTGCTTGCAGAATATGGAAGTTGAGGCCCAGTGAACCAGATGCATAGGAAGGTTTCTAAAAGATAGTGCTGCAAACTTTAGCTGTTTTGCCTCACTTCAGGTTTTAGGAATATCTTTATGTATTAAAAAACGTTTAAATTATTAAAATGTTTTACTGAATGAATCCGCAGTAACTTACTCAAGTACTTCAGCATGCAACTACTTTCTGAGCACTTAAGCACAAGCTTCAAATTAGGTATTGGCTGGATCAGGTCAATAGTGAAAAATAAGGCCAGTTTTCCTGCTAAATAATTAGTATGGAAATAATTACAAGCTTTATATGCAATGTATGTTAAAAATATATAAAATGACTGGACTAGAAAATCTGTTTAGAAAGTTTTCTAAAACTAGAGCTTTGTTTTATTAGCTACTCAATATGCAGTGTTTCCATTTCAACAAAACATTGGAGCTTAGTTTGCACTGAGATCTTTTGGCAGTCTGAAACCCTTCTTTTCTATGGAGCATTATTACTTTCTTAGGTCTTAAAGAAAGAAAAATCAGTCTGTAACAGATAATGCTTGTCAGTGCTAATGAACCCTTAATATAATGCAAGTATCTTGACTGTACAAACAAACAAAACAAAGTTTGATATGACAGTGTATAAACCAGTCAATGTCCTTTGGTTTTCCTATATCTTCTTAAAGTGTCTTGTCACCCACTGCAGCCTTCAAAAAATATTTTGTGCTGGCCACTGGCATTACAAGACCTTGAGGATGACAGTTACACTCCTATGTTCTGTCACTTGTGCCTTCAGTTCACCGCCAAAGGCGTTTCATATTATAGTACGGATGAGTTTGAAAGCTGAGTTACTTTTTGTGCGAACATTAAAAAAAAAAGCAAACAACAAACAAACAAAAAAACCAACAAACCACAAAAAACCCAACCAAACAAAAAACTAAAACAACAAAACAAACAACAAAAAACCCCACCCCTCTCTTTCAGATTGTTTCTTCTGAATATGCATATTCAGGTGATAAAGGCACACAGTGAAACCTTTTTGTATTTTGAAACTTTTCATAAAGTCTTTGAAGAAATATTCCTTAGGGCTTAATTTTGCACTTTTTTTTCATAATTTTAATATTAAGCAGGGGTAGTGATCAAGTGATTTCTTCAGAAGCGGGAACACAAGCATCTTGGGGCTGTAACCATTCCTAAGTACTCTCCCAACTTCTACCTTCCACTGTTGGCAGCCTTTGAAACCCTGAGACTTTCAAATCAGTTTTTAATGAGTTATAGGTACTAAAAGACCAAACTCTTAATTCAGTGGCTCTCCCAGGATGCTGTACTGAATGACATGACCTTCTGCACTGCAGAAGTAACACTTCTGACACCATGGAATTTGCTGGGTTTTTTTAAAGTATACGCAGGCTGTTCTAAAATCATCCACCATCGTTAACTGTTTTCTTTCCTTGTTCAACCACGTGTTGTATGTAAGTTTATTTATATGTGTATATTTGTGGCCATCAGAAACAATGGGAAACATAAATATTCCAGCTTGCAAGTGCTTTGTGAGATGCATTTATTCATTCTTATTCTATCTTTTATGTCTGGAAGCAAAACAAAACTCCCCATCAAAAAAAAAAAAAAAAAAAAAAGAAACAAAACAAAGGCAACAAATATTTGAGAGTATTTTTTTTTAATAGCTTCTCTAAAGCTTTGTCCTACAGGTGTCTTGATTACCTTGTTGTTTTGGACGTGAGTGATGTAGATCAAAGGCCAGATCTGAGCCCTGCAGGCTGTGTGCAACAGATGCTGTTACAATGTTAAAGTGATAATTTATCACTGCTATGTGTTCTCTGCATTACAAACAAAGTAATTTCACTTCTGAACTGCATTAATTGATTGTTTGAGTCCTTTGCATCCTTCTTGGCCATTTCATCCTCTCATGTGGAAGTAGAGCCTGATCATCATGGGGAGCTAAATTCCAGGTGACGTCTGCTTAGAAAATTCCTAAAACCATCAAGTAGTGTTTGACTGAGAGTTTTCCACTACTGGATCTGTTTTGTTTCTGTGAAAGAGATGACAATGCAGTATATAAAACCCAAGCAAACAAACAAACAAACACCAAAAAAACCCCACACCACAATTAAAAAAAATCCTATCAAAACCCCTTCAGCACCTGTTGTGAAGTCATATTTGAGCTTTCTAAGGGAAGAAACATTATGCATGTCCTATGTTTTCATATTTTATCTTCCTGTGTTTCTCAGTCACAGTTCCAGTGAAATAAATTATTTTAAATTTCCCACTAGGATTTTATGGGTTTTGCTCAAAATATGTTTACATTTAAATTTGCAAGTTTTTTTTTTTTTTGAATTGCCTCAGTATTGAAAAGAAAGTTCCCCATTTTTTTAAGAAGAAGAGTTGAGATAATGATCACATTTAAGGAAAATTGTGAGATTTGATGTTGACCTTGAGTTTTAGAGTAGCAGGTATCCGATTCTGAAAACAAATGCCAGCTTTGATTTTGCTATTTAGGGCAAGTATTTTTTTCCTTAAATAATTGATTCCCATTCAAGTTTCATTACAGTTGTCTTTGAAAGATTGCAATAGGAAATGTTATGAACTTCACATAAAATATTTCTATTCACTCTGTAGTAGTTTGTTAGAAAAACTGCGGTGTTTACAAGGGGAGACATATCACTTTCATAGTTTATTCTGACTCATTGAGTTGCAAGAGCTTCATTACCGGGTGATGTTATTGCCAGCAGTCATTGGATGAGAAGACAAAATGGAAACTTGTAGAGTGGTAAATCTGGCAATTGCTTTATTTACCTGTAAATAAAATGAATTTCAGCCAAACACAATATTACCTTGCAGCAGTCTGCCTTCCTCTCCATACTGCGTGCATGCTAATCATTCTGTCTTACATTTTAGTTATTCCAGTTACTACAGATATATCAGCGAGTGAACGATAATTAGATATGGCTCAATAGCTCTAAAAAGATTTAAGTGGTTGTATAACTCTAGAAAAAGAGGCAGAATAAAATGCTTTGATATACTAGGATACATGCAATAAACATATATTAGTCTTACGAAAAGACATCCAGAAAGGATTCCAAGATACTATGGTGAAATGTGACATAAGCTTACAACAGTTACTGTTAGATCTTTTTTGTGGATGCTCTTAGACTATTTAATTTTCAGAGGCTCTGCACATGAGGAGTTAATGGTCAGTAGCTACATTTCTATAAATTCTCACTCTAGCATGTTGTATACGTCTGTCTACTTATTGCTCTCCTTATACTTTGAAACTAACTTGGATATATATCAGGTAGTCCTTTGTTTTAGCTGATACTGTTGTCTAAAAAGACTATTGCTTTTGTTGACCGATTGGCTAACAGAGCAAGGACTGTGCTTATGGTGTGGTGAGTGGCATTTGGATAAAGTCCCTGATCCTGAGCTGCTGTGCTACGTGGAGGTAGGTTTCTCTACTACCTCGGTTAGGCTGAGGACCAAGCCCTTAGAAAGTACTTGAAAATCACCGACATCAAGTTTCTCAACAGGATGTTATAATGTCTTATGTTCTGCAGGATACCACCTTCCCTGGGTTCTTCTGTCTGCCAAGATAATTTCTCACAAAAGGTGAAATGCAGGAGTATGTTCAAGTGAGTATAAGAAATGACAGTAACAGAGATGTTAAGGAGAATTTAGAGCTTTAAAAACTCTTTTATCAAGGGCAAATCTGTCAGTATGAAAAATTTGTTACATATACAGTGGGTTATACAGTACCTGGTAGATTATTTTGTTGTAGTTAGTTTTCTTCTTTCAAACTTGAATATTACAATTAGGAGGCAAGGGTGAAGAAAAATCACCTCATGCCACACACCAGGGAGCATACAGAAGTTCTTAGCAGGGAATTAAATCAGTGAAAAGCTAAAGAAGGCCTTTAGTTTGTGCAGAAGATTAATAGTGTTGGTTGGGTAATAGTGAGGAAACTCCAGTTTGGTGTATTTGCTTTCATGAGGGAATGCTGAATCACTTCATTTACAGGTCATTTTTAGGATCCACTGGACTGTGTTGCAGTAAGGTAAAACTGACATAAGGCCTAGGTTCATTTTTAAAGTGCAATTGCATGTTTCTGTTTTAATGCTAAGGCATTAAGTCTCAGACCAAAAAGTGTTTAGTATAAAGATGAAATAAAAGCTTTTTTAATATACAGGTACAGCAGAGAGACTTCTGTTTTAGTCTATAATATGTGTCCTTCACATTAAATCCTATTTTTCACATAATATAATAACAATACTGTGGTTGCCAGTGATTAGTATTATAAAATGTGCAGTGAGATAAATGTTGTTATTATGGAAATCCTATTAGCAAGTCCCTATGTACTGTGTGTGTAGCACAGATTTATTAACATACCCTTCTGTAGTTACTTTCTTGAAAACAGTTTTACCACCTATGAAAGACTATGCAATAATGCCATTAATAAACGTATCTAATTGCAGTATATAACTGTGAAAGCCTGAATGGCTTGGAATGGATTTGAAGAGAAGTGGGATTATTGCACTGGCATATATTGAACAACATGTATTGTACATCCCTAATTTTTTGTACTACTGTATGTCAAGAGAGAGAACGTTAAGAATATAGTCAGGTGGCTAATGAAAAAAGCAAACCTTTTTATAAAGAGCTGTCAGTAGATGGCAATGTGACTATTTCATACACTTCTTATTCCATATGAGGCTTACGACTTGTAATCATCTGCCTTTGCTGCTTAAATTACTATAATTTTTTTTAAAAGCTCTAAGAACCCTTTAAAACTATTCTTTAAATAATTGATAGTTACAAATGGGAATCTTAGGCCAGAATCTCCAAAAGTGATCAAAGTTGGTTTAATTTTCCAGTGGTCGGGGTTGAATAAAAACAATGTTGCATAACGTGCCATCAGTAAGTAGATTACTGCACTTCTGTCTCATGTTGCTGCAGATTCAGTAAACGCATGTTTTATTGATAGCTAGACACTTTGGCCATAACTTATCCAAAAGCGTGGTGCTTATAATGAGCACCAGTAGGAATAACAAAAATAAACATGTTCTTGTGCTGTCAACAATACATATAGCGTAAGGCTTACCGGGGTCTCTTATTTTCTGTTTTTCCTCTTCACAGTGAATCTAGCCAGGGACAAATAAAGTTTTGGAATGACAACTTCATCATCTGGTATTAGAGCAGACATAATGGTTGTATCAAGTATCAACAACTACAACACAAATGTAGATGTTTACTTGTTGCTGTTGTTAATATTTCATGTGACAGTAGCACAGAGAAACATAGTATGTTAGTTATACAGCAAACTACTTTGAAAAAATGTAGCAATGTGTTCCTGTTTAGAACCCATTGGTTTTAAACAGCAGCATGCATTTCAAGGGCCAGATTTTCCACGGTTTATTATGTTCTGAAGCACTGGGCACATACTGGTGTTTAGTAAAGTACCTCAGAAGTTTGATGTCTACTTCCTTTTGATTTTTTTTTTTTAATAAATCTGTCTGCAAATACCTGAATCATAGACAAAAAATTTTACCTTTGGTCACTGCCTTTAATAGGACTTGACTTAGGAACAATTCGTCTTCATTACCATGGTCTCATTTATAAACCATCTTGTTCCTGTCTTAGCTCATAGTACCCACATATCTGAGTCAAGAGGCTGTTGAGTTTTATCAGTCTATAATGTTCTCTACCATTGTGGGTCTGCATTATCAAATATGTGTTGAAGGCTTGGAAAGATACAGAGCTGGCTGTACCTATTCTACATTTCACATTCAAGTAGATTGTTATAGTATTGACTCTGAATATCTAGGTCTCTCAGGAAGTTGCAAGTAAACCTGGCTACCCAGCTTACTGGTATGTTTTTTCTTTTTTCTTTTTTTTTTTTTCCTGTTGGGTTTTCCAAAGCTGTGTGTAAATGAGGCCTCTTTATACTCAAACTGTCTGTGCTGTCTAAAGACTACTCACTGTGCCTCACACCCAGCTTGACCTTTACTTTTGAAATGCAAAAAGGTGAAACAGTTCACAGTTTATACCCAGGCTTGTGCCTGGCAACCAGATGCACTGGGGGTGGCAAACAGACCACTGAGAGCTGAAAATGGACTACTTAGTGAGTGGGGTGAGAGAGACACCCCAGAGCTCAAGAAAGATTCATTCTCATGTGATTTGTACTACTGGCTGTCTATATAGGGTGGTGCAACATACAGCTGATTGCAAAGGGTCCTTAAAAGTCTCTGCAAAGTTCCTGGTAGCAGGGATGTGACTAATGGTGGAGTGGGCACAGCTGCCCACCCTGAGGGGCCTCTCTGGTGTAGGTTCTTGCCAGATGAAGAGAATTTGATGTGCTTGTCTGGCAGGTGCAGGAGAAACTCACAGGTCTCACCATGGCCCTCACAATTATCAAAACAGCCAGGCTGCTCCAGGCAGAAGTTTGTGCTGTGGGGGCAACCATCGAGAAGGAAGTGTTCTCAGCTTTTGAAGCAAGCAGTTCTGGCTGGTGTTTGCAGTGGGAAATTGAACCATTCTTCGATCTCTTAAAGAAATTAATCCTTTCACTGTGAGCCTAATGCTGTAAACTGTTGTTTTCAGCTCCATGCTTCTATTAGCTAGGCTTTAGTGGTTTGTTTCTAGGGGAGGAGAAAGTGCTTATATTTGTCAGGCGTTTCTTTGGAGTGTCCCTAGTCATTTGTGGTGAGCGTATCCTCTCTTCCTAAACACAGCAGAAATGAAAAATAATAGACAGTTTTCTTACTTCAGACTTCTAAACCTATTTTTCTATTCAGTCCTGCATCCAAGGAGATCTGTTTCTATTCTCAAGGCCAAGCCTACAACTGTTTTTCTGGCTTCCTGGTGGTTTTCTCCCTACATGTACCAACACATCTACCTCCTGTCAATAGAGGACCCCACGTTTTCAATCAATCCCCTGGGCCTTCCCACATGGCTTTCTGTTGTTTCAGCTGTTTTACTCTATTAAAGATCTTAATTCCTCTGAACAAAGGGCTGCTAGCACTCACATCAGCTTGCAAAGTCTATGATTTCCCATGGATCAGAGGCACACTTGCTGGCAATCATTAACACCTTCTAGCATAACAATGCTCTGCAGCAGCGTGAGGCATGGAAACCTCAGGCTCTGATTTAAGAGCCCTTCTGCAGCGAAAGCATCTGCCAGGATTCCTGCCCAACCTCCCTGTTCTGGATGGTTGTGCAAGGGATAGGAAATCTTAAAAGACCTTTGAGTGGTTAGAAGGTTATTTGTTCAGGACTTCTGTTTCCTGCTGCCTGCTAGTTAAATCACATATTAAATACATGTTTTAAATCCTCCCTGTGCTCAAATTCCCACGAGATGGAAAGTTTTTCTTTTTCTCTGGCTTTCTGTAAATAGGTTTGAAAGTATAAAATATTCTTGGTCGTATTCATATATAACTTTCCTACATATATGGCTGTGTCTTTAAATCTCTGCATACAGAATTGCTGTCTGTCAAAGTCACTTAAAATGAGAATTCCTGTCATATAAAATGACACATTTCTGATTAGCCTTACATGTGGAATTTGAAAAGAGTTACAGATTATCAGCCTTTACAATACAAACGTTGCTTACTGCTTAAATCACATGAAATATTCCAGTACCATACCAGTGGTTTTATACAGTCTGTTTTTTGCTGTCCTTAACAAATTTGAAGAATTTTAAAATGTGGTACTTTATTAGTCCCCATTAAATTTCTTCATATTCAGTCATGCCAGCTATTTTATTTTGCTATAGATGTCCCTAGTGGAACATTAAAAAAAGGACCCAATGACCCTGCTTCCTTAACACTCTTCTGAGAGCAATCATTGTGAGATTAATGAGAAGGGTGAAATTTAGCAGAATTATATATGATTTGGACTTTCTGAATGGTTGAACATGAACTCCTCCTAGATTGTTAGGAGCTGAATGCTGTGTCTTATGTCATTCCACAGCAGATTTTTGTTTTAAGTGGCATGATTAATGTCATGAAGCATTAATTATTATCCATACTTTGGGAAAGGCAAGGTGCTAAAAAATAGACAGTTTTAAAAAACAAACATTTACTTGGACTTTCCCTTATCTCTCAGTGAAGTTGGGTGAAACATAGTGTATTTTCATTCTTATTTGCATAGAAATTCTAGCAATAAATTTAACCTGAAAATTTTTATTTCCATTATTGACCAGTGTAGTCTTAGACTCAATGCATAGCAGTCATTAGTGGCTGTGATGTGCTCACCAAAAACCTGATAGGTAGGAAAAGTTTTAATGTACCCTTTGTTTGTTGATGGTGAACTGATAAACATTGACACTCAGTCTTCCCCTAAGACACTTTCCCCCCGCCCCCTCCCCCCCGTGAGATGTATAATATTAAAAAGGGAAAGAAGTGGCTGGATTTTCTGTCATGAGAATTTTGCCCTTCTTCTGACAAGGTTTACCTTTCAGAGGAAGATATGAAATACTGTTTTGTAGACGGACTTGCTGAGGGTCTTCAATAAGGAGAAATGTGCATTACTTGCAATAGTATGTAGCATCATTTTGACAGGAAGTACCTGATAAAGTTAAAAGCTTGACTATTTTCAAGCAGAAAATTTAGATCAATAAAATTTCATTTTAATCCTGTAACACACTTTCGGGAGGATTTTCAATATTAAACTCAGGAGTTAATAACGTATATGGACCAAAATGGTATATTTTTGCAGCTCAGCTTTCTTTCAGCAATCATGGTAATTTTCCTGTGTATGTGCCTCTTTGTATTAAATTTGCAATAGTTCTACGTGATTTGAGAGGCTGGTCTGATGGTTGATTATTAGACAGATACACCTCTGGTTTTGCTGAACAGGGCTGTGAGGCTGGGTTTCTTTCAACATGAAAACCAGGCTGGGCAGAGAAGCGGGGTTGTCATCATGTGTTAGTGCAGCCTCACTAAGGATTCGAATGCAACTGGGTTGTAGACTCAGACTGAGGAAGACCTTTCATTTTTGTCATGTAGAGGTAGGCAGCTGAGGTCACATACAGAAGGCCACTTGCATTCATAAGTGGGTGCAGTACACATCTCAGGTTTGGTTCACTCTTCACCAATAGGCAAAAGTAAACATCATCTCAATAAAAAGGAATGGGTTCATTAGGGGGCCAAGAAACATTGAAGAGTAACCCCACCTCAGATACTTAAAAGTACCTTATAATGAGACAGTTCTAAGCTTTTGAACATCACTTATGCAGACAAAATAACTTTGTGCTTTGTGTTTGTAATGTTGAGATTTTAAAAACTGGATGCATTTGACACATTTAATTTAGTACTCTCATTAATTCCTTGCACTGAATGCCGATCATGCAGAAAATATTTAAATATGACACATTCTTTTTAATTACCATAAAACTGTATTACAGTAAAAACAAAATGCATGTTTAAAACATTCAAACAACATAAGCCAATTCATAGTTATACAAACACTGCAAAAATTGCATGCAGAAAAATGAGAATAACAAAAAGGCTTTCATTGGGAAATCACATTTTTTTTACTCTCGTGTTTCACCTGGGAGATTAAAGTTGCTTCTTTTTCAGAAACTGTCTGATTTTTATTTTGTCACAGGAAGGAATCAAATGATTCCCATTAATTTCAATATGCATTTTAGTTATTTGAAGTGGAGGGGCTTTTGTTTCCTTTAAACTAAAGATTTCAGTATTATCCGGTGTTTGAAGTTAGGGAGTGAGAGAGATGCTAATGGAAGGGGGGAAATATACAGCAAACCATATGCAAATATTAATGCATTTTCTTTGATCTTATATGAAAAATATTGTAGACTTCTGAGGACTAGAAATGTCACAGATAAAATCAGCACCCTTTCTAATGGTGAACGCTACTTTCATCACTTTCTTGATTTACCAGCACTCTGACTTAGGTCTCTCAGTTCTGAAACTAGATTTTATAATTTACATATTTAGTCCAACAGGCATTAGATCTTGCCACTTCCGCAGTTCCTTTTTAGTCTTTAGATCTATCACTTAATGGGGGAGAAGAGAGAGACAACATCTAAAGATACACTTAAAAGAGGAGTGGGAAAGCTTCACTTTTTATTATTAACTTGCCTCCTGTCAAGAGCTATTTCTAAGTCAGACCAAAGAGTAAATAGATCATATAGACCTCTTGTTACTTTTGTAGTCTTGGAGGAGCCTGGTATATTTTTCTTGGTGTTATGATTTCAAAGGATGCAGCTGGATATTCTCTTAAATGGCAATTCTCATTCTGGGGATTGCTTTCTTATTCAGCTGGGATCCACTTGATGTTATCCTGGCTCCTCTTTCATCCTTACTGTAGCTGAAAGGTTGTCCCCGTGTTCCTCTCCAGAGAAGTAACATTTGCAGATGCATGTTGGTATTTTATGGCAAGGATTAGGGGTGGAAGATGAGTCTGTGAATAAAAAGGTTACTTCTCTTAAAGTGTTACTAATTCTCAAAGGATCTTTTCCACCATTTGTAATGAAAAATATCTTGTTTGGAACTTACCAAGTTGTCAAAATTGTAACTTCTGAAGGAAAAGGGCTAAATTTCAAAAAGAAAACCAACCCAGACATCTGATTGTATGGCACGCCTTCAAGATTTTTGGTGGAGATGAACAAGTGGCAGCTGTCATTAGGGCCTATTAGTGCCCTGAGGACCTTGGAAACTGTGTGAAGGGAACAGGTTTTAAACACATCACTCTGCCCGCTATGCCCCAATCCTCACCCCTCTCAGGAAGCTCTGCACCAATTTACTCTCAGTTTTCAAGCAAGTAAGAGATACTTTGAAAAAAGTATTACGTAAACCAGTAATGTCAAGTGATGTTATCATCATCTTAGATGTCTACACTAAATGAGGGTGATGGGGGCTGTGAGAAGCGGTGAGCGGAGTCTGGTGGATGCATGACTGCCTGTACAAGCCTGTGCGTGATGTTCCTCACAAATTCAGTGTGTGAGCTGGTCTTCTGCTGTGCTACTGACGCATTATGTTTCTTTATGGGCTCTTTTTTTTACTCAAAGACATTCCATTGCTGTTCATAGATACTATGATTGTCATGGCAGCCTACTTTCAGCTCAGATGATACGTAACCTAATGTAGGAGAGGACATGAATTTTAATGGCAAATAATTTAGCTGATAAGGAGGATGACAAAACAAAAGCAGTAACAGTATTGAAAAGTAAGATGTATCTGTTAGGAAATTTGTTATGTTTGTTCTCAATAATAGGTGTGTAAAATTAGAAATCTTGCATTTTAAAGAAGCAGAAGCCAATATTTTGCTTCATTTTGTTCTCAGCCCATATAACAGAGCTAGCAGGAAAACACCTCTAACTCTCTTTGTTTGGAATAGGTAGAAATTGTATGGGGGAAGCCTGCCCTAAAGTTGACTACATTAGTTTGCCTGTCAAGACACGTTATATCAGTTGGGCAGAGAATAGAAACCAAAACCGGTATATTTTCAGAAAGTGTATCTGTGGAACTTTCTGCTCTGCATACTGTTACATAGAAATATGACCTGACGATTTCTCTAGCGCACTCTAAAGGAATATGCATGTTTTCTGCTTGGGGGGGTTACGTTGTAGCAGCCCTGTACGAGGGACTTTCATACTGCATGTAGTTGTAAAGAAGCCTTGATGCTTAAACTCAAAGGGCTTAATCTGCTAGTAATATTGATTTAAAGGGGTAATATAAATGTTTAGTGGTTGCAGGTTTGTGGGGATTTTGCTTTATATGAAGGCAGTTTATCTTCCAAAATTCAGAGGGAATAGATCTCTTTTTCTGATGCAGCGTTACTTCAATGAAGGCCTTTTTGTGCAGACAGTGTAGGACTTTTGTGTCTGTGGTATTTTTCATCCTAAAAGTATGCTTTTGAAAGAAAACATTTAAATAAGAATATAATGTCTAAAAGAACGATGGAGGTCATGGCTGGGTTCAGTATGAGTTGCATAAATAAATTGATGATACGAAAACCTCTTAGACTCCGATTTCACAATGGAAAATATAGATGCAGCAGTGATTGGCAAAACATAAAAATTCTTTCATCATTTTGTTCAGGCTCCTAAAGTCAAACAGCCTTCTATGTTACTGTATTCCTCTGAAAGAAGTTACCTAGTGTGTTTTGGTGCTCAGAAAATTTAACAGATCACCAATATTGAAGTTCTTTGAAGGCTTTCTATTTTTAAAGCATCTTGAATAATCCTCATTTTGTTAGGGTTTCCAAACTTTTTTATTGGGCTTTCTTATTTATGTTTGTGTTGTGGCCAACTGGATTAAATAGCATTGCAATGACCAATGGCTCCCTAATACAAAAGTGGTGTTGTGGTGCTGTTGTTTGTAGTGGTGTGGTTTGTGTTTGTTTGGGGTTTTTGTTTGTTTGGTTGGTTTTTTTTTCTCCTTTTTTTTTAATTGGAAACTGACAACAAATATCTGATGTTCATTTTTGGATGATAAAAAAATGCATTAGAAACTGCAACCTTTTTGAAACAGCCTTCAAAAGTTGTGAATTCTTTTGTAACTGATAGCTATTAATATTGAATCCTTCAGAATATAATTTCGTGTTTTCACATTAATTAATGAAAAAGCAATTTCTGAACCACATTGCTTGTTTAAGGGCTGTTGTTTGGTTGTGTTTGGGATGTGCATGGTTTGCATGATTCCCCCTGCCCTTTATTGTACAGCTCCTTTATTTGTGATCTGGTTTTGTTTTCTCAAAACAAACCTCTCAAACTTCAGCTACACATCCAGTTTTATTAGTACTAGTTCAACTAAACCTGACAATTTAGCTGTTGGTTCATCAAAAATTCAGCTTTGCACTCAAAAATAATATGTAAAACTGAACAGAATACTGCACTGATCTGGTAAGGTGCATGTTTGAGACGACTTTGTACATCAGTGCTGGAGAGTGAATTTTTAAGACATCTCGTGACATATGCAAAGATCACAATCATACTTGTGTTTCTGTGGGAAGTGACTGATGATTGTGTGAAAAAGAGGTGGGATTTTACATTTAATGTAATCATTGAAGGAAGAATAATCTTTTCCAATCATTAGTGTGTTTTGTCATTGTCCCCTATTCCACCCCCCAGTCTGTGCATGTCTCATCCTGCCTCCCTTCCGCCTTAGGAACAAGCTAGAAGCAGGAGCTCATGATGATACTGGTAGATCCTACTTCCATTCTCTGCTTTCTCAGGCTATTTGCACAATTACATTCTACATAAATTCTAACCGTTTGGGGTTGCAGTCGAGCTAGTTTACTTGGACAGAAGAGTAGTGGGTCATAGCTGAAGAACATGTCTTCAGGAAAAAAAACCCACAAAAATGTTTTTAATTTAATTGATGGTGTGCTAATTGCTGATCGTCTTGATCACACAAATGCATGAAAATGAAAAATGTAGTGAGACAGATCCTGTCACTGCACTAATCCTCTCAATTCTACCACTAAAGGCACAGACTACAGAATTTAGCCCATTGTTCTTCACTAGAATTTGGGACTCTTCAATTTGTGTCAAGCAAAAGCTTTATAATGTCTATAAACATCTCGGGACAATGAACTTCCTGTGGTGGGTTTGTCTGAGAAAGCCCCGGAGATATAGAGATGTCTATGGCACTAAAAAAACCTACCTATATCCCACTACCAACATTCCTGCCTTAAAGACATTGGAAAATATATGTTAGGAATATGTTTATTGTTGTTGTTTGGTCTTTTGTTTGTTTTTTTCTTAGATGGGAGTGTATGTTCAGTATTAGTTATCGAATCCAGATGCCTTGTAAAACCTACACAAAAAAGACATGTTGTGCTGCTTAGTTATTTCATCTGTGAGTTGCCTTGTGTTAAGAATTTAAATAATATCTTTCTGTTACTTTATGTAAAGTGGATTTTTTTGTATTAGAAAATGTAGACAAAGATTTAGAATGAATCCTGTAAAGGCATGTCTGTACGTTAAATTCTTGGAGAAGCTGGCTGAAGAGCAATATTAATGTGAGAAATATTTCCAGTAAGAAGCTGTATATGAGTAAAACAGACTCTGCAGGTTCTTCCAGCCTCCAGAACTACTTTTTTTTTTTTTTTTCGTCAGTTCTCCCACAACTAAGGCATTTCTGTCAGGTCATAACCACTTAAGAAACACCTCCGCACTTAATATTGTGGTATACAGAAATTCTAATTTTCTAAGGGAAGAAATGAAAATAGAGATTTTTAGCCTGAAGGGATAAGATAGAAGTTGTCTGACTATCAAAGGAATCCTCTTCTAAGAGGAGAAACCATCAGAAAGGATAGGAGTTGAAATATAAAACCATACAAACCTTCAAACTCTAAGTATAAAGGAATGTCAAATCGGTGGTAGTTTTTCTTTCTTTTCCCAATGTTTCAATAGAAAGATCCTTCAGCTGATCAAATGTAAAGAGATGACAAGAAGTAATTTATATGGGATGATATTCACTATGTAAATTATTGCAATGAAAAAATGAAAGCTTATTTCTCTTGTGTGCTTGCATATACAGCGGTTACTCATCACATAATACTTATGGATGGATTCTCTGATTCTGACAGTGCATTAGGTACCGAGGTAACAGCACAAGGGAAATGAATGAAAGAGCGTGTGTCTAAGATGTTGATTCAGCCAAGGTATAACAGATTTGTCACTGGAGATAAAGCAGTGTAATTCAAATGCATCCAAATGTAATGTAAAAAGGTTCCACCAAGAGGAAAGAAGCGAGGAATTTTTTTTTGACTCTTGATTTAAATGAATAATGTGAGCATGGCCATTGTGGGTGTTCTGGGTGCACACTGTGATTAAAATTCAGTGGGGCTCAGGCCGCTCTGCTGGATTAGCTCTGAACCCTGAGGTTTCATGCAGTAGCTTTGCAAAAGGTAAACCGGCATGAATTCATTGTAGAAGTGGCCCAAAATATTTGGTTGAAACTATTTTCTTTATTAAAATTATTTTCTGTGTGCAAAATGTGTGCTCTTTACAGACACCTTTGACTTCTTAGCAAAAAAATGAAACACGGGAAAACAGAAACCTTCAGGAGAAAACTGGAAACCTTTGATTTGAAAATGCTGCTGTGCTAGTTCACAAGTGTTGCATTCTACTAAAGAACCAGGTTCTCAGAAGCAAATGTAATTGAATTCTAGCACTCACGAGGCCAGATTTATAACCTGTGTTGGAGATTTCTGTCTGCTTTTTTTGTAAGTTGAAACAGTGAAGTTTTTGTGTAGCAGGCGAGTAACACTCATCTTTCGGCAATGTTTAATTGTAGTAGACTAATTTATGGGCACACGTATGTATACACAGTATAATCAACTCTTATTTTAGAATGTGCAGAGACCTGATTCTTTTCGCTTAAATCACACTTAACTGTCTTCCTACTCTCACACTGTTAGAGAAGAGCTTGATGTATAAGGGACAGGTTGTCAGCAGATGAACTCCTTTTCATCATCACAAATAACTGTAGACATGAAATATTACTCAATTTTCTTGAGCCAGGAAAGGAGCTTTATTTTAAGGGAAGGCTTTAAAAAAATATTTCAACATTTCAATCTTCTGTCAGAATATACTGTACTGTTACATATCTTAACTCCAGTGCTTTTGGATAACCTCCTGCTAGCTTGAAATTTAGTGTGCACTTTCCTTGCAATAATTTATTTTTAGAGGAGACACACTTGGTACCTCTTTATGAGAGACTGAGGTGTTTATGAAACTTCAAGTCTATATCTGAACTGCCAAGTAGGAACACCTGTGAGTTTTGTGGGCCACAGGGGTCAGTGAGCCCCTAATCTAGGGTGACTGCACATTTGCTACCAGTGTGGAGATGCTCCAGAGTTCTCACTCTGCAGCTGAACCCAGGAATTGCTTGGGAGAGCAATTGCTGACACAGGGAGGAGGAACTGTGCTGGGATCCTGCTACATTTCAACTGTACAGATGACTATATTATGGTACCTGGAATCACTACTAGTGCTTCTTTAATTTGCTAGAATAGACAAGGATAAGAGTTTCTGGCAATGGCATAATGTAAAATCTGTGTGTTTGTGAAAGAAAATAATTTTATTCATGGTGTCCTGCTGAAATGTCACCTTAGGTAACTGAAAAGTATCCTGCAGCCTCAGCTGTGCAGGTAATTTGATTGTCATGTTAGCTGAGCTAGTGTAAATCTGGACTAAGTGTAGCGAAATAAATGGTTACAGCTTTGCGAAATCAGTGTAAGCGAAGGGCAATCAGGACTACTGTGTTTTAGAGCTGGGCAAAATTGTGCGCTTTTTTTTTTTCTCTGTTCTTATCGGTACAAAGTAAGATTTTTTCAAAACTTTGTAAAACGTTCTCTAAGGTTGGATCTAAATCTGAGTATCTATCATGATTCCATTATCAAGTGTTTGTGCATTTCTCAAGAGGCTTTGCTAAGGCCTGCTACAAAGTGTTCTTTTTAGCCCCTTTGCAACCTTGCTATAGCAAGATTGCCAAAGACGGTGTGAGTCTGGGGAAATTTTTGAAGATTGAACAGAGAATCTAAGATTAACCATGGAAAATTGTGTATTTATTCTTGAGGTTTATATCTTCGGTGAACATAGGGAAGTTTTTAATAGAACAAAGTTAAATGTACGGATTTTGGTGGAGATTTTTCACATTAGTATACTTTACATGCTGTAAACAGCAACTCAGTTTTTCAGGCAACAAAGGAAGAATAAAGGTGGGATATTTATAATCTCTTGACTTACATCAGTGTTTCTTTTAATCTCCACCACTTTAGTTGTTTCATATTCTGTTGTTGCTGAAATTTGAACACAGAAAATCAGACAAATGTACAAATACAGTTCTTGACTTATTAATGACTCCTATGACATTAAGTAGCAGAGGGAAGGTTTTATTTCATAGTGGGTTAGTCATGAACTTGAGCCGTCCAAAAGTGTCACTTGACTTCTATGAAGTAAGATGGGTACATTAATACTTTAACATGCTCAGTAACTTCTTACCTTAGATTTACTTGTCACATTAATATTTTGTCCAGATCTTTAAATAAGTACAAGTATGCAAGTCAGATAGTGTTCACTCTGAAGGCTTATTCCTTGTATTTCACTTGAAACAATGGTGGTAGGTTGCAGAAGTATTAATCTATAGCAGGGAAAAAGTATTTCAAAGCATTGATTTATTGTAGAGTGAGGTGTTTTTTTTTCTTGTTGTTGTTTTTTTGTTTTTTTTTTTGCGATTATTTTACTTTTATTTTTCAAGTTACCAGATGTGATTACCAGAACAAAAGAGGCAGTCATCTCCTTACCAGAGCAGCAGAAACATCTCTGCCAGGATGGTTCACATTTGCGCTGAGTGACTGATGATAGAAAATAACACTTGGAGAGAGCTATGTGAGCAATTTAAAAAGAAAAATTAATTTGACTAATGCAGGCCTCTTTAATAATCCATCTGCAAATTCAGTTTGCATTTTTTTAATTGCTATTTTAAATTGTGCCTTAAATTTTCATGAAAGAATTTCAGCTGTTGAGGTGATAGCAAACTGCTTGCTATTAGTATTCCCTGGAAAGATCCAGTGCTACTGACTGTTCTGTTTAGTTTGGTTGCAGGATGTTTTCTTATACTTTTCCTAGAGCTTAGAATGGGAATTCCCAATTTTGTGGCAATGTATCTTATTTATGGCAGTGATTTTAATTAGACTTAGTTCTAGAAGTGAGACTTACAGTGCCTCAATTGAGAATAATGAAAATTGCTGAACCCTATTTTTAGAATTATACCAAGTTGCCTATTTTGCAATGAGAATAAAGGGGAGTTAAGATGCGTTAGAAGCCTTGCAGAACCTGGAACCATGCTTATTGCTTCTTGTTTGCAGCTCTTGCAGTTGCACAGCATTGTTATAATATGCTATGATAGCTTGAACCTTCATTTGCAGTGGATGTATGCAATTTACTTATGAAAAAGGCATAAAATACTATTCAGTGTTACAACTGGCCTTTAGCTATTCAAGCTTTTATATTTTTATATATATATATATATATAATATATATATATATAAAATGTAAAAAATGTGGCTATTGTTTTTCTTGGTGTTATGCTTCTCATGTTATAGCAAAAGCCATACTTCAAAAAATCATAGCTAAATTCCACTTACAAAAAATATCCATATTCTTTTTTGAATTTGTCCGGATGAAAGAAGCATGTATCTCACAGTCTGTGTGTGAGCAAATGCTGTTCCAAACCCAGGTTTTTCCTAGTGGGAACAAGGTCACAGTTTAGTTTATCTGGCTGCCCAAGATTGTTTTATATCATCTTATAAACCTGTTTTCATTCAGACAAAAGCGTGCAAGGGAGGATATAAATAAAAATTTTAATTTGGTAAGCTAATTAACTATTCTTTCACCCTGCACAATCTCTTAGAAATGTGGTTGGCTTTTCCCTGTACCTGTTTTGGATGAGCCTGTGAAAGCCTGCGGTTCTGAAATTCAAACCGTTTGGTCCACACTCTTTAAGTTTTCAGCCAGAAGGCCTATTAAAGTCCAGATATACTGTCCTCTCAAAATGTGGCTGCTTGGTCTCAGTTCCTTGCCTGGGAGGTAGAAGAGCTAATCTGTTACATTGACGGCTCTGAGCGGCTCACATGACTGAAACACTTTCTTTTGATTTTTAGTTTCTTGCTGCCCTAGATGCTACAACAGCAGAATCCATTACAGTGGATATGTCTGTTTCAACTATTCCTGCAACACATGTAGAACCTTTTATATAGAAAAGTGTAGTTTCTGCTCTGTTTGCCATTCTCTCTGCATAGACATGAAAAAGCACAATTTTGTAGGTGATATCTGGCTATGCCTATTTATAACTTCACAAGTGCTGTTAGGCTTGCAGGGAAGGGAATGTAACCCTACAGACTGTTTAAAAAAACCCGGCAGTTTGGATTTGGAGGGGATGTAGAGAAGGTTGGAGTGTTATTAAAAACCTTCTGATGCAATTCCAGTTTCCTTGTGAGTTACATTTTTGCTGCCTAATGATAACACCAACACAACAATGTGTTTGGCTTCTCTGGCTATTTGTTGTGAATAATACTCTATTTTTTTCTTTTATTAGCAGAATGTTTGGCCCACTGTTTTGCTACTCAAGCTTGGAGGACTGTTTTGAGTATACAAAAGAGAATGTATTTCTTACAGTGTTGTTAACTTGATGTGGTTTTTATAGAGGGAGAAAATGCTATTGGACAGGTGTGGGCAGGTTAATCTTGTCTCTTACCCTCCTGAAAGACACGCTTCTGCTCTCCTGAAGTTCAGCTCTGGTTCCCCTCTAATTGACGTGACAATCATGATGTACAGCATTTAACTGCTTGTTGTATATACACATACATATACATATTCTTTATTATGCGGGGCCAGCAAAGTATGGTCAGGTACTGACTACAGTTGGTTATCCAAAGCCAAGAACATCTGGCAATGCCAAGATTCTTCTTGGGATTCAGCTCCAGACAACTGATTCTTAATGATTTTAAATTAGAAGATTTACCCACCAGAAGTGTGTGTGTTCTTCTACCAGCCGAGATGCTCAGGTTGTACTGAGATGTGCAATGGTCCTGGAAACAGACTTCTTTTCTTTTGAGGCTGCCTTTTTTGTTTGTTTGTTTGTTTTTTGTGGCTGAGTCATCCTAGATTGAGCCTTGTGGCCTATGAATGTGTGTAAAATCCACCATAATCTGCTTCCCCGCTGCAAGTTATGTGGACTAATCACGCTCATAACACAATCATGGATCGATCCCATAGAATCATTTTGGTTGGACGAGATTCTCAGGATCATTGAGTCCGTAGTGTTCCATGAACACTGGGGTTGGTGCGCCCAGCTGTACATCGCACTGAAGGTCAAAGTCAGGAAAGAGAACAATGTTGATCCAGATGGTTCAGCTGTGCTCCTCTCCATGTAGCCCCAAAAGACCCAGGGTCTCTTGTTCTAGATATTTAAAAATAAAAAAGAAAAAAAAAGAAAAGAAAAAAAAGAAAAGAAAAAAGTAAAAATAGTGAAACTTTATAAAACTTTTACTGGCCTCATGATTCATACAGACTAAAACAGCTCAGGGAATCTCAGAAATAGCTCTAAAGCACTCGTGTAGGTGGTTTTAAATCACACAAGATAGGAGCTCTAATACAAGATGGACTCTCAGTCATAGTGTGATAAATTATTATGGTGATCTTCCATAAATTCCAAAGGGGGGAAGGGAAGGTTGGCAACTACTGATATACCACTTTTCTGGATAAAACACCTTACTACTGGATTATTTTGCATGCAGTCACAAATCAGTAGATGTATCGGTTAAGCACTGTTGTTGACTGTCTCAGCAAGGTGGCAAGAAGCATACAAGATATTCAGTTCTTATGGCTTTCCAGTTTAATTTAACATAATTAAGAAAGATGTGTTGTGATTTTTTTCTTTTGTGAAAGCAAATAAATACTATTAATGCTAGTGCTATTAGTGGTACATATCTAGCTGGGATGACCTTTTCTTAATGCAACTTAAGAAAAGCATTGGAGTTCATGTGACTGTTATCCTTAAAATGACATTAAACTTAATCTTCTCATAAATCTGAATTCGTAGAGGCAGACTGATTTTCAAAAATAAAACCACCAGACTAAAATAACAGCTACCCAACTTAAATACGTTTTCTTTTGAATTAAAACAAACAGAAAATTATGTCATATTTCCAATATGATTTATACAGTGCAATACAGAAATACGGATTTAAAAACAGTTATGTATTTATAGACAGGTTTTATGTGCCAAGCAGATAACGGCATGATTTATAGGCAATTAGAGCTTGTGCCACAAAAAGTAGCTTAAGGGTTTAAGTCCTGCCTAACGTTTACTTTAGTCTCTTACATCTGAAATTATGACCCTCAGAAGGAAATTGAAGCTCCTACTCTGATGATGGCTAGCTGTGCACTCCAGTTTTTGACTAAAAGTTCTCTAGCTGACTTTTCTGTCAGGGTTTACTGGAGAGATACTTAGTCTCCACCTGTGGAGACACATCTGCGTGTACAAATGAGGTAACCTTCATCCATCTTACTTGACCTGGCTGAGCCAGCAAATTGTCTGAGGATGTGCCCAGCAGACCCTGTTCTTCTCCCACCTGAACCATCCAGTGGCTGCAAGACAGGTGGGTGAGAAGTGCCTCTCACCTCCCTGTCCTCCCGCCTCGTTGAGCCTGCTCTATGTGCAGGGAGAAGACAACTCACCAGCATGTAGGTTTAACTGCTTTAACTTTCTTCCTTTTACCTGAAAAAACCCTCAGCTACCACTCAAATTTGTTTCAGACAGACAAAAAAGCTTCGCAGGGGTCTCCTATGTCCTGGGTGAATTTTGTAAATAAAGCTATATTCCAAAAGTTGAGCTCTTCCCTTTGTCATTCTTAGAGGAAATGTATTATCTCTGTTTAGTTTTAAAATAAAAAAACCTCCAAATATATGTTGGACTGGCATAAACAGGTCAGGACTACGGATCATTAAAAGGGGAAGGTGTTCAGTCAAAAGAAAAAGAAGACTATTTCTCCCTGACACTTGTGATCATGTATCTGAAGCACCTTTTTATGAGTGGTGCCTCTTGGAAGCCCTGTTCTGGGAGGACTAAGCTGCAAAATGTTAGAAATCTTCATCCATAACTCAAATTAATGATGGATTCATAAATTTGGGGTTGTAGTTTTGAGTACTCTGGGTCTAGTTTGTAAGTCTACTCTGTCAGCATAAATAAGGTTTTTCTGCTTAAAAGAAAAGGGTTGGAAATATTTTAGGTTTAAAAAACAAAAAAAGGGATTATTTTTCAGTTAACATTCGTCATTAAGTTTCATAGTGCTGCAAATTTCTTAATCACTCCAGTAGGTTTTTTTGTGGTCATAACATTCTCCTGAGCATGTCATTGTGAATTCACAGACATGATATTAGAGTGTCAGATGAAATGCTCTTCCAAGCCTTTAGAGAACTCCATGAGGCAGACCCATCACAGTTGTATTGTGTCAAGATGTCGGCAAATAATGTCACTGGGAATCTTTGGAGGTCATTTCACAGTAAAGAACTGAACAAAAAAAATAAAAAAGAGCAATTCCAAAACCAGAGCCATCTCATTATAAAAGTGATTAAGAAAGACAAATTGTAAGTACTTGTGACTTTGTTCATCCTACCAGACGTTCTGTCTTCTGAACAATGGCTTGATCTTCTTCATATTAGCCCATAAAAAAGTAAAGATGCCCATTGCATTGAAATGTCGTGTCTGTTATGTCTCTAGCTATGTGATAGCAAATGGGGAACAATGTGATATTAATTGATAAGGATGTTAGTAAAAATAATATTTTTGCTTTAAATGCTTTATATTTGCTAACTCTTTTGAGTAGCCGTTATTGCTGGGGACAGGGGGAGAAATGTGGTTCTGCTATTCTTTGCTGTCTAGTCAACTGGCAGAAGAAACCCCTTTGGTTTTGAGAGCAAAGTTACTAGAATAACTATAAATTTTATTAAGCAACTTGAACAAGAAAGAGGCAGTAGCCTTAGTAGCTGGTATTTTGAAGACCTGGAAGGAAGTTTCGGTGGTGAAGTCTGGAAATCTAAAAGCTAGTAGTGCCTGATGTTTCCAGTTAGGATCGAATTCTTAGTATGCTTACTGCAAAATACGCCAGGGAAGAGACAGTCCATCATCAATTCTTCCATGAAAAGGAAGAAAGAAATAATATGGAAAGGGAGACAGGAGAGTTCATTTTGTCTGGTTATAACTAAAAGTACATTCAGCTCTTGCTTGGCGAGTTCTGTGCCTGTATATATCAAAGTACAAATTAACTGAGAGGTTTCTTCTGCAAGTTTGGCAGATGAAATGAAAAGGTTACTGCTGACACGCAGGATCATTCAGGTGATGCAGAGATGTGAATCCCTTTGAACCCAGAAAAAAACTTGCAGAATATTTGTATTTTTCTTATTGATTCGTAGTCTTTAATGACTTTCTCCTTAATTTGTGAACGATTCATTTTTTTACAGGCACAATTTCATTTGGCAGTTTTTTCTGCCTGGATGCTCCAGTATTTAACTCAAATACAGAAAGATAACAAGGGAATGTTAGCAAGGGAACAATATGAGGATTTCAGGGTAAAGTTGGAGGTAGATGGGGAATGAGAAGAACAATGAAGAGTGAACTCTCATGAGACATTTGACCCTCAGAATTATGACATTTTATATGTTCTGCACAGATACATGATGAATCCACCCCATCCAAATAGTTATTGAGCAATTTTCACCAAATGGCAGGCTTCCTATGGGTGGCAGATGTAATTTCAAATGCAAGGAATTACTACGTTGTTGGAATATTTTTGGTGCTGTGGCAGGACAGGAGCATGAAGATAGTGTTACAAAGTTTGGTTATAATATCAAACTTCAACTAAAATGTATCTGAAATAGCAAAGGCAAAACAAACCCATTGAATGATTATTTTTTACTAGTATGATTCTTAAAGAATCATTAAGGTATGTTCTTATTTATCAAGGGAAGAGTTGAGCAGAAAATACACTTATTCATCTGTGATTATTCATTTGTAGTGTAGTTAGCTTTGCCCAGGCACAAACTCTTCTGTAGTCTCTTTTAGCAAAGAGTTGAGTTCTAAGTTTTCCTGATAAAATCTGATTAGTAAACTCCAAATAGTATTTTGATTTTCTGAGTATAGTTTCAGTGTTCATGGAAACAGGAGCTCAAAATTACGAAGTTAATAATAGTCTAGAATGAATTACAGAGAAGCTGAATCTTGACTTCAATAGAAAATAAGTTATGCAAAATAATAATACCCTTGATTGGGGAAAAAAAAAAACCAACACATTATTTACATAGTTTTTGTAATAATCTTTGATCCTTCTTCGAAAAGTAACAATTTTTCAGGCTGGGCCATCAAACACTAATCTATCTTTTTTTCTGAAGATTATTACATTTCCAAATAGAAAACAACTTGTGTAAAAGAAAGCATCTCTTGGATGAAATATGTATGGGAAAACACTAACACTTTTCATTAAGTGAATTAAATGAGTCTAAAAATAAAATGAAGAGCTAATTAGGTAAATATAGATCCAAGACCAATTTTTATCTGTTAGACACAATGTTAACAGGCTAATTAAACTAGAAAAAACGTATTAGGGATCAATTTGATTCAAGATGATTTGAAATCCAAAACCTGTTTATCTCTGCGTTACCTGGTGTTCATTACAGCACTCTTACTTTAAGACTCCATCCTATTTTTTTTCAACATAATTGCCAAAACTGGGCTTCAAGAGCTTTTTGTTTGTGTGTGTGTGTGTATGTGTGTGCTGTTTTTTCTTTTTTTTTTTTTTTCTAGACCTGTAAGACAGTGCATAAAAAATTGAATATTTGAAATATCAATGTTTGTGATGCAGATACTAATTTTCAGATGTGCTGACTAGGTTTTAATCACATAGATTCATAGAATCATTTTGGTTGGAAAAGACCCTCAGGATCATCAAGTCCAACCATAACCCAACCATATCTTGATGTGAAGCACTGTGCTTTTGGATGATAGAGAATCTCATAAAAATGAATTCATCTCACAAGGCACCATTGAAAAAAAAAAAATGTTGAAACTGCTTAAAAGTTAGATAAGTTTTCTTACTATGCTTGAAGAGAGAGATGTCAGAAAATCCAAACCTTCTAGCTTCCCATTTCTTGCTTTATTTGAAAGAGGAAGCTCACCTTAAGAAATCCTGAGTGTTCACTGTGATTTGACAAAGCATTTTTAAGTTGGAAAAAAAACCTGTTATTGCAATTTGCGTTGCAATATTGCACTCCAGGAAAAAGTTACATTCTAAAAATGTTGTTTGGACACCACTGTCCTTTCTGCCCCTAAGTATTAGGTTTTGTGCATGTATACATACATACATATATATATATATATATATATATGTATTTGCTTTTGAAACAAACTATGTCCTTCTTAGCCGTTGTTATCTCTAATGGAAACTTAGCTCTGGATACCCCAAAAGGTTGCTCTAACTTGCTAAACCTGCCCTGTAGCCAGCTTGAATTTCACAGCAGTCTGTAGTGTAGTCCTGAATCTGACCTGGTTGGTGTAACTGCTTAAAATTTAGAGTTTTGACTCTTTTGGTGCTATTAGGTGACCTGCAAAAAGTCAGCAGGATAAATGAAAAGCCTGCACTGGTGGGAAGTGAAATCTATTAATATAGGAGTTACAGAGGAGCTGCTTAACTCTGAGCTGCCTCGATCTAGGAGTCTTTAAGTGGGGTCTGGGTAGTGTGACAGCAATGTCCCAGGGATGAAATGAAGCCAAACCAGGAGACGCTAATTTCCCTCCACGTGACTGGTTTTCTTTTCTGTAGAAACGAGAAATCACAGGCCAAGCAGGAGCTGTAGTTCCTTCCAGTGTAGGTCAGACTAGGTGATTTGGGAGCTGGGAATTTGTAATCCTCATCCCAGCAAAGAAATCGGCTCACCGGAGCCTGTGATGATCTGGTCTGGTTGCTTCCTTGCTTTGCTGCCAGACAGCACTGAGCTAAGGCTGATATCTCTGTCTCTGAAGTTTACCATCACAAGTTTTCAGGCTTCAGCCATAGCAGCCTCTGACAACACCAAATGGAGAAGAAATGGATTTTAAGAGAAGGTTTTAAAATGCAGAGTGGAAAGGAGAATGCTCTGAGAGTGTCTCGTGTCTTTGTCCTTTTTGCACTGCTTCATGGGCACTTACCCCAAGGTAATTTGAGGATATGGTTCACAAGAGTGTCTTCATGGCCAAGAGCAAACTTGTAGGGGATTAGACCTTCTCTTTCCCCACCCTTGAAGTTCATGGTTGGCACATCCTTACACTGGAAATGGCTGAAGGTCACTAATGAGCTCATTTCCAGTTACTTCTCAAAGGAAAAAATAAAAATATTTAAAAAAAATGCAAACTGAATGGAGTTTTTAAATTCCAGAAGGCCCTAAACAGTCATATTTGGACTTTTAATTTATTCACTGCAAATATATTAACTCAAACATAAGGGTTTCAAACAAACCTCTTAAGAGATTATTTGCATTTTGCCTGAAAGAAAATAAATCAACAATTGACTGCTGCAGACATTTAAATATGCCACTTGAATTGTGACACTGCTGTGAAATTAAATATAAATGCTTCAGAGAACCAAATAACATTAAAGCTTTGAAGAAGGTGGAATTTTAAATCTTGATTTCTGACAAGAGAATACATATATAACAAATAATTAGGAAATAATACAGCTCTTTAGCAAAGTAATTTCCTTGCATTAGCTTCTGTCTGTCCAGTGTTTACATTCTGAATAACACAGTTAAAAAGGTTGTGTGAAAAATTTGTTGTTAAATGCAGTGTCATAACAGGTCAAGAGAATAAAGCAATGGGAGCCTGATAATAAAATTGTTTTTTGAAATAAGGTCTAATGGACAAGGTGAGTAACCACTTCATTTCAAAGTTAAACTCTTGTTTTCAGTGATAGATTTGAGTACTACTACAAGGTTCTATTAATAAGTTCTATTATTTTGGAAGTTTTACATTAAAATACAGGAAATAGCACTGATTTATGGCTGTGTTATTAAAGGACAATCCAACACAGAAATCGGAATGTGAAGGAACTAGAGGATTGTATCTATCCAAAAGCTCTGCTGTACCAGAGTTCACAGGCACTGATAATTGGCCTATATATACAGTTGTTTTTAAAAACAAGCTTAATACAGCAACTTCCAGCCATGAATGATATTGGACTGTATTATTTCTCTGTTTAGGATCTTAAGTTGAAAAGAGATTCCTTCTAATATTAAAAAAAAAAAGGTATTTTTTTTTTCCACTCTGTCTACAATTAGAAAATTAGATTTGTGGTCTCAATTCAACAACTTCTGCAGAGTGGGGAGACAGTTGACCTGAAAGCTATTTTTGGTTTTTGAAATACAGACTACCCTGAGGACTGCTAGAAAGTTCAGACTATCTAAAGGAATCCAAACTTCTTGTTCTACATAACATTTACTAATTAACTTATGAACGTCATCAACTGTAACTTTCATAATCATTCAGGATTTTAGATTCTGGAATATTCTCAGTATCTTTCATAGGAGTGATATCTCCCAGTTATAACTCTTTTATATATAAAAAAAAAACCTTCTCATAGTGGAAGAGGTAGCTGTTATCTGGTGGATTTTTGTGCCAACTTTCTTTTGAAAAGTTTAAATGAGGGTGATTAGGTATTTCTATAGCACTACTACCATTTTCAGTAAAGTAATTTTCACGATTGCTATGGCCACTAATGAGGTTACGGACCTGAAAGAATTAAAAACAAATTGGAGTAGATGGAGGCAGGGAAAGCTAGAGAGACATGAAGCTTGGTAGCAAATATCCATCAATATCTGTAATGATTTTATGTCCATATGGAATATCATTTGAAATATAACTCAGCATATTTTTATTCATAATGGCCTAGGTCCTCATAAGGTAAATAAAGAAAACATGCAATAAATTTCAATAACAAATTAAAGTAAAAATGAAGCAATGATTTACAGAGTAGGTCAAATATGTTGAACACAACACCAAAGATGAAGCTAAATTACAGTATCAGCAATTAATTTCTTAATGCTGAGAAGGATTCACAGGGATGGGTAATTACTCCCATGTAAATTATTGTAAAACTAAGCAGTTTTACTAGCTCAGCTTGTGATTTTGGAATACTTCAACTTTGAATACCAAAGTCAAATTCTCTAGTATGTCACATACTCTCACAGCCAACTAAGATTTAAAATTCCAATATTATGCGTTAACGAACTCCCCATTTTTCAGTGCGTGCTGAGCTAATGACTTAACTAAAAGATGAAACTTTGCTGTTCTTGTTTTTCAGTATTCACAAATGCCAAGTTTATTGTATTTGTAGACGTTTAACTGTAGGACAGGCATCAAGTATTGATGCGTGCCTTTGAGGCAGTTTTTAAGTTTTCTAACCATGAGGAACTCTTGTCCTGATACCTTCATTCTGGAAATTTTGAGTCCCTACCTATGTATACACTTTTGCACTCTCACAATAAACAATTTGGAAAACTTTTTTTAGAGAATGAAGACAAAAATAAACAAAATATTATGAAACATATCCCATCATGGTTTTCTGAACTTCAGCAATATAGAAAGTTGGACTTTACCAAATGATTTCCAAGAGTGATGTTCTTTACACACAAGGTTTCTTGTTACCACGTGACTTTTATTGGACAGTGGCTGATCTTTTCCTCTTTGCATGGTTAGACCAGGGGGTACTGCAGCACAAATCTTCCTCTGATGATTTTTGACTAGGATGACAAAGCTTTTTGGTGCTGGCCTATGGGATTGCAATTGGAAAGTGGTTTTATTTTGTAAACTCTTCCTGTGTGATCTTTCGACAGAGCATGCCAGTGGTCTGCCTTGCAGCAAGATCCAAATTAAGTCATCCTTAGCCAGCATAAATTCAATCTTTTTTTTCCTTTGTAATCAGACTTCTACATACATGTGCAACCTCATCTGGGTGTTCCTGCTCCGGCAGGGGGATTGGACTGGATGATCTTTCGAGGTCCCATCCAATCCCTAACATTCTGTGATACCACAGAGGGTGAATGGTATGGCTTGCAAATACTGTGCAATGCAAACACTGTATGTAGGTCCAGCAGTTAGCACTTCAGCTTTGGCAATGGAAATAGTATAAATATGTCAGAGTGACTTTAAGCCTGCGATTTTTAGTCTGGATTGGCAGAGCTTCATTAGCCAAGGGTGGTGTTGTCTTAGTAACGCTGTCCTGAACTAGTGCCTTCCAAAAGTGCTGCTTTCTGCCACTCAGACAGCCCAGTGGTTCAGAGCCATGCTGACCTTTTGTAAAACACGTCCTGTGTCGGTGCCCTACTCTCACATTCCAAGTAACAAAATTAAAATAAAATTGTTCGCAAAGAAGAGAATTTATAGTGATAATGGAACTGCATATAGGTCAAATAGTCTATCTTCTCCAAATTTTCAACTTGATTGAAAAAGTAACTTTTAAGCTTTCTGAGATAAAACTCATTTAAAATACAACTTGTATAGGGTCTGTATTCTTGTGCAGCCTGTTTTGCTCACAGTTTTTTGCAACTACTCCCAGCAATGCAATATGTTATTCACTGTACTGATTCTTTTTTATTATTTTCATCCTGGAATTGAAATACATCTCAGAGGTAAATCCAGATCAGTATTCGGTTTTAGAAAGGATATATAAGATAGGTAGTTTTACCACCTTCTTTGTAATTGTAAAATTTTGCCCAGGTTGAAAGTCTTTTTGAGAAAGGCCTAAATTACTTGAAAACAACAATAGTCAATGTGCTTTCCAAATGATGATGGATATCTTGAGAATAATTACCCTCTATGCAGTGGTTTGTTGTTAATGCATGTATCTTCTCTTCTACTTTCTAGAACTGATGTTAGGGACAAAGGATATAATTGCTACTAACCCCAAACTCAAATATCTACTGAGCTATGGCAAAATTTGTAATTGCAATAGACTTGAACAACAAAGAGGGAAGAAAAAAAGCCTATTTATCTGAGGCACCAAGCAAAGCTACAAAATGCAAAGGGGTAATGGCAGTTTCACTAAGAATAAAATATTCATGTTGCTAACTTACATAAAACAAAAGATGGAGTGTTTTCTGCAGGGAAATTACTTTCTCTGATGAGCTCCATTTATGCATGATAGAGTTTTAAATTTTTGAAAACCCTCTTGGTTATTTTTTTCTTGTTTCAATTCTAGCAGTTTTAATTTTAGGCTTATAAACAGATAGATGTAAAATTTCTTGCTGGAAGGGCCTTATTCTGTCTAAAGTCATATTTATTACATTCAGCAAAAGCAGAATTGCTTCTGTCAATGACAATGAACACAAAATCATTATTTAAGACCACAGTCTCAGAGACCTCATGTTATGAAGTAGGTACCTCACTTCTAAACTGCTCTGTAATAAAATGTGTCTTCATTTACTTTCGGCACATTTGCAACTTTCTTCACATTATGAAATATACTCTGAACGTTCTAGTTTTGCACTAGGTAGCTTGAAATCTGACAGTTGCAGGTGGATTTGTCTGACAGTAAGATACTGCTGTCATGCAGCAGGGCTTTGTGTGTGGCCCAAGCCTATGGATTTCTGGAAGTTTGGTTGTGTAGTCCAGACAGAAGCACTTCACTGGCTGTTTGGCAAGATTTTCCTCGTGTTGGGCTTTTCCAGTCCCCACTGCTAGAACACGGTGGTAAGTGGAATAATGAGATTAATGATCTAGGACTGTGGTGTGTGGAGTGCTTTTATTTGGTGTGTGTTTGTGTTTTTTTCGTTTGTTTGTTTTTATTTTTTTTTTTTTTTTTAGCGGGTTTTGTTGGTGTTTTATTCAATTTTGTCATTTGGGCAGCTCTCTCTCTGCATATATTCTTGAGAAATTTAACTTTTGGTCAATAATAAAGTATATCACCTGAATTATGGGGTCTTATATGTTTTCTACCATGCTCATAATGAAGGATCAAAATATCTGGCTTTCTTGTCTCAAGGACAAACCCTGAAGGTATCAGTATAGGTAACTTAAACACTGTGCAGATTTACTATGCGGCTGAAATGGGAGTGAGGAAACCTGGAGATGTGGTCTTGAGCTAGGCCCAGCTTATCTGAAACATTCATAAACCTGCCTTGTTTCTGCATCGTTAAAAACAGGTTTTTGAAGGCCTGGTAATTACTGACCTTATCGAATTTTGGCCAAGATATCAGACTGAACACTTTCTAAATGGATGCTTCTGCCAAGCTTTACATAGTAGAGCACTTCACATAATATTAAATTGCAGCAATTTAGCATGTGTTGTTGGCTTTTGTTCAGTGTCCCAGAGGGAAAAAAACAACAAGAGAATATAGTTCTATCAAAGTTTATGAAAACTATTTTCTTGGAAGAGGTTGGATAGTGCTAAGGCATAATAGAAAGTATGAAACAACATTAAGTAAAATCTGCATATTTAAAATAGATATCATAACCTGATTTTCTTGGTCTTTTGGCTATAAACAGTGCAACAGGTTTAGTGTGTGTATTTAGATACCAAAATACTACCAAGTTTGATGTCACATAGAACAAAAATTTTGTAAATAAGCAATGAATATTATAGTTCTAATTTGTTTGAAATGAGAATGTTTTACCTACTAAATAGGTGAACAATGAAATAGATTTAGTTGATAGTGCATAGAAGATGTACAGTATAGAAGGAATATGCATCCTGGGGAATAAGTATGTGCTTAAACACGTTTTTTTTAAAAAAAGAAGCTACTGCAGTTTAGTGTCTCTCATACAAGTGTTTACTGGATCAGATCTGCCAACAGTGTCTTTGCCCTTGACTCCTCAAAGTGACAAATGCCAGTCAGGAAGAGAATTCCACCTACCCTAAAGGTACCTTTTATTAAGAGATCGTAATGGTCACAGAAGCATAACTGTTGAAGGATTCAAGAAGATGAGCTAAGAAATGGGAAATGAGCTGTGTATCAGCAAACAATGAGAAACTGGATGCTTTCACTGTTATGCTCTCCTTTATGAACTGAGAATAGAATACACTTTTAATGTATTCTAATGCACTTATTACCAGGAAAATAATCAGGTGCTAGCATCAGTGTTTCTGGGAAGTGGAGTAGAGTTGCATGTCACCTCTGTGGAGGCTTCTGGAGTGCAGCATGGCCCCCTAAGCTGGTCAGGCCATAGGGTGCCAAGGAGCCTCTTGGAGGCCATCTCGTGTGACGCAGGCTGCTGGAATTGGGTGAGCTGAATGAGATCATGCAGGAATCTGGCAGTAGAATGAGAAGTCTTTGCGAAGACTCTCAGCTTTTTGATGAATTACTTTAATTGTTGGATCATCTTTCTCTTTACCTGCTCAACTTTGGATTATGGTTGCAGTATGTGAGGCCATAGTTAAATTCGGTTCTTCCCTAGGCATATTAATGTGTGTGTGTTTTTTTTTTTTTTTCTTAATTGACAAACTGCCTTTTTTTCTTTCTCACAGCATTCAGAGAAAAGGTCAATACAGTCAAATAACAATAATAGACAGTTCTAATATTGTGCTTTTCTTCTGTAACTCTCAAAAGGCCTTTGCAAAGCAGATAAATACAATTAGACCTGGTCGGAGGCTTCCAGATAGGACAGAGCTCTGTTGGAGAAAGCTGATTCAATAGGATGTACTGGTTTGTCTCCAACTTTTGTTTGTCTTATGAGTTCTGATAACAGCAGAAGACATGTTTATGTTCTGTAATATGCAGCACTAGTTCTGTAAATTAGTTCTTTCTACAAGGGAATGCTTGTCTATTGACTTGCATGATGGTTGGGGCAAGACCTTAATGTACTGAGGTTAAGTCTGTGCTTGGGAACTGGCCAACACCCTTATCAATAATTCATTTTTAACGTATTTTATGGAACATTTTATGCAATCCTTGTATGTAACAGTTAACCATAACACTCATTCATCACCCTGGCAAAAACTGTAAGTAGGTGTGCTGACTCCTTTGGCTCTGCATTGCAGATTTAAGTCCATTCTATTTAGAACTATAATGGTTACTATCAAGTAGTGATACAGAAAATGACATTTAGTAGGTGATGCTTTCACCTCTGAGGAGATAGATTATGTGATGAATTTATTAGAACTTTTTATAAGAGTACTTATTAAAAAAATGAAGTAATATTGACTTTGATACGAACAAAACAGGCTATTTCGTTTGATCTTGGTATAGTGATTATAATTACATTTTGCTCTTCTGCTGTCAACTTCAGATGAAAAAACATGTTATGATGATAAATTGCGATCTGTACGGTCCTAGGGAGGCATCCGTTGCAATATAACAGCAATCCATACAAACCTAATGAAGGTCTTCATTAGAATTCTGGAAGAAATATTAAGCTAAAATATGATTCCAAGATAGGTTCATAAGGTCAAAGATACCTCAGAAAAATTCAGTGCAGTCCTTCCTTTCCCCAAAGTCATTCTGACAAATTCTATGTGAGCCAGTAGCATCTTTAACTCTGATGTAGGGAAAGTTTGCTAGACTTTTGGGTACACGAACTGGACATATTAGGTATGAATTCACATTACTCATTTGAAAAAGAGTGAACTTCCCTCTTATGTCTAGGATCTGTTGAAGGCAACAGAGCAGCCGAGAACAGTTTAAAAACTGTGACTCTTTGGCTCCATATTGGCTTCAGTATGGTTCCATACTAACTTCATGTTCTATGCTGCTATCATATCAGTTTGACACTTTTTACCTTAGCCAATGGAATATTCCATTGACTTTCTAGAAATTATTCTGAAATATTATATGTTGGTGTGATTTATAGCATACTTGATTCATTACTGATATCTTCTAGTAACAATAAAGTTTCTCTTCCAAAAAATACAAGAATAGATCCAGAGAATATTTTTAATCATTAGCATAAAGATGTTGCCACTTTCCAGAGGGGAAGAAGTTTTGCAGGAGATGTTTAGCCTTGAGGCAGTTTGTTCTTTACACAGAGGCATAAGAAATACATCTCCTGGCAGTTTTTATCATTACTAATAAATGAATAAGCACATTTTCTGAAAAAATATGTTTCATCAGAAGGACGTGTTACAGTGTTCTTATCAATAATTCTATGCAAGTAAAATTCAAGCCTGCGGGATGGTATTGTTACAGGTTTTTTTATTTTAACACAATCACTTTTCATAAAAGAAAAAGGGACTTAGATGACGATGAATGATGAATGAACATTTTTAGATGTAATTAAAAGAAAATGTTACATTCCCAAGTTCCTTTAACAAAGGGAATAAAAAAAATACTGTATAACTGTGATTTGGTAGTTAATATCCCATTAAAAGGAACCTCATGCAGGAAAATTAGGCAGGTTTTTATAAGAGAGATGGACAAGCTTTAAATAGTCATGAATATGTGAAGAGATGACCTATTTTTCCTTTCCATTTTAATTCTGGAGATGAACAGATTAAGGATTTTGCTGAAGAATACAGCTAAAGCTTTTAAGGGAAGAGAAACAGAGAAATAGCAATCCTGCAGGAATACTGTGATAACTCAGTGAAGCTGGATAACTATTAACAGATCAACTGTAGAGACATCTCATTGCTGCCATCAAGTATACGAGCATTGCCAAACTCAGATTTTTCTCAGACAGTTGAGAAGCAGAATAAAGATGATTCAGTCATTGGAGCGAATTGAGATTATGATCTAATTGTTTCAGAACTAGCAAATAAATAGTACAAAGCAAATGCCATTCTTTGGTCATAAAATATCCTCACTATAAATTATTTTTACACTTTTAGTCATGTTTGTTGAATAGTTTTGTAGGAAGAGTTGTTGTTTTGGGTTTCAAAGCTTTATCCTTCAGAAGGAAGATGATAGCTCACTCAAAACTGTTAGGGTGAGTGGCGTCTCCTAACTTATTTTCTGTTCTATTGAAGCAGTAACAGACTAATGAAATACTTTTCGATCCACTTTCAGGGAGCTGTTAGTGGACGCTCAACATTTTACAACATATATTCTGAGCTTCTATTTCTTTAGATAAATTGGGAAAAGTTTTTAATCCTGTGCTTCAATTCAATAATAGCAAAACTCTTCAAGCTTATCTAGTTTCTCTAAATTTCTTACTGAAAAAATATTATTTTCTGTGTGTTTTACCTTTTTGAAAAGACAAAACATTCTCAACACCTAGGTCTTTATTCAGGTATGTATAATGAAAAATATAAGATCAAATGTTGGCTTACAACAAACACAGTGGTTTTTTGTTGTTTGTAGATACAAATGGCAGTCCTGAATACCATTGTGCTATAAGTTCCTTTGGCTCTGTAATAATTGTTTCCTACTTGTTATATGACTCTGATAGCAGTAGTACTTTCCAGTGGGGATCAAAGAGAAAGACCTTTGTGAGGAATAGATCACAACACTCAAATTTTCTTGCCTTTGTAAGACTGCTTACATTCATGGTGCTAATGAAAAGCCCGGCATAATTATCATCATTTTTTAAAATGAGATCTCTGGAGTATCAGATAGTATTCACAGATCCTGAAAATGAGAATGATCAGGTCGAGAGCAGTAGTGCCAGGCGATAGATCAATCATAATGTGACATTCTTGTGATTTCAAAGATGCAGAGATAACCAGAGTCAAAGAATAAGCTGCTGGGCCTGACATGATTTTTAAAAAAACCATGTGCACCACAGTTAGGATTGCAGGAGCTACTGTTAATGGGAGCTGCAGTAGTCTGCCGAATGCAGTGTGAAATAATGGTGTGGTTTGTTTTCATTTTGTTGTTGTTAAATACTCTCAAACGCTGATTTTTCTGTTGCTTTTTTTCTTGGAATGGTAGCTATTGTTCTGGCACATGTTAGACAATGCCAGAATTATTCTTTCTCATAAGGGCAAATTATTCAGTAGTATCTGGTAGATACTGACTATTTGAAGAATTAGCGATAACTTCGGAGACAATGCCACCAACGTTGATTCAGACTATTTTTGACGCAGCATGGTATTTTTCAGGCAATTTTCCCAAAAACCTCCCAAAATCCCTTTTGGTTTCTGTAAGCCTGAAGAAAATAAATAATTCATTTGGGCAGGGACAAGGGAATGCTGTCTGACTAGGCAGAGGATCCATTTCCCTTGATGTTGGTAAGTGGGTTGTCTCAAGGAGGCTTTGTTAGAGGATGCAGCTTAGGAAAGAGGAAAAAAAAAAAGGAAATTTAGGTGCTTATTTTTCTATCTGAAAGAAAAATGCTGCATAAAAATGCTTAAAAAAGGTAACTGTTGAATAATATTTAACTTTATTTTTCCCCCGATATAATTTTATTTCTGTTCCAAGAGCAAACTACACCAAGGCCCTGAATCTGTTGATTACAGATTTTGGAACTTCGTTGTACTAAGTGACTATTAAGGATATGTAAAAGTGGAGAAAAAAAATGGATTAAATACAAAGCAACTCATGATAAAGCTTAATAGGAGTAGGATTTTTCTGGCTGCAAGAAGGGGATATATGAAATCAGCCATTTTTAGAAACAATATGGTGTTACAGAAAGGCATTGAGAGACAGAAGATTTCAAAGAGTAGATATGGTCATTTTGCAAAAAGGTTGTCACTTCTGGAGAGAGAACACTGTGGTCATAAATTAGTTTTGTAAGGAGGGACTTTTTCTCATTTTATATAGGTTTGCTTAATAATGTTAACAAATATGACTGTTTTTAAATTGCTAATTTGTGCAATGCATATGTATTTTGGTTCTGTTTGCCCATTTATTTTATATTGCTTTTGACTGCGCATTAGGACCGAGTTTCAATGAGCATTTTCAGCAAGAACTGCACATACCAAAAAGCAGCACCTAAATTTAGCTCTCGTTACCTCAGGTCACAGAGGTTGGCACCGCGATCGACATTTCCTCTGTATGGCACCATGTGAGTGAGCTTTAGTGCAGCCAGTTGTGGTGTCCATGTTCAAAGGGGTACAGTATGGGTGAAACAGGCGAATTGTGGGATCTGCTGCTTTGGACACAATGTTTTCTACTCATACACCTGCAAAATCTGTCTCTGTCTTCAGAGGCCTAGAAAGGAGGAAACTTCTTTACTTCTTTCCCTCCTCCATAATTAGCCTGACTGCTTTGCAGCACGTTCTGCTACAAAGGCCTAGGACCTATAACCCCTGTTGAAACTTTTGGGAAATTAAAATTCTCCACACAGTGTTTTCCTCTATTCCTTGGGAGAAATGTGGCATATCCAGAGCACAAAGCAGAGTGACAAATTTGCAATAACGGCTCTTTTTTCCTCTCGGTAGCAGCAGGTTAGAGTGGTGGGTGGGTATTCTTTTAGTTATTTTTACATGTGAGTCTGTGTTCGTTCTTTGACTGGCTCATTATTTACTTCATGTTTTCATATGCTTAACTCCAGACTTAGTATTCTTCTTGCCTTTCCTATCTTCTTTGATAGTCTTGCCTCAGACACCTTGCTCCTGCCTTATTTGAGAAGGATGGATTCAAAATGAGGAACAGCATGTTTGTTCATCCCCTGTCACAATGATGTTTGAGTCTGATAAACATGAAGACAAACAAGTGTGCTATGTAGTGGCTAGAAACATAACTACAGAACAGAGCACAAGGGGCACAGAAGAGATGGTTATATCCCTACAGAGGAAAAACAAATGCTACCTTTGCACAACCCTGTAGGGCTTCTCCATTCTTCTCTGTTTATTCTTACATTTTTTATTTGGTAACTGGCTGTTTAGTGAAGCAGTGAAAGATGAAGAGTGTTATCTTGCTTTCATTGCAACAGAGATTTGCAGTGAGAGAACAAAAAAAATCTAAGGAATCAAGACAATTGTCAGGAGTGGACAAAGTGCTGATTGTGAAAGTGTGTAATTTTGTTGGGCAAAGATCTGTGCTATGTGATGACTGAGGATAAGCCATACAGTAAAAGGCTAGCTTTCTATTTCAGTTTAGTGGAGTATAGGAAAATTGCTCATATTTCCCATAAATTACACTACTTCTCCAGTTAATGTACAATCTCATAGCACTTGCATATTAAGTATCATTTATTAAAAATTCATAAAGATAAAGGGTCCAAAGCATTCAAAATCCAATACCAGGCAGTGTGATGTTGAAGTCCTGCACAAAAATTGAACCCTACTTCCATTCACCCGAGAGTTTGCCGGCACTTAACAAGGCAGTTGTAGAGTTCATGCTTAATAGCCTGCTTCTGTGCTCATTGGCTGCAGTATAGATTATATGAGTTCAATGAACACTTCTTTATGTGGGTTATCTCAGACTCTCTTTTATCTAGATTTATTATGTCTGGCAGCGGTGTGCATAAACCCAAGCTGTAAAGGATGAATGCTGTACTTCTGAGATATATGTTTCTCTTTTCCTACTTCCTGGAAGTTCTCCAGCATGTCTGAGGAGATCAGGACAGGGATGTGTAACTGGGTGTGGGTTGAGATCTGTAGTTCCCTCTGCACCTTTGAAAGCTGGAAAAGGGACACAAAAATGCAAACTATTGTAGAAAGTAATGCATTCACTGAGTTGATACCACGCTTTCATTAAAATGGACCTGGTTTGTCTTCCACAGTGATAAGTGTGTCTGTATTTTCACTGCAGTTCTTGATTTTGAAGGATTTTAAATTTTTTATTAGAACTTGGTTCTGTACTGGAAATGGAAAACCATAGTAGCCTTCTGCTGGTAGACAGACACTTTTAGGTCTCATTTTTTTAAGGTTAAAAATTGATTTCATTTCTGTTTTGTGTCAAATTGGAAATTCAGATAACAGGTCATGAGTTTATACAAGTAAGCTGTGCAGTACTTTCTTTAAGTGCAGCAAATGGATTGGTGGTGCTTGGGGGTATTTTAGAACTGTAGTATTTGAATTTCTTTGTTTCTTGTGAGAACATTAGCAAATACAAAATCATTTACAAAATCCAGGTCAGCAGCAGAGGATATTTAAAACAAGGAGGAAGAGCCTGGCTTTGATATTTTCATTTCAGTTGCTGTATTTTTACGTGTAATTTTGCAGTGATATCTACTTAGGTGAGAACCTTGTACACAGTAGATAATAATGCCTGACTAAAAGAACTTCAATACAGACAGAGCTAAGCCTTAGAGGTTCTGAAAACAAAACGAGGCTAATTGATTTTGCAGGAGTAAATGGTATCTTGTCTGGCAGAGGAAGATGATCCTAAGGTAACGGAAACAACATTTAAGACATTGCTACAAGTAGCCAATCCCTCTGCATTAAGAAATCTCAGAAATTCCCACAGGTATGTACTAATTTAATTTGGACAACTACAACCCATATGTAAAAACTGCTGAAAACAGTGCAGTGTAGGCTTCACAACAGTTTCCAGTCTCAAGTTCATAAGAAATTGTTGTAATTACTGCATTTCTTTGTACTTGGTAGCACACAAATTCTAGCTGAATAAAGATGGATGTAATGTTCTACACCTTTTAAATTTTGCTGTGCAAGTACACAAATTCTTCCAAAACAAAGAATGTTTTACATTTACATTTCACAGACAGTATGCAGTGTTATTAGATTTAAAAGAAGGAATCCGTTATGACTCTCTACATTATTTGACCTTAATCTCTGCATACTTGCATTCTGTTGCAATTTAAATCGTTGTTTCTCTAGCAAATTTATACCTCATGGTGTGAAACTCAGTCCCCAAAGTCAGCTGGTCAGACCCAGTCCAGCCAGAGCTGCAGCAACAGATCTTGAGGTACGGGTGGTTTTTGGGAGGTTCCTTTGCCAGGGCAACCCTGTGATTGCTGCACGACCTGGCAGTGCCCGGCAGCTCTTGCGAGAGCAGCCAATGTGATGTTGGCATTGTCAGGGTAATGATGATCACACCTCCGCCTCAGCCTTGAAAAAGCCTCTGGGAGTGCAGTGACCAGGTTGTCAGGTCAGGCACCAGGTGCCACCAGGCACTGGGCTCTGAGACTAGCGTGTAAAGTGAGCGAGTACCACCCACACTGTGCTGCAGCAGCGGGTGTGGTAGCTTGTGCAAAAGGGTGTAGAGGTTGTCCCTCCTTGCTTGGTAGACCATCTCACCCATTACCAGTCCCCCAGACTGCAGCATATCATGGTCTCCTCCAGAGAGCTTGCCCTAAAAAGACCACGGTGACCCAGATGGGAAGGCCTGCCCTGATATGTGACTGTTCAGGTCTCTGACTGCAGGGAGTGTCAGAGCCTGCTGCTGCCGGGGGAGCGAGGCAGGCATTCCACCTGTGTGAGGTGTGAGCAGATAGAAGATCTGCTCAGCACGGTGGTGGAACTTGAGGAGACTGAGAGACTGAGGACCATCAGGGAGTATAAGAAGGAGATTGACTGGTGGAGTATCTCCCTGGCATGCCAACCAGAAAGGCGCCAGGGAGATACCCCCACAAAACGTGATGGACCCCGCACCCTGTTTGCCAGAGGGCAGACACCTGAGAGAGCCCCTGCCCTGTTGCTGTCAGGCAGAGGTAGGGGACCAGAAAAAGGAGGAAGGTTGGAAGGAAGTCCCAGTTTGGCATAGTGGGCAACACGCCTCCCTGCTTACCTTGTTTCCCCAGGTACCCCTCCATAATAGATTTGAGGCCCTGGATCTTGAAGGAGAGGCAGGTGAGGATGTGGTGGAAGGTCCACCTATGAGGTCACAATAGGAAGAGGCAGTTGACACCACACCTTAACACTACCTCCAATAAGAAACAAGGCTAGTTGTAGTAAGTGATTCCCTTCTGAGAGGGACAGAGGGCCCAATATGCAGAGTTGACTCCCATCACAAGCAAGTGTGCAGTCTACCTGGAGCCCAGATCAGGGATATCTCATCCCATCCTGGTGCACTCGACAGACTACTACCCACTGCTGATCTTCCAGGCAGGTGAGGAAGAAGCTGCATCCCGTAGTCTGAGGGGAATGAAGAAAAACTTCAAGGCCTTGGGGCAGTTGGTGAAAGAGTTTGGGGTGCAAACCTTCCTTCCATTTTTGGGTGCTGATGTGGGAGGGAATAGAAGGATCCAGTCCACAAATGCTAGGCTATGAGACTGGTGCTACAGACAGGGCTTTGGATTCTTTGATAATGGCTGGTTTTATAAGACACCAGTCTGGACAGTAATACATGGGAAAGGTTTATCTCACAGGGCAAAAGGATGCTGGGACAGGAATTAGCAGGGCTCATTTGGAGAGCTTTAAACTAGAATTGTAGCTGGGCTTGCACCAGTGGAGCAGCACTCTAGTATTGATGAAGGTTGGGAGACCTCCCACCCACACAGGGTGAAATCAGTGTGCTCAGCTCACTCCTTGAAATGCCTGTACACCAATGCATGCAGCATGGGGAATAAGCAGGAGGAGTTAGAAACCTGTGTTAGGGCAGGAGATTACGATCTGGTGACAATTACAAAGACATGGTGGGACAGCACACATGACTGGAATGTGGTCATGGATGGCTATGTCCTTTTCAGGAAAGACAGGCCAGCCAGGCGAGGTAGTGGAGTTGCTCTTTATGTGAGAGAGCAACTACAATGTATTGAGTACTATCCAGGCACGGATGAGGAGAGAGTTGAGAGTCTGTGGGTGAGAATTAAGGGGCAGACTGGCAGGGGTGATACTGTTACGGGTCTCTATCACAGGCCACCAGGTCAGGGTGAGGAAATTGACGAGGCCTTCTACAGACAGCTGAGAGCAGCCTCACAGTCACAGGCCCTGATTGTCATGGGGGATTTTAACTTCCCTGATGTTTGCTGGAAGAACTACTCAGCCAGCCAGCCACAGTCCAGGAGGTTCCTCCAGCGCTTTGATGATAACTTCCTGATGTAAATGGTGGATGAACCAACTAGGAGAGGGGCACTGCTGGACCCCATCCTCACTAACGAGGTGGCTCTGGTTGAAGTGGTAAAGGTTGAGGGCTGCCTTGGCTGCAGTGACCATGAGATGGTGGAGCTCAGAATCTCATGTGGCAGGAACAGAATACCAAGCAGAATCACAACCCTGGACTTCAGTAAGGCCAACTTTGGCCTTTTTAAGCAATTGCTAGGGAAAATCCTGTGGGAAAGGGTACTCAAAGGTAAAGGGGCCCAAGATACTTGGATAGCATTCAAGCGCTGCTTCTTGTAAGCTCAAGATTGGTGTGTCCCAACAGGTAGGAAGTCAAGGAAGGGAGCCAGGAGACCTGCGTGGTTAAACAGGGAGCTGCTGAAGAAACTCAAGTGGAAGAGAAGAAGAATATGGGGCTGTTGTCAGAGGAGGTAGGGAGGCAACTAGGAAAACCTAAGGCCTCTTTATAATTATACCTTTCAAGAGGGGTCAAGGACAACAAAAAGAGCTTCTTCAAATACATGGCAGATAAAACTAACACCCGAGAAAATGTAGGCCCACTTCTGAATGAGTTGTGTGCCCTGGTGACAGAAGATACACAGAAGGCAGATTTACTGAATGCCTTCTTTGTCTCTCTCTACTCTGCTGGAGGCTGTCCTGAGGAGCCCTGTACTCCTGAGTCCCCAGGGGAAGTCAGAACAATGAAGGACTTTGCTTTGGTGAATGACAACTGAGTGAAGGACCAGTTAAGCAATCGGGACATCCATAAATCCATGAGTCTTGATGGGATGCACCTGTGGGTACTGAGGGAGCTGGCTGAAGGCCACTCTCCATCATCTTTGCCAAGTCTTGGGAAACGGGAGAGGTGCCTGAGGACTGGAGGAAAGCAAATGTCACTCTAGTCTTCAAAAAGGAGGACCAGGGTAACTATAGAGCAGTCAGCCTCACCTCCATCCGTGGAAAGGTGATGGAACAACTTATCCCTGGTGCTGTTACAAGGCATATAAAGGATAAGAGGGTCATTATAGGCAGTAAACATGGCTTAACCAAGGGGAAGTCATGTTTAACCAACCTTATAGCCTTTGATGAGGACATGACCAGGTAGATAGATGATGGCAAAGCAGTGGATGTGGTCTATCTTGATTTCAGTAAAGCATTTGACACAGTCTCTTGTAGCATCCTCACAGCTAAACTGAGGAAGTGTGATCTGGATGATCAGGTAGTGAGGTTGACTGTGAACTGGCTGAAGGAAAGAAGCTAGAGAATCGTGATCAATGGGACAGGGTCTAGTTGGAGGCCTGTACTTGCTCAAGGGTCAGTACTGGGACCAGTACTATTCAATATATTCATTGATGACTTGGATGAGGGAATAGAGTGTACTATCAGCAAGTCTGCTGATGACATCAAACTGGGAGAAGTGGCTGACACTTCAGGAGGCTGTGCTGCCATCCAGCCAGACCTGGGGGCTGGAGAGTTGGGTGGGGAAAAATTTAATGAAATATAACAAGGGCAAATATAGAGTCTTGCATCTGGGTAGAAACAACCCCAGGTACCAGTATAGGTTGGGAAATTACATATTAGAGAGCGGTGTAGGGGAAATGGACCTGGTGGTCCTGGTAGACAGCAAGATGACCATGAGCCAGCACTGTGCCCTTGTGGCCAGGAAGGCCAATGGCATCCTGGGGTGTATTAGAAGGGGAGTGGTTAGTAGGTCGAGAGAGGTTCTCCTCCCCCTCTACTGTGTCCGGCTGAGACCACACCTGAAATATTGTGTCCAGTTCTGGGCCCCTCAGTTCAAGGAGGACAGAGAACCACTGGAGAGAGTCCAGCGCAGAGCCATGAAGATGACTAAGGGAGTGGAGCTCTCCCTTATGAGGAAAGGCTGAGGGAGCTGGGTCTCTTGAGCTTGGAGGAGACTGAGGGGTGACCTCATTAATGTTTACAGATATATAAAGAGTAAGTGTTACGAGGATGGAGCACAGATTCCTAGAAAATCTCAGGGGATGTCATTCTACCAGAATGAAATCTGGGCAAGGCTGGAGGTTTGTTATGGACCCACGTTTCATAAATATCCTTTGCTTGTAAAAATAGACAAATAACACACAAAACCTATTTGTAGATATTCTCATACAGGTGGGACAACAAAAACACTCAAATGCCATGTATGATGATCATGGTATCAATGACAGTATACAGCTGAACTATAATCTAAGTATTGATTATGGAATTTAGGCCAATGGACCCGAAAATAATTGTCCTAAATCTTCTTTTCAGTCAGTAGCTGTTGCTTTTTTTTTTTCTAGAGCTGAAGAATGGGACAATATTTAACTCTACCCAAAAAGTTGTTGTGCTTACAGTCTGAGAAAAATACAGTTAATATTGTCACAAAGTACCTTGATCACTAAGGAAAATCTATATCAATTAGTCACTATACCCAAACTTCTCAAGGAAGAGTGCTACAATTATTTTTATATAAGTGCTTTTCAAAGAAAAAATAAGAAGAAAATGAGCGTAATTTACTGTCTTTGGAGATAGAGATTATGGTTGTTAACATACATTACTAGAGGGTGAGTAAAGCTTGCTGAAGAGATTTTCTTAAATATGGACACAGAAAAAGTTTTACCACTTAAAATCTGTTTACAATGCTTTAGAACTTTCCTCTTATTTTCCTTCATCTTCCATTTTTAAAAGTTTTCAGCATCTAATTTAAATTCACTTGCTGCAGTTGCTACTGCAGGTTGTGGCTTGCTGGCCTCCAACTGCTGATTTCGCACCAGTTTCTTGCTAATCACTGACATGAGTTGCTGCTTCTCGGAGGAACAACTTGACAGAATGTAGAAGGTGCTCTGTTCCAACAGCCCAGGACGTGCTCTGTGGACAGTTTGTCGCCATATTCAATAACTCTATAAGATCGCCAAAGTCCCCTGATGTAACAATAACTTTTATTTGTTTTATATTAGAAGATCCAAACTATTTGCCGTGGGAAGGAAATTGCATCTCCTGCAGATGGTGTGTCCCTACTAGAGTGGCAAATATTCTCCTTCTCATACATAAACAAGCCTGCCATTGGATGAGATATTCTGTTTACTGGAATTTAGTACTGGAGGAAAATTAAAGGCAACATTGAGAAGCTGCTGACACCCTGCAAATTAATTTAAATATGAGTTACACTTCTCAAGAAAAAGATGAGGAGTCTAAGGGAAAGGCAGAGAGCAAACTGTGAGTAATTCAGGGTTTAGACAGCTACTAAGTGGAAGAAGTAGAAAGCAGAGAGAAGATGAAATAGGTTTAAGTGAGAAATTTGATTAAGATTTGGAAGATAAAAAATGAAAAGAATTTAAGTACACGAAAGGGAAAACAGTGCAAGATTTGAAAAAGGGTCATAGGAATCTGGTCATGAGCACCACTTTGAGAACGTGTATAGTCAACAGTCCCTAGGCAGTATGAGCTTCGTTTGTTCTTCATGTTGGGTTTAATTACACCCACATGCTATAAGAAACTGCACTTGCTGATCCTCTTTTTAGTAATTATTCTCACCCTTCTTACATGGCAGTTGTACTTAGTGCACCTACAAGATGGTTTGCTTCAGAAAGGTGCTATTTCAAGGCCACATATGGGCTGTCTGCCTCTCCAGTTGATTGCACATATACTGCTTAAAAATTAACTGGGACCATGGCTGTCCAGAAATATCTTCAGTACAAACATAGAACTCAATCTGCTTATATCATGGATCAAAATGTGATTTATTTTTTTTTATTAAAAAGTAGACTACTTATCACTGTGTTATGCAAATACCCCTCAATAGTTGCCTGTATCATCCTGGAGCTTATTTGTGGGAGGAAAATGTTGTTATCCTTCTTTATAGTTGAGAAGACCAAAACAAAAGGTTTTCAAGCTTAACTTTCAGAACAAAGACTTTGATCTTTCTCTGACATGACATCCGGTTTCTAATACTCACAGGAACTGCTCAGAGACTGACTTTATTAAATCGACGTTGCTTGTACTAAGACATTCTTAATGTGGGTATGGAGTTCTTTCTTTTTTTTCTCCTCCAACTTTCTAGTTTAGACTCTTTTCTTGCATGGAACTGAAAATACTTATCAAAAAGAAACCTCCTATAAACTGGGAATTTAGTGAAAAATCCAGATTGTAGATAATATATTACTACATCGGCTGTTAGCAGTCTCACTTTTTTTTTTTTTTTTTAATTTCAGGACCTTTTCTGGAAATAGTATGTTCAAGGTAGGCATTTTCTTGGTGAAATATTACTTTTTTCCTTTCTCCAGTCATATATTTTGTTACTTAGTTTGATGTTTTGGGTACCGTTTTCTCTGCAAAAATCAGGTTATGTACCTACTGTTTCTCATCAGTCTTCTGCTTTGAGTAAACCAGAATGTCATCTCTTTAGTATAGTTTTCTCTTTGTCCACAGTCCATTTTGTATCTTTTGAAGAGGTTTCATTGCTCCTTCTCTTACTCATGCTCCCAGTCTCTTGTGGGAAAAAAATTGGACAGGTATTTATTTTTTCCAGAAATACAATTCATAACTCTGTATCTTCAGAGCTGCTAAAAGATAGGTGTTATATTTCGCAGCCATAGAAAAAACACAGTGTTACAGTTATCACATAGAACTAGTCTTAGGGCTAGTGTTTTGGTCTATTTTTCTAGCAGAATAATAAAAGATAGTAATTGTGCAGTCACGTTTTGTTTTTAAGAATGGCTTTCAGATGGAAATGGTTTAAAATATAAACAAACACCCTGCCTCCACTGAAAAACAACCCCGTTCTCCTTCCCCAAAAGTGAAACCAATCTATGAGTTTTCAAAATATGTTGGTTTTTACAGGCAAAGATAAAAATCCCTTACCTTTCCATCACCCTAAAAACCCAGCTTTCTATGTAGTATGGAGGGATTATCTACGTACACAGGAATTTACCTGCTGTTTGATGGTGTTTCAGAGCACTGACTTCATTCCTTCTATAACTTCCAGGCTGTTCCCAAAAAATGTTATCAAGGCCACCTAATAATGCTTATAGTGGCCTTCTTACGTGACAATTTGTACTCCATGCTGATTTATAGGAAATGTAAAGAAAAGTTCCTGTGCTGTGATTATGTGAATTTAATCTTTGTTTGTATCTTGGATCTTACTATTTCCCTTCAAAATAACAAATTAATTACTGCTGGTGAAATTTGATGCAACTTCACTTCCTGCCTTGATGGTGTAACCAAAGTTAACTGCCCTGCAAATAAATCTTGCACAGCACTCTGCAGTTTAACAAAATTTATGCTATCGGTTGAGGGAACTGCTGGAAATGTTGTACTCGGGGCTCTCCAAAATGTAATTGAGAATGTCAGGAGAAATCATTACAAAATGCATGATTGCCCAGATTTATCTGTTACCCTAGACAGCTTTAAAGCGTGCAATATGTACAAAAGGTGTAGTGGTGCAGAGCTACTCAGGTACAGCAGCACAGCTATGGAATGTGGCCAAGTGAGTCATACATTTGTTCTAGCTACATATATTTTAAATATAAAGGAATGATTACCAGTGTCAGATGCTTTATACGACTCACATTAATTTTGAGAAGAGGAGAGGATAAAACCCAAGAACTCCTCCGTGCGTTGGATTTAAACACAAGACGCAGAGGACTCAGTGAAACAGGCAGGCAAGATACATGGTTCTAAAGCAGTTTTATTAGTTATGGATGTAAAACGTGAATTCCCATGACAAATCTTGAGGCGACGTATTTCCGATATTCTGATCAATACCTTTTAAAAAATGTTGTTGATAACTATGTTTATTCTGCCACTGTTCTGTGCTGCTGTTTTCAAGCTTTATGGAATAATCTTGTGATCTGACTGATTATAATTGCTCTCTGCAGTTCACTTATGAAACAGAAAAGCATGTATCTTCTATACTTTTCAGAGACAAGTCTGCTGCGTTAGAAGCGTAATAAAGAAAAATGGCTGAATAGTGAAGAAAAACTACATAGAACTAAAATAAGTATTACATAGTGCAGTAGTGCAGAATTTAGTAATGGTATGCAGAAACTCATAAAATCACATGTATTGAGCCTGAAATTGTAAACTATGCATGTAAGTTTGATAATTTATATACAAAAAGAATATAAAGAGCTTGGAATTCAAGTATCCATAGCTGATAAAATTTACCTTCAGTATAATATCACCCCCATAGTATTAAATAAAAGGCTTTACACACCTCATAGCATTATTTATATGAAAGCTGACAGTTTTCTTTTAGAATTTTGGCCAGTTTTCTGTTTAAAATCAAATATACATTTGTTGAGAAATTTGGAAACAGATACAGGAAATGGAACTAGATGTTTAGCTAGGTAAAAGTTATATGAAGAAAACAAAAGGAAATATGGAGAAATGTGAACAAATTCAGATGCAAACTGAGTGTTAGAATGGCAAATGTGATGAGTGAAGAAAAACAAGAGACAACAAGGATAAAAAAATTACTTAAATTTCAACCTTTTGTTTTCTTTATTCTATATTCATCTTACAAATGTTTCTCAATGAAACTACATTATTTTATTGGACAGAATGCAGAGATTGAAGCAAAAGTCTAAAAATGATTATACCTCATCTTGTCAGGAGCAGTGCTGTACATTGCCATAATAAGAATAAGGAGAATTGGGTTTATCTCTGTCTTTTTTACATAAGCCTCACTAATTTGAAAGAGTTCTTTAAGTCCTAGAGATGAAAAGAGTGAGTGAAACGCTCTTAGTCTGTGTGCAGAGCTTGCTTTTCCCATTTCATCCTGATGTGAAAACCTGATTCACAAGGATCAACATTTAAGAGTTGAGATCGGAAAGCTGTATAAAGATTGTAAGTGCAATATATCTTTATATTTCATGTCTGCATATTGTTTCCTGATTAAGAAACGTCTAAAAATAGGGATTAATTGAATAGACAGCGATTCGTTTGTGCTGAGGTGACATACAGGCTCAAAACCATGCCTATTTTGGCTTACCGAGTGCCTGCTAATAGGCTTAGCTGCTGATGTAATTGTTGCCTGATTTACTACTGAGTGTTCATCAGGAAACAGCTTGGAGTGAACAGTTTGCTGTCTTGGGTAACAGAGATGGCACTTCTGTTGGTAGTGTTATTTCTCATAAGTACTGGGATAAGAGAACAGATCCTGGTGATCTAAATCACATGTACAATATAATTTTACAGACTCCTGGTTTTCCACTCTTTAGTACTTTTGCTGATGTTAAACATTGGTCCTACCATTTTGTTTCTTGATCCTGGTCATCTTAAGGATAATAATTTCAGTTACCGTCAGTGCAAAGGGACATTGAAAAGCTATCGTTCTGAGGGATGTTCATCTAGGGAGGAATATGACATTTCTGGTAGACTGTCAGGGCCCTCGTGAAGTGTTAAGATTATTTAGATGACAGTGCTGCAGAGAAATGTACATTAACTTGAAATATGGGAAATATCTATAATAAAGAGTTCCAGTTTATTTGATCAGGGAGAAAACCTGGATAAAGAAAACCCCTGGGTGTTTTTAAAATGTTCCTTATTGCTTTTTATACTCCTCAAGATGCAGTGAAGGTCAATGCAGTAGGAAATGTCTCCCTTGATTTAGATAAACGGTACCTCTTTGCAATGCATTCCATTTTCCCTTTTATCCACTTGAAGAGCTACCATAAGATTTTACCTTAGGCTGTCAGGCAATGTGCAAATTTTTTGTAACCCCTGGTGAGGTTATTAGGTTGGCATATTTCTTGCCCTTTAGGGCAAGCACTTCTGCTAAGAGGCTTTTCCATTTGTTGTTATTATGGTGGTACTTGCATGATAAATATTTTTGGTAGTAGTTAATTTCTCTTGTTTTATTGCCTATAAACCAGAATTATATTCAAGCAAATTTGACTTTAGCATAAAAATGAAAATAAAAACATTTTTTCTTTCATATTATATGAAAGAAAAGATGCTCTGTAACCATTTCTGACTGAGACTGCAGGCTTTATAATGCACAGCAGAATACGGAGACTAAATAATAAGACAATGTACATATGTAGTCAGCAGATTTAATGGTCTGTACTAACCGCAAAATGCGTTTTAGGAAGTCCCAGTGGTAAGACCATGGCCCTGTGAATTCAACAGGGGTTTTGAAACTTGCATCACTTTCAATTCATATACAGCGATTATTGCTATAGAAAACAATATTTTTTAATAGTTAGTTACGATACCTATATATATATGAGTATATATATATACATATTAACACGTATATATCTACATTGTTACAGATCCTTAGGGATAAAAGCATACAAATATTGTACTGTCACTGCCATTTCTTACAAGAATATCGACAGAATCATAGAATATCTCCAGTTGGAAGGGACCCATAAGCATCATCAAGTTCAACTCCCTGCCCCTTGCAGGACTACCTAAAAATAAACCGTATGAGACGAGCGTCATCCGGATGCCCCTTGAACTCTGACAGGCTTGGTGCTGTGACTACTTCCCTGGGGACCCGGTTCCTTAGGACTGTCCACCCTCCCTGTGAAGATCCTTTTCCCTATGTCCAATCTGAACTTCCCCTGATGCAGCTTTATTCTGTTTCCTCGTGTCCTACTGCTGGTCAGCAGAGAGAAATCAGCAGCTCCCCTTCTGCTGTCCCCCTGAGGAAGGTGTAGGCTGTGATGGGGTCACCCCTCAGCCTTCTGTTCTCAAAGCTGCACAGACCAAGTGACCTTAGCTGCTCCTCCTAAGTCTTGTCCTTGAGACCTTTCACCACTTGGTTACCCTCCTCTGAATGCTTTCCAGTAGTTTGATGGCCTTCTTATACTGAGGTGCCCAAAACTGTGCACAGTATTCAAGGTGGGGCTGCACCAGTGCAGTGCAGAATGGATCAATCAGCTCGCTCGACCAGCCAGCGATTCTGTGCTTGATGCATCTGAGGACACAGTTGGCCCTTTTTTCTGTCAGGGCACACTGTTGGCTCATATTCAACTCAACATCAACCCAATCCCCGGATCTTGTTCCACAGGGCTGTTCTTCAGGCTCTCATCCCCCCATTTGTACATATAACCAGGATTACCTGATCCTAGATAGGGAATCTGGCACTTGCTCTTGTTAAATTTCATATGTGTGGGTATTACAGGACTCTTCTATCCACTTCAGTGGTAAAGCACTAGTTATAGTACTGGAGTTTGCTGGAGCTTTCATATATACTTGCAAAGATTTTTGTTTGTAATAGACAAAAGTAAACTTGTCAAGTCTCGTGCTGTTGGTTTAATACTTGGGTGTTTGCTACCTTTTTTCTAGTTGCAGTTATAGCACTGATTTGTAGCTGCTCCTGTGCTTTCATTTGTGCTTTGTGCAAACAGACCTGGACTTCTGGTATTAACATGTATCAGTGACATTTTTACTTGTTTTCATTTGTAGAGAGTTCAGTGATGAATCAGTAAGGGAATCTGTGAAAGCGCTTGAACTTTTCAAACAGATTAAAGTAAAAAGAGGTGAAACTGGGGGGCTGCCAACTCTGAAAGTGTCCCTTTAAATAATGTAATGAGATTCCAGTGGACATTTGTGCCTTCTATGAGTTTCCTTAAAAAGCTAGCAGGTTCCAGCCTATTTGTAAACGCATTAACTGCATTTCCTTCTGTCTTCAAAGGTTACAGACTTGGAAGAGAAGATGAAAGCCATTGTAAGAGAGTGTTTGAGACTTTCAGTCCCATCTTTGCCCTTGTTTTTTACACTCCACAGGCAGCTCAGTGGTAGAACGCACAGTAGGATACCTGCTTTAAAGGCCTCATTTTGCCTTTAAAAGCTATGCTGCTGACAGTGCATTTTTAAAAAGGTCTTAAACTTGAACTGCCAAAAAGGTCTATATACTAAATACAAAGACTTTGATGTCTTTTGTTTTCTTTCCCTCTGAAATTTTCAATGGGGTTGAAAGGTCCTGTGAATTGAATGACCTATCCAGCAATAGCTTTTGTCAATATATTCTGTGGATTTGAATGAGTCTTGCTTCCAGCAGATTATTAGAGCTGATCATTTAGTATGGTTGTAGTTTTACATATGTGTCTGAAATATGGCTTTAGGAAAGCAGAGAAGACTTAGTACAAACACAGTTCTTCTTTCCTTTTTTTTTTTTTTTTTTTTTCCTTCTAGAAATATTATTAAGAGTGCAGATATATGCATTGGGACATAATTATGTAGAGTAAGCAAGGGTAAAGCAAGCTTTACATGGAAAAAAATCTATGGACTCTGGAATGGTTGATTGTTTTTGCAGTTACTCAATATTCAATTCCTGGTTTGTTTTTCTTACCAGATGCCTAGTACCTATATATCTGGACTGAAGTTCAGTGATTCAGATTTGTTTTCTTTATAAAAACTGTCTAGGATCTGTAATAACAGCAGTTCTATTTATTCAGCTTTTCTGTTGAAGTGTTGTCCAATGCACTGTTGTCTAATACTAATTTCATGGGTCTTTACTAATATTAAATATCCATCTGTATCAGATGTGCAATATACAATGTTTAAGTTTCCATTTTGAACAGCTCTTGTCTGCTGCTACTTCTCTTTCTGTCTTGTGTTGGTACATTGAATGAAAGATTATAAAAATAAAAATATTCTAATAGAGAGTGCTCTTGCTGAATTCAACTGTTGTATATTCTTCATAACTGGTCTCTGTGCTGTTCATATGCAGTGCAGGCTGTTATCTCTGACAAAACTGATATATTAAATGTGTTTGTTCCCTGGATATATTTAGCTTACTAATAGGCTTGAGTTATTCTAGAACTGAGAAGTCTGAGGTCTGAACTGTGAAGGGTGTTATCAGCCCTGCTGAAGTCTTCAGGAATTGAAAGTGCTCTTCTTGCTAGCGTGATATCCATAACCATGATTGTTACAGTTATTTTCTAAAATTAATTTTAGCAGTTTGTTTATTTTTTTTTATTTATTTTTATCTTTAATTTAAGAAATTTTTAGAGGGGAACCCAAAGAATAGGCAAGGTGTATTCTATGCATGTGAGAAGCAATGAAAAGGGCTGCTATTTTGTTCTGATGCATAGTTAGGGCTGGATTAATCTCATCTACTTGAGGTTCCTTACCCTGTGTACCTTAGGATCTTTTTGTAATTAGTGGAGACAACGATACCTCCAAAACTTCTTGTCAACTAAGATTTGAAATGACCTTAGATATCTCTCCTTTCTTTCCTCCACTCCTTCCTGTTCCTCATACTTTCTCTCTTTCTGTGTTTATTACTTTGGGAACTCAGGGTGATCCATGCCCGACATAGGTACCAAACATTTGATGACCAGGTACAAGCCCCTGTATTGCTTCCTTGCAATAATAAAAATCATAAAGACCATAGGGTTCTCTTTTTTCTAGGAAGTCTAAGTCTGAAAGTGACATCCACTTGTTTAAATACTAATTAATATTGCCAACAATACTGAGTTCCTACAGACTTCTTGATTTTAATGGCTACATTTTCATAATGAACAGTGTGACTAGATTTTCTCATGCAAATTGTTCAGCACTTAGGGATTATACAGAGCAGTTTTCTTTCACATGAGGCTTTAGAACTATCATGAAACATACATTTTTATGTATGTTAGGAGCTAAAGAATAGATGGATTAAATATATAAATTATTTTATTTTTAAACTCCAGGGAGAGCAACACTATTTGCAAATATTCATTATGGTATCTGATTTTATTGACAATATGACAAAGATGCTGAGTTAGTAATCTTGATATACTTTGGAGGGAATATGAGACTTACTATAAATTCCATGTACCTTCTTTTGCATTTGTTGTACATGGTGAAAAATATGATCTTGAAAAAGTACCTCTGCATATAGTGACTGCAAAAATACTTGACAAAAGCTGCAGAATGATTAAAAACGTCATCATTTCAATTTTTAGTAAACTTGTAATAGAATGTAATTCTGTTTAGAATACCTGCCTGAAATGGTTTAGTTTATTATGGCAGGGGGAAAATAATTGCAAGTAATTTTTTTTTTTTCTTTCGTATTTAAAAGGTAAGCATGAATATAACAGCAGATACAGAAAATATTGAATACAGACAGCTGTGGGGTTTTTTAGGCGTGCTCTCAACATGTGACCAAAATGTAAATAGAACTAAACACTTGACCATTTGTGCTGCACAAATTGTTGGATATAATTATCATTGATTTATTGTGTCTTTAGAGCAGTGGGTGGTTTGCCAGTTGGCCACAAAATAATTCCCTATAGGTTGTCTGTTAAACAGTGTACAGATTCAAGTCTTAACTTCTGGATTTCATGTATCCTCTAGCCATTTGCTCTGTGTCATGCAACATGTTCTTGCCCAACTTTTTCACTTATGTTTCCTTAACTATTTTTAAATAGGCAAGTATATTTTAACTATAGATGAATAGCAAATAATAAAGCCTGTATTATTTTTGAACAAGTTCTTACTCAAAGAAGTAAATACATTAAATGATTATCAATGTTATCATAGGTCCTGCAGTCAGATTTAAAAGGCATAAGTAAGACATATCTATACCTGGCTGTAAGGCGTCATTACTATATAAATGATTGCAGATAATTTATATGCTACTTCACCTGGCTTTTGACAAGCATAATGGCAACAGGTGCTGTGAATGAAGTGTATGAGACAGAGCAAGTAAATCTTATATATAGAAAATCCTCTTCCTTTGCACTCTCTTCTGCTTAACAAACCCTCAGGTTGAACTTGAGATGTTTTACACAGACTACTAGTAAAATAATGGTCTTCTGCAAGTTTCTTGTCTGGATTGGGCTTCAGATTCCAACCCCTGTGTTCAAGACTGTTCAAATCTGGAATAGGCTTAAGGCCATCTTTAATTGGTAGCTTTTTTTTTCCTCACATCTGATGTTGCTCTGACATTGCTGACAGCCATCAACATCCAAAACACAGAGGACTAGATGTTAGACATTCGTGACCACTTGCATTTTCACTTTAAATTACATGGGGGGCCAGGTGGAGTCCAGAAAATGTCCAGAGAATATGTGAGGGCCATTAGAGTACGCTAGAGACTAAAAACAGGCTACCAGTCCAATTAGCTACTTTCTGAGATATTGGTTCTTATCTTTGTACCCAAGTCTCCAAGGTGAAAAGCTAATAATTAGTTCAATTCACTTTATATCCTTTTGAAAGCTCCAGTTTGGGGCTACTGAGGGGAGTGATGATCAAAATCTCTTTCAGTGATCAAACTTCTTTTAAATTGGAATTAGATTCTAGCATTGACAGTTTGAAACCACTGCAGATTTGTACCTTCATTGTCCTCTTTCTTGGTTGTCAACTCTAAGCACTGTAAAAGCCCCCTTCAGTAAACAGGTGTCATCACAGAGGGGTTAAACCTGTCATTTCTACGCTTTTTTGTTTCTACTCTCTGATTCCTCCCCTCCCTTGTGCCTGTTTACATTAAAATGCGAGATCTTTGGTAGTTCTTGATTTACTGGGTTTGGTGTGTCCAGAAGCCCAGATGCAGAAGCAGGTGGTTTTGGCACTCAGGGTCCTTGGACATTCTTTGTTGGGGAAGGGGAGGGCACAACATGAAGGCATCGCTGTAGGCATAGGTGGACAGTTTGACTTAATCCATCTCTTCCAGAGGAGCGCATATTGAACTCGTCGCCTCTAGCTGACTTACTCTGATGCTGCATCTTTTTTTTTTTTTATTATTTTCAGTTTCCAGCACAGTGTGCTGGTGCTTGTTGTTGGATGTCTCAAGGGATGTGAACCGTTCATGTCCCTTTGCAAGCTCTATTAGGTCCATTCACAGTATTCTCATCTGTTTGAGGTGAGTTTAGGATGTGAATTTAGATTGCACATATGGCAATGTATTGGACTCAGTATTGACTTCAATTAGACTTGTATTAGCCTGGGGAACTTGGGCGAAGTATTCCTTAATTAAAATGAAGGAAGTGTGATCCCCGAGCAGGGACTCCAACCTTGTTCTGCTCTCATAAGCGTGCACTCACTATTTGGTACTGTCTTCAAATTATAGAGGGCTGAGGAAGATTAAAGCAGTTTCTGGTCTCAGATTTATGGATTGGAAAAGTCACAAAGTAATTCTAGTGTTAGCAGGTTTTGCCTAAAACTTTCAATAAATAACCTATTGGGGGGTGTGTGTGTGTGTTTGTTTGTTTGTTGATTTTTTTTTGTTTGTTTTGTTTTGTGTTTTTTCCCTGTTTTCACACACATTAGTATGTTAGTATAAAAGAAAATAGTGTTTTTTAGTTGTATCTATTACCAGTCTGTGTGTACTTTTTGTGAATTAGTGTCACACACTTGATACTCCCTATAGATTCCATGGCTTCAAGGTGTCATTCATAAAGTGCCAGACATGTCATTGTGTAAGCTCAGGTTTCAGTATCAAGGAGATTTGCTTCTACATGTCACGAATGATTCACAGAGATAACTATTTTAGTTAAAAAGGTTAAACAAAATGTCAGCTGTTACTGTGAGATTTCAGTCACTAGTTAACTTTGAATGTTCTGGCACTGTAAATAGCACAGGGACTGAGCTTTCAGAATAGCGATCCTTTCAGTTCATAAATTAGATCATTTTAATGGTCCACGAAGTGCATGGAAAATACTAATTGCAAAGACATGAGTAACTGTTTCTAAGCAGCTGTGACATTTATTCATTTGTAAGAAAATCTAGAAGGTGGTTGTGAGGATTTTGTTTGTTTGTTTTCTTTTCTGTATTGAGGTAAAAGAAGGCATACATTGAAATGAAAGTAATTCAACATTTATGATTACGTTAGATTGGTCTTTTTTTCTTTCTTTCTTTCTTCTTTTGTACTCAAGTAGTGAGAAATAACATCAGATACAGGAATCCCAACAGAAAATAAAACAGGTCATTGTCAGGGGATAGGAGTTAATTTCTTGCTTTCTATAGTTCACCTCTTTTAGGATAGGCAGATTCAGAGACATCTGCATAATAAAAAGGAGTGTGAGAAATTAATTTCTGTTGCTATTTTTATGAGAAATTAGATATCAGAAAATAACTTGTATGACAAATTGGTTTGGCTTAAGCCTTATTTATCTAAAAACAAGAGTTACTAAAACTATTTTTTTTTTTTTTTTTTTAAGATTGTGTGAAAATGTGTTAAAATAAGAATTTTGGTAGTGTGACTGTTTTAAAATGGTGAGCAAGAGGAAGACACTACATGGGTGGTGAAGTTTGGTGCCAAATCCTGCTCTTTAATCTTGCAGAGTTCCCTATGACTGATGCTAAGGGATTCTTCTAAGTGGGATTTTGCTTAGAACTCTATGAATAATGGAGTTTACATTTGAGAGGAATAATTCTTCTCATAAAAAGTTTTGAGGAGGAGCATTTCCTGTGGGTGGGAAAAAAATTGCACACTGGATTTTATTTTTTCAGACCTAGGCATATTGAGAAACAGTACTGTAAGCTGAAAATATTTAGATACAGAATCAGGAAACAATTTTAAAGCCTTGCTCTGAAAGTAGGAGGTAGAGACCAAATGTAATGTTTTTACCTATGATCTACTATGCGAAGTTCTTTGTAACAGCTGATAGTAAAATAACATTATATCAGGACCTGAGTTAGCAATGCAATTCACTGTTTCAGATTTGAAGTCAAGTGAAGCCTTGTTTTACTGTTGATTGCACGTAATTTAGTGTTCAAGGAAGAAAACTTCTGAAAAGTTTCTGGTCCAATTGCTTTTATTACCAACTGTTATTACTGCAGGTTTGGATGGTCCCTACCTGCTAAGTTGGCTAAATTATTAGGATTCAGGATTTTTTTTTTCTTAATAACTAAAATTTTGCAGCTGTTAGGTCAGAAATAAGATGGCCAAACTGGAAGAATGCACTTTAAATGACACAATATAAGTGAAAGAATATGGGAAAATAAAATAGTGTAATCATTCTGTTGTGAAAACCCACTATATTTTATTGACCTTGAATCACATTAGTTAGTTGTGTCAAATCTAGTGTACATAGCAATTTGTTCATCTGATTGCTTTGAAAACCATCATTTGTTCCCCTCTCTCTTTTATTGCTTTATAGTCACATACTTCACTATACATTAACTAGACTGTGATTTTTTTCGGACAGCTTCCTTGGAGTTTGTATGTTGCCCATTATTTTGAAGGCTTTTGGAAGATGTTGTGCTGTAAAGGCAATAACAGTAAAAGCAAGATATTCCCTGTAATCTGAACTGGTTTCATGGGTTATTGTTATGTCTAGTTGAACCTGAGAACCAGCTGATTCACATCCCTTTTGGGCATAGGCTCTTTTTAAGATGTTGTATTTCAACAATGGGTTATCATAACTGCTGTTAAAAAAACCCCCACACAATTGTGATGTTACTAGTCTCAGAGTGCGTTGCAGCACGATTCTCAAAATGATCTCTTCAGGAAAGGGAGAGGACAGCAGGCAGAGTGGGTACTTGGGAAATGGAGGATGTGTTTGTTTGTTTGGTGCAAGCTTGACACTTGTTCAAAACATGAATTTTTAAAAAATGTTTTGGTCAAAATACTATTTAAAGAATTTTTTTTTTTCCTATTCTTCAACAATCAAATAGTTTGTGATACCATGATTTATATGCTAAATGCGAAGACTGGTAACTAAACAGACTATTCTCTGTGCAGCTTTTGTGTGGATTACAATTGAGGAAGTTGTTAATCTGTATGTCATTATAGATGAGTATATATTTTCTGCAGTAAAGATACTATTTAAGTCATTGCTTTTGAGAGTATTAATTTTCTGGAGGTGGGTTGTCTTTCAGAAATGCTTGATTCTCCTGTTACATTCTTTTGATTCCCCCTGGTTAAAATGGACAGGAAGAAGACAAGGTTACATCAAAATTCTCAGGTATTTTTACTAATTTCCAGTATATGTGATATTCTTAAATGCTGTCTATGATTATTCAGAAATATAAACAAATCTGTGCTTTTCATTGTGGCTGAACTACTAAGCTTGAAGTTTTACGAACCCAGGTTCTGTGTGCTCATTTATAAAATTCTGTGATTTTTACCTTGCTCACATGAAGTTGTCAGGATACGATGACGGCAAGTGGTAGAGACTGGGATTCAAACGGTATTGGTAGCCTTTGTAGTGGCAAAAGTGTATCATGGGGGAAGAAGTACGTATTTTCTTTTTTTATCTAGATCCATTTATTATAATTCTGGAAAGGCTTTTGAGAATTTTGGGGCAGGAGTTGAACACAAGTCCTGTGTGATTAATCATTGTGACAGAAAAATGAAAACAATGGATCCAAATATGATTCTCAGTCTGAAGATCAATAATAAAAATAGAGAAAGCTTTGCCAAAATTACATTCAATCAGAATTGTAGTGAGAAGGCCTATAACAAAAGCACTCTCTCTGTATTCTTGCATGATTAAGATCTAAACAAGAAAAACTGATGAGGACAGTTTCCACTCTTCCAATAATCTTGTGAGTATCATAATGCTAAAGAAGTTTAAGATTCAGAAGTGTTTCAACTGACAATATAAACTCATTTATGAAGCTATTCTTACTCCAAACAACCCTTATGAGTCTTCTAAAAATCTTCATCTATCACAGTGTGTTATCAAGGCTCGTTACTTGCTATGAATGGCATAGTGCAGTGAGTGTATGTACTTTTTGAATCATACTAATTTTGAGAGACTTGCACTTCTGTACTACTTCCACCCACCAGTGAAAGTTGTTTTTTCATTAGATTTTATTATCTGCTCCATCAATTATTTGCTCTGATATAAATTCCACATTCTTTTTACTGTCACATTGTTTACCTCACTGGACTCCCTTGAAATACTGTGTCAGTGGGATGTTCAGATACATTTGGTAAAATATTGTTACAAAAGTATCTGCTTATATACTACTGAGAATAAACAATGTTTCCCTCAGACATTTGATTTATGAAGCTCTATATATAATCTTAAAAAGATAACATATGCTTAATCTTTCAGGCAGCTTCATAAAGAACAGTTCTGACATGTTAGATGCAGCAAACTTGTCCTTCGTAATGCACTTAAGTGTATAATCATCTGATCTCAGTGCAAGTTTTAAGGTCTAATGTGTCTAATTCCAAAATCTATACACATTAAAATGTGTGGATTCTATCAGCAGTGATGGGGGGTGAAGACAAGCAACAGGGGGAGAACAGAGAGAAAGTCTTGGCTATCTAATTGCCATTGGCTTGGATAGGATCAGCAATAACTCTTCCCAAACTCATAGACTGAGATCAGCAAATGAACACAAAACAAAAGGTAGTGCATGTCTCCTGCATCTTTCTAAGATATCATCTTGGTACCTGTATATGCTAAAACATCTTTTTTTTAAAAAAGAAAAAAAAAATCCAATAAATAATTTGTTTCATACAAAGTACATTGGTTGCTACTACTAGAAATTCTATCTTGCGCTCCTTCTCTCTGTCTCTATGGATGTTGCCATTATTGCTTTTCCTCTTTAAAGAGAAACTTATGGAAGATATTCTTAGTATCTTTCATGGAAGTGGCACAGAGAACGTTCCAGATTAGTTCCTTCATTTTGACATTTGGAACTCTTCTGAGGATGGCAGTGCTGTGAAGAGAAGGGAGTGTGTGTGCTCTTCTTTCTGTCATGCATGCTAGAGGATGCTTTCTTTGTGTCTGCTTGGCTGATAATTTAATCTGTCTATGTATAAAATGGAATTATACTTTCTGTGCAATGGTGTCAGATATAATTAAGAAACAGCGAGATACATTTTTGGGATAGTGCAAACAATGATTTCCTAATACCACAGAGTATCTTTTTCAATGTTCCCTCTTTTCTCATCTTTTTTGGAACAAGAAGTTATTCTTTCTCAACCTTAAAACAGATTATAGTTTCCTAGTAAGCGGTGAACCAGACCATAAAGTGAATTTACCTGATTGAATGTTGAAGAATCTCTTTCTGTGGTCTTTGGGGGATTTCTGGCTCCCTTGACTTCCAAAATTTGTCACTGCGCTCAAACTTTCAGCTCTGGGGAAAAGTCTGTTGCTGAGCAATAAGCAATAAAAGGGTTGTTTAAAAAAGACTTACGTGAAGTTGACAAGAAAGTATATTTTCTGCCTCTTTTTGAATTGTTTTATTTGAAAGTAAAAGCAAAACCTATGGGTATGGATGTGTTTAAAGATATAAAAACAATCAACGGTTGGTCGAAAGGAAGAGGATTTAAAGGCCATACTAATCTATCCAGAATCGTTGTATTGCTGGATTATTTTACAATTACCATCATCACAATAGTGAGATGTTTATCATACATAGACAATAAACTTTGCCAATAGTTATTTCAAGTAGTAGAACATACAATTTGTTACTTTGTGCACTCTTCTCAGAGTTTCTCCTGGATGCCTGAGATTCATAGAAATGGTGATATTTTTTCCTTGCATTTTAGAACTGTAGGATCTACTCTGTATATATTTGCACATGTTTCTAAAGTACTTTTTAATGTGTTAATAAAGGAATTAAAAAAACATATATTTTAATGTGTGATTTTACATTATGAATTATGTCTGTCTTAAATATTTCCCAGTAATTAATGCATCATTAGCAAATTATCCTTCAAATTGATGTATCAGAAAAAGAAAATTTTTGAATGATTAGTATTTTTCCATGAAATGTCAAAAGAAGCTGACGTATTGTAAGAAATAAAGATGCCTTCAAGTAAGGTGATTAACTTATGTTTTTCTCTGAGTAGGCATCAGTTTGATATTTACAGGAAAAACTAACAGATTTTTTCTTTAATCCCTATTCCTTGAACACTAGAAAACATCGTAATCCTTGATGGCATCTAATACCACAATTTAACCTTTGTTTAAAAACAGAAGCATAATATATTATTCTTATGAAGTCAACATTACTATGATTTTTTTTTCTAAAGTTTTTCTTTTCAACTTGTGAAGATATTTTCTCTTTCCCTTTTTGTTTCAGTCTAGTCTTAAAATCTCCATATTTTTACATTTTTTGATGCAGAATTTACCAACTTTCTCAGTTATCTGTCTTGTTTCTTGTATTATCCATAGGAAGGATAAGATTATTTATTTATTCTGGGGAAAAATTGCCATGCTACTGACAGATTTTTGACTCTGTAGAATTCAAGAAACCTTGCCAATTGTCACAATGGGGCAAAAGGATAGGCAAATAATTTACAAAAAATGTTTCAACTTGACTATGCTCACATATTCATTACAAAGAATATGAATTATAGTATTTCTTCATTGAACAAGGGAATTTGAATTAGTACAGACATTAATTATTCAGTTTTTTGGTCTCAGTCTCCATAGAGTTTGGGCCATCCGGTCAAATGATGCTTTCTGGAATAGTTATATGAATAACAACTAGGTGACAGTGAGTACTCAGAGATGAATAAAATTAGCTGCCTGGCAAAAACTAGCAAAACACAGGTTGATGTAAATTTGCGTGACATGATTATATAAAAGTTTAAAATTAACTGAAGAATGTATTTTAAAATAAGTCACAGTATCACAGTATGTTTGGGATTGGAAGGGACCTCGAAAGATCACCTAGTCCAATCCCTCTGCTGGAACAGGAATGCCTAGGTGAGGTCGCACAGGAATGTGTCCAGGCGGGCTTTGAATGTCTCCAGAGTAGGAGACTCCACAATCTCCCTGGGCAGCCTGTTCCAGTGCTCTGTAGCTTTGTGTAGCTTTGAAGTTAACTAAAAAAAGGACCACAATTTCTTGCTTCCAGTTCAGTAATCGCTATTGTTACTTTACCAGTAGAGGCACTGGAAGTGTATTCTCAATAACACTGATGTATGTGTCACTTGTGAACTCTGTGGGTTTTTTTGTGTGGTGTTTTTTTTTTTTTTTTTCATTAAGAATAAGTGTTAGAGTTAGTTCAGGAATGAATTCTGGTTTTAGCCAAATTCAAATCACAAGTACCTTGCAAGACTAATGTATACTCTCAAGTGCTCTCTGAAATCCTCCAGTGAATAATCTTGACTGATTTTAGTTACATACAGGAGCTGTCAAATTATTTCATTTTTCCATTAGGAAAGCATCTTATGTTAAAGTTTTTATGATTGAACTTCCATTTGTTTCTGTCTTAAAAATGGAATTAAGTCAAAAAATTACTCTTTTTTAAAGCACTACTGAAGGGTATTTCCACAGAATAAATAAATTCTATACTTGCACACAACATAACATGCACATATTCCAAGGTCTTTTGAAAATAAATTGTGATTTTAAATTTTAGTTATCCAACCAAAGTGACAGTCTGGAGATTTCACGGTAGCCATTGGACACATCACTTTCTCATCTTGTCCAAGACTGGCAAGGGAAATTATAAAACTGTTTATCAATATCAAATACTTTTGCTTTTAGCATACAGAAGTTTTGCACAAATGTCAGGTCGTTTTATTTTGGAGGGGAAAAGACACATTCAGATTAATGGTAAAAATATTCACATCTCTAAGTATCAGCTGAAATGATGTAAATTAGATACTGTTGCATTAGATATTTTCCAACAGTAATATAATAAAAATATTATGGTATTTATAGGAGTCTAAATATTTAATATATATTTAACAAGTATAATTACATTCCTCTCCTTGGATTTAGAAGAAAAAGGCTTCATTTTTTATGACAAAAACCCAAATAAGTGAATTTCCTAAAAACACTTTTTGCTTTCCTCTGAAGTGGAAGCATGCCTGACTGGTACATGGAGTTCTCCACATACCACAGAGAACTGCTCATAGATGTTCCCTGTTCCAGAGTGTTTACACCACTGTTCTCAGGAGCCATCACTGTCTGTTCAATTGCTAGAACAAGTCAGAGGAGATGAAGGGGTGAGAAATGCATAGAGGGGCTGTTGGGACCTCTAGTCTTTTAAGCCTCTTTCCCAGCCTGAAATAAAAAGAAATTCCTGCTTAGTGTCAGCGTTAGAAAAGCCAAATTCACTTTCAGCAGAGACTCTCATAGAATCTCATTTCAGGCTGCAGTATTCTGAACTTTACTTTTAATAAGGTTTAGACGGTCCCACTGTAATAGGGAGGCAATCCCCAATGTGCCCACTCAAGGCTAGAATTTCGAAAATCTTCATTAAAAAATTTGCTGGTTTACCATACTGATTCATGGTACACTGCTTTTACTAATTAAATTAATAGCTACCCTTGCTTACTAAAGAGATTAACTTGTGCATTGCCCTCACTAGATGGGTTAGTTGCTAGGCAGCTCTCACTGGAGGTTTGGCACCGTGTTCTTATCTCTGAGGACAAAGGCTGCTCTGCATCTTTCACCAGAAGAACGAGCACTACACTGCTCTCACTCAGAGCATTCATCTCTGCTTTTATATCTCAATTGCTCTCCTTCAATTATTTTAATCACTTGGTGCATTCTAGTGTTACAAGCCTATTTAATCTGGAGTATATTTTGACTTTGGTGCTATGGAATTGCTTCCATTTTTTTCCTCTCTTTTCAGTTTACAACCTCAACATTTATTTCAAGTCACGTGTGAAGGTCTTGCACACCAGAACACGCCGTATCTGCTACTCCAGTAATATTCAGTCCAATATTTATCTCTTCTCAATACTCTTCTACCTACTGAATTGTTCATTGTCAAATATTAGTCTACTTCGCTTATTATATTCCACACTTCAGTTCATATCTGGGAAGTCGTACCTTTTATTAACAGCCTCATTGTGCCAAATGCAGCACAGTTTCTGTGACTTCACTGAAAATACAATTTACACCACAAACAATCTGGTCTCCTTCTGAATTGAGTAGCTGGACCTTCAAGTACTCAGATACGGGTGTATTAACTCCCTTTGCAGTATCCAGATGATTTCCAAAGAATATGATGCCAATGTTGTTTCCTCATTGAAAATCCAGGCTATTTTTCCTAGTGAATAGATCCACATGCAGCCCACATTCTTTTGCCATATCAACAGCTGGGGAAAATCGGCTTAGCTCCACAGATCTCAGCACAGCTGAAGACACAGCTCCTGATTTTCAAAATAAACCAGCCCCAAACCAAGAACAAGTAAAATCGTCAGGTTTCAAGTAAAATCTTCAGAATGCAATGGCATTAAAAGAAAATAATTAAGCAGATTTATGCATACTCTATACATGCACGTATGAACTTACGTGTAAGTGTGCACACCTGTTATTTTTTCATAACTAATTTTCTGGCATTAATATAACTGTGCACTTTTTTTTATTAGTATTAGTTAATGGCATTGTCTGCATCAGCAGGTAGTGAAAATCGTGCAACAGCACTGTTCATGTGCTTGACTCTATGGCAGTAGGTGGTGATGGTCATCAAAAGAGTCTTGGTTTCCTCTGAGACCAAAATGAAATGTAATGAGATTTTTAGTTTAGATGTTGTCCAGTTGCCCGTGGGGGGTGCTATCCTCTCTTATCTTCTCCCACATGGATATGCTGAATCAGATAGAAAGCGAAGCTTTCAAATACTTAGTGAAAGGTGCTCAAAAATCCTAAAAGATGATGGTTAGAGTGGGTCATTTTAGTTCTCTTCTCCACGCCCCCTCCCGCCCTGCACTTAATGTGAATTTCTACAATATATGTGCCATGAATTCCTACCAGTGAGTGAGCAGACATGAGCTCTACAGAATAGGGGAATTTAAATGGCATTTTGAATGAAGACAGGGTTATATTTCACTGCTACATCTATATTTTAGCTGATGAAATTTCAGTGAAAGTTGGTAGCAAGCAATACTGTTCTGTATTTTAATAATTTATTGCCTACAAATATGTTTCTTAGTTATTAGAATAACCTCATTCGTATGTTAAATAGTCTAAAGAAGTGTTTTGTGTTGTGGGATGGATACAGCAGTTCTGAAAGATAAGAATCCTTTTTAATTATTGAGTACAAAGCAGACCTTAGAATGCAGTTCTGGTTCAGTGAAGCCTATGGTAAGGTGCTCTCACTTGAAGGGCCAACACCCAATTCTGTGTATTTTTGTCTGTTTCAGGAAAATGTCTGTGCTCGGTTTTGTTTATTTTCTCCCCTCACAAAGATTTCATAGTGGCAAGTATTCTGACGTGCAGAATAAACTGGTAAGGGTTTTGGTGCATCAAAGCAAAATTTTGACTTCATTATGCACAGGTTGAGTGTGAGAATAACTACATATAGAGTCCTTCTATAATTACTTAAACATTGAAAAAATATGTACTATTGTTATAAAGCATAAATTAGTACTTAGATAAGTTTCTCAGCTAACACTGACCGGGCTTTGGTATTAAAGGTTGTTAAAATACATATGCAAACATTGTGATGGAATATTAGTACAGCTTCCTTTTGTTAAAGCTATATATGTGGTCAATACAAGGATTTAAAAATACAAGATTTGAAGACCTGTGACACCGAAAGGTAAATAGAAATCTTCACTTTCAATCCTTCTTTCCTTTCTTGTATCCTTTTTAACATCTCATGCTGAAATGCTGCTTCACATTTTCGTACATTTGTACATATTAAAGCTGCTTCATTTTAATTATAAATGTTGCTTTTTTACATCAGGCTTTGATATGCTGCTTCTGTTGGGCTTTAAGACTACAGCTATATTGTTGCCTGTTATTTTGCACTGCAGCTTGCATTTATCTTTTCACCATCTTTGTAAACATGACACTACCTTTAAAGTTTATAGATGGATTGAAGATGGGAGCTCCCATTTCAAACCTAACCCAATTGTAATCATGCCTGATAGCACTGCTGCAGTTTAGAGGTTTGTTACTATTTCTATTACAATTCCCTGTTCCTAGCAGTGTAAGTGTTTGCTCTGGGGTGAAACATGTCATAAAAGACACATCAAGGGAGCAGTTTTGATTTGAAGTTTGGAAACACAAAACCCAAACATTTTTCAATCAAAAGAAGGGATAAAGAAAGGAAGTTTTCAACTTTTATATGCTTCTGAAACTTGTGACTCTCTCTTTTATAGTAGTGAACAACTCAGGGAGTGGGGGGAATGGAAAAAGAGTGACAGCAAGAGGATATAGAAAATAATTTCATGATTATTGTTTTTTTTAGGAAGACTTCTGGAAAACAGTAAAAATCTGTATTACCAGACAACAAATCTCCACAGGAGACATTTAAACAATATCTATGCAGTTGTACAGGGAATGGGTATGAAGTTCCCTAGTTGCTAAAAGATAGTTACCAGTGCACATATAAAAACACAAGTGCATCATTTGATATATTCACATTTTTAGGATGCTTTTGCAAATGTGCCTCTTGCTGATGCTTAGCTTGATTAAGAACTGCAGGAAGTCAGAAGAAATGTGTCTGCCGTAACAGCTGCAAATTCAGGAATCTGTTAATCAATCCAGATTGCCTTTGCTCTGCCTTTGTTTCACCAGCCTCCACCATTTTATTACAACGCTCAGGCCGCTTGATGCCTACTTCTTCAGCCCCCAGATCTTGAAATCATGTATTAAGACTAACTCGCTGCATACCCACATGCGTAGCTTTTTCATGAGAGTATCTCAATTGAAAGAATTACCCAGAGAAGCAAAAACATGCTCACCCAGATGTATTTGCAAAACAGATCTTATCACTGTTCTTATGTCTGCTAAACAAGAAAATACTTGTCTTTCATTAAAAAAAAAAAAAAGGAAAAAAAGAAAAGGCAGTGGCATAAGCACATATTACATGGCATTTAAGTAAGAAACTCGAATCTTTGTTTGTCAAGGTCTGGAACTGGGAGTCATTATTGCTAACACCATGAAGATACATTTTACTATTGTAAACAAAAAATTACTGGATACGACCTCAAACTAAGCCTCACCCTTACATTTCAGTTGTACAAATCAATCTGAAGGTTCTTCCTCGGTAACAACTGAAAGAAGAGGCAGATGCTACTATCAAATTCTGACCTTGAGATTTACCTCATCATAGTTTCAGACCAAGTCAGTATCACAAAATGATACTAAAGATCCTGTAGAAGATTTATATATTGATATAATTTATGCCATCGACTTGACAGTAAAAAGGTTTAACCTGCTTTAAGGAATGATCATCAAATTATGTCTCATATCCTTGAAAGAAGTTATTTTATTATTGCAAGGAATGTCTTCAATTTTTAAGGTATGCTGAGGTGGAAAAGTCAAACTTTATAAGAGTGAGAAATTAAATGTGAAATTGGCCTAACTATATTCTCTGAAGGATAAGATTTAAGAGTGTGAGGATATTTAATGCAGCTGTGATCCTCAAGGCCCCATAAAACCTGTGAGGTCATTTGAATATGGAAGAACTTACCTGAGGAACTGCAAGATTTTGCTGGCTGGCTTTCCTTCTGAATTTAATGATACACGTATGTGTTTACCTATCCTGTTTCCCCCCAAATAAGACATGTTCTTAGATTAATTTTTGCTCCAAAATGTATTACTTTTTTACATGTATAGCTGCTTGGACACTATTTAAATTGACTTTTTTAATGAACTGTAACTAGGTCTTATTTTTGGAGTAGGGCTTATATTTTGAGCATCCTGAAAAATCATGCTAGGGCTAATCTTGGGATAGGGAAAAAGGGTAGTTATGTTAATAAAGTAAGGCTCACTGTAAGGAGCAAGTTTATTAATGGAAACATAAGCCCACGCATTTTTCTGATATTTCTCATTGAGATTCAGTTCACAGTTACACATAACATTTAGCAATTGCCTTGCAGGGCTGCTTGTCTCAGCTTTGGCAGAATCTCTCAGAACTGGAGAGTCTTATGTTTCCAGTCGTCAGCTTGGGTCTTTCACAGTTTGAAACAACACAATATGAAGTTGTAAGAAGGCAACGCACTACTCAAGTGCTTGAGCTTGCAGAAAAGTGTGGGGTTTTAAAATTTTATTTTCTTTTTCTTTTTTGAATACTTGTATGACTTTTTTTTATGTTTTCACCAACCAAACATGTTATTTGACTTCTGGAGGAACATGTTATTTCTGAATCTGAGCAGCTGTCTGGCTCCGTTCAGATTTTTCCATCAGAGAGGGTCTGGGGATTGTACCTGCCTTTGCTTCTTGTTTGAGCAAACTGGGAGCACAGGGGTGGGGAAGAGTAAACACATGCTGTGAATCTGCCTTGCAGGGAGGTCTAACCCTCGGGAGCATTTGAGGGGGCTGGTAGTGTCCCCAGTGCCTCACATGCTCACAAGGGAAGAGGGAACTTGACACTGATGCTGAACAAAGATCTTCTTGTCGCAGTATTTTTAGTACTGCAGGTTACTTGTTTGTATAAAGTCTTCTTCAGGAAAGTGTCGTTGATTAACGCCTAGCTAAGTAGGAATTTAGGTCTTTTGCTTTCACTTTTATCTGTACTAAAAATGTCTTTGTTATCTTCTGTGAAGGATGTTACCAGCTTTAAGAGATTGATTTAATGCTCATATTAAAGAAAGGGATTTGGAACCTGATCAATGAAACACCTGAGTTAAGACTTCAGTGAGGAATGTGAATCATTGTGACAGGTTGTAAATATTAAAATTGATATGAGCTGAGAGACATCATTTTTTTTGTTAACTGGTGCGAAAGAGTCAATGTAAAAACAGATTAGAAATTGAGTTGGAAGTAGAAAATGTTGTCAAGTTTACTTTTCTGTGACTTATCAGATGCATCTCTCACTGTCATGAAAAAAGGAACTGGAATTATCAGAAGGGAAGGAATGGTATGTAACAAAATGGCACAATAGTTATTATAAATGGGGAAGGGGAGGGAAGGGTGTGTCAGAAAGAAGATTAACTCTCCTGGAATAAAATAGGTCTGTAAATTTTTTGATTAAAACAGCAGTATTTGGGATAAAACAGATAAAGGACATGCACAGAACTCCAAGTCAATGGTAATGGTTGCTGTCTTCAGAAGTGACCACAATTTCCAGTATTACTTTTCTGCAGTGTCAAGAAAGAATCAAAAACATCTCCTATTTTAATTAGTTCCTCAGAAAAAAAAAAAAAAAAAAAAATCTGTTTTCTCTGAGCTCCAGGAAATGCTTAAACAGCATTTTGCTCATTATATAAAATAATATTTATATAGTTAGTTTATGTGTGGTCCATTTCCAGACTGGAGGTTTGTGTTGTCTGGGACAGGATCAATCTAGAGTCCAGTTTCCTTTAGCGTTTTAATAATGACTGCCATGTTGGCATTGGAAGCATTCTTTTCCTATTTACGCCTGATGCCCTGTCTGGTAGGGCTGCAGTTATTTCTGAAATAAGGATAAGAAGATTTTTTTTCTCAGCAGTGGCTTGCTTGTTTGCTTGTTTTCCCTGTATTTTCCCCCCTTTTGAATTGCATCCTGCTGACAAATACTATGTTTAGATAGGAGTAACTAGGCAATAGCTCCTCAGAATATATGGTTTAGAGTGAATTACAGACCCTACATCACCAGTCTAATGGAAGGAACAGAAAACATATTTACTTGTATTAATAAAAAAAGTCTAGATCAAGCTGCTTTCTTCACTCAGTGTTGAGGTCATCTCATTATGTGTTTTCGGCATTTTGGGTATGTGGACACACTTCTAAAAACTTTTGGCTGCTAAAGATAATTATGGACTGGTGTAGATTGTCCAAACAGGTGAAAGAATCACTAATTTTGGAAGGTTTTGAACAACTACTAGTCAAGTATCTGTTACAAACATGCAAGAAAGTATCATGGCCTATCATCACATTGTGGACCATGTGACTTTTATAGCTCTTTCCAGAAATGTTCTTTGGGATTTGTATGAAATTATGTTGTTTTCCATAAAATCCAAAGGCTCTCTGCAGATTGTTTCCCTGCAGAACTCTGTTTTAAATCTCATCTGGCAGCCTGTAACAATTGCTATGTTTTTTTCCTAGTACCACTGGTAATTATTCTTATGTCTTCTGTTGTTTTGATGGTATTGATACAAAGATTCTGAGCTATTTGTTATTCTCTTTGCAGCTTCTGGATAGGATTTATCCCTATGGGAATGTTTGCCTCTTACTGTAGGCCACGAGCTGTAGTGTAATCAGTTTATCCTATTGCAGGAAAAAAAAAATCTGATAGATTTTGAATTTTCTTTTTTGAGTTTTAAATTTTATCAAATATGGATTTATGTCTTGCCTTATTCATCTCTTCATTCTGCAATAAGTGTTTGATTATGTGACAGATCTGTTTCTGGTCAACAAAATCCAGATCACTGCCTACAATGTGAGATATTTGTATATGTTTGCTGGACTTTTCATACGGGTATATGAGCAGTATTGCAACTGACCTAACTAGAAAGATGTATTTCTTGAGAGGAGGTGCTCACTAGTCTCTGTTAAGACACAGAATTACTGAATAGTATCTCTTATTTCTTGTGAATTTTCTGGCAGGGGTAGAGAAGTGGAGTGATTAGAATATCAACAACTTTCCTGTACTACTCTAGATACTATTCACCTTCCTGAGTATGAAACTAATAAAGAAATTGCCTAGTCCAGTTGGAAGAGAGGGGTGGCAGTTATTAAGTGAGTGAGCCAGCTGATGATGCTCAGCTATTCAGAGGAGGAACAGCTCATGAAAGCACAGTGAATTAGGCCTGGCTACAGCTCAACAGTTTTGAGAAGAACACATTTAGCCAAAAGGAAGGAAAGGATGAGTGCTCTTGATGATTTAATGAGGCAGATGGTTTATTGTTATAGTTTTGAAACTGAGCTACTACAAACAGCCATGTTTTAACTTCATGTTGAAACTAATTTATTGTTTTTCAAGACTGGACTGTAGTTCTTGTTAGCCTGTTGCTATAACAACATTTTTGTTAAACAACTGGCAGCCTTTTAAAATAGACAATATAATTCAATTAAGATCAGTACAGTCCATCAAAAACTTAAAGTGCTCCATAAAAACTGATCTGTTTTGGCCATCACCCAGTTTGGTGGTTATTACCTTCTATGGTTAGTGCATGGGTGTTGATGGGTCTACACAGAAAGACAAAAATTGTAGAATTTGTTTTTTTAGAATTCAGTAGACAGTACACTTCACAGTGTTTTGACCTTTGCATGGAATTCTTAGCTCAAGCTTAACTAAAATCAACATCAAAATATTCTGCAGAATTGTGTACCTTTGGTCTTAAAGATACCTGAAATTTTTTTGAGGTGTTTTACTTGTTAAATATGTGGAAGAAAAATAAAACATGGTAGTCTTTCTCTTTATTCTAGGCTCCGCTATGTTAATGTTCAAAGCTTCTTAGAGATCTCTTATAATATCCTTTTTATCATGAGATAGTATATTAATGGCAGAGTGTTTCATATGCTGAATAGTGCAGTTTTAGTTCAAACCTGATAAAGAGATTTTCAACGAAAATAGTAAAAATAAAAAGGATGCTCAGAATAGACTTTGGCGTAAGTTAAAAATCAGGTTGGTCAAGAGGAAAGACACACACAATTTATTTATATCATGATTATGGGTGGCTCTAATGAGTTTAAGGCTAGTTTTGGGTTTGGATTGCATCAAGGCTTTTCCCACCTCTGCTGAAGATTTTTTCTTTAAATTCTGTAAACTAGAGCAACAGTAATTCAGTGAAGGAAACTCAGTAATGGCTTCTTTCATAAAAGCTTAATGACCTGTTTTGTTAATGACCTTGGCTGCTTGGAAGCATTATGGCAAATTATTCTAAAATCTCATTTTGTAAGCTGCTGGGTTGTTATTTTCAGCTACAAGGAACTGTCTCCGTCATAAGTGGCTTATCCTCTCAGTAAGAAATAGGTGCCCTGGAAAGTGACTGTTTCCTTCTCCTTAGAAAATATACCTGCAACTTGCAGAGGCTGTGCACCAATGGCACTGATAATTGTTGAAACCTGATATCATGGATTTTAATCTTCTGGGTTGCTTTAAATAATGTTAGGAACGACTTGAATTTCTGATTTATTTTCACAATGAGTTTAATATAGTATAGTATCTACTGTAGAAAATAAACTTTTCAATTGTATATAGTACTTTGAAAAGAGAAAACTAAATGAAGATTCAAGTGACTGTCTAGGCTGTTTGGGGGTTATTTGTCATCAAAGAGACTTTCAGAATCCACAGGAATATTTTGGTGAAAATTAGGAAAATGTAGGTTTTTGAGTACAATCTGCACAAATTATACATATGTATATTATATCCAGCATGTTGCTATAGACACAGTAGTATCTTATTCTGAAAGTGTTTACATTTGGCCTATAATTTCCATCCTGGAGATGCTCTTGACATAAAAATGTTTGTACACAAATATTACTCTAGATGCTCCATGTACTACCTGTAGGTATGATACAGTGATTTTCATGGATATTTTTAGTGAGTAATTTAGAGTCTGCATTTGAACAACTGATCCCATTGTGTTGACACAGGGAGGGTAAGGCTTGAATTTTCTTGTCTAAGACTGACAGATTATTTTTTTTTTTTCTTGTGATGCTTCTTGAAGGTCAATTCCCTTGTACTGGAATTCATCATAACTGAACTTTTCACTTTTGAATTTAAGTAAAATAAAATACTAATACCTGGTACAAGGATCAGCAATGCTGAGTGCTTCCTTACTTTGGCCTTTTAATGCTATTCTGATACCAGTCACAGGGTACAACTTAGCAGCCATTATGTCACTTGTGAATTATTCTACCTCTACTAGTGTAGTGATCATGACAATATTGAAGCCAGATTTGGTCTGGTCATGTACAAAAATGAGCTCTTTTATTACAGATGTAAAGTGTAAATTCTGCTTAAAAATAAATAATGAAAAAAATCCAACGTTTAACTTGTTCATTTCAGAAATATATTTATTTGGATATTACTCAGATGTAATTGAATCCTGTAACTGACACAGACAGACAATTGTGACCAACAGAGAATTACATTTTAGTAAGTGGCTAGACAAGGTCATATTAAAGCCTACACAACTCAGCAAACACAATCTATAGTTAATAATCCTGTGCACATGGAGTTTTAAATGTATCTCCATTAATCCATGATTTGATGATGAGGTCCAGCTTTGTTGATGTAAAATGTTTTATTGTGGCCTGCAGAAAATTTATCTGCTGGTAATACAGAATGTCATGGCCCTTCAGGACTTTGTTATATTAACCAAAGTAAATTATAATCTTTATTAAATATATTTCTTATTTGCTTATGCGTACTAAAGGAAAAATGTATTTTTTACAGTTAGAAAGGTAATTTGGTTACAGTGTTTTCTTTAGTTTAACTGCAGATTTTTTTTGATGAAAAGAGAGTCATTGAATGTGTGTGTAAAAGACAAAAAATAATTAACTTTTCAGTCTTGTGCATGAAAACATTTGCTAGGATAACGTGTCTGTATAAACATAGCTGTGATTATAGTCATAGCTTTTTGTCTACTTGTATAGGCCCCATTTGCACATAAATTATTTAATTAAAATGTGCCTATAATATGGTATTTCTATCAAGTGTCATATGAAAATGACTAACTTGATGTGTCATCCTGAAAAATTAGATGACAAAAGAAACTGGATTTCTTAATTAACATCTTGCCATCAGAGATAATATAGTGTATAACGTAGCATAATCAAAAACTTTATCTTGAAAAGAAACCTCACATGCTGTACATAACACCACCTAAAATAGTTCCTAATGAAGGTAGAGAAGTGAGTTGTGTATGAATGACACATAAAGACTTGGATGGTTGGTCTCTGGACCATCTCTTGGATGGTACAATATTTTGAACAAATAAATTTTAGAGGGTTACCTGTGGTTAGTTTGTGCTGCTCTGTTTGTCCAAAGTTGTCTGCTGTGACTGGTTTTCTTGGACGACAGAGCAATTCAAGCCTTCCTTTTCTGCTCAACTGTTCTTGGAATCTCATTCCCGTTCACCCTCACGTTTGTCATACTCAATCTTATGGCTTTCTTCTCAATCTTATTTCTTGCTACAACCATATTGTTTTCCAGTAACGTGTACTGAGTGATCTGGTTCAGTTTTAATTATCAAGATGGATCCTTTTAAGGAGGAAGAGGACAATTAAAAAAATGAAGTCTGTAAGGCAAAGAGCCCAGATATAGACATAATACAGTAAGGGCAGAGGAAAGGATTTGTTAGCTGGAACAGCAGCCCTGGCACTCACAACTTTAACAAAATCATTTTGGACCCATGCAATGTAGAGTTTGGTTTCAACTACATGTGATCTGAAGCTTGATTATTTTCCTTTCCCACATAAATTAAACTTCATATTGGATGATTATCAGAAGAAACTAGAAACTTCATCCTCAATTAAGCCTAACTGGGACTGTTGTGCACTAAGCAGAAAGTTCTTCCAGCTTTTACTTTCCAATACTTTGGTAATCTTGCTGCTCAATAGCAGCTCTCTGTGCATTGTATCAGCTCAGGTTTTCCTTTGCTTTCCTCCTTTGTGATTCAGAGTTCAGTCACAACCTACTATTCACATAAAATACATTATCAAAAAGTTTGGGAAAAGTGTGTCTGAAAAACCATTAGGTGAAGACAAGAAAAAATGACAAGCTCAGGAAATTATGGGATAAATAAATGGCCTGGGTAGGGGAAAATTATTTTCTGGAGAAGGAATTGTAGAGACATGCTATATATGGATGAAGTCACAAAATCATTTTGGTCTTCGGGCACTGAGAAGTGTAGATGAATGAGAGGGAGTAAGAACTGATGTCAAATATATGAAAAGGTGATCAGCTGAGGGTGCACATGGTGACACAAAATCAGCAAATGGAAAAAGTGATTGCTTTGGGGAACACAGAAGGCCAATTGATTTAGAGACTAAGAAAATGTTAGAGGTGAACTGAATTAGAAAAGAAAGGTGTTGGATGTCTTCGGTGAGGTCAGAGCTCAATCAGCTAGAAGAAAAGCAACCAGAGATAGTGAGGGGGGAGGTCTGAATGCCAAGCGATGGATTTCTGAAGGGCAGAAGATTGGTTGTGGGAGTGTGGGACGTTGAGGAATAATTGTGTAGAGAGAGGTAACAGAGATTAAAAGGAAATATTTTTCTACTCAATATAGAATTAGCTTATGGAAATTATTGCAATGAGATATCAAGAAGGTAAAGAGCTTATTGGGATTAGATGTCTATATGGGTTATGAGAACACGTGTAGTTTTATTAGATGGGATAAAATTAATTAAGCCAAAGGACTCTCATACTTTGAGGCATAAACCAAGCAGTAATGATGGAGGTTAGGAAGAAACTTCTTTAGAGGTGATTTTGGTGGATCGAATTCTTCAGTCTAGCCTTAACAGGTCCTTTATTAATGTAAATCCTACATGCTAGGCAGACATGATAGATGGTTTAACAATCACATCTCCTATCGGACTTATGGGGGTAATTTTGATGACCTGAAGTTGATAACATTGCATTAATCAATTTTTTACTTTTCTAGTTGATAACACGACTCGTCAGTTCATCTAAAAGCAATAAATATCATTTACAGACTTAATTGCAAGGGAAACAAACCAAAATATTTAGTAGTCCATTTGCTGTAATAATTTTCCCTTATAAATCAGTATTTGTTTATTTCAAAAGAATAAGCATAAGCATTTTTCAATAAATTAAATACTATTAAATATTCTACCCTGAGAGGGGTAGAAACAATATCTTTTTTCTTTTTTCCTTTTTTATTCCATAAGAAATATCTTCTTTCATTTGTAACAGTTTGTACCAGAACCAAAAGACTAGACTTTTGCTTGGCAATTGTTGTCATGAAGCCAGTTTCCCCAAAGATTCAAGCACCCAAGGTGAATAGTTGTGGAATAAAACCAATATTTTGTAAAAAAATGTATGGAAGCTCCCATAACAGTACTGGGAATATCTTTCCATAAAAAGCTATTTTTCAGAGGCTGGTTATAAAGATTTTCTGTCTTTGTAATCGGGCTCTTACAAATGAGCAACAATACTAACAACATACATGATATGTAACACAAATGATTTTTTACATTATGTCTAGGTGAAGCAGGGAAGTTATTATGACACAATCTGAAAAGCTGTTGAAAGTAACATCCTACTAATGTAATGGAGACAACAAAGACATGCATGCCCGATACATGTAGCACTGTGTATATATATATATATATGTATACATCTATTACAGATATACGTTTCTATTGCAGACTATTTTTTCTTTTGAGTATGTACAAAAAACACCTGTTCAAACCTGAGCAAGAGAAATCTGTCATTTGCAGCACAGTATTTAAGTTTGGTAGTTCCCAATGATTTCTTCTATAAACCTGGCATTCTTAATGTGGTACATAGTAACTAGTAGTACTGCCTTCAGAAAACACTGTTTGTGATGGTCATATTTCACTGTCAGGAAGTCATCATTTCTGACTGCCACTTTAGGAAGAGGTCGTAAAATTTCTCATCAGAGAAAAATGTAATGGAGAAAAGTGTGACCTGAGCTATTTGGGATGCAGCACAAACAGCTGTGCTCCTACTGCCAACACTGTTAATATGCCTTTTTTTTTTTTTGACAGATTCCATATTTTCCTTTCATTCATTGTTGAGTTTTGTTACAGTCCAGCAGAGAGCTTTAAAGATGATTAGGGGTCTGGAGCATCTTTTTTTTATGAGGAAAGGCTTTTGAAAACCTGCCTGGATGCATTGCTGTGTGACCTGCTCAAGGTGAACCTGCTTTAGCAGGTGGGTTGGACTAGGTGATCTCCAGAGGTCCCTTCCAACCCCAGCCATTCTGAAGTTCTGTGATCATGTTCTGAATGTCTCCAGAGAAGGAGACTCCACAACCTCTCTGGGCAGCCTGTTTCAGTGCTCTGACACCCTCAAAGTAAAGAAGTTTCTCCTCATATTTAGATGGAACCTTCTGTGCTTCACTTTGTGCCCATTGACCCTCACCCCATCATTGGGCACCACGGAAAGGAGTCTTGTCCCATCCTTATGACATCCACCCTTGAGGAGATATTTATAAATATTGATGAGATCTCCTCCCAGCCTTCTCCAGGCTGGACAGAGTCAGCTCTCTCAAGTCTCTCCTCATGAGAAAGGTGCTCTAGACCCCTAATCATCTTCATAGCCTGCTGCTGGACTCCCTCCAGTAATTCCTTGTCCTTCTTAAGCTGGGGAGCACAGAATTGGGCACAATATTCCAGATGTAGCCTCACCAAGGCAGAGTAGAGGGGGAGGAGAACCTCCCTCGACCTGCTGGTCACACTCTTGTTAATGCACCCCAGGATACCGTTGGCCTTCATGGCTGCGAGGGCACATTGTTGACTTATGGTCAACGCATTTTTGACCAGAACTCCCAAGTCCTTCTCTGCAGTGCTGCTTTCCAGCAAGTTTACCACTAACCTGTAGTGGTGCCGGGTGTTATTCTTCCCCAAGTGCAGGACCCTACACTTGCTCCTGTTGAACTTCATTAGGTTCTTCTCTGCCCAGTTCTCCAACCTGTCCATGTCTCGCTGAATGGCAGCACAGCCTTCTGGTGTGTCAGCCCTTCCTCCCAGTTTGGTATCATCAGCAAACTTGCTGAGGGTGCACTCAGTCTCTTCATCTAGGTTGTTACTGAAAGCAACCAGAAATTTCCTATTTTTGCTACTTTCAAGAATACCTCGCTCCCCGTCTCACCCCCTCACCCTCCCCCTTCTTTTTTTTTTAACATCAGTGTAAAAAGGCCTGTTTTGTCTACCACTTTCCTTGAAGTCACTGATGTGGATTTTCAGCTTGAAAGTGTTGAAGTCTGGAGAAAGATAAATGTCTAACTTGCCATTCCTACTCAGAGTAAAAACCTTCACATGTTTGTTTGTTTGGTTTTTTTTTTTTTTTCAAACCAAAATTGTTTTGTTCCTGTAGAAGTGTTCAAAATCTGGAAGGAGCAGAGGTTCTCCTAGTGCTCAGAAAACGTACTTCATTGTTCTGTCTCAACAGCAAAAAGAATCAGTTTCAGCAAGATGTTTTCAGGAAAGGGTTGCCAAGAAGAGGATAAGATTTTGCTAAAGCTTTTACTGAATTTAGAAGTAGAAATCCTATCGAAAAATGGCAGGCATTTTATACCTGAAATTTGTAACAGCTTTTAAAACCTAAGAGCTTCTTTTAATAAAACTTTTCTAAACAGTTCATGATATGAGCAGCATGTGGTATTTTATGCTGTTAGATGTTTGAATTCACATTTTTAAAACCTAAAAGAAATTACATTACAACCATCATGTACACAATTACTGGATCTTCATAAACACATTTTTGTTTTGTACTTGATTTTTGAAACCATTTTTTCTGCATGTTAGATTAACAGGAATCAAACTTCGAGTTTGGAATAATTTATCATATCAGCCTTGATTAGAAAGACTGCTACAATTTCAAGAGGTCTTGAAGTAGGATTTTATGATTTTCAGTAACACTTAGTGTAATGAAATGATGATGGGATATTCAGAGGTTGTATTTTTATTTAACAGTTTATAAGAAATTATTGCATCAAATCTATCTTGAGTTACAAATAGAGATTTCTATAATCTGTATTTCAAAATTAATATAAATACAGATTTTAGTATCAAGGAGCACATCTAGCTTGATTTTCTGGCATGTTTCATAATTTTGGGTAATACATGTATCTCTGTATTTACCTGGAAAATTTCTAAGATTTAAAAAAAAAAAAAAAGTTTTATTATTTCTGGAGCAAAGGATTCACTGCTACCTATACTCAGAGGTATATATTTAAGTAGAACTGCATATACTCTATGCAGTTTAAATTTTTCTCTTTAAAACTGTGTTTTTGAAATAATGTCCACATCTTAGCTACCTTTTTGAACCATGTTAAAGCATTAATTTAGCCCAAAGGTGTCTCTTCTTTCACATTTATTTCTATGATTTTTTTTTTTTTTTTTGTTGGACTGAGGTTTTAATTGTTTCTAGGAATTTTTACCCTCTTGGAAATAGAAAAATTTAACTATTTGAGAATAATATAAAAGAAAGTTCAAAAAAAAAAATCATCAGGTCATCTCTCTCATATTCTTGATCTCTAAGTTTGTACACACAAGTGTTTCTATTAGGTGGAGTACTTACTTCAGTTGTGTACATCCCATGCATGTAACGGATTACCTGAGATTACATAAAACCCAGTCTTATCAGATTTTATTTTTTGGTAGGTATTGTGATTTCTTTCACTGAAGTGCTTTGTGGGCAGAAATGTTGGCCTAACCCTTCCAGGATCTAAGAGGAGCTAAGGAAATGTAAGATGAGGGTAATGCTTCTGAACATAGAAAAATAACCACAGCAGCACAGAGTCCACCAAAGCACAATACACCAGAAAGGTGGGTCTATATTTTGATTAATTAGAAATAAATTTCAAATTTGTTATGTATTTAAATAACTTGGCTGCATTTTACATGTCTCAAAGGAAGCCATCGTGCTGTTACAGTGACTTCCTGTTCAATTACTAACTTTAAACATTAGATTTAAGTCTTTCATGTAAATGAATTTATCTTCACAACTATATGAAATTTTTGGGGTAGGTTTTAGATAAAAATTTATTTTTCCTGATTCTGAATTCAGTTTGTTGTATTTAATTTGACTATTCCACTTCAAGTTCTTTTTCGCTTGACTATACCTTCTATGTCACTTGAACATTTAAATAAAAAATGATTTCCATAAGCAAAGATCAGAAATAATTGCACTCCTTTAGTAAAACTCTCTTTAGTAATAACACCTTATTGAAATTCCCGTTTTCAGTTTATAATACATTATCACACACACTCTGCCATGGAGAAAACCACTTACAGGTAACAGCAGCAAGCATAGTTTGATGGAATTATGGGCCACATCCTTCCACTGTGCCTCTCACATTAATGAAACCGTTAACACCTGCTGAACCTTCTCCCCATCAGTCATCAATCAAGAGCAATCAGTCAGGTACTTGATAATTAACGGAGAGGGGGAAAACACTTCACAAGGCTAAAAATATGTCTTTATGGTGGCTTCATGCATAAAATCAAATAACAACAGATGAAACGTTTAGTAACAACCTCAGTGCCTGTAGACCTGCAAAACAAACCCATCACAGTGGAACCCAGCAATGTGTGTAAAATACAGGCTTTCCACATGATTGTTATCTCCTTTTCTTGAATTGCAACCCAGTGATTGTGGCACGGAAGAAGAACTAAAATTGTTTAAAAGCTTTGAGTGGGGGAAGTGAAAAAGATGCAAGAGGACATATTTGAAGTCTGCTGCTGTCATGCTCCTGTGGTACTTGTAGTATCAATATTCTTATATGAAGGGTCCATCACTGAAGGCCTAGGTTTGCACTCTTTACTGTCTGGAGATGCACTTGGTTGGACGCATGCGCTGAAAATGCAGGACACATATTTGTGATGATCCCTGTTCTGATAGGGCCTAGGGGATTAAGTTTAAGGTGTCTATAAAGATCTCTCCCAACTTGGTTTATTGAAGCTACTTGAATAAAACTAGCATCTGAATCATGCTTTAAGTAGACAGATTATTTGCATGGGTAGAATGATTTTAGGTTTAGCTAGTTTGATAACTAACAAAAATGGAATTGAACTAGAATGTACTATAGATGCAAGAAGCAACTGGAGATCTACTATAAACATGCTTCATTTCTGCCCTTAAAGTACATATTCTGGTCATTTCAAAAAGTTCTGTGTTTGTTCTGTGGTATTGCTGAGTGTATATATATATATGAAAATTGTCTCTGTATGCATCACTGGTGGTGTCAGGTGTGAAAAAGGCTGCGGAATCTTGACTTTTTCCCTGAAAGTGTCGCAATATCCAGCGTTGTTTTCTTGAATGCCAATGTTAGTGCTTCTCACTCTTTTTATTAACTGTGGTTTATCGAGTCATGCTGTGTCAAAGGTGTTGTATAAAATGCAAAATAAGCTGCTTACATGTGATGAGACTTCTTTCCTGGCACCTTGCTGCTCATCCTTTCCCATCCAGAAGTTTTTGTGCTGACTTTCCTATCACCTTGGCTTGTTAATCGGGCTTCGGTGTAGGATACTCATAATCTTTCTTTTCCAGCAAATTTTTGGTTTTCCTTTCTTCTGTATTTCATGACATTGCAAAGGAGTTTTAATAAGGAGAATAATACTTAAAGACTTCTCCAGCAGATTAAAAGTTGGTATTCAGGCATTTGCTTGGCTATTCCTTCTCTGAATAGGCTTGATGAGACTGAATTATGTGCTTCCCAGACTCCAGAGAGCATCACGAAAAACAGAGAATAATTTAACTAGGAAGGCTACACTATAGAGCAACAGGGCCTCAGAATGTAGGGGGACAATAAAAACATTATTCCTCAGCCTCACAGACTTCTGTTTCAGCAATTGAAAGATAGACATGATTGTAGTCAGGGTCTCTGAGTTTACAGGAGTCAGTGAATGGGTTGAGTAGGACACCAATGTATCTCAGTTTTAAGTCTCAGTTTTTTAATATCTGAGCTGCACAGGGACCCCTGCAAATTTATAATATACATAAGTATAAAACTATTTATACATATATATGAAAAATATATGCTTAAATATCAGAAGTATATAATAATAATATCCTCCATGTGGCATTATAACCAGTTGAAACTTGCTTTTAAAATCTATTTTAATCTTTTATTTTAATTTACAAAGCAGATAGAGCACATGTACCTTCCTTGTTCTACTTTCTCTTCCCCTCTCTCTCCTCCCCTTCTAGCATGCATATTGCAGATGAAAACAGCAAAGTAGAAGCCTGGGAAATATACTGATGCATTACCCATGCATATTTCATGAATTTGCCAAATTTCCTGCAGTTATGACTTAATTAGGTGATTATTCCACATCCTGTCATTGAATGTGATTTTGTAGGTTTTCCTCTTGTGACCAGTGAATACTCTTTCCATTACTATGTAAATACAAAACCCAAAACAAACAAAAAACCAAACACACACAAAAACCCAACTGGCCACAACTATCAATGATGTTTTCAATGAAAATGGACTACGTGAGAGCTTTTCATTGCTGGTCACTTTGGCGGTGAAAATGACTTATTGTTCTGGGGATGGGTGTAGTATTCCAGGGACACCCACTACCCCCACACTGTCATTTCAGAAGGAAGAGTCCTTACTTTTTACACATCAGCCTTCTGGTATTCTTTGTTGCTTCCCAGCATAAATTGTACCAGTCTTGTTTCTGTAAGACGTTATTCTTCTTTTATTAATTTAATTTTGATTTTCAAATGTAGTCTGAATTCTGAAGCATGCACAAGCTCTCTCCACTACTGCTTAGTTTCTCCTCTTCCTGCTCATGCAGCTTTTGACAAGACTCAAGAGATATCAGATCCTTAAGTTTCATGGAAGTTGGATCTGGGTGGAAAAGAAAATTCCTGTTGACTATCCCTGTTCTTCACCCCCCCTAACCTTTTCCTGAAAGAAAAATTCAAGTTAAGAAAGTGAAGCTCTGTTAAGAGTTAAAGGTCAGCTCTGCATTTATTAGAAACCTGAAGGTCCTGTGGTGATGTAAATCATGAAAGTGTTACTGGGACCTGTATTTATTATCACAAGGAGAACACACAGAAACCTATGCTTGATTTCTTCCCAGACCAACTCATTTTGTAGAAAGACAACAAACAAGATAACAAAACTAGTGCTACAGTTAAGTTATCATGATATAGCTTACTTTTCAGTTTCCTAGACGGTATGTAGTAACTTTGTAGAGATGTGACATCCTATCATGTAACCTTTGACTTCTAATGGAGTGTTAAAATTTTGAGAAAAAAACCCGTATTTAATGTCAAAATTTTCCTAGTAACAACTAAATGGTTTATTCTCTCAGTTTTAGCATAGATACATCAGAAAGAAAAAAAAAAAGAAAAACACAAAAACCAAAAACACACAAAACAAAAAACAAAAAAAAACCAAACCAAACAAAAAAATTTCCATAGAAAATATTTTCAGGGGACTTGAAAGAAAACTATCAATTTCATGTACAAATTATTCCTTATTTAAAAAGAACTGATCTTTAAAAAACATTTAATTACAGACTGTGTTTCAGTGCTTTTTCAGGTAACAGTTAATATCCATGAATGGTCAAAACTGCCAGATCTAGTTGTGTGATTTCAAATGGGTAACTTTAATTAGGAACGAGCTCTTAAAGGTCAATATCTTTTATTCCAGGGTCTAGCTGTGTGGCACACACAGAGTGAGATGAATTCTCTCTAAATAGCAAGGGTGAAAAGCAAGGGGTCACATCTTGTGTTCCTGACTCAAAGGTAATTGTGTTGACTTCTACAGAAGCATTTGCAGGAGTCAGGCAGGTGGCATTTGCCACTTGTTTCTTTGTTTTTTCCCCTCAGTGTGTTCTCAACTTCACCCCATATAGTTGCTCTGTTCACATGTACAAAATAAAAATGAGCACAGTCATGGTTAAATTAGTGTTGAAATTGTAAATGTCCAGTTTGAATGAACTTTTCTTTTGCGTGGTATTATGTGCACCAGTGACTCTCTTACTTCACGTGACTAAAAATTTAAAAGGATTTAAGAAGGAAGGATTTAGTTAGAAGAAAGATGTTTCTTGGAGACTCGGTAGTAGCACGTCTAATTTGTTGCAGTTAGCAGTTTTTGCGAGTGATGTTTCCAATTGGAGCCTAGCTGGGAGATGAAGGGCTTTGTGTTCTTGCTTTTCTACTCAATCCAGTAATACATCACCTGTGAATGGTACAACTAAAAGAATCTTACCTACTTTGTTTCAGAGAAAGCAAACCTACTCCCTGCCACAGATCACTTTTTTATACATTGTTCTCTTCAACGGAGGAAGTTGCTTCCTTGAAGCAAAATTGTACCTCCTTTCAAGCCCTCATGAAATTGCGCAGCTCCTGCAAAAAGGAAGGTTCAAATGTATGTTCTTTTTGCTTGGTACACCATCAGAGCCTTGAAGCTGTACAAAAACTGGCAAATTCTCACCTGTTTTCTATCTACCAATGCACAATGCCTATTACTTACCCCCTCCAGCTTATATGCCATCTTCAGTTCCCTCCGCAGAACTGAATGCTGTGTGTTGACTTTCATTTTGATCAAATTTTACTCACCTTTTCACTCAGTGAATCAACCAAGTAATGTTCTCGTTTGGGAATGCTAATGTTCAGCTTTCCTCGGCAGTGACTTGAAACACTGTGACAATTCTATTTAGCTTATGGTAAATATTTCAGCAAGAAAAAAAAATCTCTTGCCTTGCAGCTTAATAAACTGTCACAGCAGATGCAACTGTGTAAAATGGATTTGAAATCCTCTTTACTTCTCTTTAAATATTTTCACTTCTGGCTTTAGGTTGTTCCCTGGTTGTGTAAAGCTTCTTTGGATTTTCAACACCTCTGTTAAATATTAGGAGATCTGAGTCACAAGGCTAAACAATACAGTGTAAATGTCTTCAGTTTTCATTTTGAACTAACATAGTGCTTGAATTGGTCAGTGGGACCTTTTAAATCCTGCCTAATTACATATTGCCTTAAGAAAGGCTAAATAAAGCTCTTGGGGAAGTCTGCAGAGAAGAGTCACAGGGCCTTTCGAAAGGGAACTACTAAAACATTAATTCTCTAAACATCAACATTTTCACTTGGTGTAATTTTTCAGGGTTAACTTTCCACTGCAAAATACAATTTGACCTGTGACTGTTTTGATGGTAAATTGCAAGTCAAATCTCATTAGACATTTATTAATGAGAAAATACAGATTTTGATACAGATACTTTATCATAGCATACAAACAAAGGTACATATTTAAATTGTTCCAACATTTATGAGAAATTGCAATCCTCAGACATTTTACACTTCTGAGAAACGGTCCTTGAGGTGCTGAAGAAGAGTGGTAAATTTGGTGTGGTAAATACAGTGGTAACATTGAAGTAAGGAGAACAGAGAAAGTAATAGAGAGTGTAGGGCTATTGAAAGTAAAAATATGTTTTAGCTTTGAAAAGTTTTAGTGTTGCAAGAAGTTGTGCTGGGGTGAAGGATTCTGTGTCTGTTTTCAATGGAGGTGGGAATTATCTGAGGAATTATTCTAAGAGTGCCAGTAACTCTGAAGCTAATGATATAAAAAAAATTAAAGTAGCTTTTTAAATACAGAATGAAAAGTGTAGTCTAGGAAGAATGGAGAAGATATTATAAATAAAAAATATTGTTGTAATATGTTTTAATATAATTATAATTTATTATAATAAACACAAACACAAACTACTGATGGAAAAAAGCCCAAGGCCTCAATATATTTGCCATTTAAATATCTTGGGGTATCCTAATCCAAGACCTCATGAAAGTGTACTGGAAATCACTATGGAAGACCCTCTGATGATAACTGTCTTATGTAGTTTACTAAGATTTGTCAAAAACACTGGTGCCATTTTGTCGTTTTTGAGTCATGTAAGACTGGGAAATTCATACTCAGGTCTAAATTCTTTTTAGCTGAATATGGCAGGGACTTATTTTTGTTTCAAATTAAAAATATGTGAAAAAAGAGAAGAGTTCAGAAATGTGGATTGATTGGACATTTATATTTTAAAATGACAAACTATTCAAAGTTTAAATTATTATGGGAATCTACACTGTGCAATAAACAGTGAAAGCAGAAAACTATTCACAGCTTGATGACTGTTATTCTGGCATCTACATCTACTGTCCATGTGCCCACTGTATGGAATAAGATAAAATATGTAATGAAAAGTCCTTCATACGGCAAGAAGCAAAAATTTGTGATAGGATTAGTGATAAATACGACAAACATAGGACCCTATAATGATAAGAAAGAATTATTTGGCATGGAAAATGATATTTACATCCCATCTGCTCCTTGCCTTGAACAAAAGCTTTAGAAGCTTCATGGTCTATCATCACTCAGGTAAAATTTGGAGAAGAGGAAGAAGATAATGAATTTGCTCAAAGAAATATGCAGTTGTTGCCAGCTGTAAAACATGGTCCCAGGAGGACTCTGTAGAAAGATCTTTGAACATTCAACAGTTGCAGAACTGGTGGGGAAAAGAAGAGAGTGGCATCTTAGTAGTGCATGTGGGAACCAATGATACAAGAAGACAATTTTTCATTTAACTCAGAGAGAAGAGAAAGGTCTTGAAGGAAAAGAGAGTTGACAGGGTACATGCAATTAATGACGAAAATTGACTTTTTGTGCAGCACTTTCCATACTGTAAAATGGATGGGGTCAAGAATGACAAGAGAAGATGGAAATATGTTAGATACAGGGCTAAGGTGCTGATTTCATCTGTTTTGACACACAAGAAAGGATTATCTTTAGAAAATTTGTGTAGGAAGATGGAGTGACATTAAAATGTCTTAGGTCTAGGGAGAGATCCACATTAAAGGTGGTACCTGGCTTTTGGGTTTGAATTACAGATTAGATGTTAATAGTATTTATAAAGACTGAAAAACAAGTCAGGGCAGCAAGGTGGAAATTAAATGCTTTGATTTGTTCATGTGGATTGTAAACTGATAACTTGGCAACTCACAAAGTATCAGTACGAAGTTCACAATGGGGAAACTGCTTGGTATAAAGGCAAGGTTTTATGCAAATCGTAAGGCAATGAGAATGCTTTTATTTATTGATTTGTATTCCCTTAAAGTAGCAAAAACCCACTCTCTATGGAGTTAATCACAGAAGGCGTGCTATAGGCAGATGTTGTGATGCTGACATTTTTTCAGAGGTTTGTGAGGCTATGATCTTCCCTTCTAATTAGCATATATGCGTGAGAGTGTTACCCAAACTTCTTTGATACTATGCTTTGATTTTTAGCTTCTGTCAAATATTCAGTTGAGATCAGCAGCTGTCTCAAATATTTTTAAATGCAGTGATAGATGGGAAATACAGTGTAAAATAACAATAATTGTGACAGTTTTCCATAGAAAATACTGAAGGATAGCTGATGCTTCCCTGAAAGTTCTGATTTTTTTCTGGATACCTGCAGATTAGTTTGTATACCCAGGATCTTACATCAGTAACGTGTTCTACTTTGTTTTCTTGAAATCTGAATTCATTAAGAAGTCTCATAGGACATATCAGAATGTCAGTGTGGAACGAAATTACTTGTGAACTTGAGGTAAATATGTATCTTATGTTGACAATTCATCAATGATATTACGTCAGTTTATTGTTCCTAGGAGTCAAGATTTTTAAAAGCATAAAAATACAAAAAAGCCTCAGTTATTTGGTGAATTCACTTAAGCAGAGATTTTCCCAATGTAAGAAAAGCTTTTTGAGTTGTCAAGGATGATACCCTGTGCTGTCACTGTCTTCAGGTATATGTCATTGCTTACGATGTTATAGAGACAGAAAAAAAGATACAGCTTTCATCTTGCATTGAATAACTCAAAAATGAAAATTCTGTACTGACAGTTCTAGGCTTGAAGTGTATCTGTAATTTTTCTGATTTCTCCTATATATATATATATAGTAAGGTTCAATTTCAATTATTCTGGGAAATGTTCTATGACAAAGTCAGACGTGCAAAACTCTGAAAGAGCAAAGTTTTTTTTTAACAAGAATGTTGAGCAGCAAATGTATAACGGCTTCTAAACAGTTGATAGGAAGCTCCATAATGGTGATGCATTTGTGGGACTGAGCTAATGCCTTATTCGCGAGTACAAAATCACCATTTGCTGATTTGCTAAGGACATGATATAGCCTGAAGTACTTAACCTTAAAGTTGTAATTGGATTTTTGCTTATTTTTAAAGGAGAGCAAGGTGAAATTTTCTTTTTATAAAATGTCTACATCCAAGAAGTGCTAAATGCAAATGAAACAAACTTTTAAGCCTTTCAACATCTTGAACAGAAGCAACAGAGTAAACTCTTAGCAGAACGAGGCACATGCTATCCCTGGTGGAAAAAAAGGGGGTGGCACAGCCACATCCTATCCAGCCAAACAGTTCACATTTACTTTAGGTAAATAGTACATGACATCAATCTAAATCCAGAAATTCCAGTGATATGAGTATGAATTTACTCAGTGCTTGTAAACATCTTGATACAACACTAGTTCCATGCAACTGCAAAACACTTTCAAGATATACTTGATGACAGCCTAATGCCTGTTAGACCTGAATATTTCACACCCTAACACGGAACCATGGTGATTGATTTGGCTATAATTGGACATCTGTTACAGAATGTAAAACACTGGTGATTTTTGAGTACCAGCTCTGCACCTCTTCTCTTGGTGTTTCCCCGAAAGGAAGGAAGGAAGGAAGGAAAATTCCATATCAATATGATTTTTCTGAACCACAAGACCTGTTTAAGTTCTACTAAGTCAGTGGTGTCCCTTCCCAACATATGTTGTAATTAATATTTCTGTTATTCTAAATTACTTTAAGTTGCCACAGCTTTTATTGATGGTACTTACTTTTCAGCCAGTCCAGGATCATTATGATCTCTTTAATAGTAAATATGTGTGATAATGGTATCACATACCATGAATTTATTTTCACTTTGTGTGTTCTACTATCTTAAAATCTGTGATTTAAAAATATTGAAGTATCTGGTAAAAGCCCCACATTAAAAACCATGTAAATTTTATTGTAGTTCAGCTTATAGTCATAGACTGTAATCTTTTGTTAAAGCATTTTAATTTTTACATGACAACATAAAGGATATTTTTAGATTTAAAATAGGTCAAAAACAAGAGGCCTTGCTTGAGATTTGATCAAAATCCTGTTCATTTTTTGCTCTGCTGTTTTTTTTTGGCCTTTCAGCTGGGGCAAAGGCAGTCACTTTTACTTATGCTAAGCTTATAGCCTGTTTCAATTTTAATTTCTGGTGCCCTATGATGCTACAATATTTCTGTTGCAAAACTGAAGATGTCCATCTACTTTAAAAAAAAAAAATCAACCGATCAAAAAAATTATAATGTAATACATAAAGTTAAATGTAAAAGTGGATATTTAATTAGTTGACTTGAGGATTTTTTTTTTCTATACTTGAAGAATTTTTAGTAGATATTTTTGCAGGATGTAAGTCCAGAAGCACAAATTGTTCTGGTATTATCCATAAAATTGAATAGACTTAAGTTCTGCACTAGCGCAAAATACTTGAGTATAAAGGTAACAGCACAGGCACATACTTGAGCGGGACTCTTCACGCTTCAAATTTGAAATGCCTTACTGATTTACATTGCTGCTGCTCAATTAAACCCCCTTTGATTCCAGGTAGCTCTCCAAAGTATGTTCAAACAATATAAACAATATAAAATGTATAAGAGAATGTAAAGCTGTGAAACAATAATGACAAGAAACTGTCACCTAGATAGTTGAGTATGGTAAAAGTTTATACTGGTTCAGGAGAGAAGAGCTCATGCAAGAGAACTGCTTTCAGCATTACAACTTCTATTGAAACCTTTGATTTGAGCAATCCGCCTCTCAAATGGTGTTACAAGTATTCAAGGAAGTGTAGCATATGTATTTTTCTTTCTAGTTTTGTGGTCTTTTTGACCCTGCTATTGGCAAATATAAGTTCCTGAGTCTGAGGGCTCTTGGGATGACTCTCTACAAACATTTTTTACCTGAAATGCTGGTTGTATTTTCAATATTATGTGATTTTAATACTCTGAATTTAGAGAAATGCACTTCTATAATTATATGGACTTATGAATAATTATGAATTATATTTATATGATTACTTTTCTTGACATTAAAGCTGTAATGCGTTCAGCCTTTAGCTCGGTTCTGCAGTTTGAGGACATGCAGTTTAGTACAAGGAGTAAGACAGACAGTGTGCTCACAACCAGCTCACAAATATTAAATGCAGTGGAGAAAGGAGTCCATGCTTTTATCAATGCAGGTAACAGTTTACACATTTAATATTAAAAGAAAAAAAAAAGTCTTTTGTGGTTCAGTTCCTTTTGGAATCCAGGACATTCTAGATCCAAGTATAATATTTCCGGGTGATCCAAACAATTTTTTCTTCCTGTCCTGATACCTGTTCTCCATGTCTGAACCTCTGATAAACTTGCTGTTACGGTGGAGCAGCAAGAGAATCCAGATTGTTTTCCTAAAATGTGACTTAAATTGTGTTGCTGTGACTGGATAATCTTCTCAGTTCCCAAATGCATAGCTGCTTCTCACCTTGTTTCTTCGAAAGTTATCCTTTATTTAATCACTGGAAGTTGTGTTTGTACTTGTCCGGATTTGCAATGCTAAGTGCTGAAAATCTCCCTTGGATCAGGTAGCTATATTCCCATTGGTAAATGCCTTATGCACTTGGGAATTCTGTAGAATCTGTGAGTATTTTGTGAGTAAGGTGTCACTGAGCACAAGGAACTCTGCTCCATGCATGCAAAATCAGACTTTTGAGGTTTGGTGGGTTTTGTTTGTTTTATTTAATGTATGAAAAATGAGTTTCTCTCTTATGCTTCTTGTTCTGGTAAACATACCTGCTTTTCACACACTTGCATGCTTTGGACCTTTTTGGGCTACATGTTGGCTTTGATTGTTTCATGCAATGCAAATTTCATTTAGGAAGGAAAAGCACTCCAGTAATGCAGCAGGAGTTTAATTGATGTGTGTATCGTGTCTAGAATTTGTGAAAGCTCTGGAAAGGTGACCTCTCAGGTGCTGTGCTGTTTCCCATACTTATCCTTAAGGCAGGAAGGGCAGGACAAGGTACTTTGTCTGTACCTATTTATTTGCCTATTTGTGCCTATCTGTTGGGCTCTGTGGCCAGCCGATAAATACTAGTGTTCTTCAGTCTCACCTAAATAACATCAGGGTGTAGAATGGTACAGAGAGTTTCCTTTGATAACTTTCCACTTGGCCATTACTTTGCCAGGAGAAGCTCTGCAGAGCTCAAGCCCCCAACCCCTTTTTATTTATTTTTATTCCCCCCGCCTCCCCCTTCCTGAAAATCTAAGTTTGGTTTACATATTAAAGATGGACAGGAAGGTGACAGAGATCTTGCAGAATTTTTGGGTCGCATTGAAAGCAGAATTTAGAGAAACCATCACAAGAGCTTGTGCACGCAATATTTTTGCTCTATTGGCATAGCCAGCAGATCTAGGATTGTAGCTGAGATTTTGCATGCTTTACAAGGATCAGCCTTTGTGCTTTCTTGAGCTCATCTGTTGTTACTTTGTTTAATAATGGTTCATTCCTGTATGTAAAAAAAATCCTTCACTGAATACATGATTCTAACCTTGCTACTGATTGGAATTTTAATACAAAATAAGTGTGGACAATTACAAAGTTATTACCCGTCTTGTCACTTATGTGATCTTGTATCTCAGAGTGCAGGTCAAAAAGAGAATGCTTTTGATTTAGATGGATTTCATATCATGCTAATTTATAGCACAAGGAGCATTACTCAGTATGGCCCACACGGCCTTGCAAATTGTTTCTTACAGCATCACTTTCTTTTGGATCAGATATCTATTTTCAATTTGCATAGAGGGTACCTCATATAAATTTACTGTGCTGGAGACAAGCGAGTTAGACATCATCATAACTATGCTGGCTGCATGTCTCTGCCTGCTGGTTTAGAAGGAGCATAAATTAATTAGCCATTATTAATCTTATTTTGAGAGATTAAACATAATTTCATTCTAGTAAAAATGTTACAAGCAGTTTGTCGCATTAGGTTTACTTATGATTTATGGATACTTCATACAGTCTGGTACATATAACACACAACCACCTGCTTTGCATGTCTTCACTTTGATTTACGTTTGAATGTATCACTGTCATGTACAGAAATCATAGCTTAAATTAAAAATAATCCACAAATTTACGTCCTTAACCATAGTTCCAGACACTGCAGCTCATAGGTTTGTTTTGCCTCCAGTTCTGCTAGTGCCAAATCCTGCGGAGGTCTCTTCTGGAGCATCTCTTACTGGCTAAAGCTGTACCGTATTCAACTTCCAGCTTATCTGCTGAATCTACCTTCTTGCTACCCACCTTTTATACAATTTACTTTCCTTTTAAACTAAGAACTTTTTTTTCTGTCATTTCTCCTGGTATGCCTACACCATCTTCAAAACTTACTGCTGGTTTCTCTTCTTCATCTGTACAGCTGAGGAACGAGCGGTGTTTCTTCTTTTTCCATCTTCACCCTTCTTCTTTGATGTAACAAATACAAAATCTGCTGGTAATGGCTGCCCCTTAATACACGTTCCATTAACAAGTATGTTCAAAACGTCTTTCCCTGTCATAAAATTTCTTCTTTAATAATGCTTTTCCTGGGAGATCTATTAATCCAAGAGTAATCAAATAGACAGAACAGTGAAAATAATACTCTGTACTTGGAATAATTTCATTCTGCAGGTAACCTAGAGCTTTATTCGTAAAAACTTTATTGTCTGACTTTTAATTAGATGCTGATTATTGTAAGACTAAGTAACACAAGAACATTTGCTCAGTTTCAAGCACTTCTGCAGCATGCAGTGGTTAGATGAGACCAAAATACTTGAGAGATCAAAACCAGCCGCTTAAAGCTCTCATACTTAGAAGTGTCCTTTTACAGAGTCAATGACGAAACTATTTATACATAATAAAATATATACAAAGTGTTTTTCAACAAAATGTATACGAAATGTTTTCCATCTAAATGCACACAGACAACTGAAACACTTTATGTTATTTTGAATTTGCGAGGATATTGTGCTAATAAACGGAAACTTTATTGTCTGGTAATTATTTTCATTTTTAACTGAGATGATTTAATATTTGTTTATTATTCTAAAAGCCACTTTTATTTAACCATTATTTAATCTTAGATTCAGTAAACATTTTAGAAGTTCTATTCTTTCTGTTACTGTGTTTTCGTTATTTTCCTTGTATTTTTATTGGAATTACTTTTCAGTGCTTCTCTTTGGAAATTACCTGAAAGCAATTTGCATCCTAAATGTTGATTCACTTTTTTTTGTTTGTTTGTTTGTTGGTTGGTTGATTTGTTTGTTTGGAATGATAATACTTTCACAGACATTTAAAATGTAATTTTGGTTGTGTACAGTTTCATTAACTGTTTGAAAGAATCCCCCAAAACCTTATGAATATCACTTCAGGCAAAAGAGTAAGAGTGTTTTTGTTTTGTTCAGTGTTTTTGGGATATGCTTTAGAAGATCTTTCATGTTGAGTTTTGTTGAGAAATTGGGTAACAATTTAAGTAGGTGAATGCATTCAATTAACACAGCTTTCATCAAATCCCAATAATTGCGTAAAATCGTATAAAAATGGTTGACCTTTCTTGCTATGGTGTTTTGCTGTAACAACAAAGGTCTAAGGACACAAGCAGAACAGGTGTGTAAATAGTATTATCTTTTTTCTTAGGCCAGCTTTTATAGTATGAAACTTATACCATCTTTAATTATCCAAATAAGGATTTCTGTGCATGTGTCTTTGATGATTTTTTTTTTCTCAATTATGGCATTTATCCTGATAAAATATATTTTATGCTGTGTACAAACCTGTTTTTGTCTCCATAGATAGAGGACGTGATTGTACATTGGTGTTCTGCTGTAAATATATACTGATGGTTTATCTTTGTGTTAGGGTTTTAGTTGGTTCTTGGTACATATTTCATTATACATGCAATGATTGATGGATGCATAGATAGACTCTAGCATATTAAGAACGTTGTCCATGTGGGTTTTTGTTCATTTTTATTTGGCTTCGCCCCCCCCCCTCCCCCTTGTAGTATGAAAAGAGTATTTTTCCCTCTGTAAGCCTTCTTTATCTTTCAGTTGATAGTCTGATGATAGACAGGTAGATTGTCTGCCAGTGGTTTTAGACACTCCAAGCATATTTTGTTCTTTCTCACATTTTGGATTTATACATTCAGCTTTGATTCCCTTTACATACTTATTCATTTGTCTAAGGAAATGTTTGAGATTTTAGGTAGTCTGTCTCTGTTTTAGGATCTTGCAGTTTGCTTTTATAAGAAGATAGCAGCAGAAATTTCACTCAGTATTGAAAAGCTCATGTATTGAAATTCTGACTACTTTAAGTTACAACTTGCATTTATAATAAAAACAGAACATTGGATTGCAAGGTGTAGTGTAAGTGTTCTACTGACATCTCTTTGGATAGAGGTATCAAAGATTCATAAGCAGCAAAACCATTAATGATTTATGCAGGTTGTCCGAACGAGTTCCTTTTTAACAATATAGTCATACTTTTGGGGTATGTAAATATTATGACAGAAAAAAAACTTATTAACATTTGTTTTAGGATGTTTTTTGTAGCTAGTTTCTGATCTAGACACTTGTACAGGCAGGTATCCTTAGTAACATGAATCTATTTGTTCTAGTATCAGAGGGTGAAAACAATTTTAATTTACGAAATTCAAGAGACCCTTTGAAATACTCTAACAAAATTTTCTATGAAAAATGTAATGATCAATATGATCTGATATCTTAGGGCCACTTATGCTTGGACTTCAATGTTTTGTGGTCCACTGAGAGTCCATAAAATCTGTACTGCTCTGTGGAATGGACCATCTACCTCCTCACAAGCATTAGCATGTGAGCGTACCATTTCCCCGGGATCAAACATTATTCTGTCTGAATATTACGCTTTTCATGCTGAAAAGTAAAGATGTTCTGTGGCTTTTGTTTTAGACTTAAGAAGAATAATGACAAAAGATAACACAGATAATAAAGTATGAGTTTCAGCATAGGTTTAACTGTGGGCTACCTAAGCTAGATTGTCACACTGGCTTAGCATTTGAGAGAAGTCAGGGCTGCCCCATCTATAGTTCTGCATCAGTCCCTTGGACTGGGCTCAGGCAGGTCCACAGAAGCTGCAGACAGTTTTAGATCGCAGGCTGGTTTTCCTGAGATTCTTAATCTTGAAACCTCTCTCACACTTGCTCCTTAGTGAAAAGACAGATTCCTTACACTTGAAGATATAGTGACTAAAACCTAACTGATCATATCATGGACATGAGGAAGAGTAACCTAGTGTATTTTTCAAACTGAAATTTCAGTTTTGAGAGAAGGAAGGTTGGGTCTGGTCTCTCAGAGACATTTTCAATTACTTACCTTCTGAAGCTGTTCATGGATCAGTCTGAGATTGTTTCATCATGCAATATTTTTACATTTTCCTGTGAAGGACCAGCTTTAAACCCGAGAATGTGAAGGTGGGTTAAAGCTGCCAACCTCCTTTCCTGCCATGGCATGTAATCCCTCTTCCTCTACACAAACTATTCAACCCTTTCACCAGACAGAATTTCCAAGTGTCCCAACTTTAATTTGTCACTGCAAAAATTATATGCATTTAAATTATCTAAGAGATATTTTAGGGGTGAAAGCTTTCTAGTTACTTACGTGTTACAAATATGACAAACCTCTATTATTCTATCAAAAAAAGTCACTCTACACACAGTGTAATGCTATTCTGAGTTTTTTCTAATGAAGGTTGGGTTTATTAGATAATATGCTTTTATTGGATGGTTTCTAGCTGCTTTGTATGCTTTATACATTCGACAGCTCAAGAAGCAGCAATTAATTTACACAGAAAATGCTTCCCCATCAGCAAACCAGAGCATGCCCACAGCCATATGTAGTAGTGTGTTAGTGGATTGATGTTCCAGTGGTAATATTTCTGACACTGAGCACTGGTTACTGGGACAAACAAGCAGTTTGTGGTTAGAAGGGGACTTGCCTTTATATTCTAATACCTGTTCTGCTTTCTGCATATGTTAGTCAGGGTTAGTTTTGACATCCCATAGGGCAAACAACAGAGAGCTGATGGCTTAGTTGAAACACAGTTGTGGCAATACATGAACAAAGGGAACGGCTGTAATGCCCCTTGCACAGCGAACACCATTTTGTTTGACAAGGTGCACCATTTATTTCATTGGGACTGCACTGAGTCAAGATAGATCACATTCCAGCAGTATAAATCTGTCTGTGCAAACTTTGTGCTGCTGAGATTTGGAATTTGGGTTAGCTATTAGCTGTAAATTGCTTTGCATTCTGTGGTATGGACACCTGCTAGGAGTGCATATATACTGATATTGCAAGTCCCTTCTTGACTGTTGCAACACTGTGTGCTGTCCTGTACATGCAGCTAACTGAAGAACTTCAGGTTAATCTTTTAACCAGTGCTCTTCAGGTGAAAGTAAATGACAAATCTCATAGGTTTCATTATAGCTAAGTTTTTGGGTGTGTTTTGTTTCTATGGTACTCACATTTTTGGTGCTTTTAAACATACTTACAGTAGAAGATTAAAGCAAGTAGAAGTATGGTATGACTCATGCAGTAGCTTCACGCATTAGCCATTAAAATATCCGTATTCATGGTAACGTGGAAAGGTCAGCTGAATCAATTGTACCTTTAGACATAACTTTCAAACGTACATCCTCTGAAACTCTGCTTAGTGACTTTTTAGTAACAACCTGAATTTTCACTTGACCATAGCACAGCAGTAAAAGCAAATGTTTAAGAAATGCTGGAAGCAGAACTTGTATCAGGATGAGAGCCAGACAAAGGCAGCACTTCTTTGTTGCCTGTTCATTTACTGAAGATGAGTTTTCATTTTTCTTTCTGTATTGATGTTGGTTGGGAAGATGCTACTGCCTTGTACACCCAGAAGTTTCTGTCATACTGCGTTCCCTGGGAGTGAAACTTGGGCTTGTATAGGAGCAAGCTGTGAATCAAAATGCACCCAAAGGCTTCCTAATGATTAGATTTCTTAATACCCACACTTTTCTCCTAAACAATACAAGTAATTGTTTTAAAAGTGTGGAATATGCTGTTATGAGCTTTTGTTGTCATTCATGAGGGGTGACACACGACTTCAGAGGAGATAAATTTGTCAAGTAAAACCTCTGCAGTGATTTAAGAAAGGGGAAGTGTGTGCATAAGTGTATGCATAAGCACATGTTCAACGACACACATTTCAAAACATCTGTAAGTCAAATAAGGATTCAATATGCTTTGCATAAAATTGTTTTGAGAGCTATCTTTCTGCTTGTCACAGCTCTCAGCAGTGTTTCCTCTTGGAGTGAATTCATCTCGGTACCAAAATCCAGGGTAGGTCTTTCCCCATTGCTTGTGGCTTGTGCAGATCTTCTGTGGGGATTTGATGATGTGTATGGCTTCTTGCACTGTTACTGATCTTGGGCACCAAGGCGACTGTCTGTAAACTGATCTTGCACATAGTGAGTCCCATAGTTGGGACAGGCTCGGTCAAGGCTCAGCAGCGCAGGGTCCAACGTGATGTTGAGTAGCCTGGAGGTTTCAGTATGCCTTTGAAAGTGTTGCTAAGGAATGAAGCTATGTGTTGAAATAACCTACAGGAGGGGGAGAATATCTCATCAATAGCCCCCTTTTTGTGAGAAGCAGGTATCATCTACTTATTATTCTTACACTTCAGCTCCTCAGAAATTGCATATCTGAGGTTTCAGAGTGAATTTCACTGTTGTTGTCTGGTAGACATGAGGCAGTTATTCATTGTGAATTGCTTCAGAATCACCTGTAGGAAGAAGAATGCCTAGTTTTACATTATTATAATGTATTATTCAACTTAGGACATTAAAAATTCTTAGTACCTAAACAGAAGATGTTAAAAAATTCACCTTGAGTACACAGAAAAAGAAAAAAATAAAAGCAACACCTTAAAATACTTAAATTGAATTTAATTATTTCAACTATTTAAAGTACTCTAAGAATTAGTTCCAGGACCTGCATATTCCATGTATATATTTCAAAGTAACATAACCAAAAGGGAAGTATTTCCTGCATATCAAAGGGTGCTGAAAATTAATTCAGTCTATCAGTAGAATTTGTGTGAATTTAGGTGTATATATTTTGCACCCCAGAGATACACATTAAGAAAAAGTGTAGGAAAGTAGAGTAGCAGGTTTTCAAATGTCAGAATGCAGGGTATCTGGAATTTTTATTCAGCTCCTCAATGAATGTATAGTTGGAAAGGTTTTAATTATCAGTTCACATAGAGGTGTTTGGGTGTGTTTTTTGGTGGGTGGTGTGTTTTTTTTTTGGTTTGTTTGCATGGGGGTTTGTTGTGCGTGCGTGTGTTTGTTTTTTTTATCTCACAACTGGTCTCCTGTCTTATACACCGTGTTTATATATAGGTCATGCATTGTACACAGATGTACAGTGGTCACTGTGGGGTTAATAGTTCAAAGTGTACTTGTACTGGATCATATGGTACATGACCTTTAGTTGCATTTACTTTGCCATCCAAACCCCGCAGAGTAAAAAATTACTGATTTCCTTGTGTGCTCCTTTGTTATAAGCTTTAGCTGTAGAATGGCTTCACAAAGCCTAAGGAATTTATCTTCACAGTAACCTTAAGAGTTTCGTTTTTTCCCCTTATCCATTTTTAGTGTAGAATGAAATTTAGAGTAGAAACTTTCCACTGATTTTGGGTGTCAAGCTTGGTCCAGTTTTACATCAGTTTTTGCATTCATATAGTACTTCTTTAATTCAAAGCTCTGTTCCTGTTGATTTGAATACTCAGCGCATCAGTTTTATTAACCCTTGAGCTGCAAAAATCATTGGACTCTGAGGGAACTTTTGCCCTAGATACTTTACTTTTACACTGTATCTGGAACATCAACTATTGGTCAGTGTTAGGGACACTGAAGACAAAGTCCTGGGGTAGGCGGACCTGATTTGATACTGCCATTCTTCTTTTCCAAAGGACAAAGCTGACTCATTCACAGCACTTGAGCTTTCCTAATGAAAGAAGGTGGGTGTTTATGGCTCAGAGGAAAAGAGCAGGGAGAAGGAAAGAGAAAGAAACATGGTGTATGCGCATGTTATGCAAGGCAGCATTCAGATCATAGTGCTTGTGCCTAAGGGATCTCAGCTGTACTGTACAGCACACATTTATTTCCTATGTTTTGGAGTGTTTTGCTTTATCGTCTTAACCTTTAATACAGTTATTTAGTATGAAATTTCCTATTTTTTTGAGAAAACAGTAAAAAAAAAAAAGGAAAAAGTCTGTCATGTTGGAACCGCACTGGTGTCCATATGGGACTTTGAATTATATAGCACTCCTTGATCTAAGTCACCAAGATGATAAGCTGTTAATTTTTTCAGGTAGACTAGCTTCTACAGATAGAGGCCATAAGATTTCAAACTGTACTACTTACTTGCTGACAGCAGAAAAATGTTGAGACTCATCCATATGTTGTATAGACAAAGTGGGCATTTGTCATGCACCTATAAACAGAGAGCACCCCATTTGAAAAAACCAGCAATATACAGTATCAATGCTGTAATTATTGTTTCTGTTAGAAGGATGAGAATTGGTGCATTTCAGTATTTCATTTTGAGTTTTAATATTCAGAGAGAAAATTTTATTTGGCTTTATCTAGGAGACAGCGCCACATTATTGAGTTTTTCTGGGAAAAAAAAATCTGATATTATTTACTTGTGAAACTAAGATTGATGGAATAGTAAATAATAAGGTACATAACTGTCACTGAGCAAATGCAAAACTGTACATAGAGGAACATAGAATTCAGATAATTTGTAAAGAACATGTCATTGCGTTCCAGAAAACAATCCAATTTATGCGGCTTTAAATAAGGGTGAATTTATATAGGTCACATAACTTATGTGATCAAAGCTAAATTTACTGAAAAAAAAGAAGAAACAATGACCAGCCATTGTGGTTGTCTAAGAGGGCTGAACGTTAAGTCAACCCTAAATCATACTGTTTCTTTAGAGGCAGAATCACCCGCCTCATAAGTATACAATTGCATGGAGAAATGGAAAAAGAATCTTAAATTTAAATTAACATTCAAAGTCAAGCAGGTACCAAGTTGTGGCTGCCATGTCTTAGAAGTATCTGGACTATAAACAAGGTCATACTGGTCTAAACAAACGTAGTGCAGTGTGTACATTACATTTGTGCCCTTTTGGGTTCAGAAGTACTGCATTTATAGGCTTAATTGTCATCACATTAACTTAATTTCCTGTTGCTAGACCTCTTTTCTGGAAGCTTCTGTGAGCTATCCCAAGCCCTTCTGTGCTACCTTAAGAATTTGAGCAGAACCAAAAAGGAAGAAACTAAAATCCTTCAGTCCTCAGGGAACACACTTTGCTATCTGGGCAACTACATTGAATCCATTAGAATTACTACTGTTTCCAGTAATTGTAGGATTATCTACCTATTGCTAGTATGATGTCTGTGACCTACACAGACTTTGAATTTTAGTGCTGGACAACGATGCACGTAGGAGTTGCTCAAAACAAATCTCACCTAGAGGAGCAGTTAACATGGCTGTTATTCTGGAGGAAATTTGGGTTGGGTGAGTTTATAAAAGTGTAGCAATGGGACCACACAAATATTATAATGGGTAAAGCCATGGAAGCTTGAAGATCACTAGAAAATTATGTTTGAAATGTGTGCAGTTGCTGAATTTCTAGGATTATCTACCACACCTCTATAATGTTACCTCCAGCACAGTCACAGAATTATGTGCACTGGAAGGGCCTCACAGAAATCGGCTAGTCCAGTCTCCAGCTCCAACAGGTCCAGTTAGAGTAGGTTGTTTGTAGCTGCGTGCAACTGGCTTCTGAATAACCCTAAGGATGGAGATTCCACCACTTATCTGGGCAGCCTGTTCTTATGTTTCATCTCCTCACTCAGTTTTTCCTTAAGAAAAAAACAAAAACAAAAATAAAACAACAAATACTTGAATCTTCTGGAAGATGATATTTTTGAACTGACTTTTGTGTGAAAAATATGAATTAAATAGAGAAAAATAGAGCTTTAAAGCATCTACAGTCATGAGCGTTCTCATACTCAAGAGGAAAATAAAGGAATGAACTGAATTAAAAGATTTCCAAACAGTATCTACAGTCTGGTTACCAGAGATTGCTTGCCCAAGGAGCTTAGAATTTGGATTATTTCCAAGGAAATCACAAAACACAATTAAGAAAAGCAGAAGAAAATTTGATGTGTGTTCTACAATGTCATATGTATGTGAAAAATTTTTAAGGGGGTCTGCATCTTCACTCAAAAATTTGGTGGGCTGCAGATTTTTAAAAGGTGAAAATCATTGAACTGCAAGGATGTGAAAAGGGAAGATTTGTGGTTGATGTTAATTGCAATAGACCCTTTAAGTACTTTTGACAAGGACATTACCTGGAAAACTTCCCCCCATGTGTAAGATATTATTAATATTTTTTCATTCCTTAATCACAGAACATTTCATTAAAAAGATAAATATTTCTGATGCTCTTATGTCTCTGTTTCTTATTGGATAAAATACTCCACAGAAAATCTTCAAGAAGTGGGAAGATGTGTGCAGACAACAGGAAGGTAAACAAACTTTGACAGTAAGGGATACTTGCAATTTATTCACATTAATTTTGATCCTATTATTAAATTTGTATAAATAGAACACCAAGAACAGTTGAAGTCTGTGGTAGGTCACATAAAATAGTGTTTATTCTTCCCTGTTTTAAACCTGATTGCAGTTAAATATGCAGTATAGTTGTTACCTGAAATTTTTTCTCAAGACTTAACTGGCTTCACCTTACCATGAGGAGAGAATTCTTTGATCGTGCTTCATTATGGCTGCCTTGAATCAAGCAATACCTCAGCCAGACTTTAAGACTATTCATACAATGACTCAATTCTAATAATGTTTCTATGCTTGCTGAAATGTTATCATGTTTAATAAGAGGCAACTAATCATCCTTGTTTATTGATGGTGACAGCTTATGACCTATTCTTTTTCTTTCAACAAGAAAATGAACAAAACCTTAACAAAGCTAAATAAACCCCACACGGAGGATTGAGCCTGAAGTGCTCTAAGAAACTGTAGTTCTAATTACTAGATTCAACCTTTGCATGTAATAATGCCACTTTTTTTGTCTTTAAACTTAAGCTGGTATATTGCTAGGTGCCAACTAAATGCTTTATATGGCTTTCTAATACAAAATACGTTAGTTTTGTTTTGCTTTCACGCATTCATATTATGCTTCCACTTAACAATACTTACCAGTGGGAAACAATGATAAAATACATTCAAGACTACTTTGATCTTTGTCCTCCCTATTGAATAGATTTGTTTTTTGATGTTGTCCCACTGTGTATTTGCTTGCTCACATAGCCTAGGAAGATAAAAGATAGAATCAATATGTTATAATCTCCTATCAGCTTTTGCTGAAGCATTTATCAGTGGATCTTGCACTTTTCTCAGGTCCCATGTTCTGTTTAGCATCACCAGTCCTGCTTTTTGGTACTGATTAGTATATTTCTACTTCAGAAATACTTTGTTCCATTGATCTTTCTGCAAGGTTCTGCTTTTTGTTTGGCATTAAAACATAAGATTTATGGATTAAAACGAGAACAAACACGGTTACTGCTACTTCTGTCATGCCTTGTTACTGCCCGCTCCCAGCTATAATCCCTCATTTCTTGATGGGCTGTTTTAAGAACCAGTCCAGGGCAGAATTTTCTTGTTAGTCTCTGAAGATTTGCTTATAGATCTAACTGCAAATAAAGTTAAGTAGTATAAAAATACATCCATGCAAATAAAGTTGCATGGGTTGAACACCATGATTATATATGTTACGTGAACTCTGTTCATTATTCAAGAACATGACTTACAGTTAGTGTAATTCAGCTGAGCACAATTATAGAGTGTGTATCTCTTCTGGCTTTTGACTCCAGAGCACTGAGTTTCCCACATATTTCCAGCACTTTTTTTTAAAATGCTGAAGTGCTTAGGTGCTGAGATGCAGAAAGTGTATTATAACGGTATTTCAATAACTGTATGACACACAAAATACAGTTCTCTGGCACACTAGGTTAGAAGTTTCTATGAAAACCAGGATATATTTAATCATGTACCCATTTAATACTTCATTCTGTTCCTTAATCAAATATTGGAAAACAGCTCTGCCTGTGCTGAGGTTTAACTGTATTTAGGGAGAACTTAAGAGAGTATTGTATTCTCTTTCACGGTCCAAGCTCAACTCTGCTTCATGCGTTAACCAGAATGTTTTTTTTTAAAACTTTTTTCTTTTTTTTCCTACTATTTAATGGTTTGTGTTGGAATGGACCTTAAAGATCATTTTGTTACAAACCCCCCACCTTCCACTAGACCAGGTTGCTCAAAGCCCCATCCAGCCTGGCGTTGAACACTCTCAGGGATGCGGCATCCACAGCTTCTCTGGGCAACCTGTTTCAGTGCCTCACCACCCTCATAGTGAAGAATTTTTTCCTTATCTAATCTAAGTCTACTCTCTTCCAGTTTAAAGCCATTACCCCTTGTCCTATCACTCCATGCCCTTGTAAAAAGTCCCTCTCCAGCTTTCTTGTAGATGGTCAAGGAAGTGCACAAAATGCAGAACAAATTAAAGTTTATTGAAAACCATGAAGCTGAATGAGACCCACTTAGCAGTATCAACACACATTCAAAGTATCTTGGTCTCCTTTGAATGTGTATCTCTCATAAGCAACTATTTTAACTCAGTCTTTTCAGTGAGTTGACTGCCAAGGTGAAAACAACAGAATGCCTGATGCAACAAGGTAGAAGTCCCTACCTGTATTTGCAGTATTGTTTTTGAAGCTGAATTTTCATCATGGCAGGTAAAACCAACACAGAAGCAAGGAGATGATTGTGTTTCATGGACAAATATGGAGTGCAGCACTAGTGGCATATTTCTAATAAGGTGAGGTAATCACTTTTTTTTTTTTTTAAATGATTTGAACTTACAACCATGAACTTACGACCATCAGTGTTTCATGTCCTGCCACTTCTAAGAAATAGACCCTATCATCATTCACCGCTGTGTCCAAACAAAAAGCCAGCATACAATTTATTAGTACAGAATGAATATAGACTTTGACTTCTCTACAGAGATACTACTGTTAATTAAATCGAAGGCCCTCACATATGCAGTGCTAACAGTTCTAGTCCTGCATCCAGTCTCCAAACAGTATACGACATTGATGGATAAACTCAATTAAAGTGTGGGCATTAGAAAAGTAATGTGGAGAGCTAAAGTGATCTTTACCAATCCACCTTTAAAAATTGCAACAAATATTTCAAAATGAAATGTTCATAAGTTATACTGAGGGATACCTGTTAGTGAGATTGGATGGAAATTCAATTATTCCAAGTTAGTTTGCTTCTGGTTAGGCAACGGTATTTCTTTTCTGTCCAATTACGTTGTAGTATCTTAGAAGTAGATTAACAGTGGAATGTAACTAGTGAAGGAAAAAAATCCGTCTTTTTCCATACCTAACAATTAAGTGAGAGCCTTTCTTGTGATTCAATGTTTCCTTGCAGTTTGTCTTTTTTCAATGTATCAGATAATTTCTACACAGTACCTAAATGCAGGCAGTAATTGCTGTTAGAGTGAGCTGACTCATAAAGCAATACACGAAAACCTAAAACATCACACATATACAGCTCAAATAAGCTATATTATTTTCTCCCAAAGGTTAAAACTGTGCTTGGGAATTGACTTTTTGACTGACACTTGAAAAATTAGGGAAAAAAACACAGAAACAAAAAGAAAAGAGAAACGACTTGGTTAAATTCTCCTGCGTTTACTAATAAAATGAGATATCAGTGTCTTTGTCATGTCTGCTGCACAGTGGACACTGATTTTCAGTGAATCCTTTTCTCTAACTTTCCTTCACAGAGGGACTTAAAAGCTGGTTTAACCACCTAGGCAAGATATTTCTTTGCATATAGGAAACTGTCCAATTAAAGACTCCTCACCAAGGACCTTTGCATTCTGCCAGTCTCCTGAAGCTGGACCTGCTTCTCTGCTCTGCAGAGAGTGAGATATAACTCAGTGTAGATCTCAGGCTGTTCTAAATTACCACGCTGGCAACTGGATAGCCAAAGAACTGCAAAGGAAAGGGAAAGCCGCCTTTACAGGGCCCACTATTTTTCTGGTGAAGTACCTTTGACTTTGGTCCTGATGTTTGATTTATAGTTTGTTACTTTCTAGTATTCAGCTTTTAATATGTTTTTACAAGAAAAATCTGCATTCATCTACAAGAATGCAGTTTTAAGAGATAGATTTTCAAAGTTTTCTCACCTTTTAATCTTCAAAACAGAATTTTGCTGAAACATCCGTCTTTAAGAGTTTTTAATCAGTGCTGTTTCTAGGCTGAAATGCTCATTTTATGCCAGTGAAATATTTCAATAGACATCTAATTTTTTTTTTTAGATTTATCTTATTAGGCTTCATGCAATCTTTATTTTGGACTTGCATATATTCTAATAATTCAGATAGTTGCAAATTTTTATTCAGATTCAAAAAACTTCTCCCGCTTATTTTGCCAGGGTGGAATTGTACAAAAAAATACCCATTTTTTTAAGAGCTGTATTTAAAAATGATTATTTAACTCATACTGGAAATAACTAAATTACTTCAGACCACATGGGATAACTTTACTGGAACTGAAACATGCTAATTTATTAACAGCTACAAGTTCCAATGTATGAAAGAAGTGGGGAAAAAAAATCTTCTTTAATAGCACATCGATGTTAAATAGATCCTTGGCTAATGTTTTTCTAGACTCTCAAAAAAGTATTTTTAATATTAACACACACTTTCTCCAATCTATTGTCCATTTGTTAAAGCCCCCTGAAATACTAATGGAAAAGATGTCTGTGAATGTGATGAGGTAATATGTTTAATTTTTTTTTATTTTTTTTCTTTTTTTCTGAAGATTAGGGTGACACACAATATTTTAAACCTACTGATCTCAGGGATGGGTGCTTAAGGAAGACTTGCACACCTAATACCTTTTATTTTTGCACTTGAGAGAACTTCTGCAGTTATCTTTGCACTTGGGAGGATGGTCTAGAGGCTAAGGTATCTTGCTTGAACATAAAAAACCCAGGTTAGTTTTCAGCTACACCACAGCTGTTCTTTGTGGCATGGGATTGGTAACCTGCATTTGCTTGTGCCACCGCTCTCCATCTGTTATGTAAAAATTATATGTCCCTCACAGAGCTTTATAAGTCTAAAGAACTTATGCTTTTATATATATATATCTATAAAGAACATAGTTGTGACAGATTCAGATACCATGGTGAAGTGTCTGGCTTCTGCCACCATAGACAAACACTCAATTCAGGCAATTTGAGAAAGAATCCACGTGATAACATCAGCAACATCACTTTCAGGAGGTACTGATGCACCTAGTAATTGGGTAAGAACATAGTGACATTTACAAGAAATAGGGGCAAATCAGAAAGATCTTTGTGTAATCAAATCATCTTTGTCAATTGGTACAGCTAGTATATTATCGCTTTCTTATAAAAGTTTTGATTTTAGTCCAGTTTTATAGGAATTTTTAGTATGTGATAAAAGATGCATAATGGTCTATTTAATAAACAGTTTTAAATTGTGATTTTAATTGTCAGGAGAAGAAGGTGATAAAAATTTGGGTTTGCATGTTTAAAAACATATATAAACCAACGACTGAACCTTCAGCTAAGTATTCTTCTTGTAAATAAAGAACCTCAGATTTCCTTTGTCTCTTAAGTTGTTTTCAGGCACTACTGTTTTTCTCTTCTTGTATTGTGTTTGAGAAATTGGTGGTGGAGGATGTACTAGATGGTCCAAAGTTCAAACAGATCTTTGATTTTGCCCCTTTCGGTCAGCCCCCTCTGCGGTCAAGTATGAGTTGATATCAGCTTATTCCTTTGATCTCTGGAAGGTGCAGTTCCGTGAACAAAAGAGCAGGACATTTGGTGATCATGCTTTCTTCTGCAAGTTTCTCATTCTGGCTGTGCAGGGTCTTGAACAAATGAAACAGTTACTTTCTTAGGAATACAAATAATAAAAAAGAAACCCTAGAATCACAAATCACATCAGTCTTCTTTAGAGGCATAGTTTGCAAGGCATATGATGATTTGTCTGACATTTCAGTTCTCGGAGAGCAGCCTTATCTTTGTGAACTCTTTCTGCCCAAGAACAGAGTGCAGAAACTGTGGATACTCTTTAGAAGTGACCATCAGCCAAATCACCACCCACAAGGAGTTAGAAAACCTTTGATGTGTTTACATGCCTATCTAGCATCTGGAGAACCAGCTTTGCACACAACGTGATTTAGTTCTTTTTTAGTGAAACTTTAAAGGATGTTATTTGGAGTCTTTCCTGCAGGAGAACTGGTAATAGACTACTAGATGATGAACCAGATATGGTTCCAACATTTGGACTAGCGACAACCATCTTATCTGAACTGTAGATTATGGTTGTTCTCTCAGCACTAGAGATTTTGATATGTTCAAGATCTCACATAAAGTTTTGGACTAGTGGACTCCTACCTAAAAGGATAAATTTCTGGATGTGTGTCAGATATTAACGTATTCTGGAGTGTTCTTGGTCTCATTTATTTGGATTATTGCTCTTTTTAAGCTGTTTTTCTGTTTCATTAGTGCTTGGCCAAGGGAGGGTGTTTTGTGTGGTGTGGTGTTTTTTTTTTTTTTTTTTTTTGGGGGTTTGACTTGCTTTTTCTTTTTCTCCTGTGAATTATCATTGCTTTTCATATTTAATGCACTGACTTTTTAAAGACAGATTACTAGTGGTTTTCCTCTGTTATGTTCCCAACACAAAACTGCTTGCAAGTTAGAATTGTTTTACCAGAAAATACAGAATTAAGGAAGTGCTAGAAAGAACTGAATCTTCCTAAAGGTCACACTTAAACTCTTTTCTTCCCTTTTTATTCTTATTAGAATTTTCCTGGTTTCAGTCAGGTCACCTACTGGTATCAGGCAAAGGAGCAACACATAGAAGTGTAGTGAGATCTGTCCTCCAGAATCTGTGGGATAGACGAAATGTTAAAGCTGTATCAACTACAACTTTATTTGGTGCTTCATAGTTGATCATCTTCAAGAAGTTTAATAAGTGATATTATACTAGGTAGTCTTAAAGAAAGACCAAACACCTGGCAGCTTTTTCTTCTTGAGCTATAGAAGTAGTAAATCTTTAGCAGCTCTGGAAATTTGGCTGTGTCTTTGGTTAACAGGTGAATGAGCAATTCTCTTGATTAGCAACCACCTTACCCTGCCAAGCAGATGGTGGTGTGTCTCAGGATCTCCCCATGGCTCTTTCTGCTTCGGACACTTTTAGACAGTCTAATCAGTGCCCCACTGACGGGATTCCTGTTGTGCAAGCACTTACAGGTCATGCAGTAACCCACCAAAGACTAGTGCATTGCATCTGAGGTAGTGTTGTCTCTTCAGGCCTAATGCTCCAGCAAAACTATTGCAAATTACCATTTCAAGTGCTGCTCATTCCAATGGATCCTTCTCTGTTAGACCATCACTGTTTCAAAGTGATGGTTATTTGTTGAATCTTGCATTCTTTAAGGAAAAAAAACTTGAGGAAGATTGAGAGACTCTTAGCAGAGTGGGAGTCATCTGCAGTGCCACGGAGACTCTTGCTGTGGTCAGCAGAAAGAGGCAAAAACATGGTTTAGGGCAAATGTGGTACATATCCGCATTTTGGTGTTACAAGTAATTCTGTAGAAACATGTATTTCTCCAGTAACTACAAAGGAGAAATAATTGGTTGGCTTAGGTATGTATGTGTACAGTCAGATGAGTTAAATCTCATCTCTGCTGTCTTTACTGAGGCTCCACAGAGCCTCAAGCATTCATTTGAACTGTTCATACATCCTAGCACATGGCCATTAGGGTTATTCCAAATATGTTAAACAGTAACTAGTGATACTCTTCTTTTTCCTGTATGAAGGGTTAAAAAAATTCAATGGGTTTGATTGTAAATAACCTAGAGATCACATTTAAGGACCTGATTCTTCAGTGAAGTCTTTTCATATACATGGAACCTGGCTGATTATTACCATGGTATCACCTCAAAGCATAATCATGTGGCTGCCTATAATGCCTTGAATATATTATAAAATCAACTTTCTTTAGATGCAGCAAGGCATGTAAGCACCTTCTTAGCTTTATGCACTTAACTAGGAACATTTACACCACAGGCAGCCTTAAGTACAGGTGCTATAAGTGCTTTTACTGAATCAGGGCCTGCATGTGTTCACATCAGAGTTTCCCAAGTCGGGTGTGAGCAGCAAATGAACCAAGCAAAATATGGAAAGCCTTGCAGCCAGAAAACATGAAAATCAAATTTTGCTCTGCATAAAATTCTCAATCAAAAGGGCGAAACAGATTCTTACTGATATTTCATCTAGCCATTGTATGTAAAGAGGATTATGTAATGAATAAAAGATGCTTTCATTAAAAAAGAGAAAGATTTACATGAAATTGGAAACCTACTACCATATGAAAGTTATCAGTTCATATACTCCATATCAAATGTGCTTGAAGCATGATTGTCTAAAAGACTTAAAAATACATGATCGCACTGAAGAAAAAGCATTTCTAATTTAAATTAACATAATCAGTACTTGTACCTGTAAGTAGTCAATTTTGCTTTTAACCAATTTTAATTATTAAATATAATTCAGATTACATTGCAAGGAGGTTTCTGTAAAAACAGTGGTTACAAATAAGACTATACGGTATATTAGAGTTAAGAAAGATTAAGTGTCATTTACAGATTAGGTTTCTTTATACCTAACAGTCTTCAAAAAAGAGTAAGCCTTCTCTTTGTGAGCGACCGTCTTTATCATTAACATTCTGATTTGTAGTCTTTCTAATTTCATAGATTTACTCTGGATATGTTAGCTCTACTGTCTTAGCGATTTGGACCAATAATAATATGAAATAAGCAAACACAGTAGTGAGGCTTTTAAATGAGAAAGTAATAAGACTTCATAGCAGATATTATAATAGAAGTTCCACTGAAATCGATAAGCATTCACACATGGAATGACTCTACAAGAACATGACTTTAAATAATCCAATAACAAATTCTTTGGCTAGAGGTTCAAATGAGCACCTGTAAACTGCTATTCTGAAAGAGTGATGGCATTTTTCCAATTAAAATCTAGAACACCATTGGTTTTGTATCCCATAGTTTATTCAAGATAAGATTTTAAATAAATTTTAATGGAACCTGTAAAGGATTTTTGGAATTTGGCTTACGAATCACTATACTTGCTGGATTTTTCAGAAGCAGCTTCTTAATTTAACATTTTTTCTTACTCTAATTTATGAAATAGTTGGAATAATATATGCAAAAATCTATTAAGTGTCAGGAAAGAGCCAATATACTTGACTTCTGCAATATGCATGTAGTGAATAGAGCAAGTTAAGCCATTCATTGTATATAACTGCTATGGGATTTAATCAGTTTTTCTATCTCTGAATTATCCATGACCCGCTGATGATTTTTTATATGAATGTGTGCTTTATGTAGTTCATCAAATAATCTTACAATCACATTAGGCTTGTAGAATTTTACAAGTGCTCCACTGAGTATAATTTGCAGAATGATACATTCTTGTTGGTGACTGAAGTCACATGGAAGTGTATCTGTCTTGTTATTTGTTGAACTAATGTCTGCAAACAAGACCACTGTACTAATGGGATCTTTATAAACAGAGTACTAGTTAAGAAGAAAAGCAAGCATAGTGAATCTTAAAGCCTTTACAGTGTGTTTTTTGTACTGAAAGGGCATCACAGCTAGCAGAATATTACCTGCACTAGAAATTACAGTTCTTTACTGAGCAAGAAGGTATAGGCAAGATCTATAAAAAACCTCAATACCTAGCCCTTATAAGAAACAGCTGCTTTGGAATCTTTCCTCTCTGAGCATGGTAAAGCTGCTTGTGAGGCAAAACGGTCAGATTTTACAAAGGTGTTCTTGTACTATATTTAGTATTGCTGTTCCAAGAATATTTTTAAAAGACCTTCTCTTGCTTAAATATATAAAACAAATATGTAACAGCTTCAAATGATTTGGGCGTTCTCTATTTTTTAAGGTCTCAGTATGCATGTAGTCACATTTCAAACTATTTTCATACATCTATAAAACTTTTTTACTGAGTTTGTTAAGGAAACGATGTTTTAAGACCTCTCTATCTTTGCATTAGTCTCTCTAAGAACTTTTGAACCCAGGCAGCCAGCTTCAATCAGATTAGACAGAAAGAGGGGTCAGAGTCTCAACATTCCTAACTTTTTTTTTTCCCAAGAATCGTTAAGTGGATCTCCAGCGAAGGAAAGCCTGGTAGTAGTGGTGTGTTATACATCCACTTCGGCAACAGCCAGCTTGCTGTTTTATGTCTGACTGTAAGAGTCAGGATTTATTGTGGTGTTCCAAAAAGACCCTGAGGGCATTGAGCTATATCAGACTAGGCTTCAGCAGTCCACAATCGATGGAGGTTTTGTTTGTTTTGTGTTTCAATGAAAGTCAGTATTCTCAGGTGCCTATTTAAATGGAGGAATGAAGAAAAAAATCACATTGTATTGCATATTTAGTGATAAAAACTAATTCCTACTAACATCACTACTTTCTCAGATGCAATTTCAAGTAAGATGGGCAAAGTCAATATGTTGGCTAATGGAATATGGCTCTAGAGTCCAAGAGAAGCACAAGAAACCTGGGAGAGACAGAGCGCTCAGGTGTCTGGATATATACTCCCTGTTGATGCCTACCTATATACTATTTCATTCCTCACATGATGCTTAAATATGGGATATTTTCAGGGGTCTTCTGTACCTTCTTGTATTACTAGAAGAATGTTAATGAGCTTAGGAAAAGAACATATCAGTTCTACTCAAGAAAGGAAAAGAAAGCTAGAAAATAAGCTGTGTACTTCTTCACATACAACAAACTATTTATGCAGATTTTTTGAAGTAGTCCACTTAAGGTTGGATAACCATCCTTTGAAAAATATGAGTCCTCTGCAAAATGAGAGAGCAGTGGGGAGTGAAGGCCACAGCCTGAAATTCAGTTTACGTGCATGTGAAACTGTCACTTTTGGCTTTTATCCCCTTAGTTTTCTCTTTCAATTGTGCTGGCTTAAATTTGGATGAAAGAGTAGATCCAATCTTCACTTTTTGGAAGAATGGCTTATTCCCAAAGACCAACACATTTTTGTAGCAGCAGTTTCTTACTTACAAGTAGAATGGCAACAATAAAGTCCTGTACAATACACTGTATACAGATCCCTCCCAACAAGAGCAGCTGGTACATTTTCTGCATAGAGAGAGGACATGTTACATGAGGAAAAGTTACGAAAAAAATGAGATAATTTAAAAATATTTGAGAGTTCATAATGGCTTTAAAAAGTAGGTGATAGATTAGGAACATAGGGAAATGCTAAGTACTCAGGAATATCTTATGGAAAAGAAACAGTAACAGCACGGTTTTGTGAGATTTATATTTCTAAAAGATTAATTTTCAGGACCAAGGTCAATTATAGAAATGGTATTTAAAATCACTATTATTGCATTAAATTTAAAAGTTACAACACATTTTCAAATCCTTGTCTGATGCAGATATTAGAAAAAAGAATTATTGATTATTATATCAACACCTTAATGATTTAATAGAGTAATGGGGAACAGTTGCTTTATTTGTGAGTTTGACTTTTGAAAGATAGTGAAATAGTATTACTAGGGTAAGAGTGTGTGACATTTGGTGATATCTCACCTGTGTCATGAAACAAAGGTAAACAGACTCTTTTTTTTTTTTGTTTTTGGTTAAAATTGGAAAGTTATATAAAATACAAGTGTAAAGGTTTCCTTCCTCACCGCACTGGAGGACAGGCCATAATTCTGCCATGTCAAGTTGTAAAGCAAGTCTGTTTAATATGATGCCATCATATATATTCTTGGATCCCAGGATGTAGAGGAGATCGAAGATTAAATGAAAGATGATATTCATCTGAATGCTTGGAAGCCACATGCTTTCCCAAGTGTTCATGGAATTTTGAGGTTTTATAGTTTACTTAGACCTCATGTTCCAAGGGAAATGGTAACAAACAAACAAATTTCTAAGTTTAATCCTTTTGTGGGTGTCTCAGTGTTTATCACATACTAGCTTAGAAAATGCGTGATACTGCTTCTATATTTAATGAACAAAAATTATTCTGCTGATTCTCTTGAGCACCTGTGTTTAACAAATTGACATCCTCTTCAGGTGAAAATATCTGCTAACTCAGCAATCCTTAACAGCTCCCCTTTTTCTTCTGCCAAAATGGCTTTCTTATGCTTATCAATGTATTAGCTCTCTTACAGTCATCAGTTCTTGACACCATGATTGCTTGCAGTGGCTGCTTCCACTGTGTTTAGTTCTGATAAAGAATATAAATGTCTGCAAGATACGTGCTGCAAGCAGATCCTTGGATAACTAATCTGTGATCTTGTGTGTAGCGCGCTAAATTGCTCAAAAGTCATCAAAAATCACACAATGAGAATGGCAAACTGCTTAACTGATAAGTGGAAGATAACAAATAAATTATGTGTTTGAAATCCTACTCTCTTACTCTTTACCGTGCTACTCAGACCTGCAAGCAGGCATCCCCATCTGCACAATCTCCACTCTAAAGAAATATTTCCTAATAAGTGCGTGCTTCTAACCAGCTTCTCTAAGAAGTGAGTATGTGTTTGCCTGATTCTAAAGCAGAGCTAGGCAGGAGTGAAAGTTGTAGAGCTGCTGCTGTTCTTCACATATATTCTCTTTAGCACCAGGAAAGTGATGCGAATCATAAAGTAATCTAAGTAGGGCTGCAATCTCAACAGCAATCTTAACTTTGCCCTTGAAGCTGATCCACTATGGAGGAAAGGATTCAATAGTCATGAGAAAAGATCATAAGTGAGACCACGACTCACATAGCTCAGGCACGCCTGCAGAAAAAGCGGTATCAGCATCTACTCTCTGCTTACAGCACTATTTGTGCAATTTACATTCAGCAGTCAGTGACTACAAGACATGAACAGTCCAGAGAAGAGAGCTTGAGTTATTGCATGAAAGGTTACTGAAAGCTATTTTCACCATCTCTTTCCATTTTAGGACAAAGAGGAACTCTTTGTACCATTTGACGTTAGCACTTTACTACAGACATTTAATTTAGCCAACAGAATTATCTGCCTAGGCTTCTGCAGTTGTCAGCAGAGACAGTCTCTTCCTGAATACAATTCAAAGCCTGTTTGCTTTTTACTTTGAATTGCCCTTTTCATTGACTGCTAAGAGAGCTTTGCCACATAATTTTTTTGCCAAAGTAGATACTGGCAGACCCTCTCACCAAGTATCAAAATTGGTGTGTTTTAACTGTACAGTTAAAGACTGTATTGCATTTGGCCCCTTGTAGGCACAGGTGGGATTGCCTGTTTACTGGTTTGCTTTAAAAGTGTCAATTCCTTTTAAGTGAGGCAGTTCTTGGCATAGAAGGCATCTGTCAGGTTAGAAAAGAGTAGTAACTTGTAAAAGAAAATAGCTTGGAAATTCAACATGAAATATATCCAGGTTTTATGTACCTTCAAGTTAGGCAGGTGCTGAATTAGAGATTTCAGGATTGCAGCTTTGAAATGGGTATTTTTACCTTTATTCTGTAGAGGGACCCCTAGATTGCTAGAGTTAACTTGTGCTCTGATGTTTAAGATTTGTGTTCTAAATTTTAATGGTAGGGTGCCTGGACTCAAGATCCTCTTATTTCCTTACCCTTACCCTGTTACAGATGTACCTCACTGTGGGATAGACCCCTCAGCTCCTGATCATGCCCTGGGAAGTTAAGAGATGAAGTTGCATTCTTTGTGATGTGCTGTGTTGTTTGCTTTATCTTCTGCATGTGAAGCAATCCAGACTTGCCAAATGAGAGAGGGAGAGGGAAATAGAAAGATGTTACTTTGAGTCTTGCTCAGAAACTCAGATAAATGAGTGTGTCAAATAGAGAAGGACAGAATTAATAGGGAAAGACATTCATTGGATTTTCAAGATTCTCAGAGGTCATTAAAACAGAAGCAAAAAATAATTATAAAATTATAAGAAGTGCTTGAGAATATCTTTAAAATATTAACTGCGTGCTAAAAGTGAATGACACATGCACAATACTTGGTCTCAATAGCAGTAACCTGAAACAACCACCTTCTATCTTTGCCAGCCTTTAGACTGCTCATCCGCTTTGCCTCTCCTTTCCTTTGATACACTTTGACAGAAGAATCAACGCCTCTGGCTGCTTGCAGTGTGGATTGGTAGCTGTAGACTCCCTATCAGTCTGTGATCTATTTTTTAAGAAATGGCATTTGTTCCTCTGAATGGCATCCTGCTGGGGTTTGCTCAAACCTCTTGGCTGGCTGCTGGTTGTTCTATAAATCTAGAGCTCTCATGTTGGTTTGGTGGAGACTCAGGTTGGTAACAACTGTGCTTTTACTCCCTTTTCATTCACCTGCATCTCTTAGGGTCATACTTGCTTGAATGAAGCAATGGAGTCTGGTTGTAGTGTCACTCAGCAGGTTATATCCACATGGCATTGAATTCATATTTGAAAAAGGTCAAGAGGCTGGTTTCACATGCACCGCAGTGCTGTATGTGAACGAGACTGATAACTGGCTGCTCCTCTTTGCTAACTCCCTCAAGTTGAATGCTCCATCACACATATTCTGCCTGGAGTTACAAAGCGGTGACAGACAAATCTGGGAAAAGAAAATAGCTGCTTCTTTCCCATATGATGTTCCAGGTGTACAAGGCAGAGGATAAATTGTATTCAGAATAAAGTTGCAAAACTAAAGGGCAGAGAAAGTAGGCAACAGTGAAGCATCAGTTCTTTCCTTGTACACCCTGCCTCAATTGTTTGAGAATGCAGGAGGAAGAGTTTCAGATCAAGGTGGTAGAAAGCAGGAATTTTATTTGTTGAAGGTACAGTGTAATTGGAAAGGAGCTCTTTAAATAATGCTTTCAGTTAAAGCTGAATATTTGGCTTAATTCACTTTGAAGCGTATGCACTCAATCCCTGAATCATCCCTCATACAAGACTTAAAGTGAAAACTTCTGTCTTGTATAGAGAATTTGCATGTCTTGGATTGTGTTTTGATCAAATCTGTAAAAGCCAGCTACAGGAAAATGATAGCCATTTGAATGGAATGTAATATATGCACCTCAAACCCTCAAAACAAAAGGTTTGAGGGGTTTTTTGTTTGTTTGTGGTGGGTTTTTTTTATTACTAGGTATTCAGAAAATATTAGTTTTTAATTTACAAAAGCTTCAGAGCCCAACAGACATTAATGGAAAAGTGTTTGTCCTAAAATGGTATTTTTCCTGCTAAAAATTAATTCTATTTTGTCAGTGTTGTTCCTACTGGATGTTTTTTATTTTTCTAGTTAGTGTACTAGCGATGCATAAGTTCACGAGAGAGCGTAGATCCTTCTGTTGGTCAGAGACAGGACTAATAATGATAATAAATGAACAGTTATGAGAAAATATCAGACACCGTTATTGAGTGTGAAATCTATGGTTATTTTTATGGATTACTTTGCTAACATTTTTCTAGTTATTATGTTAATTATAAAGCTACATTGTTCATCTTTTACTCATCTCTGCCTGAGGTGAGGCAACTTTCACAGACATAGATGCGGGATGGAAACCTAAGTAAGAGGACTGGTTATTATTTCCAAGGCGCAACAGAGGAGGAGGAAACTCCTCAGGGTTGTCTTGTTAAGTGTATGGTCCCTAGGAGAAAATTAAGTGACAGACAATTAAATGAAAAAATATACATTAAATACTCACAAACCAGGTTGCTGCTATTAGGGTGGGGTGAAAAGTAATAGCTGCCCATGGAGAAGTGTGACAAGTGATTCAAAAAACCCATTCCTAGAACATTAATATGGTTAGTCTTTAACTGAAAAACAGTTAAAAATTATAATTTCTCGGACTATGTGGTGGTTTCTAGCATTAGCCCTCCAATTATTGTACAGAAGTAGTACTCCTACTGTTCTAGTTTTAAGATGATGTATAGAGAGGGTAAACAGCTATCTAAGCATGGTGACCGAACCACCATATGTGGTGAGCACACAGCCTGAGTGGTGCTACCTCCCCAGGCTGACCGATTTAGAGCTTTAGAAGAGACCTTAAGGAGACTGAAGAAAACCTCAGCACAGGGTGGGCTGTCATTTGAAGAAGGCATCTGAAAAGTTAATTTGTGAAACAAGGAAGATGTCTGAGCTGCTATTGTGACCTAGGTTCAGAGTGCGGTACGGCATTACAGCCAGGGCCCTTCTGCCACCCCTGCCCAGGAGCGTGGTGAGCCTGGCAGCAGTGGCCCACGGGCCAGCCCTGGCTGCTGAGGTGAAGAGGGAGCTCTGCTGGGACTGATGGCTCCTGACTGAGGTGAAATGGTGCCCAGGTGCCAGGTGAAAGGGAAGCCCAAGGCAAGGCTGCTCAGGGCCACTGTGAGGACTGTTGGTGCCCTTAGGACCCTGCAGCAATGTAAGCCTGTACAGGGGCACAGGTTCCTCTGGCTTTGTCCTTAGGGGAAGGGGAGGGAGCAGGTAGGGAAGCCCAGGGGTGTAGGTGAGGGCTGGAGGATGGAGGGGAGGAAGGAAACAACAAAGCAGGTCCCAAATTTGCGAGACGTGCTTTGTGGGTTCGTCAAAATAAACTGCAGCTCCTTTCCTGCCCTTCCTGCAAGAACATAAAACTACATAAAACTACAATTAGCTTGGGGCTATTGCCAAACACCTATGAAAGCAACTTATAAATACTTTCATTTCCCCTTCACACTCCTATTGCTCATACCAAAACTTTGTGATTCTCTCTCTGTTTAGCAAGGAAAGTAAGAAATGTTTCACCAGTAATGTATTAACAACAACAAAAAAGATATTTGACACTGGATTTATATTTTCCAAAGAGAAGCATGCCTACAAGTTGAGGATTAGTCATTTAAGCTTTCTGAATATGATTTAAATTGCAAATGTAAATTATCAGAAGGAAACACCTGTAAGGATTAAATCAGGCAACTACTGATTTTCAACCAAATCAATAATTTGTAATAGGACAATGAATTTGTACTATCCAATCAACACAAATAAGAACTATCTTCTTATCATAAAAGCAATAAAAAGACTTGCACAGCATTCTTTAACTAATTTGTCGTTCATTCTGCACCATAAAGATAACAAAGTGTGGTGTTCTCTTAGAACATATTGTTTTACTCTCTATGTTTTTCGTCATAGTCTGGAGTATATTGTTTTTTAATTTGCTGATGGAAACCATCAATTAGAATTAGTTTGAATGTTCTGGGAGGATAACAACAATAGATATGAAGACAACAGAATAGTATCTAGCATAAATTAATGATGCATTTATTGTGCATCTCATTAACTTGGTGGCAGGGCTTATTCTATGAGTAAATAACTTATAGTTGTATTAAAAGCTGGGACAGTAGGAGGATTTGCTTAGGAAACCATCTAATTATAGTCACTCATCTTAGAAAGAAGGACTCTACTGCTTTGATAAAAATCTGATTAAAAGAAACAATATTTTCACAATGTCAACATTTTATGTACAGTTACAGCCTGTGTGAAAATATTCTGACACCCATGTCATATACTGAGTCTGTCTAAGGCTCACAAAACTTTCTGTAGAAAAAAAAGTACAAAAAAAATCCTAAACAAAGAGGAACTTCCTTATGGTTTATACAACTTTAAAAAATACTTTCCATTTTGAAATTCTATAAATCTATATATCATGCACTTGTAACCATTTCCAGTTGAGGAAAGAAAAATTTCCTCTGCTATGCATCTCAGCCTCCTAATATCATTTACTGTGCTAGGGTTTTGATTATGCTGGTTTTCTACTTCTCAAATCCAGAGAGCTATCGTAAAAATTGTGATACCTTCAGCTATAACTAGCAATTGTCATCAGGATAAAGACGGAGGCAGGTTTCAAGGTATAGCACTGTTGCTGGCAGTAGTGATATCAAAGTCTGAAAGTATTCATGTGCCCAAGCAAGTGTCTGTTCAGAGGTTTTTTCTTCAGGCCCATGGGGGCAGATCCTGGACACTTAATTCAGTGGGACAGATGTGGATGGCTGCAAGCACAAAACTTTCTTTTTGTGCACAGGTGTGTTTAATGGACATATAAATATATAGATAGGTATATTCATATAAATAAATAAATGGAGTTCTATATGTCTGTATTTTAAATATCATATAACAGTAGGCTTTTTGAAATTTGAATTTTCTTTAAATGCAAGAACCCAGAAAAGGACAATGAAATTAATAGTGTGGGTTTGTTTTTTTTTTTTTTTTTTGTGCACAGAAGTGGCCTTATCACTAATGGAAAAGGTATGACCTAGCTATGATGTCTCCTCTGAATCACTAACACTGTGCCATTTGGAATTCACTAATATATAGTGATGTTTCTTAATATCCTGAAACAGGATGAATTTTGGAAGATAGACCACCCAGTTGCAGAAAAGAAAAAAAAAAAAAGGTTGTGTAATTAAGTCAGTTGAAATATGATAAAATTGTCAAATCAACGTAGACCCCTTCCTACCATCCACTCTACAGTAGCTATGTAATTTCTAATTAATATTTAAAATGCAGTTCACTTGTACTTTATATTTAATCTATAGGTATAAGCAAAGCATACAATGTAACGGTAGTATGAATGATTTCTCCATGAAAGGATCTCCCTTCTTAAAATTATGGGAAAGAGGAAATACAAACACAAAGGTTGCTTTGTTCTCTTTTATAATAACATAAATATTTCTATATCTTTTTGTTTTACCTGTAACTGAATTAAAATGTCATGTCAGAGAAAACATTTGAGGCAGTAATATTCCTTTATATTTGAAACTTGCAAAACATGAAATCTGAAATAGATGAGAATTCCATGCAGGCTGACAATTTCTGAGCCCTGCCTTTGAAATCCAGCTGTTATGCCAGAATAGTGACTCAATGATGAAGAAAATTATCTCCTCATGGTTTGAAGTAATTTAATCAGGACTGTAAAATTTGGGTCTGGCTTAACCAAAAATAGTCTGCTATTTGTAAAACTCACTAACAAATTTCTTAACTAGAATTAGATTTATTTGTTTATTCATTCGAGGTTTCAACTGGAAATAATAATAAAAATAAGAAGAAAAAAATCCCCTTGGTCTGTCTGGATATATATACAGTGTAATTATTTTAATAAAAGAAATAAACCAGAACCAATTTAGCTATGTATGCTATATTTGTGTCTCTTGTGGGGAGGAAAAGAAAAAGTACCTCTGAAATACCCAATCTGGTCATTTAAAGAGAACAAAATACAGGTTTGTATTACTTCAAAAATTAAATCTGAGCATGTAGCATTTTTCCCTCTTACCAGGAGACATATTCAGCAACACTGACTCTGTGGTTGGAGTATGAAGGTTCTTGAAGCACTATATCAATTTTTATTATGTCTTGAAGTACTTCTGAGCTTATAATTCTATCTCACAAGCTATGTATTATATATAGAGATATATCTGAATGAAGAGTTTTGTTCTTATTGGATTTCTTGGTCATGAGAAGGAAGGGATTTGCTTATTTTGTGTTGAGTATGCCCTGATACTGGATAAACAGTAAGGCTCATCTTACTTTACCTGTTTTGTGGTTTCTCTGAATCTTGTCTTTCAAGGCACTTTAGAGAGTCTGCTTGATCTAGGAATCAGTCGTATAGCTAGCCTTTCAGAAAGAGTATTAATTACGGGCTTTGTTCTTAATGACCCATTTATAGGGTCCTCTTTAAATTGTAAGATATAGCCTTGGAAAGGCACTGTAAAAATGTAGCAACTAAAATTTTAGCTATATGATCTAACCTTGGCAATATTTTACGTATTTTTTTTTTTCAGGAAATCTAATTAGGGGGAAAAAGAAAAAAAAACAACACAACCTATACATGTCGAGTTTTAAACTTTTAAAAACTGCGAAATATGAAAGGAAGTCTATTTTGATAACAGACTGTGTAGAAGAAAGAGAATAAATAATGAGAGCATGGTTTAAAGTGACAGACTTAGATTCAGTGTCTTTCAAGGAATGTCAGGCAGCACTGACTTCTTGTTATTTATAAACAGAGAAGGCTTGTGACCACTAGTGACACCTTTTTCAACCTTGGTTTAACTGTTAGTAAGGCAGTGGTAGATGTCTACCAATGTAAAAGAAGAGCTTTAGTTTTGATCTTGGACACTTGCTAATTTGAGTAAATGGCTACATTTTGAAAGAAAGGTGGTGAAAGGAAAGTGGCAAAAATATTAGAAAACTGGCCATCATCTTCAGTGAACAGGTACAGACAGTTACCTGCAGATGTTCAGATGCCTGACCACTGAACTCTTAAGGCAGCAGAAAAAGGTGCCAATCCTACACCAACAGCTTCCTGTCACAGAAGACCTACACAGCTTGTTCTCTCTTGAGACCTGAGAAATGTAACCACATATGGGAATCTCCTTTGCACAGGCAAATCATACGGGTGTAAAGAGAAGTAGAAAATGGAACAGGGTAGTAGAAGTACATGATTTTTCCAGGTGTGAATGTGACTTTTGGAATGTCCTTAATACGATGTCAATATTTCACCTGGGACTAAGAGCACATAGATGTTTCTTTGAAATTTGATTGAAAAGCCAAGACTCTGCCTAGAAGGATTTTATTGTTTGTTTGCTTCTACCCAGTTATGTAGACAAGATACTGTTGAGTAAGAACTGCCAGATCACACTCTCATCCAGGCACCAGTACATGTTTTTGAGTGCCACCTGCTGGCTTTTTGCCTCTTAGCTATTCACAGATACGCGGACATTTTCCTGAAGGTGTATGTACTGTTGTGTCAGGTGCCAGTTCCTGAATATAGCCTTAGAGAATACAATTCTCTCATGCCTGTCAGCTGTCTTGGCGAGATGCTGACCAAAAGACAACAACTGTGTATGCGTTCCAAGGCTTTCCTGCTATCCACATTTCACTGAATAAAACTCCAGGCACTGCTGCTTGTCTTTGCTTTTCTAGTCTCTTGATAGAAAGGTGCAGGAAGAAAAAAAAGTTATGTCAAATATACAATGGAGTTCATTATTCCGAATAGGCACAGCTTATATTGAAAGCATGCTCCCTGCATCAGTGTGTGAGAGAGCTCTTGGCAAACTATCTGTCTACTCGGTGTCCAGGTGCCACTAAGTGAAATAGCCGTAGAAGCCGTGCTTGTGTTATAGCTTCTCTAAAGGGCATTGCTTTCAGGATCCCATCCACCTTTTGTGCATGGCATGTGTGCTCTGTTTGAAAGAGGAGAGAATAGGCATCTGAAAAAATTGCATTTTGTGGAAATCTAGGACTGTGATCACTATTTGGCCATAACAGCAGTTGTAATGACCCGATTGGGATGTTGATAAAACAAAAGAGAGATTATATTTTGTAACAGTCTGTTCTGAATAGACACTGTCTTCCACTGTGGATGGGAAGTGCTGTGGTGAAAAGTACTTGTTTATTCTCCTAATTCCCATAGAGAGCAGGCAGGAATAAAGCGACTGGTAACTCACATCCATGTAACTCCCACTGGATTTCTATTTACAAACTGCCAGAAGACAAGCTGTCTGTCCCAGTGGCAATCTGTGAGGAGGCCTCGCTGTTGTGTGTGACATTTATTACACACGTGCCTGCACAGCATCTGTCAGTCACTCTCACCCAGAGAGACACTCATCACTTTCTGAGACATTCCATGAGTTAGAAGAACAAATCTGAAAATAAAAAATATTGGAATTGTCTGAGCCATGGATAACTAAGCAAGCACTGGCAATATACACAAGTATGTACTAAGACCTAGACTGCTTGTTCTGTGATTTTGTATTTTTGCAGTCCCCATTCAGTTGTCTCTACTTGAAAGAGTTTGAGAGATACATTTCTTTGTTTTCAAGCACTGGGAACTTCACCTGTGGTGTGGTTTGGGGTTTTTACCATCCTCTTTTTTTTTTTTTTTCCTTATTTTTCTGTTTTGGTAACTAGAAACTTCAGGGTTTTGCCATTGCACTTGATGGATCTTCCTCAGAGCCAGGAACCCTAGGAGAGCATTGCATCTGAGTTCTTTTTGAGTCCTCTGCTGGTTTTTGAGAAAAGTTTTATCAAACTTAGAGATGTCTTGAGTGAAATGTTTCAGGGTCAGTTCATTGGCATTTTTTAATGAAAATTTTCTAGTTAAAAACTAGCCTGACTTGCAGGGAAAGAAAAAGCAGCTGTAATATATAATGAAACAAATGGGGAAAAAAAAAATAAGTTGATAGCAATGAATAAATGAATATAAATGAGAAGTTAGGAATTGAAGACATTTGTAAAGGAAGCAGAAGGACACAAGGAAAAACCTATGGCTATTGGAATTAATGGCTTTAAAAAGTTTTTTAAAGAGGAAAAAATTCTAATGAAGGTATTAGCTAGTTATTATTTGGAAAAGGCAGAAATGTGTGTAATAATGCAAGAAAAACAAAGACAGTCAATAAACTTTTCTGTTACATATTTAACCAGCTGCTTTTATGAATTCAGTGCTAACCTGTCAACCTTTTTTATCTAAGGTAACTGGTTTCCCAGATAAAGGATGTTCAGTGATCTCATCCGGCTGGATTTAGGAGGCATAGAAGTGAGTACTACCAGGGAAATTATCGATTAAGCAGAAGTAGGTAGGGGTTAGCAGCAGCACAGGAGTTGTAAGGTGTTAAATAATTAAAGATGAGGAAAAAAAAAAATTAGATTAAGATTTTGGATTTACAAGGATTCATTTTTAGCAGATGTTCAGTTGTGCCTACAGAATTTCCTCCTGAAGCTGCTGAATTGCTGTTGTCCCTTCAAACCCCCAGGACTTCTTAGTAGTCCTCACCCTGGAAAGCAAAGTCCTTTGCCTTTTCTGGGTTCCCCAAGTCTGATATTCTTCTCTTGCAACCGTTTTTGTTCAGTTAACAGTAGTCCCATTTATTTCTTCCTTATTGTCTTGCTACCTTTCGCAAGCAGGGCTTGTTAGAGGTTAATGTGTAAAACTCATGGTTAGTGGAGATCCAGAATGCTCCTTCTGGTTCTCTGTGGGGAAAAAAAAAACCCTAAAAAAATCAGTGTTAACCATATCATGATGCTGAAGCTGAAATACCTTGTTTCAACAATTAAACAATTAATGAAGATGTGCAGAGGCTGCTAACCTTAGACCTTTTAAAATCAGCATTTCTTTATGGTAGGTGTCCAAATGTTATAGAAAAACTGTCTGAGGAGCAGAGTGGACCATTGCCATTGCTTTTCAATAAAACTGAAACAGCCAAATTCCAGAAGATGAGAGGAAATCTATCGATGAACCATTATTTTGAAAGGGTGAAAGAGGTTACAATGGTAATTATAGGCCTGTCAGACTTACATCCATCTATAGGCAAAATAATGGCATAGCTGATACGGGACTCGATACAGAATGAAATAAGAGTAATAATAATTGTTGGAGTTGGGGAACATAGATATTGTAAAGCTGATATGACATCATTTTGATAAGGTTATAGTTTGGGTTGATAGGTACAAGAGAGCTGTTGATATAGGGAGGTTTTTTTATGGGAAAGGAGGACTTGAAGGTGGCAAAGAATTTTGATTAAGGAGTTAGAACAATACAAAGTCATCCCAGCACATGCCACATAAATGAAAAATGGCAAAATGAGTGATGAGCAATCATCAAGCAGGCACAGGTGTCCCAGTCTTAATCAGTAATGGCTACACAGTGTTTAAGGTCTCGTCAGTGGCCTGGAATAAGCAACATCATTAGTGATACAATATGCAGATGATGCAAAGACTGAGAGATCTGAACATAAAGAGCTGAGATCACTGGTACTCAGAGCAACACAGACTGTTGGTAAATAGGGTGTGAGAAAAACATACTTGGCTAGGGAACAAAGATATGGTGGAATGCTCATAGGGTAACAGACTTTGCAAAGTAGGAAGGTGAAATGATTGGCTTTTAATATATAGTAGACCGTATGACTTCTATAGTAATTACGTGCTTAAACAGGAACAATGAGTGGGAGTAAAGCATCTCCTTTATCTCAGTAGGTGTTTGTAGGTTCCATTATTTTTCGAATAGTTATTCTAGGTGACCACAAAGTTTCTTTTCATCTTATAATCTGGTGTTGTTAGTATTAAACATGGATACTCTTGTTTCTATTATTTTGGTACTCGGAGTCAAGTTTTGCTTATTTAACTGTGCTGTTTACTCGATAGTTGTAACAAGTCTCAAGGCTACTATAAGAGACAATGGAAGACCGTGATGCACTTACCCTTACTAATTTTATGTGAGCAGATGTTGTCACCCTATAGTAGCTTCAGTTTGCACAGAGAAAAAAATTGTATTTTTTTGCTTATTGCACTTTCCTTGAATCACAGATCATTCTGTATTTATGTGAGACATGATCAGAATGCTCTTTATTTCCATATTCTCAAAAGTACTTCAAGGATATTTTGCAGGCATGTAATAGATGTAGATCTACATTTCCACTAATCTTTGTGATTATTATGTCAAGTAATTTAAAAATGCTGTTTTGTAAAAATGTGAACTTCAAAAAATATTTACTAGTACCTCTGTGGTATTAATATGCTGGATCATTTTAGCCATTCCATTTGATATTTCTCCCTCATTTTCTCCATCTAAAACCTTTCCTCCTCTGTAAAAAGTGTTGAGATCTCCTGGTGAGAAGATGGTCTCTGTTCAACAACATTGCAAACAGAAATATGTTACCTGATGCTGTAGCATCAGTCATTAAAGTGTGTGCACTGTAGACGACCTCCAAAGACATGCTGCTTCTAGGATTCTAGGAGTATTGAGGATATAAGCAAGAGCTTCTGGAGGTTAAAAACCCTGATGAGTACATCAAACAACTTTGGAGATCTGTTATTTGTAAATATTTTGTCTGCACAAGTTGCTGGTCTTTTTGTTCAGCTCCGTGTTTTTGTTGTCAGGTAATAGTCTGTAGCAAAACTGCATTCCCTCTCAGTGGAGCTAAATTCTGTTCCTTATTTTAATCAGTTAAGATAAGTAGATGCAAAATCAATAAAACTAGCAGTATTTGATAGGACCTTCAGTGTTTATCTATCTTTTCAAATATTTAATGGATATAGTGGATGTTTGTATTATATTTGTGCTGTCAAAGTCTGTAAGGGAAGTAGTCAAACATTAGAAATTTCAATTTGTATATGACTGTTTCAGTGTTTTCTCTGTTTATCAGTATTTTTGTACATTTTGCACTTATTTCTATGAATATCTAAAATTTTTGTTCTCTGTTATGAAGAATTATTTCCTATTGTTGTTTATTGTTTGGCAGTTCAATTTAGAGGTACAACACTGTAGAGTGACATGTTTCTTTTCTCTTCTACTCATTAGCAGGGAGTCTTTAATCTCTTCTTTCTCTGCTTTTCTTAATAATCACAATATCTCACTTTCCCAGTGGGACTCAGCCTAAGATTGAGTAGAAAATTAGACTCGCATCAGGCAGGCAGAGCTTATAATAATACTGAAGAAGTAATATAACATAAAAAATTAGACATTTCTGTTCCACATACGGTTTTAATTATTGTAGCTTTTGGAGTCTAATTCCAAAAATACACTAATGAATTGAACTCAGGTTGAAAAATCTGCTTTATCTTTTAGAAATATTCCAGTACGAACATGCTTCAAATAGTCTACTGTGTTTAAAAGTGTAATAGGAACTGTTTATTGAATCAGAGTCCATGAGACTCCTTATTAATGTGAATTTTTAAATCTCTTATCCATCTTCGTGTATCTATTTAGACCATAATGACAAAATTGAAAAAAAAAAAAAAAAGAGTATTATAGCTATTTATTTGATCACCAAACTGATCATCAAATGAATCTTATTGTAGCCATTGAAGAAATGTGTTTTATTTTTTTTTTCTTCATACTTTTATTGTATTGGATTTTTTGGTTTAGCAAATACTAGTACAAATCTAAAATCCCATAGTAAATATTTTCTCTGAAGTGTAATCAACTGTATTTTCTTATACATTTGTATGACCATTTTGTTTCTAGAATATAATCTTGATTCACTGCCAGGTTTAATATAACTTTGGAATTAAAACAGATCTTTAACCACATCTCAATTTGATTTACTTCTGTTGGATGGTTGAAGTATTCACACAGATTTGCATTTTAACTGAGTATAGTCAAAATATGAAACAAAAAATATTTCAGTCAATCATGAAGATGATTAAACACCATTGGTTATTTTGAAATTGTTTTATTCACAGATAGTGAAATAATACATTACTACAGGTTCTGTAAGATACATTTTTTTTTTCCTCCAACAGCCTTTGACAGTAAGTTACCAAGCATAAGATGATTGATAAAGCTTTACAGGCAGTGGGGTGGGTGCTGCCATGGACACACAGGGCACTGGTCCTCAGCCTGCAGCTGGAAGGGCCCTGCAGCTCATGCTGAGGGGAGCTGGGGCTCAGGGCATTTCAGCAGGTGTGGTCTGGCTGCACATTCCTTACAAAGTCGATCTGTACACCGTGTAAAAGCAGAGGATCTTGAGACATATAGACAGGCAACTGGTCACCACTGGGGATCAGTCAGGTTCAAATTTACCTAAAATCCATTAAAAATGTCCTTTTTATTCATTAGGATTTTGATCAGGTCCAATGACGTTAACATGGTTAGAAGACATTTATACCTTACAAGCAACCTAAAGCCTGCACTTGAGGAGTTAATTACTTTTACTGGTTGAAGATTTTGCTAGAGCTTTCTTGAGTGAACAGAGTTTACATATGTGAATACCTTACTAGCCCTGCGTCACAGTGGTTTGTCTTCAGGCACACCAAAAATTTGCTGAAAACGCTCAACTGAGCTTGTCTGTCCCTGCATCCTAGGTTAGCCCCTGTAACCACCCTGTCATTCCCACTGTTGGTCTGGACCTAATCTTGGTATAAGATATGGGATTTTTTTTCATACACTGGTTGGCTCAGTTGAATACATAGATGAGACATGTTTAGACTTAAATCCATCTCTGAGATTAGCAACAAAACGTAAGACCATGTCTGCTATTTAGATATACCCTTTCACTAATCAAGAATAGATATCCTAACAGAATGAGATCCATATTTAACACATGAAGAATTAAAGTATAGCTCATTTAAAAATATAGTATTTTAACACTGAAGAGTATGCTGTCCTAGTTCTCTGCTGTTACATATTTTCCATATTAAGTATTGGGAAAATGACAGGGCTGGGTCATCTCTGGTCTTTGAAGCAGGTAATTCTGAGTATACACATGTTACTCTGACAAAATTCTGGCCTCATTAAGAATAACAGTGAAAATCTTCCGGTTTTCTCTACTAGAAAGGCACTACGTGATTGCTGCCCTTACTTGTTGGTGAACTTTTGAAGAGTCATGATTTTTCTTCTTTTTGGAGGGCAGGGGTGAAAACTGTCTGATTGCTTGTCTGCTAACCTTCCCCAGTAGCTTTTGAATCAGCTGTTCAGCTACATTTAAGTTGGAATTTGCAAGAAATATTGTGAAAACCCAAAGCTGGACAGAAGCAAGAAAATTAAATGTTTTTTCTCCTTGTGCACTGAGGGAAAGGCAGGAACTACTCAGCTGTTATATATTGTTTGGTTGCGGGCAGTTGGTCAGCCAGCATGAAAATAACTTTCTAACCACTACATACATGCTACCTGTTGGCCAGTGGAAAAGTCACAGTGATGCTTAGAAGATGATATGGAGGAGAATGGGGCAAGGGAAGGGGTGAGACAGGAGATGACCTTATGGAAATATAGGGGAAGAAAAAATACACATCCATAAGAAAATATGGTTCATCAATCTTCAAGCTCAAAAGTTCTCTGCAAATGCTAACAATGCTAATATTGTAACAATGAAACTATTTGAATTATAGTTACACACTTCTTGATAATGCAAATGAAAAAATATAAGTCCATGAACAGGTCACTGTGTGAAGGAGGAATGCAGTTCAAAACCTTGCCATTTTAGACTATAGAAACAAAAATTAGTGAGGTTAGCTTCAAGTGAAGTGACCGCAGGATTTCAGGGACAGGGCTGGTGAGAATGCGTACACTAACACCATAGTCTTGGGAAACGGGAGAGGTGCCCGAGGACTGGAGGAAAGCAAATGTCACTCCAGTCTTTAAAAAGGGCAAGAAGGAGGACCTGGGTAATTATAGACTGGTCAGCCTCACCTCTGTCCCTGGGAAAGTAACGGAACAGCTTATCCTTGGTGTCATCTCAAGGCATATCAGGGATAAGAGGGTCATTAGGGGCAGTCAGCATGGCTTTACCAAGGGTAAGTCATGCTTGACCAACCTCATAGCCTTTTATGAGAATGTAACAAGGTGGATGGATGATGGCAGAGCGGTGGATGTGGTCTACCTTGACTTCAGTAAAGCCTTTGACACAGTCTCTCACAGCATCCTCACAGCTAAATTGAGGAGGTGTGGTCTAGACAATAGAGTAGTGAGGTGGGTTGCAAACTGGCTTAAAGAGAGAAGCCAGAGAGTGGTGGTCAATGGTGCGGAGTCCAGTTGGAGGCCAGTATCTAGTGGAGTGCCTCAGGGGTCAGGACTGGGGCCAATATTATTCAATATATTCGTTAATGATTTGGACGAGGGAATTGAGTGTACTATCAGCAAGTTTGCTGATGACACTGAGCTGGGAGGAGTGGCTGACACGCCAGAAGGCTGTGCTACCATCCAGCAGGACCTGGACAGACCGGAGAGTTGGGCGCGGAAAAATTTAATGAAATTTAACAAGGGAAAGTGTAGAGTCCTGCATCTGAACAGGAACAACCCCAGGTTACAGTATAGGTTGGGAAATTACATATTAGAGAGCAGTGTAGGGGAAAGGGACCTGGGAGTCCTGGTGGGCAACAGGATGACCATGAGCCAGCACTGTGCCCTTGTGGCCAGGAAGACCAATGGCATCCTGGGGTGTATTAGAAGGGGGGTTGTCAGTAGATTGAGAGAGGTCCTCCTTCCTCTCTACTGTGTCCGGCTGAGACCACACCTGGAATATTGTGTCCAGTTCTGGGCCCCTCAGTTCAAGAAGGACAGGGAACTGCTGGAGAGGGTCCAGTGCAGGGCAACAAAGATGATTAAGGGAGTGGAGCATCTCCCTTATGAAGAAAGGTTGAGGGAGCTGGGTCTCTTTAGTTTGGAGGAGACTGAGGGGTGACCTTATTAATGTTTATAAATATATAAAGGGTGAGTGCCATGAGAATGGAGCCAGGCTCTTCTCAGTGGTAAACAATGATAGGACAAGGAGTAATGGGATCAAGCTGCAACACAAGAGGTTCCACCTAAATTTGATAAAGAACTGCTACTCAGTGAGGGTGACAGAGTACTGGAACAGGCTGCCCAGGGAGGTTGTGGAGTCTCCTTCCCTGGAAACATTCAAAACCCGCCTGGACACATTCCTGTGCGACCTCACCTAGGCGTTCCTGCTCCAGCAGGGGGATTGGACTAGATGATCTTTCAAGGTCCCTTCCAATCCCAAGCATACTGTGATAATGCACTTTGAACTTGAGACTACTGCATAATTCAGACCTCTCTTTTAAAAATAGTTTCTTATTAATGGAACTCTTCACATGTTTCTGCTGCAGAGTTTATAATACTTTTTGAATTATAAAGTACTTTTCGTGTGTGTGTGTGTGTGTGTGTGAAAAGATCTTTGCATAAAAAATTAAGATGACATGAATTTTCTATTTACCATTTATTGAAATCTGGGTAGGATAGCTGGAGTAGAATGTTTTTCCTAAGTGGTTGTATAATGTCTCACTGGTCTCTGAGATTGTATAGTCTGTTCTTGGAAGTCTCATTCACAAGCAAATGGCAGGATCATAATGAATAGGTGGAAGGACCTGTTGTTTTGACAACTGATCTGACTTTTATATCTTTCAAAATTGGATATGCATTTCCATGCTTTCTTTGTAATGTCAAAATAGTGACACAGATTTATTCAAAATTTAAATGAGTAGCATCTTTAGTAAACAACCTTTATGTCATATCCCCAGTATGAAAAAATTCAAAATCTCTGGATCATGATGTCTTGGAAATGAAAGAAGTAGTATGGGATTGTAATAAAAGTAGTGGCATGAGTAGTCAGTGTAATATAAAAAATATAATACAGACAGAATTTCTTTGGGTAATTCACAGATATTGTTCTGGTGTAATCTTGTGTGGGAGAAATTTTGTCTTCTCTAAAACTGACAATTTTCGTGTAATATTTTAGTATTTGAAATTTTCTGTTTTCCAAGGCTATTGCAAACTAGAAAGTGGTAAGGATTACTGTGGTAAAGTTAACTGGAACTGTCGGTGAGAAACAGTAAACTTTTATTGGTGACTGCAGTTGATGTAGCAGGAAGAAAGTTTGCAATTCATACATATTGAGATGAACAAAGATCTATATCAGACTGGAAGTGAATTGGGGCAGATTAATGAGGTCCCTGAGCAGCCAGGCAGGGACTTCAAGCTCTCCCGTGTGCTGCCGCTCTCACACTCTTCAGAGCCTGGGGTCTGCAGATGCGCTGAGCAGTGGCCCAGCTCTGCTCCTGTTGTACCACATGATAAAACTTCTAGTTGAAGCAAAGTTAGGCCAATACTGAGCATATCTGAAAATCCATTCAAAATGTTCATCAGTGGTTATCCTGGAATGTCGATAATGAAAAATCTTTGCTGCTAAGGGTATAAAACGTATTCCTCAAGACACTTCTAGTTGTTGCTCTCCACTAGTTCAGCATATAAATATGCTTATTTTGATACAACAGTCTTGTTTAGTACTTTAAATTCAACACAGTAAAATGTGAGATATATTGTTCTGTCTGCATTAGCTAGTAAAAGTGCATGCACATCATAGATAAATAAATAAAATATTAATTATTTTTAAATATGTGCGATTTTCCACCTGGGGACATAAGGACAGAAAAATGCTAGTCATGTAGCTTAATGCACTAATAGAAAGGCACTCTGGTACCACACTGACAGGAAAAGTATAAAAACCTGATTAGAATATTTATAACTGGTAGCTTGTAAGCAATTCAGACAAAGGAATGTTTTTGTAATGTATTGTATACATCTACAGTACCGTATAAATGGTTATTACTTAGAATATATTCCTTAAAATATTATTATACTTGTTAATGTACAATATATGGCACAGCTATGGATTAATTGTTGTGGTCTTTTTCTTTTTTTCCTCCTCTCACCCCCCACTGGTTGTGTAACTGACTCCATGGCTATCTATTATTAAAGATGTAAGAGAGAATCATTTTGGTTTTCTCACAAAACCACAGCTGTCCTAGTAGAAATATAGCCTTACATTTATCTTCTGAATTCAACCTACTGTTAGAAGAATGTTTATTCCTATGCATTTTTCTATGCTGCTGCATAGAATAACGTGATGATGATGGTGTGTCTAGAAATGGAGCCTCAATCCTTCAATAAATCTGCTTTTTGGCAAAACATCGTCATTACATTTCAAGTGCATGTGTTTGGTAGTGTTCAGTTCAGTTCAGTTAAAGTTTGTTAGAGACAATTACACAGTTTGGAGGTGTGACGGTTTCTAAGGTCACCATTTCATGATCACAGACTGTTTTTTTTAAGGGACAAAGTAAATCATAACACTGTTTCCAAATCATTCTGATTTTGTGTTACTTTTAGTGTAAATTCTAAGACCTTTTACATATTTTTGAGAACTGGGGTCAGGGAGCTTGCTGGAAATGCAGAGATAGCTAGGCTTTCTTTGCAGAGGTTGTTTTTTACCCATTTAGAGTGGTACCTCACATCTTGTCACATTACAAGAGTGATTCTCTTTTGTGTTGGGAAGGAGTCAGCTAGGGAACAATCCAGTGAGAAAAATTAGAGTTAACTATGTCTGTGAGCCAAACTATGTCTGGACACCAGAAGAACACTATCCTTCTGTTAATTAGTAGGTAGGTCATAACTCACTTCTCCCTGGTTTTGGGGGGCTGAACACTAGTAGAAGATGTAAGGCATTAAGATGTATTAAGCAGCCTATTACACATTGCTGCATTCTGGGTGAAAACTGTATGGACCAGCTGAGGTCCATCAGCATTTTGTTTGTATCAAAATCTCTTAAGATAATGTCATTTGCATGTTAATTTTCTTTCTGTGTCCCGCAGAATCCGACAGGTGTGATTCTCTGTGAGAATGAAAAGCTTCTGGTTTGCCATCCCATCTTAGCTCCGTAGGTTCACGCCTGCAAACACCTCGTTGTGACTAATGGTATTCAAAACTGTCAGTAGACCTCGTAATAATGGGCTGTTTGTTTTCTACTTGTAGCCTTGAAGAAACCCATCCCTTGAGCAAAACGCTACTCATTATCCTAACGGGTAAGGGGACTAAACAGTTTTGTTGCCACCTTAATCAGTAAAGTTTATTTTGGGATTTGCTGGGAGGTATTTAAGAGTTTTCCAACAGGTAATAGTTTCTTGAGCAAGGGATAGATTATGTATAAATAAGGTTGGCATTTTGCCCCTTTGGAAGAAGGCCATAACATTAACAAGATTAAAAATCTAATAAACATTAAAAGTCGGTATGGAGTCAGTACACACAAGACAATATGTCACACCTTTAGGTCTTGTCCACATAAAAAAGATGCATCTGTTTAATTGAACTCACATTTAAATAAATCAATTTAGTTACAATCCTGAAGCCCTCATATAGCTACTCCTAAATTGTTTTACAAAAGGCTTATATTGATTTACCTTAAGTAGATTTCTTACTGAGTTAAGCTAAATCACAAGAAATCTGTTGCAGACCACTTTTAGAGTGTTCACATGGGTATGTACTATTTAATTAAAGAGATCTGTAAAATAATCTTAGTAAGAATGATGCAATTTTTGTGTTTAGAGTTGTTTAGAGTAACTGCAAAGTCTCATGTGCATTTACTTTCTTTTGGCTTTTAATGTCAAAAATTTCTTTTTATTGATGCAATGAAAATGTTTGTTGTCTTACCCTCTGTACCTGAACTCTTTCTAATATTTACCCCCTTTGCTACTGATCTGTGTTATGATGTGTGCAAGTCATACAATCAATATTTTGCAGTGTCCATTAAAAACAAAATAGAAACCTCCAACAACATAAAAGTTTCTTAGTGGTCAGATTAGTACATCAGGATCATAACATAAGCACAATCTCAAGCTCCATTACGTGAATTTTTGACTCTGAAACATGCTAGTAAACCAAGAGAAATACACATGTATAGCAAAAAGAATAGGCTACATACTTTAAAGCCACAACCTTTCTTCCTTAATCCACAGCAACAAATTTTCTTCCTTATTTTGTTTTATTGTTCAAGGTTGTGTCCACTAAACTTGTACTATGTTTCAGGCCATCCACAGGAATTAGTGTTTCTGAATAGCTTGATAGTTTTCCACCTTGACAAGGAAAGCTGTTGCTTTCACGTGATGAAATAATAAGAACTAAAATGAAGAATACTATGTCAACTAATTTTTTTTAGCACTAATTCCTCTGTGGACCTGAGGAATCCTCTTTGAGAAAACATTTGTTGAAGTCGGTGTGTTTCTACAAGCAGTTTTCATTGATTGAAAAAAACAAAACTAAAAAACCAAATCAAACTACTCATTTTGCAAGGTTAAGTTTATTTGCTTTTGAATTGGCAGGGCTACAACATAATTTTAAGAGAATATGGGTAGTTTTTTTTTTTAGGATTTTGGTGTTACTTGTTGTAAGCTTCTGGTAGATGCTTCTGAATTCTGAAACTCAAAGGCAGCGTATCTTGGAGGGTGGTAGAGACTGTATTATTTGGAACCATTTCTAACTTCTCAAAGGACAGAATTGAAAAAGGTGAGCAGACCTGCAGCAGTTCAGTCATGTTTTTAAATCTCCACTTGGTAAAGTGCGTTCTTCTATTGAAGAAAAGGACATTAAAACTGAGATTATAAAACTCAGGCCCTGGGCAAGCGTAATGATCATCTGCCTTTTTTATTATACATAGATACAAGGAGCTGTATTAAAAAAATGCATGAGACATACAGTTCATAGAAAAATTAAAAAAGTGAGTACAAATCATTATTCGGGGATGTTAAAGTAGTATATGAAGTAGTAGGTGGCAAAAGGAACAGCAATGATCAATACATTTTGCTACCGAAGTGAGCAAAATAGCAAAGAGACAGCAGGGCCACTGGAAGGATGAAACTGACATAACAGAGGGTCAAAACGAATTCTTCACCCTAATGATTATGAACTGTGGAGGTGGTAATATTCCAGGAACAAAGAGTGAATTTGCTCACATTTTTTTCCCCTTCCTTTCTAGCACATGAAACATTAAAAGTCTTTATCGCTGTAAGAGAGCAGATGATAATAAGGCAATTAGAATGATCAAAAGCTGACAAAGAAACAGGCTCTGAAGAATCATGTATTAGGATTAAAAAATTCTTAGCAGTAGAAGAAGAAAGGTCTTCTGCCAAGAGGACTAAGAGATGTAATCAGTAGTAGGGGAGAGAAAGATGTTTTTATAAAGTAGTGGGAACTAAGAGATTGCATTAATTTTTCTTAGGAAGATATAGAAAATACTCGCAAAACTACAGGATATTCAGACACAAAACATGTCATTCGCTGAGGGCGTCTGTTGGCACTGATTCATAAAGAGGACACTGAGACTGATAAATGTGTTTAGGTTGAACATTACTAAATTAGTAGGTAACAATGAAAGAACTACGTGGCAGAATTAATTGAGGTTTTAGAAAAACTTTTGATACATAGATGGGTTTACAAAGTCATGAAACATTGTATAAGCCAAACCCGTCGAAACAGAATGAAGAGTAGCATGGGCTAAACAGGTAGCCATTAATAAAGAACAGCACGAGTAGAAAATGCTAATAATTTGCTTATGATCTTTACAGTTACATTGATGGGATTACCAGTAACCATATTTACTGGTTAGTGATAGAAGTAATAGAGGATCTGCAGCAATATCTCAGATTTTGAAAAAGAAGCATTACCTTAATAGAGAATTACAAATGACACAGTTTGATATCTGATCCGTGTGCTGGTGATACACATACTTGCTGGCATTTCTGGCACGTTTTGTAGCATTTCACAAGCTGCTTAGAAAGTATTGGTCATGGTGAATGGAAGGAGCTGCAAAGGAAGTGTCTGTTGGAATCTGGAATAGTTAGGATTAACAATATAAACAAGCACAGCTAAACAGATATAAATTGAATTCCCTCACTTACTCCAGCTCTCTCTTTTTATATGCTACTGTCTCAAGATGAATCATATTCTCCTGGAACAGTCTTATTACTTCATTAAAGTATTTTCAGTCTGTCTAAAACTATACAGAATGGCATCACATCCAAAAAGTATTATCTTCTTGTTGGAGAGAAGTGAAGGTAACATTACTGTGATTCATTTTTAGTGCTGGATAATACTTGGAGATGCATCATGAATACATTTATTACTGTAGTGGAATAAACCATGCTGTGCAAAGACCTTCTTGAAGAATAGTGTTACATGTAGGGTATAGTACAGTACATTACTACTCTGCTGCTACACTTAAGACTCAGTTGACACTTCCATTATCCTCTCCTGATTTATTACTACTGTTCATATTACAGAAGCATCTAGAAATCCCAGCTGAGATCATGCCCGCATTGCTCTGCAGAGCTTTTACTCTGAGTGGGCAAGATACAAAAAGTGGGAGGGGAAACAAAAAGACGAAGTGACTTGCCCACCCGCTTAGGAGGTGAGAAATGAGAGGGGTCTGGTCTGAAAGCTGTGTAAACACATGAGTCAAGACCTGAACTTGCAGAAATTTTCTTTAGCTCTCAGTGGGTTTGTTAGTTCAGCTCTCCGGTAATACAATCACACAGTTTTCAGCTGAGGATGATTCTTCCAGCAAACAGAATGAGTTTGCACCTACGTATTTTATTACTAATAGCCGTATTTTCACTGACAGTACCCAGTTTAGAATCTAGTTCCTAATTCTCATTCCAGTCAACTTGTCACTATATTGCACAGCCCATTCGGATGGATTTTTATGTCACATAATGTAGCCAATTTATTACAACTGGATATTTGCTTAAAAACAAGGCCTTTTTGTTTTCAAATATTTATGTAGAGAAGTTGGCTGTTTACTAATAAATATGGCTCACCTAGTCGATTTATAGTAATCATTGTTTACAATGGGATTTGATTGGTATGGGGAAAAGTACTAAACACGCTGCTCAGTAAAAAAAATAGGATTCTGCAAATAAAATACTGCAATTTTTCTTTGGCTGATTGCAAAACATGTTAGGTAACGCTCTCGAGTTTAGTTTTTATATTAATCAAAGGTATATTAATAAGTATCTATTTTAATCTATATGCCTGTAGAAGGCTTTTATCCTTATATGAATTATTAATGCATAAAAGTGCTCCATAGTCTTTTCAGAGATGCAACAGATAATCAGTCTTAGAGCTTGCAATGAATGTAAGTATCGATTTGCTAATATGAAGTAATTTGTGTGATCTAAATACGGTGCATACAATGTGTGCAAATTGATTCCAGTTAATAATTTTTGACTGTTCTCCTAAATCTGGGTAAGTGAAAGCCCTGGCTTTCTCTACTTGAATTTCTTGGTGGCTTTCAAAGGATTGATTTTTCTTTAAATCTTTGGGCCCTGATCCAGTATAGCACTTGGTGGTCTACTTAAATTTAACCACGTGAGCGTCCATAATAACTTTTAACAGAAGAAAACTGCATGCTTCAATTTAAATGTGTTGCCGTATTTTTTCTGGATGAAGGTCTAAGCTTGCATTTGATTTGACTTTCATTTGATAGTAATTATTAAGCAAAAAATACCATCAAATAAGTTCACATTAGGTGATACTGGATTAGTTTAAAAACCAGAGCAAAATAGAATTAAATTAATCCATTGCACAGCACACATTTACTACACTATTAATGAAAGGTTTAACAGGATTAATTAATCTGAACAGCTCATGAAATTGTTGCTAAATAGTTTTGATGGGAAGTACATGTCTCATTAATTTTAAATTTATCAACCTGAAAATAAAAACAAGTGTATACATTTTTAAGGAATGCTAACTGCTAATAAATGCCTGTATATTCTAGAAAATGTATTAAACATATTTATTAAGCCATTTAAAATAGAATGGTCATATCTGAAGCATATGTGGATAGTGTGACATAAAAAGACAGGCATTTAGATGGAATAAATTCAGGCATTATTTGAAGAAATGTTGGAAGTCATTATCAGCTGCAGTACCTTAGTATCCTGACCACAATGCAAATTGACTTTGCAAATCATAGTTTGCCTCTCTAAAGTCTGCACTGCAACTGAATTTGAGTAATGGAGTACCTCTCTATTATGAGTTTCAGTCTACTCTTTTCTGTTTTATTGGCTTTAAAACAAATCAGTTATCCTTGAACTGTCTGAATTTCAATAATATATTGAATAGCAAGTTACATACTGTTTTCTTCTATCCTGTGATCAGATAAACCATAACTCCATGAAAAGCTTTCAAAGTACAGACACATCTAACATAAGGCCTTATGCAGCTGTGTGACCATATGATTACTCACATCACTTTTTCTTCTTTTCTTTTTTTTTTTTTTTTTGAATGCATATTTGTGTGAAGATAAATGTGTTCATTTGAATGTTTATGGAAAGTGACTGAAATAAGTCACAAATGCATAATGATGATAATGATGCATATATACCAGAATTCGGATTTGCAAATGCTTTTGCTACTGCTTAGTGGTGGTAGTGCAGTTTAATTTGTGATCCTATATGAAGAAATTGTTCCATGTATATACCTTTAGTATCGCCTCAAGAAACACAAAAATAATAGCATTTCCATAGACTTTTTTAATCCCCTCAACTCTATAGAAACCAATAAGATTATGGTGTTTTAGTGTGCATAGAAATTGTATAAAATAGGAAACTGATTAACGGGAGCCTATATTGAGTGGAATCTTAGTCCTTCCTAATTGTGATGCCTCTACATGATGATTCAGGACAAATAAATGCATGCAAGTGAATACATTCAGACAAGAGACATCAGAAAAGCACTGTGCGTTAGCATCTGTCATCTCCTGCCTCTCAGGAGATGACCATCTGAGAACCACTGCAGAGGTTAACATGTTGGCAAGAATGGTTATGATTTTCAAACCGAGAAGCATTAATAGAAACAGAAATTCTGAAAGGATGTCATTTAATTAGTATGTAGAAAGGGACAGAAATTACTGTGTGCTTTTAATAATTGATTGTCACTGCATAATAACATTCATATTAAATGTTCCTTATGTTAGATGCAGAGCATTAGTGTTTTTGGTTTTTTTTCTCATATTGATATGTGCATCCAGTACTATGAGGAAAGATTTTATCCCTTTCAAAAGAAGACTCAAGATCAGGATATGAAAACAATTTACTCTGTATATAATACAGTCAGAAGAGTGTATCAGATTCAGTTTGTCTGTTGCTTCCCACTAAGAGCCTGTCTTAACATATACTGAACACAGACTCATTGTGGTCTCCTCTAGTTCCCTTTGAAGTCTCCTACATTCTGCAGGCTCACATAGGTTGGACCGGCAAGGACCACTTGGATGCAGATGTGCAGTGCAACTGTCTATCTATGCATCACTGATTTTTTCTTGCACACTATTACAAAGAGATCATTTTTCACTTTCTGGCAGCTGACATAACTGTGCCCATAAAAATTAGATACCTCTTTTTTTCTTAAAGTAGTTAGTTTGGTGGAAAATACTGTAGCTCCGTTAGGATCATTTGATACAGGAATATAATATTAATATTAAATCCATAATTGATAAGGATAACACAAGATGTATCAAAGGATTAATATATCCAGATTTTTAGTTAACTTTTTGAACGTGAAGATTTGGAGTAGATTTTCTCTTAAGTACTTTGTACTTCTCAAATTTACCTGTCCTACCCTAAGATGCTCCTCTTTCCATGATTTTGGAAGTTAAATACATGTGTGAGTGGGAAGGAAGGAGAAAAGGAACAAAAAATTTAAATGAATACTTTGGTAAAGTGTCACTGAACTTTCTATCCTGATAGGTATTTCTGGTTTAGGGCTGCAGTAAGTTTGTGTTAAAAGTGTTTTGGTAACAATGGGAATATCCTTAATATAACAATTAATGCATTTCAATATCCTTTGTTTTATCTTGTTTTTGCAAAATGTTGCATTATAAAACTTCATAAAATGAACAAATGGAGCTAATTAATGCCTTTTCATTAACTGCACTTAATCTGCTGTTTTAAAAATCTAAAACAAATCCTAAAGAGAATTATATGAGGATCCAATGGGATTAACATTATACTTGATTATGCTTAAGAGTTTTTCTATACAATTACATTGGAACTGTGCTCATATAATTGTGTGATGAACACCTGGATTATTTAGAGCAGTGTCTGCCCATTTTTCTTCCTAGAAGACAAACATTCCATTGCTCTTCCAGCAGCGAACATGCTTTTTTGCTCGTAATAGCTGCTAACCTGAACGTACGTGCTCACCTCTAAAAATAATTATAACTGGGAACAGCACACAAATACTAAAAGGAATGTTGTGTGCGTGAAGATTCTGAGAACCAAGGGTTAAGCGAAGTGTGGGGGAAGGACAGGGTGTCTGGCTGAGGTCCTCCCTGGGCTGTCACCTGGGGATGCACCTCAGCAGCAGGCTGTGTGGTAACTTGGTGGTCTGTTCCAGGAGTTCCTGCCAGCAGATCAAGAAGCTTCATTTGCACTCGGGCTCTCTAGAGGCAGGAATGTGTGTTCTCCGACTGCTCCTTTCTCCCCCAGTACCTCTGCAGTCCTTTGGCTGCTGCTGTGCCGTCTGACACAAGAAGCCTTGAGGTTTGCTCGACCTGCTGCAGCAGCTTCTCAGAAGAGTGAAGCTATTGAAATAATGTATTGTTTTCTCAATTTTGTTTAGCTCAGTAAAATTCAAAGAGCGTTTTAATGCAAAGCCCGAAGGGAAGGTGGTTTTGTCAATATGAGGCTTTTCACCTCACCTTGAGCTCTTGGTTTGCCATTTTCAAGTATAAAATGTCAGGTGTATTTTTCAAGGGTTTTTGTCTTTTAAGTGACAGTATATTTCTTATCCACGAAAAATCAGACTGTGTTATTTCTGCTTTTATTTCCTGTTGTGTATTAGAGCCAGAACACAACACTTGGAACTCTTGCAAAGCAAGATACGTTACAGCAGAAAATATTGGTGGTCTTTAAGATCAAAGAAAGTTACTGATCTATCTAGAAGAAATTCTGGCAAGCTTCTTTGACATTCACTGTATTCCTTCAAGAATAACAGAACATTTTTAATGTAACATCAGCCATGAGCTTAGCAATTTCTCCTTCATGGAGAAAATGTTTGGTAAAGCATTTAGAAGATTTAATTGTACAGTAGCTAGAATGTCCTGTGCTGTTAATTGCAAAGCCTTAACGGAATATCAATGTAATTGTCGCATGCAGCTTCATAGAGCTGTAGGAGAAAGTGAAATGGAGTCGCTCATCTGAGATCAAGTCTGTAATTATTTATTTTAGTCAGAAACAAAAAAGTGTTGTGTGTACCCCTCACACCCTTCACCAATGCTTGCTGAAGTAAGGGTCAAGTAAAATTTGTTACACATAAATATAGTTGTAAATCTTAAAACAATGTCTAGTTGTTCACCATGTACAATAATCAAGATTTATTAAACTCAAATCTAGCATGTTATTTTCATGTAGCTGAAGGATTAGATGAATCTCTGAAGGTCACTTACGTTCAGCAACAGTTCTTCATAGACAGCTGTGTAAGAACTACTGTTGAGAACCTGACACAAGTACTTGGAAAGTGTAATCAGTATATAAAATCATTGTATGTGGATAAATAATACCAATTTTACTTTATCTCACTTCAAAGGACTTCCTTAGCTCAACAGTATCCTATTTTTTCAAGCTGTTGTCTTTAAGTTTGAATTTTCATCTCTGTGTCTCAGCTTCTCTTTGTGATAGGAAGAGCTCTGGGGAAGAGACTGCCTTCATTTTAAGTGTGTTCCATACTTGTTAAGTATTCACAAGTATAATGTTAATATCTACAGTGTATTGCTTTGCACTATTATTGCCAGCATCTGGGAAACATGAAAAATGTTTTACTGATCATCTTCTCTTTAATATCAAGAACAATTCATTGGTACATTTACAACTCCCTGTGCAGATTATGGAGAGGGGAAAAAATGTTTTTCCTAAAACTGTGATGGTTTAAGTTTAACCAGCTTTACTTAAAGATATTACATTAGCAAAACTATTTTTATATCTAGGACTGAGATGTTCTTGGTTTTGCAAAGAGATTATATCTCTGGAATGTTTTCCAGCTTCTAAACATGTTTATTTTTTCCTGTCACAGAGATGAGAAACCAAAGAAACCTATTTGTAAAGCACTCAGGACACAAAGCTGCATTTTTACGCTGATAATTAAAGTTCTTCCTCTCGAGAATCTTTAACAGCAGTATGAACACACAAAATACAATTAACATCTGGTAGAAAAGGAGGAAAAGTATTCTGTACTGAATCTACCACTAGTTTTTAATATATAAGGGCATCTCTTTAATTTATTTAATCAGCTGAAGCCTAAATAACATTAAACATTAAAATTAAATTCTTCAACAGATATTAACTCCTGAGTAAGAAATCCTGCTGCAATCTTGCTTGTATCCCCAGGACCGTGCTGGATGTGTGATTGTTACCTCAGGGGTGGCCAGAACGGTAAAAGCTTATCTGCCAACCCGAATCTCCAAGTAAATTGAGGGATGCTGTATAATATGTGAACAGTTTTCATTTCTTTCCATACTTTGGCTGGCTATGCTACTTACAGGGAAAAAAGTCTTAAAATGGCCTGAGCTTGCCACTAGGTATTTGGAAAAGAGAAATTGAAATTCTTAGTTAGCAGAGATCTAACAATGTGTGCATATTTTGCAGATATTTCTTTAGCTTTTGTCTTAAAGTACCAGTAATATAGTTTGTGAACAGAGAAAGATATTCAACAGCTTTGCCAGTGAGACAAATTCAGTCATAACAGTTGACAAGGGTATTCGCTTTTGGATCAGAGCTCATGTTATTAATAGCGAACCAATATGGGGAAAAATACTGCTGAAGCCTTGTATGAAGCCTTGTAATGTGACACATTTGTTAGCTTGAATGTTTCTGTGTATGTGGTTAACCACTGTCATTCAGAGGACTCTATCTTTATTTTGCTCAGTAAGTTGCCATGTTGTCTTTTGGACATCCTGTCATTCATCAGCTGGAAGCTGGACAGTTCTTCACTCAATCTCTGTCAGAAAGTGACACTGGGGCTCTGAAAAGTTGCATCTCTACTTAAGAGCCAGAGGTTTAATTCTGTTAGCCTGTGTAACAACATATCTGCTGTGTGTTAATTAAACTTTCTCATTAAGTGAGTTCTCAAGCTCACCACAAACAGTAGCAGCACTAGTATTGCACTGCAGTGCATCAGGATTTTGCTTATTCTTGTTTGCTATTAGAACAGTTCTGTGCCATCAAGTCAGAACATTTATGGTATCTGAGATTCCAGCTTTTGTCTTTCCTTTTCCAGTACTAAAAATGTTAACTTGCTAAACAGGTTGCATTGCAGGATAAGTCCTTCATAGTATTAATAAAAAAAGAATACTGGCTTTGTAAAAAATTGTTCATTTGTCAAAACACTCTTCATTGTTTTCCCACAGATTTTCATCAGCCCTTACATTGATTCTCTTATTCACAGTAGATTCTTTTAGAAAAGGGCAGTTTATTTTTTCCACAATGGCTACAGCTGAACATCATAGGCTTGAAGGTTGAGCTCAAATTGTGATGTTTTGGTGGTGGTTTTTTTTTTTTTTTTTTTTTTTTTCCCCCATGTAGACAGCCAGGATACTAAGAGACTCAGTTTATGGAGAGGAAGTAGAAAAGAGCAGAGAAAAAGAAACAGTGCTATGGAACTAAATACAGAAATAATTTGTATATTTCTGATTCCCTGTAGCAATCAAAAATGCTTCTGGATTAAGGACTGTTTAAATACTTGTTGTGTTATAGAACATCAAGGTTTTACAGTACTGCTCGGATGTCTCTTGGACAAATCTTTTGCTAACATAGTAAAATTCACAACTGACTTTGGGCATGTATGGTGATGGGATGGTCAACTGAGGACTAAACCTGACACAGCAACTACAGGAAGTGCAGGGGACAGATTAGTCTTCCTAAAATTTGTTTCTGGTCGTCCCTTGTTATGTATTTGTCTTGTCAGATGATTTTGTGTAAAGACAAGATGAAAACATGTAATTAATTAGACTCACTTTGTTGCCTGAAGGGCTTTTGTAGAGATGGCTTAAAAATCTACTATTCCTGATGGAAACAGCTCCATTAGTTGAATTTAAACGCAGTATATAAGGAATATGCAAAGCACAACTTTCGTTTGTTAATGCTACCTAAAATGCCATCTAAAACTTATCACGTGGGTTTGTTGCTGGAAGGAAGATGTTTTAAGAATTTCCAGTGGGAAGAAGAAGTAGCATTTCTGTGAAGACAGAATAAAGAAATTGTTTGTTTTTTATTAGCTCTGTTGCCACTGTTTTATAATGCAGGCAAAAATTTTGAATTTATTTGCAGTAGAAGCCCTGCGGCTTGTAAGATGAAGAACAGATAAATACAAGACTTTAATTTTGGGGCAACAGATAGAATAGAATTTCTAAAAGAATTAATTCTTCAGAGCTATTCTCTTGATAAATGAAAAATGAAAGGAGACTTTTAATATACAAATGTCTGGAAATTTATGTTTTCAAGGATTATTGTACCATATTCATGATTTTATAAAGAAGTGGCTCTTTCCTAGAGTTTTAACACAAACAATTTGATACCATGACAATATTATGCCTGTAAAAAAACCCACAGAATGAAGAGACACAATTTTAGTAGCTGTCTTGTAGTGTACGTGAAATGTGGAGTACTGTTAGGCCTGAAGGCAGAGAAGAAGAGGGATGGTGTCAGGATGTCTGGAATTCTTTTCCCCAGTTATTGAACAACTGAATCTCACTACTTCTGTATTTGCAGCAGGTCCTGTCTATTACAAACTTTAAAAAGACTAGTCTTTAGAAAAAGCAAATAAGCCATCTTGCTTGATTTGGACTGACTTTGATGGTAGTGTGGGAAAGGCATATGTTTCTTTGAGCATGTGCTCACAACTTCAGTATTATGAGACACCTTTGACACACACTGAATTGGAGATATTTTTCCCTCTAGGGTGCTTGCAGATGAAATGTAACTCTGTAATTTTCCCAGCAGCTGCTCGAATTGGTCTGTGCCTTAATGTTACCAAACAACAGTAAATGTGAGGATGGGGATTTTCTTGCCTAGATATTTATAATGCTATTTGCATATACAATTAATGTGATGAGAAGAAAAAAAAAAATCAGTTATATGTTACTGTATCTTAAATCCCAGACAAACGGTTGTTCAAGTTGGCTAGAATTTACAGGTAGCACAGCTGACGCATGTTCATTTATCCTGGTGTTCTGTCTTCCCTTATTTGACTACTAGGTAAGTTTCTCAATTTGCATTCTGAAATATTAATTCTCTTCATTTTCTGCTACTTACAAAAATGTATTTCATGAGCAATTGGTAGTGAGTATGTCTGCTAGGAAAGGGAGTAGCTGTTCTCAATATGTTAACTGATTTGCAAATCTAGCTGTCAAAAAAGACCCTGAGAGGAAACCACACTGAAACTTGGTTTTCAATTAAGCTGGTATCTCCACAGTGGTGCCGTGGGCTGCTATGCAAGACTCCTTCACATCTAGACTATCGGAGATCAGGCACATCACAGAGTTGATGCCTTTGGCACCTAAGGGAAGGGAAGAAGTCAACCACAACATACCTCTTTTGGGTGAGTCAGTCGAAACATCATTAGCTGAGATAACTGCAGGTCAGCCAGGATTCAAAAGTATGGTGGGGAGAGATGAGAATAAAAGGAAAAAACAGACTTTTGCGTAGGCTTTCCCATATTGTTCGGCACAGCATTCTTTTGCTTTTATTGTATTATGAAGAAAAGACAGAGAAAAAGAAACCAATAGTCTCTCCAGCTACCAGAGTAAAACAAAACAAAACAAATATATATATGTATCTAAAATATGTATGCATGAAAGATTAAGTTACACCGTTTTCTTTTGTGTGCGCTTCCGTCAAGAGCATTCAACGTTCTGTGTGGGAGAACGAAGGATTTCTCGTTCAGTGGCAGCTTGTGATGGGAAAGAACATCTTGACAGTAGGTGGCAGTGCAGCCCTTTCTTTGCAGAATTTGAGACAGCAGCATAAATCCAGCGTTTACAAAGTACAGGCTTTTCCAGATGCAGGCCTCAGGGCCATATTCAGTCCTGCAATTCACTTCTCATTGCTGGGGATGTCTCATTAGGAGATTAACTGTTTAAAATGCAGTGCTAATGTGAAAGTTTTAATTGGGAAATCCTGTACATGTTAAATTAATCTTAAGTACTTTTATCTAGAATGCCTGCTTCCTTACCACAGCGCTTTGTATTTTTAACCACCTCACATTCTTTTACATGTTATTAAAAAACTTGAAATAGACCAACAATGCTTTTTGTATCAGAGTTTGCTGAAAACATTTTAAAAAGCTGGTTTGTGAAGCTTCCTAAATCCTGAAGTACAGGAGTTCCTAAATGCAATGTGAGATGAATGGTAGTAATGCTATAGTGTATTGACAGACAGTTTATATCTACGGAGAGAACGTAGGGCAAAGGTTTCATCCTAACCACAGCTTATGTTTCATTAATAAGTATGTTATGCATTAGGAAATTCTGAAAACAACTGGGATTTGCAGTTTGAAAGAAGAGCAGATAGGAACTCGGCTAAACATTTAGGCTGAGATTTTCAAAGTGGCCCTGGGGATTTTAGAGACTGGAATCTCAGGCTGCTTATAAAACCCTTAGTCCTTAGGTCTGTTTTCTTTCTTTTTTTTTTTTTTTTTTTTTTTTTTAAAGGGCTTGTACCATTTTTAATTTGACCACATCATCCACCCAAAAGCATTGATATCTGGTAGAAGGGGGCGGGAAAGGGAGAAACTGAAGTTGCAAGTCTGCCAACATATAAATTGTATTTCAGTTCTTACCTTATGTGTATGGTTCCGATTTTGTCTGTGTATTTTTGCGGTTACTATTGCTTTTAAAGTCTTGATCTTTTACAGATAACCTGTACACCCATCTGGCTGTCTCTTTTTGTCATCGTCCCAGGTAATATTTCAGGGGGTGAGCTTTGGGCACAGTACTGTGTGAATACCACTTCCAGATTTACCGGCCTGGCTGATCACCAATGTGGGAATCCCTGCGCTTGTTCTATATTGCCCAGTGTAGACATTGCTGAAAACTTGAGAGCAGTCTGCAAAGCAGGTAAACGTAGATAGTTGGATGTGCCTTTAAAATATATTAGTCGTTGTGATTAAATGGGATTTTTTTTTTTAAATTTCTATCTATTATTTTATAACCTGGGATTTTTTCAAATGCCTGGATAAAGATGTGGCCAAAAAAGTTAAAAGAGCAGTCACAGAGCAATGGGCCATTAAAAGATGGAACTAACCCATCATGATGCGGAGTTTGTCTGCATATTTGTAGGTGATGTTATTTCTGCAGATGCTGAGTTAACATTAATAGGATTCAAAGATATCGTTTTGGAAGAGTGGATATAATTATTTGCATTTTGGGCTACTGAATATTCTCTTTAATTCATATATAAATAATGTAGCATAGTAATTACCATGTTCTTTATCATGATTAAATTTAACAATGGTAAGGCTTTTTAGGTTATGTGTCTCTGCTATGAAAGCTAAATTTCACATTCATCTCTTGTGTGGAATACTTTCAGGGTAAAGAATATGAAGGGCACTCTTTGGCAGAGGAGTTGGAGCAAATCTGCCAGTGTTGAGGTTTTCATGGTGCTTTAGCAGTTAATACTTAAAATGCAGATGCTCGTTTGTTGTTTGCATGATTTCAAGGATTCTGATGAAATGTTTCATCTGATCTAGTTTCAGAAAACCCAGGGAAACGTGTTAAAGGGCATAATTCATGTTTGCATTTGTATTTGCAGAGAATCTAAAAAAATATAGGTATTATTCCAAAATATAAATCTCTTACAAATTATTTGATCTTATATTTCCGTGTAACCCATCTTTTCATAGATACTATATAATGCAAACTCAGTGCTTTATTATTGAAGGTGGTCTGACTTTATTTGCCCAGAACACCAGATCAGCACGTGTGCTTAAACAGTACATGGAAATGTTAGTGAGACTGACTTACCTGCAGTCAGGGAGAAAATGGCTGAAGACCTTTCAGGAAATCTACACTGGATAAGACCCAGTAAACTTGTGTGTGTATAAATATACATATACCTACGTACTTGTGGGGAGGGCAGGGAAGGGAACAAAAGGCTGAAGTAATTTTAAAAGGAAATTCAGTATGATAAGTTTTTTTGGAGAGAAGGGGCATGAAAACACTAATCCTCTGCAAAAAGGGAGATTTCCAAAGTTTGTGAATATTTTGACCCTTTGAGAGCCAGGTCAGCCAGCTTTTTCAAAATCAAGGGCCTTAGTAACATTTGTAGCTGAATGCTGCCTTTGATAAGAGGAGAGTCTTGGAAGTTTGAAAGGAATCTGGGAAATGATGGTTTGCCTTGCGTCTAGGAAAGGGAAAACATTGAAGACCTGGGAAAGGGTGGTCTGCTGGCATATTGATGCCCAAATATATTGGTAACAGATTCATGGATAAGCTGCAATACCAACAAATGAAGTTTCACTTTTAAGCCTTCTGGTTAGTGATGAACTATTTGTGAGCATGCATGGTTTAGGGTAAATTAACCAATTAGGTATTAGAAACAACATGTGTCCAGATGATTTTCAAATGATGACTCTAGGAGATCCTTCACAGAATATAGGAAATCAGTAAGTTAGAATTACTAATGTCCGTTAATATGCAACTCATATTTTAAGCAGAGAAACTGGATTTTAATTCATGTTCTGGGCCAGGTTTTCCCACTTCTCCAAATTTATGTTGCTATCAATGAAGATGTACCAATTTACCTCAACAAACATAACCTCATTCTTTGCCTATGATTTAATACCATGTTCTTGAGAAGTGCCCAAGCTCTGGAAATAGCTCTTCTTTTTTTCCTATTTGATAAATATAGCATGATCTGCAACAATGAATCTATTTGTGTTACTGAGTTACAGTCCTGTAATGGGGTGAACATTTACAAAGGTCACAGTGCATATCAGTCCACAAATTTCTTGCTACAAAGACTATTTACTGAACTGTCAGTAGAATTATTTACACCATATACTACCATTGGCTGCACTATAGGCCTGAAGAATATGGCACAGATTCAAATCAAAAGCCACGTGAACATGTTCTCATGCTTCCAAGCTCCAGGTTATATTTGTGTCTGTAGGATGTGTTCACTCTGTTTTAGCACTGTACTGACACAGTGATGTGGCTTTCAGTCAGTTCCAAAGTTAGGCAGAGTTTACTCACCTTTGTTCAGGATGTGAACTGAAACAGATGATGTCTTTGAGCACTGTACTTAGCAAAGGATGGCACTTGGTGATGGCTCTTGAGTGGATGCCAGAAATTAAACTGTTTTCAGGACTCTCACATAACATATACAACATAAGTCAACATCCTTAGATTGCAATCGTTTTAGCTACTGTTAATCTGTGCTAAGTAGTTAATCTGAAGTCTCTGTATTTCATTATTATTACTAATCCCTGACCCATGCAGTCCCCCTGCTTGTTTAATTGACAGAACATTAATAACTAGTCATGGTAAAGTACTTTTTTGTTTCATTTTTGCGTCAGTTGAACAGTCACAGTGTATCAACACTTTTAGTCCACTTAATGAAATGCAAGAGTACAAAACAAAGCTATTAATTACAGCAATCAATAAATATTAAATGTGAGGTGTTGAACACAAACTCATGATTCCATGGTACATTGTAATAAAATATTTTTGAAAGAAGATAAAAGCTGGGCTATACACTACTTCTCAGAGGACGTAATTTGCTGAGAATTTAATAGCAGAAATGGGATAGAATTTCCTCTTTGGGACTACTGCTAGAACTTGTTCATATAAAATTGTTCATAAAACATACATGAGGTTTACAGTAATAAGTAGTCACGTAAATGGATACATTATACATAGAGTAACCAAGAAATGGTGTGAGGTAAAAGTTTGTTGATAGATATTGAGCTAAATATGCTACACAAACAGTACATTTTAATTGCACAGTAACCTAAAAGAAAATACTTCTTAAGGAATGAGAATGGCTACAGTTGCACTAAATAGAAAATTTCTTTAATTATTTTTTGTATTCCAGTGTTAAAATTGTCAGTTACCCGACACCAGATAATGAAAAATAATGTAACTTTCACATTAATATACTACCTAATGTGTGAATCTTCCCAAAATCTTACTTCCCTAGACATCAAGTTGGATTTTCAGTTGTCTCTGTATTCCTTGTTTAACCTTACATAGTTATTTTAATAATGGATTATACTGAATATTAAAATAAGATAATCCTTCTTTCACTATTAGTTTGTCATGAGTTGAATTAATCACAGTCGAACAACTTTTTACAACTATGCCTCAAGAGTTTTCCAACTATTAAATATTTTTCTACTATAAGGACTCAGAATTGTTCACTGCAGAGAATAAAGTACCACTTTTGCATACATTACACAAACATTTTGTGCTTCATGAATCCACAATAAATTTTCTTGCTGATTACTCATGTAATCTAAGGGTCTCCTGCTGTTTTATGGAGAGTCTTATTAATTTCATTCAAGTAGTAAAATTAGCACCTGTAGAGAGTCCGCTATGATTTTTAAACTTTTATAATATTTATAATAACCTTCTTCATTTATCATGTAGCAGCAGATTTATTTTATGTCCAAAGCTATTTATTGATTCTCAGGGATTTTTAATGAGGAAATAACCAATACTGAAATAAAAGAAATTATCATATCAGCAATGTTGCTTATTGGTGACAGATTCAGGTATGACCACAAGATCTGGAATCTAGATTGTTTTAGGTTGGACACTGAGAATTTAAATGCTTGTTTTGAAGCCAGAGGGAGCACTGAGATATTAGTGTGGAACCTCCATGGCTGCTCATGTCAGTAGCAACTGGATGAAGTACTCATTTGATAGTGTATATGTAGAGATTTTGTTCATGGAGGATCAGAGATTTAACTGGTTGATTCAATTATAGAAATAACATAAATGGATTGTAGAATAAGAGAAAGATTCATGATGAATATTAGGAAGGGGAGCATCAGGAATTTGAGAAAATTGGCAGGGAGGATCAGAAGCCACAGAATCATCTTGGATAAGCAGACTTCTGTCATTTATCTGCATGATAACATATTTTTCTTTTCCGTGTGACTGATTTCCAGTAATGCAAGTTTTTAGCAAACCTGTACATACATACACTTGGATGAAACATATTAGGGTTAACTACTAATATTATAATGAAGGTAGTAAGGTTGGATGGCCTAGGTGAATACAGATGAATATTGTGTGTGTTACTGTTAATGCACAAAAATATTTCAGGAAAATAATGCAATCCCTTTTCAATGAACTAAATTCTGTACCTATGGCTCAGAGGTATTTTAATATTTCTTCTGAAACCCACCTATTTCTAGTTGTAGAGGTCACTTGACAACAAAAACTGAGTTTTGAGTGTGCTTTGTAGAGAGATGATGTTACATCCCAAAATAGAGACTTCTATATGATGGACAGTAGTCCTTCATCAAAACCTTTGCTCACTAGTCATTCACATTTTCATTAGTGCAAGTTCAAATAGACTTGGGAAGGCTCTAGTCTCCTCACAAGAATAATTGCTTGTGGCTCCTTTACAGACAGGAAGAATAAATGAATGAAATAGTTTTCTAACACATGTATGCAGAGGATTCAAATATTCTCACTCTCTTTTTTTTTTTTTTTTCAAGACAGACTTGTAATTTGAGACATGTGGTTCTTAAAAATGGTATTTTGCATGATGTTGCTTGCTGTCCTTAAAATTAAAAATATGTTTCTGATAATCCCAAATGGGAGGTTAACCAGTGATGTCGGTAGCAGCCGGGCCAAGGTTCAGGTAGCTGGGCTGTGTTGAAGTGGGTGAAAATAAAGATGGGATCTGTATGTTAGTTGCAAGGACACTTGTGTTTGGATAGTTCAGAGGACTGTAGTGGAAATTCACTATTGTAAAACTAACAAGTAAGGTTATAGCAAGCCAACACTGACTGATATAATCTTGACTTTTCTGTGGGTTTCATCTAATTTCTTTCAGGGTACATTTCTCCATGATAACACAGTTAGAAACATTTATAAGACTTTCATAATTCTTGTTTATATATATCTATTTGATAAAATAACTTGATATGTTCTTAATGATGCTTGTGTTAAATTGTTTGGTAAGTGCTGAAAACTGTTTCAACAGAACTGTTTCTCAAATAAGAGAAGAGTTATTGCATTATAATTTTTTTCTGAAAGAACTTTTTGAAACTGGAAAACTGATTTAATTTCCCCTTATGTTCTTGAATACCAAAATTAAATTTGCAATCTAAACTTAGAATGTTTCCATTTTAGAGCGTGATCTATCCTGCGTTCTCAAATATGAACTTGAGTTCAGGTATAATACTCTCCATATCTCTTCATCATAACTCTAGTAGGCCCTTGGGTAGGTCACAGCCTAGTAGAAACTATCCAGAAGATTTATCAAGAACCCTTGATTCTGCGACATCTTGGGATGTTCTTAATTGCTTTTGATATTAATCAGTGGCCTGTATACCCTGATAATTATGGTGGAAATAATAATTTAGCAGAGTTTAGACTCTTGGAGATAATTAATACTCCTTTTTGTTATTATAGGATTAATTGCTGCTTCAGTTTCAAATCAGTTTGTACGGCATAATGAGCCACAGGTTTTCATAAGTGTCTGTAAAAAGTAAAGTTAGTAAAAATATGCAATTTCTGTAACTTAAAATGATTATGACCTAAATTAACAATGAAAACCATTGATTAATGTAATTCGTTTGTTGTAGAAGGAAACACTGTTAAAAGAAACAGGTCTGTGAAACTTATAAGGGAGAAATATATTTAATGTACTTCCTACATCTTTGTCTCTATTAATAAAACTAACATGACTTCATATGCATATTTTGCACATTAAATATACTGTTGTCTTCTGCAAAAGTGATTGAAGTTTGTAATACCGTGTCACTATCTTAGTAATTTTAAGTTGAGAAACTATTTTACACTATACTTATTTTGAAATGTTTTTACTATTAAGGATTACACTCAGACTTATTTTTTCTGATATTTTCCTTCCTCTAAGGCGTAGTCCCAATCCTGTAATAAATGGGTAGCAAAGGTCTAAAGATCACTAGCAATGCTTAGTTTTCTTCAGTTAGTTGTCCTTCTACATGACAATAACAACAATCTCTTAACGTGTATACTACAAAGTGGGCACTTGTTTCAAATCTGAAGAAATTTGGATGTTGTGAAAACCCTTTTTTGCAGCCTTGCCTCCAAGTATAAATATTGCAAAGGTGTTCAGTGGGCTTGTTTGTAGAGATACTTGCAAGAAAGGGACCTGACAGATTTTGAGTGTAAATTAGATTAATTGACACTGGTAGTCTGATAAAAACAAACAAACAACCCCCCCAAACATTAAATGATGGTATATATTCTTTCATCACCAGAGGTGTTTCTTTGGTCACTGTTTACCGAGGCATAGTTATGGCTGCTTCTTTTGCTATCAGCTTCAGTCTTTGAATCTCAAGTGTGCGTTCACTTCCTACTTTTCAGTATACTGGTGCCATCATACACTTGCAGCTTGTGTTTGTCAGCTTACATGTGCATTCCTTCAAAGGAGAGGATGCTTTTTAAATGTTATGTCTTTGGTTACCTTTCTTGTGTTATTGAGAGCTAATAAAACTGGTTCGTAGTCAGAGCCCAGCCTCTGTTAGTTATGGTCTAGGAGAGCCTTTGAGTGCTAAGGTTTTGTCTCTCACATTGGGCCTTGTCTCTGAACCAGTTGGAATAATCGATGAAGATGTCTGATCCCAAAGCTCCTGCAATGGGTGTCTGCAGAGGCTGCTGTTAAGCTTTGCAGTGTTGTATGTCAATGTTGATGAAAACACAAAAGATAACATCATCTTGCTTGTCAACAAAAAGGTATTGGGCCAACTCTTTAAAATGCCTCCTAAGGATTGCCCATCTCTTTACTTTCCTCTGAAAGATGTTTGAGTTTGTTTGATGCCTGGCTCTGCCTTCACTGCACAGTGACAGAACAGTCAGGACTCATGTCATTGCTGTCTCTTAGATGTTTAAACTAATTGCTTTGCCTTATTCTATACACATACTGTAATACAGTTATCACACCAACATCTTACCAGCTTTAAAATTTCCAGCTTGTCCTTAGCATCATGAAGTGAACACATAGAAAATGAATTTGAAAATACGATTTGTAATTGGTCTTTATTTATACAGACTGTTTTATACACAATTAACTATACGCATATTTTTGGCTGGAACAGAGGTAATTTTCTTCATAGTAACTGTTGCGGTGTTGTGTTTTGGATTTGTGACCAAAACAGTGTTGATAGCACAGGGATGTTTTAGCTACTGTTGAGCAGTGTTTGCACAGAGTCAAGACTATTTCTGCTCCTCACCCCACCCCACCAGTGAGCAGGCTGGGGGTGCACAAGAAGCTGTGACGAGACACAGCTGGGACAGCTGCTCCCAGCTGACCAAGGAGTTAGTCTATACCATGTGACAGCATGCTCAGCATATAAGGCTGGTGGAAAGGAGGAGGAATGGGGGGATATTTAGTATTATGGCATTTGTCTTACCATGTACCTGTTACATGTGATGGACCCATGCTTTCCTGGAAATGGCTAAACATCTGCATGCTGGTGGGAAGCATTGAACAAAGCTCTTTTTCTTTTTAAATCACTCTTCCTGTTCTCTCCCCCATCCCACAGGGATCAGTGAGCAAGTAGCTCTGAGATTAACCCGTTAACTGCGATTAACCCACAACAACAATTAACTATTAAAATGCTGCATCAGCTTATGTTGACCTCAACTGTTATTATGATTTTCAACACTTTTTCAAGTAGACATAAGAGATGTAGCCCTCATGAGCAATTTTTGAGTTCTTAAATGGAACCTAGAGATACAAGTTTTATGCAATTTCAGGCATTGAAGGATTTCTGTATTAATTAATTAGTGCTGCATATAGTGGAGAAATACTGAATTCTTATGGTATTGATTTATTATAGCCAAAGAGTGATGTTTTTCAAAAAAATCATCTGTTCATTTGAAAGTTTACGGCAGAGTATTTGGGAAGAAATTTGCTGAAGTATTAAAAACACAGTAGAAAATATTCTCGTTCTCACATTGAAAAAGTTGGATTATTCTTTCTGAAGGACTAACAAATAAGTGTTTCTGTATTCAGTTTTTAAGGAAGCCATTTTAAAAGCCAGCCAATCCCCAAGTCATTAAGTATCAGGGATGCTAACAGGCTGAGTGCTTTTTATTTGTAGCGACTCTGTTATAAGTAATACTGTGACATCATAAAACCATTTTGTGTATATCATCTTTGGAAAAATGATGACCTATATGACTTCCTACATAATAAGGACACTAAGAGCTGTGTTGTGTCATTTAGACACCATCTAGGACTGTTTGTAGTAAAATGCCGGTAGTCTATGAGTTGTTTTATACTCCTAGTGCTCTAATAAACCGTTTATTTAAAAAATGACTGAAATCACTGACATTTTTTGGCTTACTGAAAATGACTCAGAAATAGCAATGTAGGTCATCAGAGAAAAATAGATCTTAAGTCAATTAAGAAGATTAACTTTTTCAATTATATCAAATGGCAAATTCTGGCATAAATTCTTTGAAGGCAGAGTGAAGCATTAAATCTCTGTGAAATTTCTTTTTGATCATGCAGTGAAATACAAGAATTAATGTTTGATAGGAGAATGCCTTTGAAGAAAGATTTTGGAATGATATCTGCTGAAAAAGGAAGAAACTGATGTCACAAAAGCTGTGTGTACAAATATTACCTTCAGCACTCTTCTCGCTACATTCTACTCGTCTACATATGCATATTTTGATATTCAGTTTCAAACAATCCAGTCCAGTGATGCAGAAATGAAATGGTCTTCTTCCTTAACTGAATTTGTTCTCTTTCCTTATTGAAGTAAAGTTTTAGAAATATTAACAATGCCTGATTGAAATTACATTAAGGTTTTGCAGTAATAATTTAAATGGCAGCAGTTACATAATTGCTATGGTATGAATCATTTTTGCCTGAGAATTAACTTATTAATTACAGCAGTTAAGTGTAATTATTCTGCCTCTTAAGGTACCTTATTATTGCTTTTGAACAATAAGACAAATTCTGCCAAAGGTAATTATCATAACAATAATTTAGTGCACACTTTTGATCTTGTTAGGAATACAATATAATCTTCATGAAATGATCTTTTCCATGTTAATCAGTCATTCACAGAGCTGTCTTTCATGTTTCTTACTCCTCTGTGGAGCGGATTGAAGCTTGGTAATTGGAGAGGTAGTGAATGACAGCAGAGAATGTATTGCTCTGTTTCAGGGTCTGGTTTTGGCCAAATACAGAAATGCTTCCAAAAGCTGAATTAACTGTCTTCACAGTGATACAAATGTCACAAATTTGAATAATTCACTTAAAATTCCCTCCATTTTCCCAATCTCAGACCCCTCAGATATATAAATTCCTCATTGAATTGATATGTAACTGCATATTACTAGACAAACAGAAACTTCAGCTTTTTCCATGTATTTTCTAATTGTTGAATCAGGATGTGTTTGATTTATATACTTTCTTGCATCTGGGCATAATTTAATAAAATTGACAACCCCTCTATATTGTCAAACTTTTGGTGAAGTCCATCTAGCAAACCTGGTTTTTATTTATAGCATAGACTTTGATCTGATTTTATTTTCTTTGTAACAAAGATAAATTTATTAGTGACATTGGTATTCCCTCCCTCATGAACAGTTGCCTTCACCTTACATCTGTATTCAGGTGGGATAAAGATGAAGTAAGCCTGTTTGTGAGAGAGACACTGTAAACCAATGGGGATGGATATCACCTTTAAGAATAAGTTTATGAAAGTAAATTTTTGTTTCTTGTTTATGGCATTGGAGAAGTTTCACTACAGGTGTAAGACTGACAGTAAAGACAGATGAAAACTTTTGTATCTAGTGTATGATATTAGTGGAGCGAAACTTCTCATTCTTTTGCAGAGCTCCTGAATAATTGTTCCGTTTTCTAAAATAAATATTGCATTTATAGTATGACACATGATCGTCTCTGCTAACCCCCCAAACTATTATTCTCTTTTTAATTGAGATCTTTATCTGCTGTAAATAGATAACAGGGACAAGGCAGGTTTTAAATTTATGAACCGAATCTGTATAACTAGCAACCCAAGTATGTTTAGTGCTTTATGAGCTAAATTGGACTGAGTGTGTTGGACAGCCATAATGAGCACTTAAATTTAGAAAAAGTATGGGGTTTTTTTGTTGTGTTTTTTTTTTTTTTTTTTTTTCTGAAAAGGTCTCATGGGATTTTGAAACAAGCAGTTTGATCGTTAGTAATTCCTATGTGTTAAAAAAATATGTATGGAAAAAGTGCGGCACATAAGAGGAAGAAGGTCTCTTCAAGGCTACTTGCTTCCTGTAGCATAGTAAGTGTTACGAATGTTTACAGATGCAATGAATACCTGCTGACCAGTAATAGAAAATGTTGACATTTAAGATATATTTTTCCTTTTTTATTGTAGCCTTTCTGTTCATGCTTTAACAAAATTTGAAAGGATCACCACCTTCTGGCTGCAGTTTAGTTAATTCAGACACTTAACATGCCTTTTTCTTGACTAATAGTTGCTTCTATGATGTGAAAAATATTCTTTATGGGTTTGGATTTTGTTGTTCAGAATTTTCTGTGCAAGAGTAGATAACAGCTAGGATACTGAATGTTGCAACAAAAATATGGAACAATACTAAAATTTCACTCCAGTGAGACTTTTACTGCAACGTAATTTAAGCAGTCAATTTTTCATATATACAGAAGCAATGGAAAATATTAGTTGTCTTTTCCCTTTCCTTTTCCTTCTCCTCCTTCTCCTCCTTCTCCTTACTTTCTTCTCTTTCCTTTTTTTAAGTGAATTTCCTATGTTGCCTGAGAGAAATAATAATTTAGAACTTTTTTTTTTTTAACGACTGGAGTTTTTAAAATGTCTGGAAGAGTCTCAAAAATGATTTTTCATCCTCAAAGGCAATGCCTTTGAAATATGAATGTCACCTTAATACCTTATCTTCTTTCTGATTTATTTCTATTTCACCATGCTGTCTGTATTAACGTGGCCAGCAATGTAGTTTTGCTTGAATGGACAAAGTTCCATTGAAACAAAAGCCTAATAAGTCATTTAGACAGTCATTTTTTTTTGCTGCAGTATTGTGATTTTATAGACAAATTCTGTTTTCTTGTATGTTGGTGGAAACCATTATTCAGAGCACCCAGAATTTAATCTAGTCATGTGAGTGATACCCCAGAATTAAACAAGTGGCATCAATAGTAAAATGAAACTCACATGCAGAAAAAGAGAAGCTATAATGTAGCATGTAAAGAGGATCTTGTCAATCACATAACATAGAGTTAAGTTTTCTTAGGGTTTTACTATATATTGTTTAATTTCAATGGTAACAAAAATGGCTCTTTTGGAGATGTAGTATAGCTTACAGCCCCCATCAGCTCAGAAACTGTCCACCCTCTCCTGAAGAATTCTCAAAATCAGATCATGCTCCCTATTTGGAAATAGCAAAGTTGTAGGAACATGAATAAGTGTATTCAAGGTAAGTGCATAAACACTGCTTATTATCTTCCCTTGCGCTCCTCTGTTTTTAAATCCTTCATTCAGCCTCTCTCTTTGGTGATACTTGATTATGGGGTGTCACTCGGTGCAGGTCTCTGACTGCCCTGGTTAGCAGTCCAGCTCAAGCATACAGATGCCCTTTTCAGTGAGAGTGGAGAGGATGAGGTGATGCATGCCCTTATCTCATCTCAGCAGATAATCAGGATACTGTAGGTTTCATACATTGATTCCTCAGGTCAGACTATGGGCTGAAGGATTGTTTTCGATACTGTGTAGCATTGACTATTTTAAACGCAGCTGTAATACTAAAAAGCCAAACAAAGTGATTTTCTTTTTTTTTTCTTTTTCCTTTATTTTCTTTAGGGGAAAAAAAAATAAAAAATGAAGGAGCTTAACAGCCTATTTGCTTTTCAAGGTAAAGGATATCCTACCAGGGCAGCAAAGTTGTTGTTAAGTGACAGCGCAAATCTAAATACATTCATTAAAATTATCAGCAGGAGTGGGCTGTATTATGCCAGTGATTGTCGTGTCTTCCCATTCAAACTAATGGCATGACAAAGCAAAATATCAGAAAAGTAATCCAAAATGACAAAAAAAATCTTACTGAAACAAACAGCAGCTTTGTTTCTTTACATATAATAAGACTGGGATTTCATCCCTTTAACTGAATGGTATTTGGTTAGCACAGAGCATAGGCACTGCTTGCTTGAGTAGAATGATCAGAGCTGTGATTGCGCCAAAGGCAGTGTTAAACTTTTGCATTTGTTCTTGCATTTTTAAGACAAGATATTAAAATACAGAATAGCTTTCTTGGCTGAGGAAAAGGTGACTGGTTGCCAATCAGTTTAAGATATTCTGTGTACATATTCATGTTATTAGGAGGACTCTCTGAGAAAGATGAAATATATCCTGAGCAGTTCTAGGAACTATAATAATATTCAGTGGCATAGGATTGTCAGCAGATTTAGTGGAAGGAATGGAGAAAAGTTCAAAAGAGATAGATGAAGAATTAGAACATGATTAGCATGCCACATTTGAAGAGTTTAGTGTCTCTTAATAGTAAAATCTGAGCAAATTCTGCATTGTTACCACAGTAAGCATTAGCATAGCTCTGTTGCTCTACATGGTAAGTAATGTGTCAGGAATTGAGCTGAAACAGCATTACATTTTTAGATTAAAAAAGATCAATATTATTCAGCTCAAATATATTGAAAATGACAGAACTCTGTGGAAGAAGTAAGAGAAGAATCCTTGTTCTAGCTTAAGATGGGCAGCTACTTCTAGAAATAATGGGATGTGATAATGAGGCACTGATTGCCTTTTATTTTTAGAGATGTTTCTCAAATGAGAAAGTCATTGCTGCATTAAAGAAAACACTATGAAGAATGTCAGGATGATAAACAGAATACAAATGGAAATATGTACAGTCTCTTTACATAGTATATACTAAGATAGAAAAGAGTTTTTATTCTGGCAAGAGTTTGAAGTTTTATGAAAACTTGAAAGCTCTGTCTCTGTGCAATGTGGAATGAGGAAAGCTGTTTGAAATCTGGAAAGTTAATGGGCCAAAAATATTATTTCCTGTCCATCGTGATTTCTGAGTATCTAACATACCACTTTTTCATTTGCCTGTATGGTTTGAGCCTATAAAAATAATATAGAAGATTCATATTTTAATGATCAATTTAGTGATAATTTTAAGTTATTCAGTAATATCATAATAGTAATTAGTAATACAAATAATTACAAATGGAAAGAGGTAAGGGTTATAAGAGCATCCTATATTTGCTTTGGATGGAGAAAAACAAAAGGATTATTAACTGCTTTAGGGACATGTTAATGAAGGAGGAAATATTTAATGAAATTTTATTTCTTGGTTGTAGGTTGAATATTTCAATTGTGCTTTAATTTCAATAACATATTTTGAATAATGTGAAAGAAAAGGGTCTTTTTCATACCATTACTCACAGACCTACATTAAACTCATGTTCCTCTTGCTAGTAAGGTAGTTTCATTGTCCGTGTGTCACCATAGCTGAGTCGTTGCTTTTAAGGGAAATCTCAGAACCATTTTGTAACTCTAGCTTGACACTTAATTAGACTTGACTGGTCTGATGAGGTTGCAGCATTAATTATGTCTGAATATCCTTTTTCATATGAAGTATTTAGTTATTAGCCACTGTCAGCTACTTTGGCCTTTTGAGAAGAGTGAGCCAACTAGCAACTCTAACAGCTTCAAATATCTAATTACTTAACGCATATCTAATTCAAACCTAAATGTGGACATTGGTAAACATTCTTAGACATTTTGAAGAGTGCCATATGAAATAATTGAACAGTCTAGTCAATTTGTAGATATCTGCTGTTGTGCAAGTGTAAGCTTGACTCATCATTCTAATTAGAGTTTGTGTTTGTCTGTAACTGGATCTTACCCAATACTAAATGACACAGAATGGCTTTCCCATGAATAATGAATGTTACACATTACATTAAATACTGTGCTTCATACAGCATGGGATTTTTTCCATAGAGCGTAGTACAGAACTATTGACCATAGTGAGTATCATTAAACTGTGTAGTCAATATTGATTAAATGCACCAGAAGTGATACAAGCTACTCCCTCTCAGTCAGCCAATTTTTTTATGTCATAAGTTGCCTATATATTTCTCTCTTGCTATTTTCACTTGCTTTTTAATGACTTCGTAATTATAGAAGTGCTTTTTCTAGATCGATGGATTTCTGGTCTTGTTACTGTAGCAATCTTTAGTTAAATCTATGAGATGGTAGACCCAGTTTTTTGTGATCAGAAGATTGAATCCAAACATTTTAAAATATTATATAAATGTTGTCCATTCTTCACATTTTAAAAAGAATTACATAGCACAGTATTATCAGGGGGTAACTGATCTTAGCACACTGACTCCCACTGCATGTCTGGGACTCATATGCTACCTATTTAGAAGAGGCATTTACATTACTGTATCCTTCCTGGTTGACATTGCCAAACACTCAAAAGTCAGTTTATTATCACACAGGAAACTGCTGTGGAGCTCACCCTAGCAGCAGCCATTCCTTGTCTCAGTATAGAAATAGACGATTTGCTTGCATGTAGAGGTGACTTAAGTCAAATAGTAGATCTGAATGACTCAAACTTAAGGAAATTTTAATTGAAGTTTCCGAGATGTATCTAGAATTTGTATTTTGAAAAAACATAACAATTTTATCAGCCTTCCAGTTTCTTTAATGTTCTTTACATTATCATGCAAGTAAAGGGAGTAGAGAATAGAATGTAAACTCTAAAGTGTATTACTGTAACTTGTGATGTGTACCATAGCCATATTTCTGTTTGCATTTTTGACTGTTTGATAACAAACTCAAAGAAGAACCAGGATGGACATTTTTAGGTCTTTGTTCTACATGTCAGCAATTTTCTGCACTGAGAGGAAGCAATCCTGTATTTGGAATAGGATGTGTGGTGTGCACCGAGTGCAGTGTTTTCAGAGAGCTGGCACTCAACCATCTTGATCTATTTAGTATCAGCTGTTGGAAATTTTTGTTGACACTGAGCCAAACATTAATCATGGTTTAATTGAGTTGATTTACCAATATGAGGCAAAGAAAGTCTTCTTCTATGCAATACAGGTATCTTACTCTTCCAGATGTGCTGTGAAGAACTGATTTTCTGTTTTTAGGAAAACTGCAAAAGACAACTATAATCTGTAGTAAAGATTCATATCTAAAGTTCCAGTAACGCAGTAAATAAAGGCTTAATATAACCACTGTTTGCTAGTAACTTCTGAGAAGCCAGAATGAAAAATTAATTCATCATTAATTTCTTCATATTAGGAGGTTTATTCATTGAAGATGTCTGGTTTATGAGACATAGAATCACCAGAGATCTTTCTGAAATCCAGAGTTTTGAGCACGTCTTCAACCAAAATAATGAACTAGAAAAAAACCAAAATTTTAGAACAGAAAATCAGAAGGCAATAAAACACTAATATTAAAGTGCTCTAATTTGTTTTGAATTTTCACTTATTTATTTGTACCTCCTTACTCTATTTTTATAAAGAAATTCTGATTAGTTGGCTTGTGTAGAGTTCACATAAATTATGATATTTCTTAACTGAGCCAAGTTCAGATTTTTGTTAATAGGCATGAAAACAGGAGACATACCTATATCCATATAGATATCCAAATGTATGATGTGTGCATATGTATGTATATATACGTATAGACATAAAAGCCAAACCACCCAACAAAAAAACACAGATGTTTTAAACTTGCAAGGCTGAAACACATTTGGAATCAAATAGGGACTCTAGGTTTAAAATTTCAATAAATAAAACAAATGATTGATTACAAAGATGAAATAACATATTACTTTTCGATAATCCAGGATGTTTTCAGAAAGAAAAAACAAAACAAACAAAAAACAAAACACAACAAAAAACCAACATAAACTTGTTTGGGTTATTCTTTGTTTATTTGTTTTCACTATATGATAATTTGAAGTCCTATTAATTTTTAAACTATTTTCCTGGAAATATTTTTTTTTTAAAAACAAACTCTTGTTAGTGCTTTTGTAAATGGAGACGCTAAAGGTATGCAAAGTCTCTTTGACTACATATGAGGTAAAGAAACAGTCCTGTTTTTTCTCGTAAAATTCCTTAAATATTTGTGAAACTGGGAAGAAGAATTTTGCATTACTTAATTTTGGAGATAACATTGAATGGAGAGGCTGTGTTTTCTCAGGTCTTCCAAACACTTTTGAAATCTCAGAGTGATTCATAAGCACTTGAGAAAAAACACAGTATAAGTGTAGCAAAAGAGCCTGGATGGAACATAGTTTAAGCCAAAAACTCCCTTAAAGCTTATAATCTGCCAATTTGGATGGCACCTGAAGATGTATAAGAGCACACAATTATGGCTGCATAAATAGAGAGCTTGCTGGGTGAGTTAGTGGGATCAAACCAAATGAACTTAGTGGAGCTTCTTTGAGACAAAACCACTAAGATCCTGTTTCAACTGTACTGCTGTAAACAAACGTGTTGTTTTGATATGAAAATAAGTAGCACATAAATTTAGGTAAGCTAGTGCTATTTAATTCTTCAATTTCCAAATCCTCTAATAATATTTGTATCCTGCATCCATGGGAATTCTCTGAACAGTATATATTATGTGAGGATTATTTAAGATTTGAAAACTGTAGGAAAGTTGTAAGAGACATTTTACATTGGCAAAACTGGTCATCGACATAAAAGAACACATCAAAACCTGTCAATTAATAAGTCAATAGGAAAAATTGGGTTTTTTAGAGCAAAAACTTTATTTTTTTTTTCCCCCTAGGTTATTTATTTTCTTGTATTCAAGAAAGCTGAGTATACAATAATTCACACTTTTTTTTTTTTTTTCTGAAGTGTCTTTTATTGGGCAAGAATGTAAGGAATTTGAAGCAGATCTTGAATTTGGAGATATGCTCTTGAATGAGTGTGTTTAGGTGAGAGAATGAATAGTGTGCAGGTGTTGATGCAGAAGCCTTAACCACGGATTGGAGAGCTGACTTTGCATTGGGGTGAAGATGAGCAGCTTTAGGGAGCAGAAGGAGCTCAAGCAGAGGAGAGTGGCTGTGGCTGGAGCAACCCTTGCCCTAACATGATGCGTGAAGAAGTTGTGGGTAGGCAGTGCTGGCTGGTGTACTAAAGGGGTTTGGGGAAGGGAAAGTTCTAGTGGAGGCATTAAGGGTAGCCCTGACAGCTGGATCATCATCTATATTACATGAGCCAATAATGTGCCCTGGCAGCCAAGAGGGCCAACCGTGCCCTGGGGTGCATCAAGCACAATATTGCCAACCGGATGAGGGAGGTGATTGTCCTGCTCTGCTCTGCACTGATGCAGCCTCACCTGAAGCACTGTGTGCAGTTCTGGGTGCCACAGAATAAAAAAGGTATTAAGCTACTAGAGAGTGTCCAGAAGAGGGCTATGAAGTTGGTGAAGAGTTTGGAGAGAAAGCCGTATGGGGAGTGGCTAAAGTCACTTTGTTTATTCAGTCTGGAGAAGACTAAGAGGAGACCTCATCATGGTCTTCAGCTTCCTCACAAGGGGAGGAGGAAGGGTAGGTACCGAACTCTTCTCTTTAGTGACCAATGACAGAACCTGAGGGAATGGCAGGAAGATGTGCCAGGGGAGGTTTAGGTTGGACATTAGGAAGAGGTTCTTCACCCAGAGGGTGCTGGAGCACTGGAACAGGCTCCCCAGGGAGGCAGTCACGACCCCAAGACTCACAGTGTTCAAGAAGAGACTGGACAATGCTCTCAGACACATGGTGTGAACTGTGGAGTTGTCACATGCGGGGATAGGAGTTGGACTTGGGGATCCTGTGTGTCCCTTCCAACTCAGGACATTCTATGATTCTATAATAATATGGGCAGAAATGTTCGACTGCATTCTGGAAAATGTTTCTTGCTTCCATGTATCACAGAATTAGTAGGTTGATTATCTGCTCTATTTTGTATTAATGTCTTAATTGTCTTGCTACATAAAATGTTATTGAGAGAAAAAGTATGTGTTAATGGAATATGTCTGGGAAATGGGAGACACGGAGACCTCTTTTGTCCTATTTCTAGTGTGCTCCATCTTCCCTTGTGAAAAAGGACACCCATTAAAAAGGAGAGGTGACAGTTACATTTGCCATTACAGATAGCCAGATAGATGCTAAGAATAGAGGATGATAAACAGTTGCAGCATCGTGTGAAATTACTTCATGCTCTCCCAGACCGACAGGTACTGCAGAGGTGTAGATAACGTCCTCTTAGCTGCACACATCACATGGATCTGCAGGATAGTGCTGCAGTAGGTTAAGATAACTGCCACCATTGTGAATTATCTAGAACTGTTTAATTCCTGGCAAGAGTAGCGCTGACCCACATTTCTGAATACTGATTTAAGATACTTTAGTTATATTGTTTGCAACTTTATGCAGGAAAGTCTCTCTTATTTGTATTGTCTGTTTCATTACAGTAGGAAATGGTCAGTTACTGCTCAAAAGCTTCACCCTAGAGCTAGTTCTCAACAAAGTAATATCTTTTAATTATAGCAAGCAGGTGGATAAGCAGTTTTCCCTGATATTAACTCTAAGCATATGATTTTAGGAAACTTCTCAAATTCATTTCAATATTTATTTGGACTCATGTGAAGATGCACACCCTCATATAAGTATGTCATCTGGCCAGATGACTGTACTGTGGCAAAGGAAGTTCACTCAGCTAGGAAGAGTAGTTTCCTATTTTGCTTTCACAGTGATTTAATTCCAGGGACTAAAATTTAAATAAATGGATGTAAGCTACCTGGGTAGCCAGTTTCACCATCTCGAAATAGGAATGAAGCTGCTTGATTTGAAGTAAGAGGAGCAAAAGGCAAAAAAAAAACCCCAATAAACCAGCAAAAACAACAACAAACCCAAAAAACAATGAAGTTTGAAGGCACAGTGGAACAGTTTCTAAGTTATTCCTGCGTTTTCTTCATTCCTGTTTCTCTAGGATAGCTGAGTTGATTCAGTTTCATTGTTCCCTGAGTTTGTCATGAATATTTCAGTTCCAAATGGTTGAATGTTGTTTTTATTAGTCCATTTAGATTGTAACACAAATATATTTTCCTGTATGTGGCTGAGATTTGGAGTTAGGGAATATTTGTGGCATGAGGCAATAAATAAAAAGAAATGCATAGTGTACAGTTCAATACAGTTGTAACAATTGAGTGCTTTTTAAAGTTCACACTCACAGTGCTTCACAGACCTGAAGCAGACCTGGCCTAGCGTGCCTTTTATTTTATATTTTGATATTAATTTCTTACCAATAGCACTGTCTACTTCCCTCACTCTGAGAAGTTACCAGACTGTGAGAGAAAGACAATCCTTATACTCCATTTCTTTTTATCTTTACAGTGCAATTTTCTTGTTTCCTTTTTCAGATGTCTTCCATGTACAAGTGGACATCCTTGAAAAGAGCAATTCTGCTGACCCACCAACAGGAAACATTTGTAAAGCATATTCCTCATGTATGAGTTTGATTGCTTTTTTGTAATTAATAGTGTGTAGAAAAGTTCTCTGTGGACAAACCATCCCACAGATCAGATCCTTGTCCCAAAGATATAATAAACTGAATTGTTAACATACCAGCTGGTCAATTTGTGTATGCATAGTTTTCTTTTTTCTTTTCTTTTTTTTTTTTTTTTTTTATTTTTTAAGGTTTAATTATTATTCTTCCTTATTTGTTAAGTTACTGAGGTTTGATTCTCTTATTTCTTTTATAAGTAAGGCAGACAAGAGTCCTCCGACTTTCCCTCTGGCCAGGTTTCCTGAAATGCGTGGCAACATGTAGGCAAATATCAGAGTTTGATTTTCAAACAAGCCCCATTTTAAAATATTTTACACTGCTAATGAGAGGCAGGACATCACAAGGAACCAAATCTCTTATATGATGTAGATTGCTAGAATTTAGCCTGGAGCAGTCTATGTTAGCTACTGACATCCATTCTAAATAATCAGGTTACAGAAATGAGGAGAAGATTCCTAAGGAGTGGCTTTAGGAGTGGAGATGTCAGGTAGTGACAAGACCCAGAGGCCAGAAATTGATAGATACTGTTCCAGCATCCAGAGGTATCTGTGGTCCTTCTGGAATTTCTGCTAGGTCAATAGAATGTAATTAGATTGCTGATGGATTGCCTAGTTTGCTGCGTTGACCTTGATCCCCTTTGGGGTTTGTATGTGATTCCAAGAAATTAGAACACCTTTGTCTGGGACTAGGATAAGGTACTTCGTGAATCTCCCATGATATTTGTGCATAGCATTCTTCTGCAGTAAACAATCTTCACCAATCCTCCTTATCTTTTCTTCAGTACAATATAGTGGCCCTAGGGACACATCGTACTTATCCACCAAGCAGCATCTGTTGGAAAATAAGAACTAAAACTTGCAGCATCTCTGTCACCAAGAAAAAAAATAAATCATACAGGTTTTAATATATGTTAATTCTTTAGGAAAAAGGCCTTAAGCCATAGATGTAAAAAAGAACATTGACGGAATATTGCTACTGGCAATCAAATTGTATGTCTCTGAAGGGTGTCCAGCCATGTGCGTTGGAAAGAACACTATTCTTTCCTCATTTCCTTTGTTGGCACAAGCAGCAGTCTGCTGATTTTCAGATAATTAAGAATTGTATGATGAAGGCAACGGGCATATTATTTGATAGAAAGGTTGAGATGAAGGTGCCAGCTAAGTCTGGAAGACTCTGTAATTTGATCTGACTGCTGTCAGGAACACAAACTTGCTGAAATTAGATCTGCTGGCTACCACCAGAGTAGTTGGTGAAGTGAAAAATGTACATGCAGGGCTTAGATGGGTTTCCTGAAGTCACTGATTGTATATTTTCATACATCACTCCAGGGCTAAGAAGTACAGTATTAACCTTCTGTGTACCAAAGCTGGCAATTTGTATTTGATGGAATTCTAAAGCCCCAATGTCTTTAGCTGTTTCAGATCCTGGCTGCAAAACAAAAGAAAAACCTTAGACCTTTCAAAAAGCTTGGATCTGTGTATCCTTTATTGATCTTTTAATGCTGTAAGCAGAGCATACCTAGCTAATGGCTAACCAGCGATAAAAATCATAGGATTTTGCAGTATATTTGCAATCACTTAGAATGTTTTATGCATCTAATAATCTGCAGAAGAGATGTAGAGAGAAAATACCTGATGAGGTAGGATATCTAATAATCTATTGTGAGCAAAAAGACCTGCCCCTTCCTGCTGCATTTTCCTCCCCTTCTCCGGGTAGTGGAATAAGCGTCTGGAGGCCTTTCTGACCTGGTGCTCTGCTCTTCTGAATCGCACAAATCCAACACACAAAGAACAAGGACACTCTTCTTGCATCCCTTCATGTCCTTTGGCTTCCAACTAGTAAGATAAAGTAAAGGATTGACAAAGAAAGCCAACGTGGAGCTTATTTGCTGAAGATGCAACTGAAGAGAGCAATATGTCCATTTTAGCGGTGCTGGTTTTGTTCTGTAGATATCTTTGTTCTCATGGCTGGGCAGGATGTGTCAGAGGGACTGAGCCCACCCTGAAACTGTTGTTGTGTTCTGGTAGCTGTTGATTGCTTCAGCTCCAGCCTGGGTTTAGCCCAGTGTTTTAAAGCGCGATGCTTTTAAGAAGTAAAAGACCTCTTCTGCCTTCATCAGTATTCAGTTCTGCAGCAGCTGGTTTCTTGGTTCAAGAGTTCATTGGCATCGTATTTAAGGAGCAGACCCTGAGAATGGCTGAAAAAGCAACAAACTGAAGCTCGCTCTGAGAAAAATAAATGGTTCAGCATTTTAACAGGTCATCTATTATAAATGACTTCCATGTTCCCTATGCGCCAGATTATCCACATGTACAAATGATTTAGTCTGATATATCTAGTGGACTTTTTATGGCCACATACAATGACTTTTACATAAGGATTTTTACAGACATGTGTATAATATATTCAAATTTAAACAGAGACCTTAAAAACTCCAGGCTTTTTACTTGCTGGATTACTGTACAATAGACATTAATTTTACACTGTTCTGATGTTTTTTTTATTTGCTTTATCCTGACACACTTTTTTGTTTGTCTGTTGGGCCAGAAAACACATCCAAGATGCTTGGATGTATGGTAAGATTTCTCATAACTAAATCAATATTTGTCTTATATCTTACTGTACTTTGGAAAGATTTTTACCTTCTGTGTCCTTTTCATTAAATTCCAGTTTTAATTGTCTTCAAAAGAAGCTTTGAACTAAGTAGAAAAAAAAATGGATTTGGTCATCAAAGTGTGAAGTGGAAACCTGCCATCTATCTGAATCTCATTATGTCGTATGATCTACTGGATTAATATGCAATGTTTGTATTTTCCCTGCTAAAAGACTTGAATGGTATATAGGCAAATTTGAAAAAGTTTTGAGGTATAGTTTTTGAAGTTAACATTCCAGAGAAATGCAAATCAGGGTTTCCCTCATTAGAATAGTAAAGCTATAAAATATCCCTTATTACTAGCTCTGTAGGTGATGCTGCAGACCACAGCAAGAGAGATGGTGCGGTTAAATAACAACAAAAACCCTCCATGGAGCCACTGTCACTTCTGAGGCAAGAGAAGCAGGGACATTGCTGCCATGTTTGAAGCTTTGGCTGTCCAGCATAACGAGTGTACACAGAGCAGTGAGCAATGGAAATCCAAAGTTGTTGGAAGGAAGAGCACAAGTGGAATTTACAGTTTGCTCTCTTGCCTCGTGCTGGCTTTCTACAAATATGTGACATTGCTTTCTCAAAACTACTGGTAAACTCAGAAGCTAGTTGGCTATTGGCTAGGAGTCTAAACTGAATATTTTCTTAATCCATATGCCCTTTTATGTTCATACTGTAGGGAATAAAAATGTTCTTGTAGTTCATTAATTGTTAATAGCCACATTATGATTTACAGGTTCAAAATTTTCATCACTGCATGCAGCAATGTTTAATTAGAAAGCTTTTAAACAAAGTAAAATAGATTCTGTGCAATTCAGTGGTGATTTATAAGACTGTGGATTTTCTGAAACTTCATGCAGGTGATTCCTTCAGCTAGAGAAGAGGAGGTATGTCAGCATGCAAAGGCTACCCTTCCTTCATCTATGATAGGATGACAAAAAATTTGGAATGCAAGCTGGAAAAGCACAGTAAACTACCCATTAACTGTCTAATTACTAATCCTCTGGGCCACGTATGGCTACAGACTTAATGAAGGCCGTGAAATGTGTGCAATTTGTATCTAAGGTAATTACAGAGACACTGCAATTTTCCAAAAATATTAATTTTATTAGCCTTCAGTATGCTAATGAACAGGGAAAATTTGTAAACCAAAAGCAATGGTAAATGAGATCAATGAAAAGGCATTAATATGTCATTTCAATTAGTGGAAATGTTTGGTTTATGCAATTCCATTTTAATCTTAAAACTCATTTGCAAATGGCTTACTGAAGGTAAAACTGATACGTGGCACGTACACTTGTAAAAGTAAAAATATGAGACAAATCTTTGTAAGATGTGAGCTTTGCTTGTAGCTGGAAACTGAAAGGTGATTCAAGAATGCAGTCTTATTTACAGTTGTCTACATCGGCTACCTACCATTGAAGCTTAGATATTATAAAAATAATCACTGTTCAGTATCACCTCTCTTGGAAATGGTTAGCTTGATGAAAATAGGTCATTACAACAGTGTCTTTTACTTTCCCATTTTTTTGGGGGGGTAAAGGGGGATTGTTTTTGCTGTTATTTGCCTTTTTTGCTTTTCCTTTTGTTTTAAAACACACATAATATTTGAACCTCTCGAAACTATTAGTCATGCAAATGTATGAAGTAGACGTAATTCACTACACTGCACATGGATAATGCAACTTTGATTGCAACAAGTGGCAGGGTGGTAAAAACGTATTAGTAACAAATCCTGCTCCCCTTGGGCTTCTCAGACTAAAAAAACATAAAGCCAGATGGATATGTTTTGAATTCTGTTACATTTTTGAGCAAGTTCTGATGCACTTTCCCAAAAGGGAGGGTGATACCACTGAACTCATGAAGTGTACATTTGTCGTAACTCTACATGGGAGATCCCCCATCGTAGGGCTACATGCTTTTATAAATCCTGAGAGGTTTATAATCAGGTCCACACCCTGATTTACTCCTGTCCTTATTGTAAAATAAGAGTCATTTTTGATGATAGAAGAATAACTAATGGAGGGGAAAAAGAGGGGGGAAAAAAATCCAAGTAAAAAGGTAATTACCATAGAAAACCTGAAAAAAAATGTTTTCCAAGCTGTCTGATTAGGTAAAGAGCTATTAACCCTGAAGACCAAGCCTGATAGTTCATTAAACTATGTATTTTTTGAAATTGCTCTTGTTAGGTATTCCACCGAGGCAGATGAATTAAAACATGGCCACAGGCATAAGAAGATTTGGAATGTATGTCCATTAAACTGACGAACAGCTTGCCAGATGGAGCCAATGAAAAAAACCTTTTTCTGACAACTGTAAAGGCTGCACAGTGATTAAAATAATGAGACCGAGCTGCTGCAGTGTCTGTAGCCGAGTTCTGCATTTCCATTTGACGAAGCTTTCTGCATTTGTGGCAACACATCTCTATCACTGTCTGAAGATTTTTAGCACTGGAAAAAAAAAATCAAAAGTGGATAAACTGGGTTATGAATTTAAAACAGTCAGGTCAGTAGTAAATATCACAAGCTAAGATATTTTAGTTAATATCTACATATTTGCTTCTGTTTTGGAGTTTTATTACATGAAAAATTTGTGGCAATGAAAGATGGATCTTGATGAAGTATTATTTTATGAGGTACTCAGAACCGATGAAGTCACATTCAAAAGAGAAAACATAAAATTTCATTTTAAACCATTCATTCTTCAGAAATAGGCTACACTTTTTCCATAGGGGATCTCTTCATCTATTGTGTTTCATTGTTAGTAGTGACCTCATAGTAGAGGTAGCTGAAATTTTACATGGACAAGTTTTCTTGTTGGAAGTCTATTTTTATTTATTTCAGCCAAGAAATGTAAATTCTGTCTAAAAAGTGGACTTTTCAGTCCTTTTCAATGGGAGTGTTATTATATAATGTTGATACGAGGAATATGAGAATCAAGCCAACATCTTTTACTACAAGAACAATATTTTTAATATTGCTTAATCTTTGTTCGTGTTTGCTCTCTAAAACAGTTGTGTTTTAATTGGACTTACTGCAAGCACAGCCATAAAGTGCTTTTATGGTTGATTTTTTAAAATTTAATCTTCATTTTTTTCTCTTTATATATGAGAGGTAAATTAACATGCTGACAAATTTATAATCCTAACTGTTCTGTTTTATAAACAGGCTACATAATACCTGATTGGCAGGAAAATATCCTTTTTTATTGGTCCAGATAACCTATATTTTAGATTACATTTTAAATTTTATATATAGATGTTATAGACGTGTTTATGTATGTACATATACACTATTTAAAAAAAAAAAAAAAAAAGGACTTTCAGTGTGGTCCTGAGTGACTGAGTAGCACTGATCTATGGAATTCTGGTTTTTGCTTGAAATATAAGCCAATGGCAGTGGTGTAAATCATAATACCTCTATTAAGTCTATGTAGTTAAATTAGTATACAGTCACTGAAATTGAAATCAGAATTAGGTCCAGCCTACACATTACTTATTTAAATCCTTTCATCATTATTTTTAATTTCTTATCTAGACTCATCTAAAGTCAGTTATGTGACTTCTTGTTGAAAATAATGACTGGGGTTTTCTGAGCACTGATATAATAAAGCTGGAAATTGAGTACACCAAAAATATGAACAGTTACAAATGCTATGCATTAGGGCTTGAAGTAGAGAGCTGAATGAAACCTTCCATTCTTACAACAGTTTTATAATGTAATGCTGTAACAAATAGGCTTAAATTCTCCCTGCAGAGGTCTGGCATAGTGTATGAGTATTTCATATGTCATAATAGAAATGTAATTTAACTGCATGGGGTTTAGTGGAGTTTCAATAAAGGTGAAGCACTTTGTGTCACACTATCAGATATGGAGCCTGTACTATTTAGTACAGCATATGCTATCCTGAGTCTTGTCCCATGCAGGCAAAAATGTAGTGCTTCTTGTTTAGATTCCTAAATTCAGACTTATTATGAGCAGTTTAGCAAAGGTATTTCTGAATATATTTTGGTTGCATTTTTTAATCTGGTTTGGTGATTCTGGAGGTGAGTTCCTATCACACTTAATTTAAAAATAAAGCCTAGAACTAGTAGCTATTACAGACTTTGCAGTGATAACTCTTCACTTATTTTTCCAGGATCCATCCGTTGTCACTCAGGTGATGTGCTTGGCTTCAAATTCATAGGTTCATACAGCTGAGCCAGAACTCTAATTTTAACTGAACTCTTAACAGTGAGGCTCAGAAGACAATAATTTCAGAATCATAGAATCACAGAGTAGTTTGGGTTGGAAGGGACCTTCAAAGGTCATCTAGTCCAACTCCCTGCAATGAGCAGGGACATCTTCAACTATATCAGGTTACTCAGAGCCCCATCCAGCCTGGCCTTGAATGTCTCCAGGGATGGGACACCTATCACCTCTCTGGGCAACTTGTGTCACTGTTTTACCAGCCTCATTGTAAAAAATTTCCTTCTCATGTCTAGCCTGAATCTCCCCTCCTGTAGTTTGTCCTGTTGCAACAGGCCCTATTGAAAAATCTGTCCCCATCTTTCTTATAAGCTCCTTTTAAGCACTGAAAGGCCACAGCAAGGTCTCTCCAGAGACTTCCTCTCTTCAGGTTGAACAACCACAGCTCCACAACTGGTTGTGGTACTCCAGGTGGGGTCTCACCAAAGTGGAGTAATGAGGCGGAAATGCCTCCCTCAAAATAATGTACACATTTAAATACTATGGGGCAATTACTAGCTGTGCCCTGTGTCTTTATAGAACAGAATGACTGTGAAGTCTAATAATAATATTTTTTTTATTTCTAGACCTTCAAGCCTGGAATTTCCCTCCACCCTCAATACCCTTTGACATCAGACTTGTTCCCAGGAACAAGGTTCCTTCAGCTTCTAAAAGTGCTGTGATGATACACAGAGTCCTTGAAGATACTTCTGATGGTAATTAGGATTTCTTTACAACAGTTTTGAGAGAAAACCACATTTCTTACTGGTTGTCCTGCACATTTTCTTATTCTGCCCAGGTTTTATTTGTTTATAAATCATTTATCATATTGTTAATTTTCGAACAGAGAGAGGTTTCTGACCATCATAACTGGTTGGACTAGATTACCCTTGTAGGTCTCTTTTAAACTGAACTATTCTCTCCCTGCTAAAGACCTTTACTCAAGTCACTAGTTTATTTTTCATCCTTTGCAGGAAAAACAGTGAATGTTTTCCTGCTTGTGATTCTTGTAACTGGTGACTTCCATAATATGTCCAGGACTCCTTTCTCAACTACAAGATTAAATAAAAGAATTCAGGCCCACATCTACTGCTTTTTACATCATAAAATATTTGAATATTCCCAGACAGAATGCGATGAATAAAAAGCCAAGTTTTTGGTATATCTGCAATGGAGCTTTTTTCATGCTCTGCATAGTATAATATCTGTACTAAACAAACTATTGAAATTAAGCTTAAGATTAGTTATACTTTTGACAGTACTTCTAGATTTCACAAGTAGTGGGAGTCAGCATTCATAAATCATTTAAGAACTGCCCAGCAAGCAAAAGTTAAATTAGCTAAAGTATGTTTTAAGCACATTGAAGAGAAGAGAAAGAAACACCATTTCAAGCATAGCAATCTAGTGCATTCAAAATTTTCTTGGTCTTAATGACTTCTTTGGTAGAAGTGGTGGATCACAAGGATCTTTGATCTTTTTACAACATCAGTGTGAATGTATCTGATAACTTCTGTGTGTCATACTTGTTAGTATTTTTATACGCCATTTTATATTAATTTCTAAAAGTAGCTTTATGTATTAAAAGTACCCTTGTTTATTAACAGTTATGTGTGGTGGTTTTTTTTTTTTTTTTTGGTCTATTTGTGTGTGGTTGGTGGGTTTTTGTTTGTTTGTTTGTTTTGTGTGGTGTTTGTTTGGTTTTTTTTTAATCAGTTAGTAGACCTAGCATGAACAGAAATGTTTTAAAATGTCTTACGTGAAAAGATGCATTTGACTGGTCTAGATGTTTACTGAGAAGTAATCTCTAATTCTATGGTTGAATCTAGTCAGTGGACTTATGTGGTCTGATTTTCAATGACCCTCTTATCTCTCATTGTTTGAATACTTAGTCTAAACAAATGTTAACTTGTTTCCTTCACAAAGCAGTCTCTGTCAGTATTTCTCTCGAAGTCTTTGCTGCATAAACAGGAGAAGTTTTTAATGGGTATTCCCAATAATTTTAATTGTACTTCTGAGTATTTGTAACTGTTTGACTCATTTCTTTGGATAATGAGATTTTGGGCTTTTTTGTTATTGTCCATAGAATAATTTCAGTGAGTGATTTTCCACATACATTTGTGGGACTTCTGTATATCAGAAAGATTCTTGCAAATAGCACTGACTCACCTAAGCAAAGGAAAGAGTCTTCCCTTAATGAAGGGCAAGAAATTAAAAACTTTTGTTTTGAATTGCATATGTGTCCTCACTTCGGCCTAAAATCTACCTGGATCCAAAATGCTACTGTATCCTGTATAGCCTACACATTGTGCTTTCCAGCAGTTTGTTGGATAATCATTGTGAATTATTGGTTTGATCAAGGACAAAATCAAAGGGAAACAATTATAATATTTTATGACAAACTATTAAATTATGTAAATTAAACTAGCGTTTTCTAGTTGGGATGCCTATTTTTAAGATTCCATTTGAGATACAGGCATCTAAATAAAAATAGGCTGTGCTTTTAAACTGCTGAGGTCAATCTGAGTTGCAATTAAATAGCAGAATAAAAAATCAACCTATAGGAATTGATATATGAATGTGCCTTTAGGAATTGAAGTATAGGGCTTGAGATATATTAAAATGCTGGTATTTCATTAATACTGCTTTAAAAAGTGATAACTTAGTTATCTGATTTTCAAAAAACCCATTGGAAGTTAATGAGATATATGTGGCAAAGTAGCTAGTTTTCTTTTGGAAGAAGCTTTCTTTTAGTCAGGAAGCTCTTAAATATCACTGAAAAGCAGAATCTCACATTTTTAGTTTAATCCAACATCAGTGGTACATGTTGGTTTTATTAAGACAAAAACAATATTTTTTTTTTTCAAATTTACAGGCAAAATAGCATTATATTCATATTTTCCAAATTGTAAAATGAATCTGGAAGTATTGAGTTTTCAATCAGTTTTTAATACCATGATGATAAAATTAAATCGTGCCACTTTTTTTCTATGTGTCACTCTTCAATAAAACTACAAACTGTTGAGGCAAGAGTGTTTCATTGTAATTACCTGGCCTTCTTGGAAACTTTTCTCAGTGTGATAAATCAAATAAAATTAATTAAGAACTTCAACTGATCTTATTTTGACCAGTTCAACTCTGAAATGTAAACTGTATGGATTACAAATCCTATATTCACTATATAGTGAAAAATCAGTTAAAAAAGGACTAATGAACAATATGAAAGACTAAAAAATATTAGATAACCTCCTAAATGCAGATGATGAATATTTCTGACAAGTTCAGTATGACTTGTGAAGGTTGGCATAAAGCATTATGCCTTACTTGAACAGACAAGTGAGAAACCTTCCACGCTGTCTTGTAAAATGAAGAACATAATAAATTACAGAATAGTGAATGAATGGTTAATGACTAAGAAAATTTGACTGACAAGTGCATGGAGCATGACTAAGAGAGAAATGAATCTTGAAAATCATTGTGTTAAGCTAGGGAAATGAACAAGGAGTCACTTATAGTCCTCTGCAAACTACCTCATCTCAAGAACCTCTTTTGAAATGCAGAAGTTGCTGTTGCTATTCTGTTTTCAGTTCAGCTCCCAGTGGGGTGTGGATCAGTCTTTCCAAATGCACCCTTGACGTGCATAGATTAAACTGTTAAAATAGAGAAAAATTAAGGATGAAAGCCCAGTCCCACTGAACAAAACTCCCTTTATTTTAAGTGGTACCCAGAATTTTCCTCCATGGTGTGTGGCTGTGCAAGTAAATAAGCATTTTGATTTCAGAATTGTAAGTGTAAAAGTTCAAAGGTATAAATGCAAGAAAGGTCTTGTATGTGCTGATTTGCAGATTCAGACACATAGAGGTCTATTAAAGAAAAAGTTCTTTAAGAGACTGCTTGAGAACTTCAGCATATCCAATACAGCATTTAATTGTATTTCCCTTAAGTATGAAGAACCCTTTCAGCATTTTATCCTTTTAAGTGGTATTCATAGACGTGTACACAGGGATGCCATTCACAGAAGAAATGAGACAACCTGTTTTCAGATTGTTAGGTCTGAAGTTGGTAGAAAAAGGAAGGAAAAAAGAAACTAAATAAAAGAATTAAAACCAAGCAGCTCTTGTGAGGCCCAATTGCACCAATGAACCTTAACGGGTTCTTTGATCAGCCTGATCTGGGATGCCCGAGAAGCCCAGCTCGGTCCCTACCTGAGCTACGCTGTAACTGTGCCTGTCTTCAGCCCTGTCTACAGGGTGGACTATGGACCTGTACTGTGAGCAACCTCCCTCCAGTTCAGCCACCTTGCACATATGTTGTAGCCTGACTGTTTCCCAGAGGGTCTTTGGACCCAAGGTGTAGCCCTGTCTCCAACCTTATCGCCTGCTGCTCCTAACAGCACTCTGGCTGAACCCTGGTCTTGGTTCACTGAGTGTCTGGGGCTGTAGATGGGTCTTCTTACCAGCACTTGTCTCTGCCTGCTGTATTCAGATCCTGTGGGGCAGCACCTCATTGGTGAGGGCATGGCCAGTGAAGGGGTTCCCCTCAGCTCCTGGCTCCCTCTCCCTAGGGAAGTAACCAGCTCTGACTTGGCCCCAGCAGCAATGCTTGTCAGCACAGTCCCCTGTGATGAGTTCACCCTGTCATAGACAAAACTTTCAGGCCCAAGAACTTTCCCTTTGATCTCCTCCTTTAACTGAACACATCTGTCAAGTTTACAAAATTGACACAAAGCTATCAGATTGATAAGGTTGAAAGAAAAAGAAACAGCTCTTTTATGAAACCAAGGATGAAAACCAGAACATTCTGTCATACTGAGCTTATTGTAAATAAAATAATAGACCCAGAACAGAGGAAAACAGAAATATATGCCATTTCTAAAGTTAATTCTATACACAGATATTCTTTAAGTTACCAAAATAAGATCATAAAAATAAGTCATAAAAAGCATCGACTTCAGTGGAGCCATAATTTCACTCCAAATTATTACATTTCAGGTGTCTGTATTAAAGGGACCATTCATGGCTCTGACATCAGCAGGGAAGCTTCTACATGACCTCTTATTGTGCTCCTAGGTAGGTCTTATTTTGCCTACATTTATTAGTACCATTGGTGAGACACCAAGAGATCTTCAAGCTAATCGAGACTCTATGCTGTATAGTTATACTAAATGATACTTTCCACGCCAGTGAGTTTATAAACAAAATGTTAAGACAGAGAAGCTGAGGAGGCAGAAAACAAAGGTATCTGTAATAATGGAGTGATTCAATTTTGATAAATTAGCTTTTTCTAGATTAATTGTTTTGTTTCTTATCAACTGGGAGATTTTTCAAGATGGTGAAGCAGATGAAGAATTTAAAGTTAATTTAGAGGGGCATAATGAAGTGTTTTTGAGGATTTTAACAAAGGGTCTCCCGTATAGAAGGACTAGGAGTAAATGTAGGGGTGCTGGTAAAGGAAAGCCTTCTTGGGGCCGGTAAGATTAATAGAAAATGTTAAGAAGTTAGAAGAAAACCATTACTTAATGTGAGGGCTGTATAAGTAAAGAAGAATGTGATGACTGTTAGCTGTAGTGAGACAAAGCTGACATTCCTTTGGTGGCAGAATGAAAAGCCACAAAAAAAAAAAAAAGATAAATCATGAAGTTATCCAAATACAGGCACATAAAAAGATTTGGAAAGACCCCCAAAACAGCAGTGAAAATTGCATTTTTACAAGACAAAATGGTAGCTGGGAGAATATTGCATGATAACAACACTGGTATTAGAGAAGTGACAAGTTATTGACATGTAAGCTGTTTGGATGAAAACGACTGAGTCAAAGATGAAGCCTAGACTGTGGCTTTGAAAGATGGGAGTTATAATAGTGTGTCTTTATAAAAAACAGGAAAGTAAAGGTTTGGGAGGAGGAAAAAGTGAGGGTTTTTTTCTGACTCTATTGCATCTTAGTTAATGAATGTCCAAAGGAGGTGTAAGAAAGACTGGTATTTGAAAGGTAAGAAGAGTGTTTGTGAGGGAACACACCAAAAAGACCTGATTTTAGAAGGTTTGAGCCTGAGGATGATAGAAAAGATAAAGGAATTGCCTGAACAAAATAGCTGTCCTACAGCTAGTCTTCTTTGCTTGAAGAGAAAGACAGGCAACATCTGGCACCTCTACCATCATTGATGAATAGGCAATACTTATTCAAAACAACAGCTTACAGTCTCTGGTTGCTAGAAATTTTGTGCATTGTCCTGGTTTCAGCTGGGATAGAGGTAATTTTATCCTAGTAGCTGTGTTTTGGATTTAGGATGAGAAGAATGTTGATAACACACTGATGTTTTAGTTGTTTTTAAGTGATCAAGGTCTTTTCAGCTTCTCACCTGGTGCCAGGTGCACAAGAAACTGTGAAGGGGCACAGTCAAGACAGTTGACTCAAACTGGCTAAAGGGATGTTTGATACCAAATGATGTCATGCTTAGCATATATTTTGGGGGAACCCGGCTGGAAGAACTGCTGCTTGGGAACTGGGTGGGTATTGGTTAGAGGTCGGTAAACAATTATTTTGCGCATCACTTGTATATATTATTTTACTACTACGACTATTATTATTATACTATAGTATTATGTTATTACAGTTATTATTATGATTATTGGGGGTTGGACTAGATTAACTTTAAAGGTCCCTTCCAATCTAAGCTATTAGATGATGATGATGATGATTATTATTATTATTGTTATCCCTTTCTGTTCTATTAAACTCTTTGTCTTTACACACAAGGTTTACCTGTGTTCTGAATCTTTCCTCATGCCATCAGTGGGGTTGGGGCACAGGAGAGCAAGCAGATGTGTATGATGTTTAGCTGCCTCCCAGATTAAAACACAACATGTGTATTGCTCAAAATTTATGTAGGGTTCTGCTGTCTGTTAATACCCATTTCTTTCAGCATGCTGAACATATCTATTTACAAGAAATGTATTTTTTTTATCTGTGGTTCTGCCAAGTTTGATCATTCTGCTTTACAGATACACACACATATAGAAAGAGAGTGTTGTATATTAAAAACAAACAACCAACCTCCAAGCTAGTTGCAGAATTGTGAAAATACAGAATATATGACTTCATTATAGGTATGGGAAAGTAAGTCTGTGAATTATTGCCGACTTCTTATTGAACTGCTAGACTTTTCATCTATGAATTATGCTGCATATCCAATTTAATGCGAAATTTAGACTTTTTAGGAAACATGAGTGTCTAACTCTGTTTACCTCTGTAGAAGTACTCTGTGTTCTTATTTTGTTAATTTTTAACCCCTGCCCTCTAACATAATTGCAAAGTGTCTTCCACTGGCATATAGTCAGAACGAGAATGAGAAAGAAAAAGGAAAAAAAACCCAAAACACAATTTAAAAATGATTTTTCTTTTTATGCCCTTAACTTTAGAAAGATTCTATTCCAATTAAAAAGGAAAAACCTTACTGCTCTTTCTGTATGGTATACATTCCAACTGAAATCTAAATCAGTCATTGACTGAATTATACAACACATAATCCCTTTGGATTGTATATTTGTAATGTTATCTTATTTTCTGTTTTCTCATACTTCAGTCTGTGACAACTCCATAAACTTGTGATTAGTCCTCTACGTATGGTTTATAGAGAATTTTGGTTTTAGCCTTTATTAAAATTGATCATGTATACTCTACATTATCATAAAACAATATGGAGGTTTATTTTAAATCAGTGGTGCCTTAGGCCAATTTAGTTGACCCAGTAATAACATTTAAATTCACCTGGATAGTATGATCTGCATGCAGCAATGCTGTGCTCTGCAATAGAATTATCATTACATTTTACACAGTATCAGCAATGATGATGACATTATGAAACTGACCATTAAATAGAACCCATCTGCAATGGACTGGAAATAGCTTTTATTGGTCATAATAAAAATTACATATATAATGTTTGATAGCTGCATAAGGTGAAATGGCCATTAAACTTTTCCAATGCTGAGTACTGGGTTCGTCAGTACAAAGAGCTTCCTTTCATCAGCGTCATGGTCATGCATGGCGTGGTCTATAAAACTCCTAATTTCTGGAGAGAAACTGTTTCTGTCAGACACATTTATGTCATTCTCCATGTCTCATAACACTGAAGTAATAAGAATTAGCCACTGAGCTGCTTTGTTAGTACCACTTTTAAAATCTAGAACCTCAGAACCCTAAGAATCATTTTGCTATGGTGGATTTACTTTATGGGTCATAAAGAAAAAAATAATGATTTTTTTGGAAAATGATATATAAATATGTATACATAAACTCATTATAACAGAAAATATTAATACAACTATATTTTATGAACTTACTATATAAAATATGTAAATATAAGGAGTTGTGATTACATGAAAACAAAAAAATGGTGGAATATCCCACCATTCCGATTCTTTTCCATGGAAAAAATGATTAATCATGAAAACAAAACGTAAAATAGTCCTTTTCTTTCTCTCTCTCTCATTCCCCATGCTGTACCACAATGTTTCAAGGAAACGAAATTTTTGGAAGTGAAAGAATAGGATGGCTTTTTTGGTTTTAGACATAGACAGTAGATTCACAAAAGCTGAAAAATAATTATTTTTACCATACACTTTAACTTAAATAGTTTTTATTTAGTTGCTTAGTTTTATGATCGAAAGCATTCATAAAGCAGATGATTCAGAAGAAATAGGAGGAACCTCTTTATTGAAAAATTTGCGAATTATTCCGTATTAAATGATAGTAAGGCTTTTATTATACACCTGCTTTTATTCAGTATGACTAATGGTGGCTGAGACAATTATTCTTCAGACCAATGTTATTCCAAAATCCACTAAGTAACAAGTTCTAATAAGATATTGTGAAAGTGTAACTGGTTGGACATACAGGTGTTAATGGACAATGGAATTCTGAGATGCAAATCATGATCAAGATTGATGTATTGATCAACACCGTAGATTAAAAGACACCAGTGATCATGTTGCACACTGAGCCATGTTTCCTACTCAAGGGATAAAAAACTACTGTATACTGCACACTAAAAGCAACACCTTTGCTGCTTGGCACATGTAGACAAATCAACATGTCTGTGAGGACCAGCCTGGATTCAAAAGGGATCTATCTGTGTATAGAAAGGTTAAGTCCTTAACATCCAGCATCTTTAATTATCCTGAAGTACCTTAAAGATACTTGAAAAGTTAACTTGTGAAGACCTTCCTTTCTTTTCACCTCAATTAGCTAAATTTTCACATCATCTGCTTTCAAAAAACAACTAGGTCAGGTCTCTACAAGGAAATAATGCTTTCAACTTTCAGTAGAGAGGCATAAGAAACGTTCTTCTGAAAGGATAAGCGAATAAGGCTGCTTAAGTCCTGCTCAGTTAATACTTCATAGTAAGAATTTATTTTTCTACCACCTATATTTTATAGCGTTTTTCACCTCTATACAGGCTTAGGACATTAATTTGAATATTTTCATTATTCTAGTGTAACTGGTGTGCATGTTATACCTTATCCATATCTATTTTACCAGGAAAGAATAGCAACAGTAATTTTTGCTTTTTATTTCACTACAACCATTCCTTCCATGTACAGTGTATGAAACTCCCCCAATCCAAGTTCAGACAAATGAAGACAGTAATCTGTTACTCACTTCCTTGTTGACATAGTATGCTCAAAATCTTAAATATTTTTGAGTTCTTACTTGTGCAGAGGACTTTACAGCATTTCACTGCTTCAGGGCTGTTTTAATTCTCTTAGGACCTTCTCCAATCCCTTTTTATCTATCTCCAAACTGCTTGTTTCTGATGCTTGTCTATGAGAAGCAGCACAGAAATTCTCCCTGCCAACCACTCACTGTGATACACTGGAAAAAGTAAAGCAAAATAAAGCATTGAATTCTGTGTTTCTGTGTGGGTAACCAGTAGCTCTTTTCCCTGGCTTGTTGAAGCTGTAGTCACGATACTGGGCCAATGTCAGTCACAATGTTGCTTCTCTTTGGCCCTAGAAGTTTACTATTAATCTGGGTTTTTGTGAACTGGTAATATATGAGTACTGGTAGCCCAGAACTGTGCGTGAAGCTGTATCTGAATGCTGCAGAGTTGAATTAAGACACAGTCATCCTTCAGCTGAACAGGGAGTGAAAGAAGACAATTTCCATACCATGCTCTTGGGTAGATCTAGGGTACCACAGAGTGTACTTTCAAGGCTGTTTTAAATGCACATCCATTCGTGCACAAAGAGTGGTACTGACGTGAGGCTTTCCCCAGGTTTAGCCTCCCTAGAATCCCCACGTGGCCACACAGCTCCATATTGCCTTTTATTTAATAATTTGTGTTCATGTGTTATACTCCATGCCATAATATTGGAAACTGCAGTAGCTGGAGGATTGTGGCAGTTGCACATCCCCCTCTGTCTAGGTTCCTCCCCTCTACCGCCTTTTTGGCGTGAAAGGTGCATGCACACCCCTACCCTCTTTGCCAACACCTCCCACTTCTCCTGCTAACAGCTTCTTTTGTTTGACCCCAGAGCTCATTGGCCAGGGTTTTAAGAGAGAGGAGGAGGGGGCACAGAGGTGCCAAGGAGCCGAGAAGTTTCTGGGCACACACAGCCAGAGTGTGGGGGGGTGCCGAGAAGTTTCAGGGCACCCCATAGCCAGAGTGGGGGTGCAGAGAAGCTTCTGGAATGCCCATAGTCAGTTCTGTCATGACTATATAAACGGGACCCCTGCCAAGGCATGCACTTGATGTGTCCCCTTGGAGCAGCAGGCCAAGAATGCCATCATCAAGAGCTGCCTAAGGTAATCTTCCAGGACTGAGACTGCCTCCTTGTCTCATAAAGGAGGATGTTCCCACTGTAGGAGGTCAGCCTTTTTATCTGCATCTTCTGATTTTAGGACAGTCTTTGTCCTGACTAATTTGAACTCAGAATGTACCCAGCAAGATAAATTTGAAAGTAAATCTGCATGGTCAGTGTAGCATTCAGTTTAATAGAGTTTTTGCTTTCTTTGTCTTTAGAGATGATGAACAAGTTGCAGTTCTTTTGGCAGAATACATGGTTACCACTTTCTCTTTTTGTTCGGTAACTGGAAATTTCCTTATAAAATTAGAATGCTAACTGCTAAGTGCTGGCTTGTTTTTACATGGCAATATGTCACCTCTAGCTTTAAGTGGATTATGTTTTTCATTATGACCACTCAACTTCATGTTTTGTCATACCAGTCTGCTTCTATTAGAGGATTTTTAGTAAAGTCAGATGGATCACTTAGAAACAACAGACATACTGTCTCCATTGCTTGGTGCTCAGGTTATTCATTCCAGGTTTTCTTTTGAAATCACCTCCAAAGGCTGGCTTAATGTACTCATGTTCAGAATCTTTGGGTTGTGTTTCCTCCCCCGCTTCAACTAGAGGAATAAAAGTCTCAACAGTTGCTAAAACATACAGAGACTGAAGCAAAAGTGTCATTTTTCTATAGATACTGTTCAGTTTGATTAGATATAATCTCAAATGAATTTTAACGAGGTTGCCTGATATAACCATGCAATTTTCATTGAAGTTATGCTATGGTTACAAATAGAAGGTGGAACGAAACAGAAGACAGAACATGAGTGATACCATTTCAGGGATCTCTGCTTTCAGTTTTTTTATGCATTAGATTTTTAAAGCCATTGTAATTTCAGTCTACTTTAAGGATTTTAATTAGTAGAACATATTAAAATTTCAAAGGTATTTTATTAGAATATTTTATTAGAAAATAGAATTGTATAAGGTACACATAAGAAACACGTATGTGGTAGTTTTATCCTTGAAGGGTGCTCCCATACCCTATAAACACTACTACTTCAGAACCTTCTTTCCCATTCCCCAGTTTTCCTAGGATACACTGCAGTCTGCTAGCTAATTGGAAACTTTCTTGCAATTCTCCTACTGCTCTTCTAGAAGATACTAATCTCTTTCTTACTCTTGTTTTTTGTTCTGATCTTTAGTTCCTGTTTGCTTATTATCATTGATGAGTGTGTTGCCTGATTAACAGGAAAGTACAGCTGCAAATCACATCTCTTCTGTAGTTTGTTCTTTTGGAATAGTAGCCTCTTAACATGGAAAGGCTTTAAAGAGAGTTTCCTAATATAAACAAATCATCCCAGCAATATCATTCATTTGCACAAGATCCTGTAGAAAAAGCAGCATTGACTCCAAAGTGCAGGGCATGTCTGTAATACTCATCTTAGAGCTAGGGTTTAGGGAACTTCATGGATCTAAACCAAAAGTTTATTTGGATTGTGGCATTTGTTTGTTTTGTTTGGGGTTTTTTGTTTGTTTGTGTGTTGTTGTTTTGTCTTGAGCTTATTTAGGGCCTTGACTGATTTAGGAGACAGAAGATTAACTTTATCACTACCAATGGGACCTACAAATAATTTCTTTAGGCAAGGCAGATAATCAGTGAGACAGGTACTCTACTTTTAAACTTGGAAAACTCAGGTCATTGCAATCCTGTTCTCTGCTTTGTCACCAACATCTAAACCTTGCTCTGCAGAAACCTGACTGTCCTCTATTGCATTTTAAACTTTTAACAGTGACATCGTAGGTTTGCTGGTTTAAGCATTGATAAAGTAGAGCTTGTAGGGAGAACCAATGTCTTTCATTGTGCCAAGTGATACACCTGAGAAAAAAGGAATGCTGCTGGGATTTTTAATCATTTGCAGTGACAGCAGAACAGAGAATGCTAAAGAATTACAAAAACAAGCTGAGCTTTTCTTTTTCTGGGAGGGGTAAAGAAAAAACACCTTTTTTTTTTTTTTTGTAGAATGAGATTGTACAGAGGCTAAAGAGTTGGTTCTTCTTCCTACTCAAAATTTTGAATGGATGATTGTGAGCAACTTGTCTATCAGCTATTCCCAGAGAATCCATCTGAAAAGAATGACCTTGTAGAAAATTTGGAGAGAAGTGTATCTTCACCCAGACAGGTAAAAATGTCTAGTGCATAGGACTACTGCGTGTATCCTTTGGCAGGTGGGGGGCAGGGAGAAGGCAGGAAAAGTGAGAAGTAAAGCAGAGTGTCCTTGGTCTTTTGGAAAAAAAGTTTCAACTGAAGTTCCGGATACCTGGCAAGTTAAATATACTAATCTGTGTTACTAATATTCTGAAGTATATAGGAGGAGATTTGCAGAACTTTGCATCAGTCTTCTCTCAACTAACCAAACATGCATTTAGTTGTCACTGATTGCTTTCTCTTTGACATTTGTTTAAAACCCTTCCTCCAGTACATTCAAATTTTTTTTTTTCTTCAAAAGAGTTTCCGGAGTTATGTTCAAAATCGTGCTCTAAAAATACACCTAAAGAAGCTGGTGAATCACCTGCTTTGAAATAGTACCTGGACTAGGGTAGAAATCCTTTTCATTCTTTCACTGGCCTGGATATATTACACAGCCAGTTAGGTAATTACCTAATTTAGAGTTACACTGAATTTGACTCTGCAGATCTTTTAACTGCATTTCTCTGCAATATATAATTGTAATTCTTAGATTCTGGAGGGTGCATAGGTTTGGTATTACAGTATCAAAAACTCCTTTTGAAGTGCAAAGGGTTATTTGTAAAGCCTCAGTGATGAAGCACTTTATCAAAGCATATGAAATGACAAAACTAAGAAAAATTTAGATTTTACTTTTCCCATAGAAAGAAAGCAAACTACCAAGAGGAGCAGAAAACAAACATGCAATATATTCTGTACAGGAATAATATAAAAGGTCTGTTATTTTGATACGCCTTTCTTGTGATCTGTGCCTTGATCTCAAATAATAGATCAATCTACTAAGAGGAACAGATACCGTAAATTTACATATCTGACTGAATATTCATGTGACATGCATTTAAAAGGCATTCAGCTCAAAAGGCTTCACTAGGTATCTCTGTAAATGCTACCTAATACTTTGCATTTCTGTGAGTGTTTCTGAATAAAGCAGTTAACACCTACTTTCAGATTTCTGATTTGTCATAGCAGGAGCTGTAAGAAAAGCTAAAAAAAAACCCAAAAAAATTCCCTAGCTACCCACATGGCCTGAAGCTATTATATAAAGCTTCCAAATCTAAACACTCTGTTAAGATCAATCCTCTAAAAGAATAAAGAATTAGGTAATTCTTTTTTTTACTATTTTATTGAATCTCAGCTGTTTCACTGTCACTCCATCTACATAGTCTTTCATAAATTTTCTCTGAAGATATTTGAAACAAGGCCAGAGTATCAAATGCGAGATGCCACAGTTCAAGCTCTGTAAAACTGGCACTGCAGAACTAAGATGGAATCAGGGAGCCTTGTCTCAGAACACAGCGTGTTGATATACACCAGCCTTAACTGGAGTTTGTAAAACTGTTATAATTTTGTAGAGTTTAAGGTCAAAAGGGAGTATTTCAACTAATCTGAACTCTTTTATATTACAGGCCATTATGGCTCACACCGCATGAAGCTCAGGGATCTTAATTAGACCAAAGCACTTTATTCCTTAGGACACTAAACTGAAGACAGCAAAGACCATGGAGATTTTGGTGTCATTCAGTCATCTGTCTTGGCAGGAAACTGGTTAAGTGAGATATATATATATATAGATGATTTCAGCAGTGAAATAAGGCCTGCAGAGGAACTACTGAATCTCCAAGTTATGTTTCACTTTGAATGCATTTTTTTCTGAGAAATTTCTTCTTGACATAAAATCTGGTGGTTGGTAGTTATTTCAGGATTAAACAGAATCCCTATTGTCCAAATAATGGGATCTGTCAGCGATCTGCCAGGTTCACATGTCCATGTTTTCTTTCTGTGGAAATCAGAGTATGACATTCCTAGACCACTACCCTTCATGTGTTTGGCATATAGATAAGGAATATTCCCTCAATCTAGGAGATGGGAATTTCATTTTTCCACAATTATCTATAACCAAAGAGACTAGTGAGAAAGCTAGATCAGGGAGAATAATTGAAAAAAACCTCACTTGAGTAGTTCATCCTTTTTAATAAACTGCTTCCAGCTTTGTCTCATTTATCATGCTTCAGGCAGAACAATTCCTCTATTCTACTCAGAGAAATTCTCTTATAGCATCCAGATAGAAAAGCTTCACTGAAGAAGACAACAGTGTTAAGCTGTGATGTAGAAAACTGTCAATAATTGTTGTCTTTAATATGAAGTCACAAGTGTTATAGGCATACGAGAGACAGTCTGGCAACCTTCATCTTATTGAAGTCCAGGGCTGGAAGGGATGATGGAAGAGTAAGATGTATCAGTTCAGAAAATCCAAGTCTACAGACAGCCCACAATTCAGAGTAGAGAGATCTATCTATCTATCTATCTATCTATCTATCTATCTATCTATCTATCTATCTATCTATCTACTTATTTATTTATTTATTTATTTATTCATTTATTTATTTGGCCAGCTCTCAGGTTGGCGGTGAGAAGGGCAAGCTAATGAAGTCACCAACTGAAGCAAATACAATTCAGTTGCAGCAGCTGGGCATTGCAGGTCCATAGTGGTGCAGGGAACAGGAGTCATCAAAGGCTTGAAAGAAAATGATGGGGCTCTTAGACCTGACTGCTAGGCCCCAAAAATCAATGAACAGGTTGTGAATTTCCTTGTAGACTTTTCAGCTTCTCATGCCATGCCAGTTGCACAAGAAACTGTGAGGGGTCACAGCCAGGACAACTGACCCAAACTGGCAAAAGAGATATTTGATAGTGTCATGCTCAGTTTGTATTTTGAGGGAACAATAAGGAAGGTGAGGATGTTTGGAATGATGGTGTTTGTCTTCCCAAGTAACCGTTATATGTGATGCAGCCCTGCTTACCTGGGGATGGTTGAACACCTGCCGGCTGGTGGGAAGTGGTAAATGAATCCTTTGTTTTGCTTTGTTTATGTGAGTGACTTTTGCTTTACTTATTAAACTGTCTTTACCTCAACCCATGAGTTTTCTCACTTTTGCTGTTTTCATTCTTTCCCCCATTTCACCAGGGGGGTGTGAGCAAGTGGCTGTATGGTGCTTAATTGTGGCTGGGGTTAAACCACAACAGCTGGTTTCCCTCTTAGCTGTGAAATTGTCTCTCATTTCTTGTCTAATTTCAAATGCTTGTTTTGTCTTCATAAACATCTTCATAGCCAGATATCTTTATCTTTGCACATATCTGTCCTTTGTCATCTATTAGTTGTTGTGTATCATAAACCCTGTTTCCCAGTTCTGGGAATAGCTGGGTGATTTTCCGTCAAATGTTTTCTAATATTTTCATAGCCTTATGGAAGCATGGAGGAGGAAATGTACTCTTGAACACAGTGGTCTTTCCAAGTCAGCATATGAAAGTATTCTTCCTCTGTCCTTTTTTTTTTTTTTGTCTTTATATACATGAACAGAGGTGTTTTCCTTTTTTCACCAGTGCAAAACATTAATTTATGAAAACTTCTGAATATTCTTACTCTGCCTTCCATGTCCTCTGCATTTTTTTTTCCCAGCTTTTCTTAGATTGCAGCAATTTCACTGGGGTATTCTGATTGCTAGCAAATGGTGAGAAAGACCATATCAAAGGTCTGGCTTATCAACCGGGACAAAATCAAACACCTTATGCTTTGGAATGAGTCTAAGAAAGCAAACAGCAATATTTTTCTGGAATAATCTCCATATTTTCAGCAATTTATAGCCTAGAGAGCTAAAGATACCACTTCTATATCTGATTTTCCTTTTTATTTTTCTTCCTTCATGTTGCCTAGTGATTTCTTGGGCCCATATAAACACAGCACCCACAAAAATCCTGTGTTAAGAAGTTATTTTAGTTAACTAAAATTTCAGTTAAGAATGACTAACAAATTTTCCTCTTGCTGGTTTCTTTCAATGCCTCCAGTTTTCCACCTGAAAGGCATAGTCAGTAATTGATCTCTCTTCACCTTGTCTTTTCCTCTCTATTTTATAAACATTCCGCCCAGTCATCTGGTTAATTGACTCATACTGTCTTTAGCCTCTAATATTTTATTATGTACTAGTAGTTCCACTAATTTATAGGTGATAGTCATCAGGCTGATCTGTCTGTAATTCCTCAGGATGACCTATTTTGTGAGTTGGATATATTAGGACAATGTTCAGGGGACAAGGCTGCCTTCAGAATTTTTTCAATTTTCCAAGATCTGTTAAAAAGAATCATTAGTGATTTATCAGTTTCCAAGCTAATTCATTTAACACTGTTGGCTAAAGTTTTTCAAGCTGTTGGTTTGAAAACACTTCCTTTAATCAGCAACTAGATCCTTCTTTCCTTTTCCTCAACATCACCATGATGGATATTTGCTCTTCTGATATTCTGGCTGTAGAACAGAATTATCTGCTGAACATATTGCCCCTTTCATAAATCCTACCAGCTGCATCAAATGGCTGATCTATACAAGTCTGAGAATTTTCTGTTTCTGTTGTTACAAACTGCTTTTCAGTGAAAAGGTTCAGATCAGTTTCTAAAAATCAAACACTTTACCATTCAGATATCCCAAATTCAGGCATCTGAATCTGGGCTAGGAAACAGACTCACTGAAATTTATATCTCAGGGTCAGGAGGCACATGATTTTAATTAGAATAGAAAGTGACATGTTCTTTTATTCTCACATAAAATCAGGAACTTTTTTTTCCCTCATATTCAGCAAAACTCTTCTGTAGTGTGGGCGACCTGCTGTCAGGGAACTATTAGCTGAAAATTTATTCTCAGATTAAATTACAGCCGAAGAGACACAGAGAAACAAATATTTTTTTAATTTTTTTTTTTTTTTCTGAAGAAGTAACACACAGTTTTTTGAACACCTGATATAATTGCACTCTATTCTACTGTAAGAAAAACAGAAAAACCCTTCATCCTTCCACAAGATTCCTTAATTGGCCTAGGAGTCCTGGATGAAATGATTGATCTTGCACAGCTGTTTGTAGCAATGCATGGCAAATACGCTTAAAATTGACAGAGATAGATGACACTATAATTGACAGTTTACTTTTCTTCTATATATATTTTTTAAAGCTAGAAGATCAATCCGACATCTCCAGAGTCTGGAAGGGAAAAATAGATCTGTTTCTACTTTCAATTATTTTTTTTCAGCATGGCATGCTGAAATCTGTCACAACTAAGACTAGATTGTCCAGTTTTTTAATATGGTTCATTCTCTTTCATCAAAATGACTTCTATTATACTTTTTCAAAGTAAATAACACTGCTAAGGTGACTGGAGGTACGTATTTTAGCTTATTCCAAACCTGGAAAACTCAACATAGAGAAATACCCAAGTAACTTGTTTACCTCAATTTAAGAATACAAACAAGAGGATGCTTTTGTAGGTAAACAACTGTTGTCTTTTTGCGGAAATCTGTCTAAAAATTGTATTAGTACTGGGAATTCCAGAACAAAAACGGGCAGTCATCTCCAGTGTTGCATCTGCTGGTCTACTAGGCAGCAGTCTCAAATCACTGACCGGCAGCCTATCTGTACTAGATACAGAAATGCTGATCTTAATCGCATATGTGGCACGCAATGGCAAGGTAGTAGAGTACAAGCACACCTGAACTCAGGAAGAAAGATATGATACCTTTTCCTGAAGTAGCAGTTGCTTCTGTTTCCTTCATGCTATTTGAATGTTCTCTAAAGTGTCTTCACTTTACTCATTCCCCATGAGTAGGCAATTTTATGTAGTCATACAGTACACTTCTCCTCCCTAATTATCTAATTGTAACTAACATTTATGCCTCTGGTCCAACACCAACCAGCAAATGAAGCTGAAAAGCAGAGTTAATGATTTTGCTCACCAGAAAAAGGACGAAGAATCCATAGTTTTCCTGTCTACATACACTTTTTGTTATTTTGATGAGGAAAGGTCGCATGATGGGGAGTCTGTGTGGAGAAAGTAGAGTGTTCCGTAGACATAAACAGTGATTGCGTCTCTCTGCTTCTAAGGAATCCCTGTGTTTGTGTGTGTGTGGATGTGCACATGGATGTGCATGTGTGGGGAAGAGAAGTGAGCTTGAAAGGTTAAATGGTATGTGGGAAATGTGTCGAAGGTTGTATATTTAAGTCTACAGGGTCCTGAAAGGAACTGAGAGAAGTATAGAGTGAGAAGGTGATTGGACTGACAGGGGCAGAGAAAAGACTGAAAGTTGTACAAGAAAAGATTGAAGTTAATTAGATGGACAAGGATGACAAGATAAATACCAGAGTAATTTAAATTTGGAGAGAAAAAAAAAAAACCCACATGCAAAGACACCTGAGAGTTGAAAAATGGCTACTTAATGAAAGCTTGAGGCAAATATGTTTTCTGTTTTAAAATGTTAACCAGGAACAAATTAGTAAAATGGAGATGTCTCACTTCATAGTTTGCCTGAGGCAGCAAAGAACCCAAAGCTTAAATTGTGAAGAAACAATATTTAACAGAAATTAGTGTTCAGAAATGACAATGATTTGTTGTATTGTGAATGAATGCAATTGTCAGGGAAGAAAGAAGTATTTTTTTCTGAGCTGGAAGATCGCTCGGCAGGTAGGCACTTTCAATACCTCTGCTCTTTGATTTCATCTGCAGGATCTCATATTGTATCAAGACATGCTTTTCTGGGATGTGTTGCTCTAAAGCAGAGACCTGGGAGAAGCTAGAGTGGTTACTAACGACTGATGAAGGCCAGAGTAGAAAGATTATGATTTTTTTTGGATTTTAATGATTCTCGTATAACTCATTATTCTTCACCAAGTCTGTCCTTCAGGCTTTCCAGCTTCAGATTATATAAGAACACCCTTACAGACATAAGACTAACTGTAAGGGTCATAAGGTCTTAACACTTTTGAACTAGTCATGGAGGCCCACTGTCTTGTGAATTTTGACTCCTTCCCAGCTATGAAGTATTGCATGAATAAGGTGGAAAACATTTTATATTGTTATGGAATTCAAATTTCCTTCAACTCATAATTTTTAGGGGGGGGGCGGTGTGAGTCACAGTTGTGCACCTGTACAATTGTGGAAAAACATAAGGTCTCTAAAATACCTTAAGCAACAGAAAAAGCTAAAGGACAGGTATAGGGCCATTATTCCTTGACCTTTGGGGAGGGGAACATGACTCTACTTCGATAAACGCTACTCCAGACTTTAAGCCTTCTGCATATTCAATACTAGCAGAAACCAAGTTCAAATCTGGTGTAGTCTAATGAAATTTTATTCTTACTTTGAGTTACTCTTTTCAACAACCGTGCTTTTGATCTAGTAGGAAAGAATATATCAATTAACTGGAATAGCTACTGTCCTTAGCTTTAGCCTCATTGTTGTGTTGGTTTTTTTTTTTTTTTTTTTTTTTTATGCTCAGCTATTTACTTAAACATTTTTAACAAGCAAGCGTACACTCCTTTTCTGTGCCCATTCCCTACTTATTTATATTCAATGGAAGCAGATGCACATTAGAACCACAGTTTTGGGTAATACACTTGCACGTGCCAAATTACAGTGATATGCCCAGTGCTTTGTACAACACCCCATCAATACAAAAATGGTTGATTGCCACCTGTTGTCTTACCAACCACCAAAGTAGTTATTATAACACATATTACCACCTTGACATTGTTTGGAACCAATTTTACATCCAAGTATTTTTCACCCAATAGCAAAGTAAGGCAAATAGCTGTAAACTGCAGCCTTGAATTAATACTGTGTCTAACAACAGCGAGCAAAAAAAAAGAAAAAAAGAAAACGCAGGCCTTACACTGGTAAATGGCAATGAATATGTTGAACATAAAGAAAAATAATAAATTAGCACTTCTGTCTTTCTCTGCCTCAGTGTCCCAGAAAACTGTATATAGATGATAGCATTACACACTACTGATTTGTTGCAGCTGCTTCTCTATGTTTTCTGTCAGTAGAGCGAGTCCAATTTTGTGCTCTATTTTCATTTCTCTTTTGTACAGCTCCAGAACCCAACATTACACTCTTTATTAACATTTCCATCAAATGTCTACACTTTTCAAAAAAAAATTATAGTAATTCCAAATTTGTAATTCATCTTCAAAAAAAGAAAAGTAGTGTACTATGGCAATATAAAATTGCCTTTTCTTATCAAGCTATTCAGGTGTCAGTACAATTGCTATCACTAGAACTGCAATCATTACAGATCATGGTTGATATGTAAAATAATGTTATAAATGTGAATACGGTTATGGGATTTTCTTCATTTTAAGAGTAAAGACACATTAAAATATGCATTAAACTAGTTCCTCAGTTTCAGCTGTGTTTTAAAATCAATACTCTTCAACAAAAATTTGGAGGGTTGGAAATTTAGGTTTGGTTATGTCATTGGGCACCCATACATTCCGCGACTTATCTTTATGCTTTAAAAGCTTCTCTGTTTAAAAAACCTGGTTTCAAAAAATTTCACTGAGAGTTTTGACAAAATCTGGGGAGTTTTCACCTTTCCTCTCTTAGACTCATAAGCAAAATCAGAAAGAGATGAATTTTCCTGCTAAAAAACTGTATTTCAGATATGTGGAAATAATGTTAAACCGCAGTCTAACTGCTTGCTTTAACTTTTGTTCAATATAAGACTGAATTTAGTTTTTGTTGGACATCAGTAGAGTATTTAATTGCTGTATTTTAGGGACAATGACATTAGTATGCTTTGATATTTTCTACCCCAAATAAAATGGTCATTAACAAAAGGCCAGGCTAAGGAAAGCACATACAAATGTTCACTTATAATGCATGAAAATAAACAACTCAGTTACTAAGATTTATCCAGGTTTACATGGAAGCTGTATGAACAGATCCTATTTCCTCTCTGTATTTAAAACTAAAGTTAATGTGGCACAGATTATTCTATTTCCTACTGGTGGTCATAGGTGGAACTCACAGAAGAGAACCTTAGGAATGTATTAGTTTTGCACATAACTGTATTTCAAGTGTTATCTGTGAAAATTAATCTGGATTTAAATTTTCTTCATCTGTTTTCCCTTTGTTTTCCCCCTACTGCCGGTGGTTCTGAACTATGCAGGAAAGAAGCTTGAAATCTACAACTAAATGATCAGGAAAATAAAAGTCTAAGCTCAAGGAATGACAGGAGCCTTGGTAGCTCCTGCTATAGAAGAAAAAAAAAAAAAAAGAAAACAGGGAAAAAATAAGATTTTTTGAAAGCTATATTTTCATTTACATTTTTGTGAGACAGTAGCAGAAATATGTTACTTTTCATCATCCGACTTAGTTACTATGAATTCTTCTCCTTGGAGGCTGACCTTGTTAGAGCAGGAAGTTCATTGACAGTGCTATGAGATATATGATGCTGATTGGATTCAGTATTGACATGTGATTTTTAAGGGTTAACACCAGTGGTAAAAATTGGGCAATATTCAGAACTTGAACTTAAAAATCTTGGTTTGATTGTGCCTCAGCTTACTAAGTGGTCAGATAATAATGATAGTCTAGGACTGCCACCATAAAATCTAACATCAGCAGCAGTGTGTTTATGCTGGAGCTTTTTCTTGTGATATGGACACAAACACACATTCCCAAAATATGTTATATGTATGGACATATTTCATCCTTTGTTTGTTTGGTTGGTTTGGTTGTTCTGTTTTGTTTGTATTTTGTTTTGGTTTGGGGTTTTGTTTGTCTGTGATGTTTGTTTTTTGTTTGTTTGTTTGTGTTTTTGTTTGTTTTCTTATTGTTGTTTTTGTCTTATTTGTTTTCTTTTGAGCATATTTTCCACCTGGTCTTGTATTTATTCCTTTTCTTTCAGTATTCAGTTTCTTGTTCGTACTGATACCTCTGTTTTTATTTCTTGAGTATCTAGATCATTAAGCTTTATTCTTACTGTTTCTAAATTCGCATTGATAATCAGACTGCGCTGACGCAACTCTTCTAAAATTCATGAGAAATTGTGAAAATCAGTTATTAACTTTACATGGCAATAAGCTTTATACCAAAGCAGACTTCGATACACATTAGTACATGTTTTAAATATATAATGCAAGTAATCTATTAGGAAGACAGTAGTAAAATACATCTTCTGCATCATAGTGTTATGTTTCTTTTCCAAACCCAAGGAAAATGATACAACATAAAAAAAGATAATATTCTATTCCAATAAACGTGCTTCCCAAAACACAAAACAATGCTATTAAACTTCACAATCTCCTCCTGAGGCTGACCTCCACAAATCTACGTGCATCACATGGTAGAACTATTCAGCTTCTTTCTTCCCGACTCCAAAATATAGGGCAAATTAATAATTAAAAACTCATTAGCACATTTAATTTCATTGTTGGAAGTGGAAACCAGCACATGGACAGGATAGCGTTACTCTTGCTCTGTACTAGATGTGCCAGCTTACCTTTTGAGTTCCTTCAGGTGTATAAGAATGCACTCAGACATTTAGATTTAAGTCATTTCTTGCGTGCTGTTGAAGCCTGAAGAAAAAGTATTTCTCAGTGTGGAATTTTGGTTCATGTTTATTTTAAATGCATTTTTTTTTCTCAATATGGTTATAATTTTAGTGCAGTAAACAGGTTAATTGTCTAAGGTATTAATATTAGATAATAATCTACATTTTACTTCATAAAAAGTATATTTAAAACAGTTGCTCAATATCCAAGAAAAATGATCAAACGTGTCCATGGTTTCCTCTGCATTAAAGAAATTTTTTATTTTTTAATGTGTGTGTAAGTCAAAACCTCAAAACAAGGTATCAAATACTACAATGTGTCAGGAGAAAGCAACATTCAAAATCCTGGACAATATGAAGCACTGGCAATGTATTTCAGTAACTGCATAACTAGAATTCCAGTGTGCCTTGAACAGAAATGTAACATTGTGGCAAAATTGTCTTTGGTCTGTCCTCTTAGGTCAAAACCAGAGGCAGCTACTGAAGCTTAAAGTTAGGTATTTAAACAATACCCTCATTTGCTGTCTTTGGGGTTTAAGTATCAAATAATATAAACACAGGGAAAAAAATTGAGAAACTAAAATGTGCAGAACATAAAGGAGGATCTGGACTTATTTCAGAACATGCTGTTTTGAATTTGGAAGCCCTGTGTTTAGAAGAGTAGAAAAGTTTGCATATACATCTTGGATTATTATTATGGAGTAATTTTACATATTCTTATCCCCTTCAGAGGCCTCATGTTAGATGACTTGCATAAAAGCTACCCAGTGCCTTTAGAGTACTAAAGTGTTTGGGGAGCAGAATCTGACAGATACCAACAAAACACAAAAAACCTTAAAAATAATCTCCCACTTAATCAACAGCCAAGAATTTCCCAAATGGTGCACACCTTGCAGCAGAATCATGTCAATCCTGCTTCATCTCTGTTCTTGAAACACTGAGTCAGCTTTTAAATGGTTCCTCAAGTACTTGGTCTTCACCAGATTGGTTATGTATGTATTTGATTGATCTTTTTATTTGCTGTACTCTAAATGCTGGACTCAGGGCTGTGTGAAGGTATATGAGTAGAATTCAGAGCAGTAATGATGAAAGGGACATTTATGATTCCTAGTGCTTGAACATCCACAGTTTTCCAGCCTCTGCAGTTCTGCATGGTACTGTTTCCTCATGCGCAATACACAGCAGGTTTGTAATTCTGATTATAGTGATAGGAAATGGGACAGAAAGAGGCTGATAATGAGGAAGTCCACTTCTGCATTGAACCAGCTTGAAGTGTAATATTATGTCTCTTTAGAGTTGTCCCTGTGGTCTGTACTAATGACATCATCTCCTGGGAGATCATCATCTGCTGATTGCACCACATCAAGGATTGCTCTTGGCCACCCAAGTGGAGCTTGAAAATATATTTGTAACACCTGCTACCCCCCCATCTCCTGTTGGACATTTCGTTCCTCTTTTGGCCTGATGCCGTGTGACATTTTCCACAGTCTGTTCTCCTCTGTTACGAAGTCTGTTTGGTTTCCTCTGTCATAGCTGTATGGCGCTACTGCTCCTATCAACATTGTCTTTCTCATCTTTTCTATATCAGTCTTATCTGATGTGGTGTCTTCTTTGCTGTTGGCATATAAATTACATTGTTGATTCTTTATGGTTTCTTGCACTCTGAATTGAGTTAAAGCTTTTACAAGTATGTGATCTGGCTCTAAGAGAAGACTGACAACTTGTCATTCCTGGGATCTGTGACTGTCTTGTCTTGTGTTAATTCCTCTTATGAGACTCACAATATTTCAGTGTTCAGCAAGAGTATGAGCTACTGTGTTAACATCCTGTATTGGTACTTCTTTGTTATATCAATATTTTGCAAAAAGGAGTTGGTCCTAGGTACTTCCCCTTCACAGCCATTTTTTTTTTCTTTTTCAGTTTCTGCTGTTTCCTCTGTGTTTATCTGTCATTGCTAGGGGAACTGCATATTTACATTTTGTTCTCTTGGGCAAGTCATTTTGTTTGTTTCAAAATACAGCTAAGATGAAAAATGCCATTTAAAAAGCAATTTCAAAAATGTATATCTATATGATTTTACATATGTCATACACTTAAAGTCACAGGGCTGTGTTTGCATATTGCTTGTACTAAGTTTCCTATACCTCTTGAAGGCTCCCCTAGTACTTTATTAAAATAATACTCTATATTATTTCATAATTAGAAAGATATATGAAATACATTGGAATATTAAAATTGTGTGAAGATAGCATATGCTTTATTTTACAGTCTCATCCTAGTTATTCTCAATTCACTTTATCCATATTTTTGAAGGATTAGTCACTCTGATCCAGTGAGGTGAGTTACTTTTCTAACATTTCACATTAAGGGCCTGAAAAATCATAGTTGGATACTATTATTTTAATCTAAAAAGCTACGCAAAGAAGACCTCATTTTAAAAAAATTCAGGCTTCTGAAATGTAAGAAGAAATAGAATTTTAAAAAGAGAAAACATCTAAAGGCTAAATTTTGTCTGTCTGAATCTTAAAGCAAAAAAGCAGTCTTAAGAAAAGCATCTTAGCTGAACAGTGCACCTTATATTGCAAATTGAGAACTCATGTTACAAAGCCCTTTGCTTTTCAGAACTGTATGCAGAAATTACTGTGAACTTTTACGCAGGTTTCCCTTTTTCAGAGCTTTTTGAAGTTCCCCTTTAACCATCTGCTCTGCATTCTGATTGAGGTTCAGCACATTTATATCCAAAGGAAATCACATCATGGCTAAAAGTAAATGACATTGCTTCAGAAGACTACTGCTTCTTACAGAAATCATTTTACCTATTTCCTTTTGATCTTTAAAAAAAAAAAAATCTTTAAACCAGAAAAACCCTTAAACTTTCAACCATTATTATAGCCTATAAAAACAGACCTTTGTAATAAATTAATTACCTTTTTAGTTCATGTATTCATTTAAAACTGTGTATGCAAAACCACGTTATATATAAGTGGTATCTTGAACAAGGATAGGCTAGTTTTTGTTCTGAGCATTTTAAGTCAAATTACTGTTTTTCAGTGACCCTGGAATGGAGAGGTATGAACTACATGACCCAGCTTTCAAGAGCAATGACATATAACTCTATTCTGACTCTGCATGAGAGACTAGAGATTTGGTTCTCTCAAAAGTTAATTTGCTAGCAAACTATAGTTAATGGTTCAGAAGGAGAGATTGGAGTGGAATTGTTTCTCTTGTTTTGTCTTCCCCTCCCCCCCACCACAGAAAATATTGGGCATTTTTTCATGGCAAATTTGATTTCTGGTGTGTGAGGAAGGGTCAGGCAGTGTATGCAGTGGAGACCATACTTTTTTTTTTTTTTTTCCCCTCTTGATGATCTGATTGGCAGAACCTATCACACAATAATCCTCAGAAGGGTCCCAATTTTGTCTATAAAATGTTCAAAACAGCTATTTACTACTGTAAATTGAATTAAGGGCCAGGGGATGGAAACTTTTTTGTGTCCGCAGAATTTTCACGAAGGTAACTCAATATGAGAGAACTTCTGCTTTCTCATTTCTAAGAAAATGCTAAATCCATCTTTGAGCCCAAGCTTTCCCACAAGTGCTTTTAAACAGTAACCTCACCGAACTTTTAAATAAAATGACACTACTTATGAAACCTTCTTCTTGCCAGCCAGAAAATAAATAAAAAGAAAGAGAAATATCTTTCTTCTGTTACTCCTTGGAGAAGGCAGTTAGATACTGTGGTGATGAGAATCCATCTAAACACGAAGATAAATTGTTAGGGTCAGCTGAGGTCGGCAGAAGGTATTTTGAGGCTGCATTTCAGTTGAGTGGTCTGACTCAGTTGAACTGGAGGGGAAAGAGAAAACAAACAAACAAAACAAACATCTTCTTTTAAGAACAGACCCCTGTGTCCATCTGCCTCTGGCAGACAGTGCCCCAAGTTCATTTGCTACCTTCAGCAGTTATTTTTGAAAATTGTCTTTTATACACAGATACAGGTATTTGCCCTGAGACAAGTATCTCTGACTTATACAGGGGGAAGTTTTGATTTCATCAAAATCAGTTATCTTCTGTGAGCAGAAGTCTGTCTGTTCTTTAATAATGCTGTATCTTCCAGGAATAGATATTCAAATTTTACAGGAGTCTTTAAAGGCTCCTTTTCTGATGCTGTTTGTTTGTTTTTAATGCAGAATTTTGTAGCAACAGGCTTTGCAGGTTTGGTGTTTGTGTTTTGTTTGTTTGTTTGTTTGTTTGTTTGTTTGTTTTCCCAACATCAATCCTAGTTATTATAGTGCATCAAATCTGTTTGAGTCCATCTTTCACTTTTTTGCATAAATGAAACAAAAGCATAACAACAAAGCTGCATTTTCTAACTTGAGACTTGGCTTTGAAAGCTAAGGCATGTTGCTTCTCCTGGCATTCCCCAAGTGAAACTCCTTCTGATTTTACACAGGTAGCAAAATTTCTTGCCCCTAAATTGTAATCATAAATCCCACACTATTCATTGCCTCTTTATCTGAATAGTTTCTATGGTCCTTCTGGAGCATTTAGTGTATACAGTGAATACTGCATTGGTTTAAAAAAAAAAAAAGAAAGAAAAAAAGTGCTGCAATATTTTATATGTCATGTCAAATTTTATTTTAAATCAGTGGATATATACTAATTACTAGAAAGACCATACAGAAAACTCTTCTAGGCCCCTCAAAGATATGAACAATTGATTCAACTGTGGCTGTGGAGTAATAGTTTTATACAATCTGGCCAAATGGGTTCAGTGTATTAACCTCATTACAATAGGTCCACCTGAGACAATTTAGAATGTGCAAGAATGTGTCTGCAGCAGAGAACAGTAACAAAGTTTTCCAATTGATAATGCAGTAGAGAAAAGGTAATGTCTTTCTGGTCAGCTGCCAAGAGCTCCCCACCTGATTCATAAGCAAAGAAAAATGTGGAAATTCCCTGTGGCTTAACAAATACCACCCCAGTCCGATTTACAAAGGGTGTCAACATAAGACAGAAGAGACCTTGACATGTGGTGAGTTATAGGAGGAAGATTATGCTAGCTGATACTGAATTCTCTTTCAAATCAGTTCTTGTTTTTCCAAAATGTAGACTGAAACAAAAAGTGTTCAAGTTGTGAGCCCCATGGCTGTAGGCTCCTTGCTTGAGGTGTGAATGCTGCTCTTTGCTGTGATTCTGTCACAGCTGCTTCTGCCACACTTTGGAAGCTGGGCAAGAACTCATGAGGCAGGAAAATCATCCCCTTTCTGCCAGGGTGCTCTTTGTCACCCCTCTTAGAGGAATATGGTATAAAACTGAAAACAGACATAGTGTGTCTCACACAGCAGTCTGTGATTTTCTCCAGTGATGTGTTATTTGTATTACTGGGTAGAAAACATGGTCTTTGCCTGGTTTATAGTAAGAAAAATGAATATGTATATATCCAATGGAGATGTATACATATAGGGAGAGTTCAAATTGAACACGGTGTGAAGAACGGATAGAGTATGAAGAAGGACATGAATTCCTGGCGGGGGGGTTGGCAATTGAATATTTTATTTCTCCTATTTTGTAGAAAAATGTATTTCTGAGACTTCTAATTCAGCAACTTTCTTCAGAATATTGCTACGATCGTCAGTAGTTAATATTGAGACTATATCATTGGATATTTTGATTTGCTACAAAAGATAAGAAATATCAAGCAAGAAATGCTTCACCATATCTTTCTTGAATTATTTGAAATGGAAAAATAACTAGTCTCTAAACCAAAGATATAGTAAACAAAACATAGTATTTAAAATAGTAAATAGCTATCTAATTATTTAAAATTTGATTTGTTCATCTTGTCCAGATCAGTTTTAGAATCACTTCTGTTCTAGATGTGCATTTATTAATGGAAATCTGAAGGCAACAGTAATTTCATGAAGCATGTTTATTTTATAATAAATCATTAGTCCATTGGAATTTAAAAACTTAATCTTTTACAGAGTGTTGCATATACAGTCAGTGCCTGTATTTATATGCTAATGACTCTAAGGGAAGAAAGCAGAATCAACACATAATGCTTAATTAAGAGCAAAAAAAAGCAATAATCCTATAACTTGGAAGTAAAGCACAAACCATTTCTGGTGCATAATAAAGGTTTTAATTATGTACTTCCAGTGTAGCAATTCTTAAATAATGATTCTGGCACTGGAAATAACATAGGAAAAAAGAAGTCCTAGTGAAAACTATTGAAATAAATTAATCCCATTCAGTTATAATTTTTGAAATTTCATTCCTTATGGTCTGTTTCGTGCATTTACTTCATTGAGTAAAAGTTTTTATCATGGGAGAGTATTTAATCCTGCAAGTTGCCTGCCATTCTATAAGCTGTGTGCCATTGTATTCTCTTTAGGAAATATAGTATTGATCTCCTGGAATCAGCAAGGTTTTGATACTGGGTTCTGGGGAGGCAGGATTAGATTGAAGGTGTTTTCCTGTTTACTTATATACATCATTATTCCTGTGTGTGCAATTTTAGTGGTCTGGAACAACACTGGTGCTTCAGGCTGTTACTGTGATTTCTGTGCAGGCAAATAGTCTTTGGAGGGCATTTACCAAGCAAACTGTACTTCAAGATTAAAAACCAAGTCCCTTCAGTCCTACACTCACCAGTTATTAAATGTGGTCTATGTTGCTGGTCCACAATAGAATTATGTCTATTCCAATTCAGATGAAAATTAATCTCAGAAAAATTGAAGGAGTCCACTGTTTCTTTGCAGAAATTTTAAGTAGGTGACTGCTCTGCTTCCTGCTTTAAGATGTAAGACCCAATTAGAAACAGCTTGATCTTCTGTAGTAATGAATATTCTTTATTTTTGTTTGTTGTTTTTGCTTGTTTGTTTGTTGCTTACTTTTTTTTTTTTTTTTTTGGCAGAGAAGTTCCAGAGCCTTATCTGAGTTTTTTTTAAAAAGTTTCTTTGTTTTCATAGAAGGGTGTTTTCCTACCTCTGTGGCAAAAATCGATATATAAGATATAAAGAAATAAAGAAATGCCAAATGGTCTGCACATATCTGTCTCTTTCACTCTTTGAACTACGTTGTTCATAAAAAAAGCCTGACTACTGAGATTTCCTGAGGAACACTCTAAATATTGCACAAACACATTGATGTCAGGATTAAATAAGAAAAACTTTAAAAAATTTAACTTCTAGGCTCTGCAGATTCAGGACTGATATCTGATACTAGAAAACAATTCAAAGGAGACCAAAGCTACAGCTGACTCAATGTGCCTGTGTCCAATTTTTGCTCCATGAATCGTATAATAGACCTTGAAAATAATTTTACATGTGGAGATATGTCATGATGAGCTACAGCTTTCTGCTGGTTGTCAACGTTGAATACAGTGAAATATTCTCTCATGGTTTTCTGCATGAAATCCACTGCTACGGTGTTTGTATCCAGGTATTAGAATGCTCTTCAGTAAAATCTTGCCTTTTCACAGCAGCTTGCAGTCTTAATCACTGCTTTTACTTGAAGCTGTGCAGAAATTTGCTGAACCTGCTGAAAGTAAAATCTGCCCTCAAAGGATACCACCTTTTAAACTTGAAAGGGCAAGTGGGGTGACAACTGAGGGATATGAAACATACTACTTGTATGTGCTATCTGAAAGTAAAAAGTTAAAGCTACTTCTTACCCATAAAGCGTCAATAAAATAACAGGAGGAGAATCAACTTTTGTCAAATTCATGAATAGTGGGGTTTTTGTACAAACAAAAAATGTTGCAGGTAGTAGAGCAGCTACAATACACATTGCTTGCTCTGTTTTGAAAATACTGCTTTTGTCAATGCTTTCTCCAGACTATCCTCCCATTCTTCCCTTTCCAAACAGTTGCTTCCCACCCACTATGGTGGTGAAAGCTTTTCCTCTGGGGCTTATACTGTTCCTTGTGCTCCTGATTTTCTGCTCATGTTAAATTCTTGGCCCTATTAATCTTATGCAGTAACGTGAACTGCAACTTTTGTGCCAGGCAGCTTTCAACTACATAAACCTTTAATACAAACATTAGAAAAAAATTCAGTGTTTGTTGTATTCATTTTAATATTTCACAATGCTTCTATTTTACTGACACTTTTACATGGTCAAATTCAAAGAGCTTCTGAAAATCTTCAGTTGCCATAAGGTCAAGTTAAGTAAATATTGCGTGAACTGCACCATGACCGTAAGGCAGATTTTAAAATCAGTCCACAATTTCTTTCAGTATAACAGGCATTGCTGAGAAAAACCTGTTCTACACTTTACCTTGAGTTCTAATTTAACTATATTTTAGTGACTGTACTTTAAAGAAACACAGGATTAAATGTATGATTTAGGGTTTATAAGAAGCAGCTGATCAGAAAGATTAAAACTGCATCATTTGGACAGGAAGATGGGCTGTGAAAACTTAATAACCAGAAGATGGAGAGAACATTCTTTAGTCCCTTGGTTCATACTTAGGATATACAAAAAGTGAGTAATTGCTCTAGGGAATGTTTGAAATAATTGGTATTTGGACATAAATGTAAATTAACATTTCTTTTTTGTAGAAGTCCCATGCAGCTACTTTCCATTCAGATTTCCCATACAGATAGGAAATTCCCTGCCATTCAGAGCAGTAATACCAGCTTCGCAGTGAAGTGCTGATTGAGCTTCAAAAAGGAATAATACAGCTGTGACCCTTTACAGGCTGAATTTTCTTTATGAATATCAGCATTTACAGTTATACCCACTGTGATGAAAATTACGAAGCTTATGAATCCTTGCAGTTCAGGAGACACACTGAGTACTAATTGGAATCAAGAATATATTTCACTGAAAGCTGTAACATTGAGAAGTGAGCAACTTTCTGGATAAGGATTTTATGCCTTTTACTATAGGAACCAAAAGTAGCTATTAGTGGAGATTAGATGGAGGTTATATGGTTGCTTATTTAGATGGCATGTTTTCCTTAAAAAAAAAAAAAAAATCCAAAACTAAAGCAGAGAGACAGAAGATATTTATGTATTAAACTAAACAGCCAAGGCCTTTAAGAAGGTTACACAAGAGAGACTTTATCAAGTAATGTCTTTATCAAGTAATTAACAACTAGAACTAATGGTATGAGTCTTAAAAGAACCTAAAGGTTCCACTCTTAAAGATCTCAGTTACTTCTATACAGTGCTTGATGTCTTCTGCTCCTGACCTTATTAAAAATTGCTGATGCTAAGTGATGATTTGATGGGTGATGCAGTCTGACAAAATGTTGCAGTCTGCACCTAAATCTTTTCGGATCCAGTCCAATAAACACAATTTCGACTGTTTACTAGGAGGCAGCCAGAGGCTTCGAACTGACCTAACAGCACCAGCTGTCAGGGATGTTTGGCCTTGCTAAGGCCTGTCTGGGCTCAGCTGGGACAACATTTGCCAAGGAAGCAAATGACCATTCACTACCTCCCCTTCTATAGCTAGTTCTGGGGATGCCCTGGCACCCCTTGGTGGTCCCTTTGTAACATCAACAGTTCTTTGTGTTCACTGGGCTGGGGAAAATCTCTTGCAACTTTTAGGCTTTAACATGATACTGGTGAGAAGAAAACAAACTGTGATTAGGAAAACAGATGAAAATAGCCCTCTGTGACCCAAACAGTTAGAAGGAAGAACTCCCCACCAGGGACTTGAGAATCCTCCCAACAAAGACCTCGGGATGCTTTGCCACCTTCCTGCTCTGTTCTTGAGGATGTCTGAAGCTGTCAGCATCAGGATCTAGAGGAACACTGAAAAGGGGATACGCTAGAAAAATTTTGCATGACAGTTTAAACACTAATATAAATAAGTGTTTCTTAAATTAATTAGATACTTAGGAATTTTAGTTGGTTAAGGTGTTAATTGGGCTAATAATGAATTCTTCATTCCACATGCACAGTTTCCCTTTTTTCTCATAACAAGATCATGAGTGTAGCAATAATCAACAGTAAGAAAGAGGTCTTTTATGAATCTCCAGAAGGAGATTCATCTCATCCAGTAGGTCAGATAAATTCACCATGAAAGTGTCTTTTTAACTGTTATTTTTTACCATAAAATGTGTTGACCGCACAGGAACATTTAATGGTTATGACTGTAGTGGGATTTTGCAGGTGAACCAGAGCTTCCTCTGCCTCTACTGAACAGACTAGACACAGGCTTTGTCACCAGCTGTTCCAGAGAGGGAACACAAACTGCCTTCAGGAGTCTATGGAAACAGGTTCATAATCTTTTAGCTCAACATCAAGCTATGGCATATCATATATTTTAAGAAACAGAAAGAAAAACCTACGTTTGTTTTAAACATTTCAACTGTGAGAGAGTCCAGAACATTCCTTGTTAAGTTTCCTCACTGGTTAATGATTCTTACTGTTTAAAACATACCTTATTTCTAATTTGCATTTATGGAGTTTGGACTTCCAGTCAAGGCATATAGTTGTATCTTAACCTGCTATATGGAAGAGTCTTCTGGTGTAAGATATCCTCTTTTCATGTCTGCACTTACAGATCCCTTAAGCTTGACTTTGATGAGCTATACAGATTGAGCCTCTTAAATCTCTTTCTGTAAGGCAGATTTTCCAGTCTTTAAATCATTCTTGCAATTTGTTACTCTACTTTCTCAAATTTTTCAACATAGTTTTTAGTATGTGGAGAATAGATAAGGATATGTTATTCCAGTAAACATCTCAAATAATACCATCACTTCTTTTTTTTTTGAGATATCCACCTGTTTAAATGACTAAAGACCATATCAACTCTTCCAGCTAGACAAATATTTAAGGAGTCAGTCTGAAACGGATATTTAGAAACATTTCTATTGTTTTTTCTAGAGTCACTGCTAGAATAGTACTGTAAACATGACTTGTAATCTTTGTTGTAGGAGCATGTTGTTAAGCTTAGACAAATTTTAAAGATATGGTGCCTAATGACTTCTACGAGTTCTGCAAAATAATGGCAGTTCACTGCCTTACTGAATCATGGTTTTAGTTTGTTTTCATATTATTTACCATAGTTCCTTCAATGGGAAAATCTTAGCAATAGCTCCATGCTTTCCAAAAATGGGTGACACAGATATTGAATATGAATGGCAGAAGAAAGGTGGTTGCTCAGGTCATTGTTTGGATGGGACCTTTACATAGTACTTGATTATTGTCTGCTTTATAAAGCCTCAGAGCTTATTCCAAGCATGATCCAGGACATCTTATAGATAGAACGAAAATTCTCCTCATCTTCATACCCTTGACAGAATTTTTAAATGTACCTTTCAGCACACACTTGTTTTTGGAATAAAATTTTGCATATTCAAGCTCATTAGGGAGAGTTGCAAGTTCAGCCTATATAAACTGCTGCAGTGCCACATGACTGGGTGGTTTGTTTTATCCTACCTGGTTCTAATATGCATGAAGAAGCAAATATCCTTGGTACCGTAGGAAATCACTCCCAATATCGACTTACATAGAACTGAAGCAGTGGTTCATGAGTTCTATGAACATGACAGAGTACATCAGAGTTCTGCCATAAAATTACTCAAATAACTATTTGGAATTGTCAAATCTGAGTTATATTGACCCTTACCAATGAAGCCAAGTATGGGAAATATATGCCTGATTGTTTTTAAAATGCATGTGTGGTTTTGTCGTACAACACATAATTATTTTAATGTGTTTGATTTTTTTTTTTTTTTTAAGAACAGCTTAGTGAATAGTCTCTTTTATTAAATGGATGCCTCAATTAGACTCTGCAGGTTCCAGCAAACCAACTTAAGTAAAGAATGACTTTACCTTCAAACTGCTGCTTGAGTTGAGAGCTGTATTAAGGATGTTTGAGTTAGCAATTCTTTGAAGGTCAGATGGGTCCAGAGGGACTTGGTCCAGGAGGCACAAAACCAAATAGCTCCAGATCAGACAAGCTATAAGCACCACTGGGTAAGACCCAGATTTGATAGCTCAAAATTGAGGAACTTACGTACCAATAGAGTTATGAAGGAACAGCTCAAATATTTTCTTTGATTTTTTCCTTTATACAGAAGATAAAAGCAAAGTGAATATTTAAAAGTACAAATATTTTCTGTCCAAAGTATGATCAAATGCTCAGAAGTCTGGCTGTTTGAAAATTGGCATTGTTTTGCTAATACTGAAAGGTCTTAATGAAGTTAAAAATCAAAATATTGACTTTGATATGTTATACCTACTGTTCTTAATAATTATGCCCACAAGTATTCTAAAATTAAGCAAATTAAAGGGAAAAAAAAAAAGCTTTTTCAAAAGCCTTGTGAAATATGCACAGGTTTATAAAACATGCTCACACTGTATCTGTTTCACAGAATCCCTGAGCTGTGCGTTGTGAAGAAGAGAACAGAGCAGCTCAGTATCTTTGTACTACTGATCCATCAGTAGGGGGAACAGACAGCATTCTTTCTGTTTGGAAAGTCCTGATACTGTCCACATTAGTTAAAATGGTGAGCAGTGCCCCTAATGCAGAATTTGCCGTTCAGGAAAAGTCCAGTAGTGCCCTGATGGGTATATGGGAAATAATCTCAAAATTCTATGAAGTCTTGCAGAGCATGCGCAAAATGTGGATGTCCCACTGGCTTTTACAGTGCCTGCATTTGCATAGATTTCCATGGGCGTACGAAAATATGTACTTGCCTGTTTTTGTAAAGAACACTTCTTAATTTCAAATTGTTACTGCATCGCAGTGGGCTGCTAATAAAAAGAAAACCGGGGTCTGAATCCTTTGAGTTATATAGTAAACAATAAGGTCCTCGCATTATAATATTAGTGAATATAGTTTGCAGTAGGAGCTCTGTCTGGAGTTACACAAGGGGTACAGTGGAGCAGAATGCAGTGCAGGCTACTCTGCTTGTCTGGAAATCCTCCCCCAAAGCCTCTTCATGTAGAAGAAGTCTTGTCAGCAGCAAGGCTGGACTGCAAATATATAAGATTTTACCAAAATTTGTCAGACGTTCCTTAGACCTTTTAAAACCATTTGAAAGCCTAGAACTTTTTGCAAGGGATGCTTCATTTCCATAATAAGCAACACACAACATGAGTATTTTGCTGAAAGGATGACAGTGTTGACTTCAGAAAATACAACAGCATATATCAATTTTTGAGAAATATTTTGATTCATTTTCCCTGAACTTTAGGGTAAAAAGCTAGGCAAGTTTCCTTTTCACAGCTAACTTTTCTCTTTCCATTTCTTCCAGCAAAACACCCCTTTGGGATTACTTGTCTATGTGACAGATGTCTTAGTTTTTCATTCAAATTTGATTTTGAGGCAACTTTTCTATTGAGCTCAGTGAATATTTTTAAAGAGGTTCTGATGTACAGTTGACGTAACTGGGCAATGAATCAGTTGACGTTAAAGCATAGATAGAAAGGGAACTGAAAGACGAGGGTAAAAGAAAAAAAAATCTAGCCACCTTTTACAAATAATATAGTGGTGGGAAAAAATTTTGGCCTGAAAGAGTCTCTTATGGGAATAGGAATGTAACAATTATAGGGTGTTATTACTTATGTAAAAACCAGTGTATTTAAAAATCACTAATATTTTTTAAAGAGTGTCTGAAGATATAACAGTGCTTTCAGTCCAAAAACTGTTTCTAACATGAGGTCCTTTACTAAGTTCATTCCTCGGTATGTTTCCATCTTACATATTTGTAAGTATTGTTAGATGTCTTTATTGTCTTGCATGAAATTACCAATAAGGCCCAGGACAAAGAGGCAACAATGCCTTAAAGTAATTTAGGAATGCTAATGTCTAAAATCTATCATATTTCCTTGTGTTTCTGTGTTCAGGAAGGTATCACAATTGCCTAGCTTAGTCACCTTTTTTCTTGTTTCTTCTATTTTCCCACAATTTTTTTTTCCTTTTACTTTACCTATCTGAACAAGAGCTGTGCATATAGTCAAATATTCCATTTTTCATTAAGGACGTTAAGGAGTGCACTAATTACTGAGCTTGTTATTGCTGTAGTTGTGGTAAAGTCAGACACAATGAAGGGATTAGTTTTTTTTATTTCCATACTTTTATTGAATGTAAACAAAACTCAGCTCAGATTACCTTAAACAAGAAGTCTTGTCAAGTTCTGATGGAGTGGCTGGGAAAGAAGAAGAGTCAATTTCATTTATTCTGTTTGTGTTAACTGCTAATATTTAGAGGGTCTCAGTTTTACCAGGTCTTCCAATTTGACGAAGCTATGAGATGCATAAAAGCTGTAGTTCCATCTCCTTTATTTCCTTCTTTTCTATATATCCCCAGTCCTTCCTCCTAAAACCATTTCTGTTTTCAGACTTGCCCACATGGTTGAATCTAGCAGGATTTGAATGGCAACCAGAATCCTGATTATTATTTTTTTTTTTTAATGCGCATGTTTTTGCAGTTAAACATAGCTTGTTATGTGCTACGTCATTCTCTCAAGTTAGTGCTCTGCCCCTGTGAATTTGCCAGTCATTGCCAAGTAAAATCTATGCCAGGGTTAGTGATCATACCTCTCCTAATTTAGCAAATTCATTGAGAACTCCAGGCATTTTAAAAATAGTTCATCTGATTTCTTTTCTCTTTCCTAGACAAAAAACTTTGTTATGGCTCAGCAATCACAGAGACACTGCTTTGTCTGCCTGCTTGATTTGTTTTCTATTTATAAATAAATTTATCCCTTCAAAGAGGTTCATTTAGGAGAGAGACCAACTCTAACCAATAGCAAGAACTGAACAGATTGGAGGAAAAAAGCTTTGAAGGGAGGCTGAAATAAATCAAATTAACTGTGTAGCTTTCATTTGTTTTTCATTATTCCAAAGTGAGATAGCATTCTGGATATTTTTGAAAAGGAAAATACGGTGGAATCTTAATTATCCAACCATCCACAGACAGACTTACTGTTTCTGATGATTTTTCGGCATCTTTACTCCCTGAATATTGACTTCCTATTACTCGTACTTCCAGTTACCCCAAAACATTGACATTGGCCTAATAGTTCACATAATTGATATTGTAAGAATAAAAGGACACTCAACAAAAATAGTTTTGGGGCTTGTTTTGAGTATTCTTCTTTGAGCAGCAGATCTTTTAGAACTTGAGTTTGGGAGAATCTGTCATCTCATGGGTAAGATTTCACCTGATGCTATTTGTACCAGAAGTACCTGCATATAATTTCTGAATTTTATTTTCCATCTCTAAGAATTAATTTCCTTCAGAGAAGGAGAATATCTATGTGTCTAGAGCTGCTGGTACATATCTGACCTTTATGCCTTTTGATAAATGTTTAGAATTTAGATTGCTTGGCCAGTGGAATGTTTCAACCTTTTATTTTGAGGGCTGATCTTCTCTGTTTGTGAGGCCCATTAAAGTAATACATGATCACATGCTAGCAGAATAGCTGATTTTGTTTTATTCAAACTATGACTTAAAACATCACGCTCGGTGTCAAATAATTTCTGTTTATTACATAACAGTAATTATTAGTGTCTGCTCATTCTAATATAGGATAAAAAACACATTAAAAACAACAACAACAAAATTCAAACAAAACCCAAAAAACCCATGGATACCATCAAAAAAACCCAACCTCTTTTTTGATGCTTTCTAGAAAGAGGCAAATCAGCCTCCTTTATTCAGATTTCACCATTTTATGGCTACATTTATAGGAGAACCACAGGATGTAAAAATATATCAGGTAGAGCTTAGAACACAAATTCAGTTTCTTTCCATAAAGGTGTTTATAATTTCTAGTAAAATAATGTTCTTTTATTTTTGATATTTGTGACACTTCATCCCACTCAGTTACATCTTAGCCTCATGTCTCTCCCATGATGCCTGCTGGAATAGTATACACTGAATATTTAAATAAAATTGGCTTCTTGTTCTCAGTGCCATCTGTGTGTGTATATATATATATGTGTGTGTGTGTGTGTATAAACAGGAAAAAAATCAGAACTTTTCAGAAGTTTTAACAGATTTCTGTGTTACACTGAGAAACTCTCAAGATGATGATTATGCCTTCTTTAATGTATCAGTTTGAGCAGAGTGTCAGCTTTCAATAAAAGCTATGTAAGTGAAGAAAAAGGTGCGTATTATAATTTCTCTGAAGAGAATGAGAAAATGGAATTTGCTGTACTGGATCATATAATTCATTGTTGCAGTCTTGCAGCTTGTTCTGACAGAGCAAATAGTTGATGACTGACAAGATGTGAAAATCCTAGCAATATGTAGCAAACAATATATGAATACATGGCCATATATGTATAAACCTAAGCAAATAAAGACACTTTTTCCTTTATCTATGCAGTGATGTGTGCAATGCCAAAGCATAATTACCCTTTTTTGTAGGCCACAGAAAGGTATCAGTCATCATGACTTCTTCTTTTGATTCATTGTTTTAATTATTATTATTGTAAGTTTAGATGCTGTAGACTTGTTCAAGCTAAGGCTGTAACCGATATTGTCATATTTAGAGGACCTGTTGCAACAGGACAAGGGGCAATGGTTTTAAACTAAAAGAGGAGAGATTCAGACTAGGCATGGTGAAACACCTAGCACAGGTTGCCCAGAGAAGTGGTAGATGTCCCATCCCTGGAAACATTCAAGGGCAGGCTGGATGGGGCTCTGAGCAACCTGATCTACTTGAAGATGTCCCTGCTCATTGCATGGGAGTTGGACTAGATGACCTTTGAAGGTCCCTTCCAACCCAAACTTTTCTATGATCTACCTATCATATTAATTTAAAGAGAAATTTTGAATTAGATTGTCCTGCACCAAGTCTGTTATTTCTCTCCTCCAGGCAAAAGCCTAGTCAGAAAATTCTTCTCAGATGTATCTTGTAATCAATCAAATGATGCACGAAATCGATATGCTTTAGCTGTTTGTCTGAGGCTGGTCATTTGAACAGTGATGAATCATCAACAAACTTGACTTTTTGAGTAGCTTTGGTATATAAACCATATATTCAAATATACGTTTGGAATCCTCTAATAGGATCCTGAAATGTTTGAGGAAGGTGATGGAACTTAGATTTCTTAAATTATTTAAAATAAGGTTAATGTAAGTTAAGACTGTATACTAGCAATCATTATAGAAAGTCACTGGGAAGTCATTACCAGTAATATCTTTGAGGTTTTCTTAATTCAGAGCTGCTTTAGTAATCAAACATGTGGCTTCCCCAGATATAAACTAAAGCAGAAACAGTTAAAGAAATATAAATAGGAGTCTAAGGAAAAAATCCTGTAGAATGAAATACTTAAATGCGTTGGGTTTGCTCCAGACTATCTCTCTTTCCCCGTGGCTGAACTTCCTCATGAGTAAAACAACAGAAATTTAAACACTGGCAAATTTCATCCTGAATTTTTAGCTTTTGCCTATAGAGAAAACATGTGAATCATTTCCTGAGAAGCCTGGAAGAACTAGGAAGGACTAGTGGGAGAACACAGCTATGATGAACAGCTGACTCAGGTGTTTTAAGGACATCATAAGATATTAATGTGAATCAGCAGTGCATTGTAAATATTTTTGCAGGAAATAACAGCTTGTCTCAGTATGTTTGTCCATTCGTCTAACAAGTTCACAGTCTGAAATTTTGGCAGACTTCAGCTGGATATCTTTCTTTTGAAGGAGGGAGTTCTGGAAAACATTCAGGATTGATTACTGGTGAATACCTACAATAAAACACAAGTGAAATAATTTGGTAGGATTATTGATGGAAGACAATGCTGGTATTGTTTGAAAATTAAAGGTCTCGGTGCAGCAACGTTTATTAAATACAGCTGCTTTAATTTCAGGTGATTTTTTTTTTTTTTTTTTTAGCTCTAAGAGTTGCTGGATCTTCTTTGACCTGAGACAGAAGAGCATATGAACATGTATTTGTCAGTAATGTAATTTAAGTCACTGACACTAGCTGTGTGTTGAAAATTAGGCATGTTACTTCAGTCTAGTCTTCAGTCCTTAGTAATTTGTAAAATTAAACTGTAGATGAATACAAGTTGCAAGGCCAGTCTCTGAAACCGAGGACATGATTTTTAGACATCATTGCAGAGAAGTAACTTCAAAGCAAGAGACAGCCCACCTCTGTGTCTAATATACATGTGAAATGTTACCGTGACCAACCTTCTTCCTGGGTTGCATGTGGGATTATTACATAGTTGTCACTCTCTTCCAACCATGCTGGATGCTTCAGGAGGCTGAACTTGCAAAATTCGTTTAATATTTCCCCCCTAGAAAGTAAGGAGGGGGGAAAAGGTTTATGGAATGTGAAAGAAGCTGTTGCATTTTTCTTGCAGCCATATTAGGCTAAGCAGAGCAAATATGGATATCTTGGGCTTGCCTGAAGGAGCTCTTGAGGCAGAAGTGCTGCTGTTTTTCATGGTGTGGTTCAGGGACACGATGTTCCCCTCGGGGTGGAACACTGAGTTCTAACCCTTCCTCACTCGGAGTAAGAAAGTTAACTTTGGTCTCTCAGCTCACCAGAGCGACTACACCCTAATTCTAATATTGCTGTGTGTGAATAAATAAATATATGTTTATATATACTTGGATATATTAAATTCCTTTGTAAAATGAACTGTTTCAGAAATGCCAAAATAAGCATTTTTTTCCTCTTTTTGTTTTCTTGGCAAAAATAATTTAATTGCAATTTTGCAGTTTGGCCCCTAAAAACAATACATTTCAACGAATCGTCCTTGACTGGTTCCTTTCTCTGGAAACATATCCAGTTACATGTGAAATACTTCAAAATTATGACAACTTCTTGAACTGCAGCTGGAGATACTCCCCAGATCACCAGTGACTTATGAAAAATTTAAACTTCAGATGTATATATAGAAAGCAAGAAGACACATGACTAAATGAACATGCTTGTTGTACAACAAGCTTTTTATTCAGGCTGCTTGAAAGAGAGCCCTTAAGTAGTTCTTCAAAACTTAGAAAAGAGGAAAGAAGTGGACTGGTATTATAAGAATCACCATGCACAACATAATGGTATCGATAAAGTAACCTTCTTTGGGAAGTTTCATTTACTACTGTCTTATTTTGACAATAATAGTTTGTTTTAGTTTTCTGAACAGCAAGCTTTCCTGGTGTTTTACACGCACTGGACTCATTAAAAATACTTTTAAAATTTTACTGTTGTACTTAGTAATCAATATGATACTATATAATGATGAATTTTTCCAAGTACCACTCTTTCCTACTTTCTTAATCTGTTTCTACCTATATTTATATGTATAGTTGGATGTACGATTCTGTTAGTTACTAGCAAAGCGTGAATGGATGCCTGTTGAGTTTAGGGGGTTAGTTTGTCCTCATAAAGGAGTGCCATTTTCTTTGAAAGAATTAACAGCAGATGGCCACTTAGACACTGAACTGTTCAGCAGTGCTGGCAGCAAAGTCACATAGTGGAGGATTAGGTAGTACTGTCACCATGCAACTATATAATACCAGCTTTGTAAACAGTGTTAGAATTAAAAGGAGTAGATCCTTAGGAAATATACACTAGTTGTTGGTTTTTTTGTTGTTGTTTTGTTTTGTTTTGTTTTGTTTTGTTTTGTTTTTTCACAGATGAGACTGTTCATTTACCGTACCTGGGACTGTGGCCAGTACATTCCATTAATGAGAACTAGTGCAAAGCTGCAACGTTACATTTGTTGCGATACATATCACTATAACAATTTTATTTTACTTGACAAATTTGAGACTACAAGGACTATCTGGTCCTGTCCTGAGATACGAGATGTACTGTTTCATAGGAATTAAATTTATTTTGAAAGTAAGGAAGACCTTTACTGTAACGTTTACTGTTAAAGTTAGTATTCCAGCAGATTTTTTGTAATGTAAATGCTATATCCCATCTGGGAACTGAAATCTCTATAATCAACAAAAGCTGAAGTTACTGCTAATCTGACAGCCCCATGGTGGGTTGCCCAGCGTAGTTCTGGCATTGGAACTTAGCCCCATATAGCGTGAAAGATGTAGAGGCTATCTTACTGACCTCCTTCTCCTGATACATGAGTTTTCTTGTGCATTTAGGTAGGGTATGTATGATCAGGCAGTCTGAAAAACAGGATGTCAGACAAGATGGACTACACATATGATTTAGTGTAGTAATTCCTGTGTTCATACAGTTAGTTGCTATGGGAAATAATAGTTATAATATAATCCAATACAATTACTGGCAGGAGACAATCCAAAAATTGGAATTTTAGAGTTTTGTCTAAAATGAAAAGTGTGTGTTAAAAGCCATATTGATTATTTTAATCCAGTCTCCCATAGCAATATTGTTAAGCAGTATGACTCCTCTTTGTCTATAGTTTGCCTGGTAGGAGAGGAACAAAGACATCGATCTGCTATTAACTAAATATACTGGAGAATACTTTGTACTAACCATTTGAATAGGAAATGGAAAAATGCTTTAAAATAACATTTGCTACCATGCTTCCTGATATCACCATAGTAACTAAGAGTTCAATCTGAATGTTGTGCTTTTGTGCTTGTATTTTCATACAGAAAAGAGACATTAGCTACTGGTCTTTAAATAAGAAAACTGATCATTAATTTTGCACTTTGTAAAGTCTCATTAACCAGAGCATATTTGCAAAATGATATGCATCAAACGAAGAAAGTAGCAATTTTAAATTAAAGAAAATCATGATTGAATACTTCATAAAAATGACTTATTTAAACCCATGTTTTCAAAAGCAATAATATTATACAGCCTTTAAAAAACTCACTAAAACAAGTGGCTGAATAGCTCAGAGGCTTTGATTAGGATGTTAAAGCACACATCTACATATGCCCTTTGAAACACAGCTCATGTTAGCGGTAAAAGGAAGCTGTTTCAAGATCATGATTTGGTTGCACTGGGAGAATGCACTTGTGATCTTCAGAAAGCTGTAGATATTGAGGTACTATGGCATTTATTTCTGATGGCAATGAGTTGGCTGCTTTAGTAACGGTGATGGGAAGTTGTCATAGAGATACTAAAATATGTAGCTCAGAGACCTTGAACAAGTCTCTCTTTGATGGACCAATCTGAAGATGTATGTGTTCTATGGTTTTTATGATATAGCTCTTGCATCACAATAAAGCCTCCTGTTAACTAATCTCAACGAGGTTTCGTGTTCTAAAGCCCATTAAACATTTAAAAGACAACCTGCTTACAACTATGATTCACACAGTCACACTATCTTAAGTAATTAATATTGGCAGTAAAACTGACAATAAACTTAAATGATAATAATTTCTGTAAATTTAATTAGGGTAGTATTTTCCCCATCCTGTACAAGCCCAGGGAACTATTCTGATAACTAGGGCCTTAAGTCACATTTGACTGCTTGTGAAAACAATATAATACAAAAAAGCTCATTCAGGCTTGCTTGTGCCCTAGATATGGAACTAGACTCCACTGGTGATGTGACACAACAGTGTTTGTCTAGGAGCAAAGGAAGGGTGAACTCAAGGGATCCATAGGATGCTCCTTAGTGAAGAAGAAAGTAAACAATATGGAGTGGCTGTTCTGTGTCTTAAGTATAAAGTAAATAACTATCCTGACTTCAGAGAGAATTCTGTCTTTCCCAAGCAAAGAGAAATTCCATCACAATAATCCACTATCTTGATGCATAGTTAGAGGGATTAGGCACACTCTATCAATCATGACACTTCAATGGTCTCTGTGATGATCACTGAAATACTAGAGCTGATATAGGGCAACAGCAACTTAAATATTGACAAAGGGTCAACTTGTTGCAGCTGAAAAACTAAAATTCTTGACTTTTCCATATGAAAGTAATTTTAAAAGTTTACTCAATGTTCCTCAATATTTCGTTTTTTAGTGTAAGTTTCATTAAATCCATGAGGGATGATTGCCACTCAGTCCGAACAAAGCTTTTCATAATGAAATGCATGAAATTCTTAGCACTCATATTGCTTGATTTGATATCTGACATGCAGCACATTTGAAAATACTTGTATAGAATGCAGCTAGTATATATAGAAAAAAATGTTGCCATTAGTGTAACAGACTGTAGTAACACTAATCGATTAACACAAAAAATAATAGCAAGTGGGTAATAACAATTAACAACTTTGAATCACTGACTGCATTAGGTTAAAGTCTTTGGAAGTATTACCATTTGTAGTACTACTGAGTATTGAGTGCTGTTACATAGACATCTCTTTAGGACTCTTTAATAGTACAACACTGCACCATGGAATAGTAATGAAAAAATTTTGTCGTTTCCAAAAAAAGATAGGGATAATATTCATTCATTATTGGTCAAACATTTCTGGATATTAGAGAGGTGAGTTAACTGTAAGTGCTTGTTTCAAACCAGATTTCATGCTGGAAATAAGGAAAGACATTTGCTTTCTAGGTGCTTACTGATTCCATTAGACATGATGGATTTTTTGTATTATAGAGATTCTTAGAAGATGAAAAATACTGATTGCTTCGCTTCTCTAATATAGCAATAGTTCATGTCTTGGAACTAGTTTTATTGTCAAAGTGAATAATATTTCAATATGTTTAGAGATGGCCTCATTCCTCTTGATGGAAAAATGAAATGACTTTTGACATTAGGGTGTTTTGTTATCTGTTCCTTGAGTAGCATTGATAGCATATAATTTTGATGGTGTGCTTCAGGTGTGATTTCTGGAATTAAAATGCAAGAGAACTAATGCCCTTAATGCATTACAGTTTGGGGTTGTTCTCTGTAAATAGTGATCGTGTGTTAGAACAAAATCATGTGAGTTTCTTATGGGGTGAATACTAAACTAAATCAAAGGTCTATATCAGAATGCATTTCAGAATAGCTTTTTAATTTATCCTTTAGTACTGAAATGTTTGCTACCTTAACATATAACGTGTTTGATTTCTAGGCCCCACCCCACTGGATGATGATAGTATCTAAGTGAAATTCCTGAATGAGAATTTCTGCTCACTTATATTTTAATTAATCTTCTCTGTAAGTTTCTGGCAAGTTTGTGGAAAATTATAATTAAAGTAAGTGAGCTTAATTTTTAATGATTTATTTAATCCCCATACATAAATGAACAATTCTTTACGCAATTTTTCCGCTTCTTCTCTTAATATTAATTATCCCTGCTGCTAATCAGTCTGAGGGTTCTCAGTAAAATTATTTTAGTCTTTGCATTCCCTGTTTTTCATTGTGACAGTTAAGATTAAAAGAATGTTCAGAAGACATTCTTAGTCTGGGAGCATTTCATTGATCACAGGATTAAACACCAATGAATACTTTATATGTCCTTCACAACACTGCATCACTGTTTACAGCACTTTTGTTTTCTGCTTTTCTTTATTTTATGTGCTGTTGGAACTATTAATTGTTCTATTGATATTCATCATCATATATATATATGCAGGATATAAGTCCTTTCACTGTAAAATATGAGATGATAGTACAAACAAATTTATTGTTGGTCCAATTTTGCAGATTTGGTGTTCTAGGCCCAAAAGGAAAAAGACCTTGGACTCCATCTGCTTCTGTTGGTTTTAAACTGAATGGGAAAAAGTAATCTGAGTTCTGCAAAATGAACAACATGGGTAAAAATCTGTACCTATTTTTGGTTTTTTTGCAAAGGGAAATTATCAGGTGGAATTTAAAAGGAGACAATTAAGAAGTTCAATTTCATGAACATAGAGATTTTAGGACTGATTCTGTGGTGTTAGTTGTCCAGGGGTTTTTGTTTTTGAGAAGGTGTTTCTATAGTTTCAGGCTTTCTGGCTGAATATTACTGTTAATGTGAAAGACTGACTACTTGAACAGGGAAAAAATATATGCTGTTAAAAAAATAGACTGGAGCATCTATTATAAAGAGCTGGATAGTATTACTTCTGCCCAATAACTTACCTGCTCTCTGGGTGTGCTGGCTGAGTAAGCAAGCGTGGATTGTGACTGACAGACTTGGCTCCTGAGTGAGACTCCATTTTTCAATCTCCCTCTTTAGTACAAAGAAATTACCAGAAACCTGAAGAATCTGTGTTCTTTCTGGCTTTCATTTACTGTAGAAGTTTATGTTTATATTTACATCACTTAAGGGGCTGCCAACTGAAATGACTTCGAAGTCAGAGAAAGACTTAATAAATTGTTGTCAAAAATATAAATTCAGAGCTCAGCCTCATAGAATAATACTGAATGAGTACTGAATACCTAGAACCCCAGAGGGTTTTCAGTGCAAAAGTATGCTATGTGGTCGTGTCCCTTGTTTAGGCATTTGCTCTATACGCATACTGTCATGCTGGCTCTTTGTGGAGTGTGAGAAAGATGTCTAACACATCCATGCACGACACAAAACCAGCTGAAAAACAGTGTAGCCCGCCAGTAAGAAATGGTGAGGACAGAGATATGTCTGCTTCTCTCTGGAATGTAGTCATCTTGAACAATTCTTCCTGGAGATTCTTTCCTTTAATTGGGATTTTCAGTAGCAAGCCTACTATTTTCTTTAAAAAGTGAGCATGTACCTTTTGAAGTGTGTCAAGAAGAGGAGGCAGGCAGGGTTCTCACTTCCTTCTCTCTTTACTTTTTCCCTTTAAAAAGTTTTGGTATCATGTTATATGAAAAATGAAAAAAGTCCTGTGGCATACCTAGTTTATAGATGACTTTAATAGAAGTCACATCATTCTTGAGGGAGAAGTGTATGTTTGGTTTTTAAGGAATTTATTGTATCAGGTAATCATTGAAACCTTTGGTTGAGAAACACTTCATATACATCATTTTTAATAGAATATTGTAACTCAGGGCTTGTCCAGTTCAGCGCAGGAAGGTAATGAATGACCTTAGTTCAGGTAAGCAGCAGAGACATCAATGAAACCCATTTAGAAATATATTCAGTGGTATAGCAAAGAAAACTGTTGGGCTTGCAAAAAAACAAAAGAAGCAAAACCTTATGAAGAAATCTGCATTTTTATAAAAAATGAAGAATAAGATGTAGAGAAAAGGGATTGCCCCAAAAAATCAATATGGAGAAGTTGCTTTTCTAAATTCAGGACACAGCCACCAAATCAATGTACTGAATAAAAATAGTTTTGTATTCACATAGCCTGATGTAAATCCAAGGTGCCTTATCCATATAACTAGGAAATTATACACTCAGAATAAACCCACAGAAAATGTAAAACTAGATAAGACAAAAAAAGAAACTAAGCAGTAATATTAAAAAGGTTGCATGTTTGCAACTGCACAACATGATACTGTACTATATCTCTGCACTGCTAAGTAGTTGGGGTGACACAATGACCTCCCTGAAATGGTAGTAGGGAATGGGGGTAAGAAAGGTTTTTGTTTATTTCTGTATAGCCATGGTAGATAGATAACAACACTCCCCATCCTTCCTGGGCAGTCCCTGTCTGACATGCAACCTGAACCTGTGGGCCAACCACTTCTTTGGTGGCTTTGGGCTGATGGCACCAGAGGAATTGGTTTACCATAATTTCAGTAGGCCGTCCACAACAGCTTGAGCAGAAAAGACACTTTTCAGGGACACTAAATACTAATCATTCCAAGATCAAATGTCTTCCCTAGTATTGAGTAAAACACCACCATTATAGTATGCCTCAAATTTAGGAAAAGAAAAAAATGATCTTGTTGTGCTTTTGTACCCTCCCACATCTTCCATCAACATATCTTTTTCAGTGTTATATTTAAATTTTGCCTCTATAGGCTATAGAATCATTTTGGCTGAAAAGGACCTTTAAGACCATTGAGTCCAACCATTAGCCTAATACTGTCAAGTCCACCACTAAACCATGTCCCTAAGAACCTCATCTACATGTCTTTTAAACATCTCCAGGGATGGCGATTCAATCTCTTCCCTGGGCAGCATGGAAGTGGTATGAAAGTACTAAGATCATAGTTTACACATAAGGCAGTGCATATACAAAGCCTCTTGGAATCTGAATATTTAGCAAAAATCATACAGGTCTGATCCAGAGCACTTATATTAGGAGAACTAAGGAACTAAGGTATTTCTTCATGGGAATTGCTAGAAAGAAAAATATGTCTGATCATAAAGGAGACAGAATGGTCTCACACCATTGCAAACAGAAGAGAGGAAAACTGAAGTTCAATCTGAATCATTGACAATATGTAGTTGGTGAACAGAAAGTTAGATTTGAAGACTGTATTTGACCATCTGTATCTAATTAAAACAATGTATTTATGTTTTTGTGAAAGCTTTAACAGGTTTGCTTTCATAACAGCACACTATGAAAGTGAATGTGGATTAGATCTTGAGAAAGTAGTAAAGCTGATGGTAATTTGATACTTACCGTCATCTTATTTGTATTTTTCTTGAACACATGAGCCCAAATCAAAGAGTCCCACTCTATCAAGACTTTGACAGATAGTTAATAGAAAAGCAATGGCTGTCTCAGAGAACTCAGTTTCACTTTATGATGGCTCCACAGTAGGTGGAGGAACAGAGCAAGAAGAGATGAGATGACAATGAGAGCAAAATAATGACATTTTAATATAATGTTTTTGTTCATCATCACTTACCAATTTACAGACCTTTCTGTTCTAGTGGCATCAGGGCCCCAGTGAAATTTTAGATCCTTGATATATTGGGTAAATATCTGGCAGCTAAAACCAAAGACACCATTGTTATTGACCTCAGCAGCTTGTGGTATGATGCTCCAGGATCCCATTCATTTCTGTTTGCCTGGTGAGTTAGCAGTAGGTAAAGAATAATAGAATACTAAATTGAAGTGATGACCTATAATGATAAATATTACTCTTAACAAGAAAGAAAGCAATCAGGATTGTTTAATAAGAATTTCTTCCTCAATCTCTATTTTGTTTTGTTTTGTTTTGTTGCTTTTTTCTTTTTGCAAGTTCTTTCTTTCCTTTTTCCTTCTTCTCTTTAGCTTTCCAAATGAGGATGAAAAGATTGTTGACTGGATAAAGTTTAAGAAAATTGAAGGTTCTTACCATATCACCTGTATGTTACTCAATTAACCCACGTCCAGATGATTAAAGATCATTTCCTTAGAGGTCAGTCATAGGTAGAGAAGATATTTTCCTACTCACTCAATCATACACTCACTGGGCTGTCATTGGTTTACAGATACATGTATAGGACAATAAAATCATCTCTTTTTTGGGTAGATTCATCTATGATTCATGTTTTGGTTTGTGAAAGGGTTACAATTTATGTATATATTGTCAACTTTATGTAGATATATCATGACTGAATTCTGGAAGTAATTTTCTAACATCTGCCACAATTTTCTGAAAACAAATTAGATTCCCTAAGAACACTGACTCTGAGTAACTAACAGAAAGTATTTATAATCTGATACTATGGTGGTTGGTGTTGTTGTTTTGGGTTTTGTTTGTTTGTTTACCTTAGGATGGAGTGCTATTCTAGAAATTATAGTCAAGGATTTGTTCTTGAGACCAGCATTGTGACCTTTCTCCAATAAATCATGAAGCTGTGAGGCAATCAGATGAATCCATATACATCCATATACATACAAATCTGGAATTAAATACACTGTCTTGCATGTGATGACATTTCTTGGCCCACAACCCTTTCACTGCAACGTGAACCCAAATATTCTTCTTTTTTTTTTTTCTGAGTGGACCTTAATTATATAATCACAGCTATATATGTATATTTTTGGTTTAGAATGTTTGAAAAGGTTTTGAAAAGCTTTGCTAAAGATTCAAGGAAAAAATTCTGATAAAAACAAAACAGAACCCATATCTTATTTTCTTACTTTTGAAAAGTTTCAAGTAAAATTAAAATTCAACTTATTTAATATGCCATAAATAGTACTGCATAATTTCCAAGTTTATACATATTCATTATACTAGGGCTTCATGAACATGAATGGGCGTGCTACTTATTATAGATCTTATGGTCTTTGTGGTACATTCAGTCTTGGAAATATGCCTACATTTTAATTAAGAGCAGGGAAAAATCAGAAGTGCATTGCCTTCTCTTCCCCACAAAGGCAGAGTCACACCTTAGCCAATATCATACATTCTAAAAACAGATAAAAAAGAATCATTATGAAAGATATCTCATGGGGGAAAAGCTGAGGAGCTGATGAGAACCATGTCTATGATGTCTTTGCCTCAAGGTAATTTTTGGCATCTTGGTTAAAAGAGTTTTGTGCTAAGGAAAAGGCCTTCACAAATGATATTTTTAGTTAGCTGTAGCTATTTAAATGTTTTAAGCTTTATGTTTCTGAAGGATTTGTGTATGGTTGTCCAGTTTTACTATATATTAGAAGTCATCAAGAAGATTATAATCTACATTATCTGCAGTACTACATGCTACTAGAATAAATGTTCTTTCAGGTCCCTTTTGAGAGAGAAGTCCTTTTTCAAGAATGGGAAAATTCGGAGCTGTGGCAGAATCTTGGATGGTAGAAATGGAATTATACATTAATTTCAAACAATTCTTACAATAATACAAGGTTGTTCAAGGTATTGCAGCTTCTTGTGTTTTGTACATTGCAATAGCCAGGCCTGCTGCCATTTTGTGACACTTTCAATGCTTACAATAACTCCTTTTCCTCCTTTTCCAGCAAGAGTGTAATTACATTTCCATTGACCAAACTGAATAATGTATGTGCACATTTTTTTTTTTACACCTTCAGATACTTCTAGATAACTGACATTACCTTCTGTGACATTACAGTTTTTCATACTTATCTGCATATTTATTTTACTTACCTAGCAAACAAACGAAATCTCTTACAAAGTAGTTTCCTAGGTTGTGATTTTGAAACCTTCCAACACACTGAAATACTTGTTTAATATACTAAATTTTTCATATTAAATTTCACTCAGTTCTTGTTCACATTCCTGTTATGTACATTTTGTGATGGGAATAGATACAGTGAATTATAATTAAAAAGATTAGACTCTGCTTTTTCTTTAAGGTATCGCTATTACCAACAGGTATAATTTTTCTCAAATCTCTTATTACCTCTTTCCTTTCCATGAATTAAGAAATTGTGGATAGTACACTGAGCTCATTAACTTATTGCTTTAATGCATTAGAATACATATCTGGGATAGCTAATTTGTATAGATTCATAAAGTAATATCTACTACTCTCCAGTGACAATTTTCAAGTGTTAAAAGGATATTTGAAAAGACTAAATTATTTTATACTCCTCACGTTTTCAGTGTTACTTCACCATGGCCAAACATACCCTGAAACAGGGAACAAGAACACAAGCAAAATGTGCATTAAGAAATCTCTTCTCTAGAGCTGATAATATTTAGTCCAGCCTGAGTGCTTTCTATCACCATATTTCACATTATGTTGAGTGCACATCTGCTTTCAGAGTCTGTAAGTCAACAGTAGTTGTCACCATAACATGCAGCAAGGAGAGAAAATGAACAATTATTAAGTTACTGTGAAAAAAAAAAAAAAGTTGAAAAAAAGTCATTGAATGCTCCAAAAGAAAGTAGGCGACATGCATTTTTAAAAAAAAAACATTTTAAATCTGACAAAAAAGCAATCAAGTCTGGTACGATGTTGATACAGTTCAATTCCACTGAGAAAGCGAGTTGGTATAATCTGTGCATGCTGAAGCTTGTAAACGGCAAACCACTGTATCAAAGAGGCCTACAAACAGGGTATTACAATAATCCAGACTTGATGTTATAAAAAACATGAATCAAGAGCTCAGCACCCTGTGGAGACAGTAAGCTTTAATCTTTACCCACTACTAAATTCCTGATATGGTATTAGGTGCTTATGATTCTCAAAGTCTTATCATGTGTACTGAGCTGAAAACAGTAACTTTTCTGTTGACATTACTTAAACCATGTAAGATTCTACTTATTCTACTTCAATTAAACTATATTTAAAGCTCTCTTTCTATATTGATTAGGATTTCTCAGCCTGTCATTCATAACTCGCTCATATTTCCAGCACCAAGATCATTATCTTTTTTCTTCACCTTTCCACCAATAAGATATTTTTAAACAGAATTGACGGCAGTGGTGCAAGAATGCTTTGTCAAGACAGGCTAAAAGGCTTTTAGAAGAATATTCATGTTCCTTTTTGTATCAAGACTTTAGCAGAAGAAAAGATCACAATACTTTTTTTAACTCCTTCCATGATGATCCCTCAAGATTGCAGACTCTGAGTGGTAATCGAAATGTAACATAGTTAGGTCAATAAGTAACAAGAAAATGACTGCAGACCTTAAAAGTATATGTGTTCTTCCCTGAAATCATATCATCTGTTGCTGTGGAATTCTTAAATGGCATGATTTTTTCATGTTGGACTACCAATATTGTTCAACAGAAAGAAAAAAAAAAAAACAAACACTAGAACATTTTATATTCTCTTAGACATGGCATATTTATTAGAGAGATGCACAGATTTGTATAGCCATGTCCCAGACATGTGAATTTAAGATTGAGCTGGAGTTAAAGTTAATTCATTTTTTTTTTAAATGGAGAATTTAATGCAAATACAGGAGAGACAAGATGGAAGAAAACCTGAAAAAATTAATAGAGGACAGAGGAAAATGATCACAGAAACAGGAAAAAATGAAAAAAAGGTAGAAAGAACAAGGAAAAGGTAACAGAAATTCTGATGTTTCTAATATTTGTGCAAGAACATCTACATGTTCTGACCTAGAACTAAGGACTTTCTTTCTGAATACTGATAGTGTAAATTTATCTTCAGCTAGGTTAAAATTAAAATAAATTTCCCATGATAAACAAGTGGCTTCTGAGAGTGACAGAAAAGTGCATACGTTTTTATGCAATCTTATTATATAAACACTTTTGAAAATGGAAAAGAGTTTTTGTTTTATTAATCTTAGGAGCAAAAGGCTGTTTTCATAAGATTTCAGGATATTTTTGCAGTTTCAGTTTTGCTTTAAGTACTAAAATGAATAAGGAGGTCTCTACATTGATTATTTTGTAATTATTTTACAAATAGAATGCTTTGATCAGCATGACAAATTGTAATTTTTTCACTGAAATCAGACTGTCTTCCAAAAATCTCTGTCATCAGATCTGAAGTTAACTGTAAGGAATACACTTACTAACCTTCTGCTGTGCACCCCAACCTGTATATGCAATAACTTTGGAAACTTATTTTAGATATTGACCAGACAGCGGGATAATACACGACAATCAGATCACTCAGAAGTTCAGTTGAATTATATTTTTCTTTTACATTATTTTTTTCCTCAAAAATGCACTTTCAGAGTAGCTGAAATGAGAGTGCAATACTGAAACAGTATTTTGAAATATTGAGAAATGTTTCAATAGTTGCAATAAAATCCAAGGAAATGAAGGACTACATTCACAAAACTGCCGGAGAGTGAAAATGGCAAATCGTCTTAATTTTTTCTCAATATCTCATAGGTTAGGGTATTCTCCTATGAAACAGAGGACTGTGTTTGAGCCCTATTCTCAACAGCTTTTACCCGTTGTATTCCACCTGCAAGGCAAATGTCCCAGGCTCCAGATTGTAGTTATTTTATTTTTGGTATCTGACACAATTGCTACTTCAGTAGTTCATACAAAGCTACATCTATCAGTGCACTTGTGAATAATTTGGTCTAGCGTAAAACATAGTTAAAAAGCACATCCTTCTTCACAATGGTGGGTCATCTCACACAGAGGAGGGATATGAATCTAAGTGTCTTGTATTTTAGAAGATTGCATTAAAAAGAGAGAGAAAACAAAGGTCTTTATCTTCCTTGTAGCAGCTTTATTTTTGAGATTTTTGTTTGTTTGTTTTCAGTACTTCTTCATTTTTAACATGCTCAGAGATTAAATATTCCATTTTGAGACACATGAAAGTACACACACAAATATTCATGTTAGCCTTAATTAACAAATCGTATTAAGCTACTGGTAGGGGAAAAGACTTTCAGTACTTTCCATAGCTACTTTGGCATTTCACAACATCCTGAAACCCAAGTTTACTGCTTTTTAAAGCACATAAAAGTGTCACTGCATGTAAAAGTGTGAACTGAAAATGTTCCCATGTCATGTAGAGGAAAATACCACTAAGTTTTTTTTTTACATGGTGAAGGAAAGTATAGATTCCAATCAACAGTGTCTACAGAAGATGTTATTGTCCTTATTCAGTTCATATTACAGTTAAAAATTCAGCTTTTTTTTTGAGTTCTGGAAGCAAAAGGAAACCTCCATGCAGTTTCAGCTGTTACTTTTGCAGGGGAAAATAAATTCAGCTAAACTAAAACAAATGACTAGTGTTGGCAGCAATAGAAAACACTGTTTTGTGACTTCTCCAACTCCTGCGGTATGGGAACAATTTTCTGACATTGGTTCCTGTTTACATGGCTGTAAATTTTATTCTATGCAGTGCCTGAACCAATAATCCAACCTCCCATCCCAAACCAACAAAACCACAACTTTGAAAATATCTTGTACTTTGTTTTCTTACTTAACATAGCATTATGCAATACAGATATATTTCATAAAAATAATGGAAATAACAGTGGAAGTCGAACAGACCGCATCTTTCAAGAGTACTTTTGTGCACAAGTAAAAATCATACTGGCTTATGGTATTTGATGTTAAGCCAAATATGAACTGCAAGAACATTCTTCTTAGATTTAAAAAGATAGTACACATCTGTTTCCTAAGCCCTGATATTTGCAGGCATGAGGAACTGCTTACAAGAAACAGACATTCTTACAGTGTCCAGGAAGAAAGCACCATGATATATAAAAACAAAACCAAACAAAAACAAAAGCAAACCACCACACACAAAAACCTCCAAAACAACCAAATGAACAACAACAACAAAAACCCCAGAAACAAAAAAAAAACACCCAACCACCACCACCCACAAACAAACAAAAACACAACAACAACAACAAAAAAAACACCACAAACCAAAATGAAACAAAACACCACATTTTGACCAGGCTTACTATATTTCTCTGCTAATTTTCAGTTAGTTTATTTAAATTAAAGCTTTTTTTTTTTTTTACTGCAGTTGTCTGTTAAAAGCAGAGTCTATGGGAATCTCTAGTTATAATATTAGTAACTACTAATGATTTTCATCCCTTATTTTCAGTATCGCTGTACATAATGTGAGCCCAGAGCAGCAGGATAATCAGCAAGTGTCTTTCTGTTGACAGCACTGGAACGATGCTGAGCCCTGTGAGGGGTGATAGAGTCTCACATTTCTGGTGCTCAGCGATAATCCATGTGTCTTTCATTCACGCCAGGAAAAGCTGTGGGACTAGAAGACTGCATCTTGCTTTGAAAACATCTGAATGCACTTCCCATGTCATGCAGTAGTGGTATTAGTTTTCAAGTAAACAGTTATCTCTGTTCATTAAATGTTGTGTTCCTGTGGTTTAATAGTGTTGTAGGAATTAGGCTTTGCAAAGATGTTTTCTTAGTTAGTAGCAGAGATGAAGGACATTATTATCCATTGTCAGTGATGTGAGTTACTTGCAGTCTTTGGTGAAAAAACGAGATCAGTAATATCTGTTTACAGCAAGAAAAGATTAGATTAATGCTGTAACAGCTTCTGTTTGTTTTCCTTTGTTTGAAATATGCGCTGAAGTAAGAGAGCATAAAAACCCCTTGCATGCTAAATGCTGTGTATTTAATATGACTGCTGCTATGCTGAAGTGATCAATGAGATCTACTGCTGCTACTCCCAGATTCTCTTTGTGTAGGGGCTGCCCCAACGCCCTCCATCCAGAGTCTGTGGGTCCTCTGATACCCACAGCCAGGCTTTAGCACTCACTGTCTGCTGCAGCCTCAATGCTGGGTGCATTAGAAACTGTGGAGCATAAAAACGCATATTAGGGGAGCTGAAACCTCAGGACCCATTGGAAGGTTTACTGAATGCTAAGCACACCTGAGGAAATACATGCAAATTTTCCTTTTTGGGAGAGGAGGAATTTACATTCATTTCCTCCCCTCAACTCAGATTTTGGAAGAGAAATTGAGAGCAATTTCCACATCCTCTCTATAATGAACATCCATTTTTTGTGTGTCTAATCTAAACAATAGATTAGATATTCAGAAATTATGCACTTTAATTTTTGTCATCTTCCTATTGGGAGCACTGAGGTCAGAATTCAAACAGTGTATAGTTAAATACTATTCAACCCTATGAGAGGTCAGAGCTACTGTTGCTGTAGTACTAGAGTGGTATGGATTTAATTATTCTTCTGGAGAATTTTTCTTTCAAATTAAATACCATCCTGCCCTGAAAAAAAATGCTAAACGCATACACTTTTATTCCATGTGGTTACTGGCTTTGCTGCATAGCTGTCAAATAAATATGTAAACAATTCACTGAGTTAAGAAGGGCTATCCCTAAATAAGGAAAATGATTGTTAGATTGTTATTTCCAACCAGGTTATTATTGTGCATTTATTCTTAACTGCCTTCTGTTATAGGTTGAATTATGCTGCCTGTTAGAAACGAAATGCCTGACAGCTCTGTTGTTTCTCTGAGTCAGTTTTATCTCAGTTATTGAATACTCAAACCTCATTAACTTGCTGCCAGGCATGGAGAACTGCATGGGTTGCTGTCTGCAAATATAAGCATTTAGTAACCAAGTAGTTTGGCATGAACTGTATCATTCTGATGGGTTTTAGGGGGAGAAAAAGAGTGGTTAGGCATGGGAAAAAGGGGCTATTAGTCTGGGTACTACAGTGCATACTTAATATACGTGTAATACGTGTGAGTGATTTCTCACATATAACACAAATTATATTTCTGCTGAAGGAACTGAATATGTTTTTGAATTGCCTCCAAAATTTGGCCCTGCATCTAGTCCACTCCATTTTTTTGTTGTCTTTCTTCAGGGCAGCTGTATTATCAGAACACTTATCACCTCTTCTGTTACTATACCATACCTCACATATTTATCAATAAAAATGATCTAACCTGGCAACAAGTATTTTGCAGTGGAGTGGGCTTTGTTCCCGACTGCACCACGTGCCCATATTGGTCTGTGTTTATGCTCAAGGGGATCCTGATTAGTATTCTATACTTTTTTTCAATTGTTCCTACAAGTCAACTCAGAGTTAGGATTTTATATAACCATCCAAAAAATATACCTAAAAAAATAGCTTAACTAGTATTACACACAAAATTCAGGTAAAGAAGACCTAGGTATGTACACAAAGGCTACAAGCAGTTTACAGGACGTTTAATGTATGTTTCTGGTTGGTGCTGGTTTTTTTGTTTGCTTGTTTGTTTGTTTGTCTGTTTTGTTTGTTTGTTTGGGGGTGTTTGTGTTTGAACATTGAAGTCTTCGTGTTTCTTTCTGCTGGCTTAAAAAATTATTATGGGGATATACTCTGGCATGATCTGTTACTTAAAAGACAACTTGGTGATCTATATGCAATTGTGCTTCTTTTGTCCTCTTGCTATTTGTATGAAGGCTGACCCAGCACTGCCTTTCAGACCTTAAGGCTGTTTTAAGTTCCACTATTCACTGTGAATGACTGAAAATGTATCCACAACTGGAAAAGGATGAATCTGGCTGTGCTTTTTTTTTTCCCTTGCTACCTCAACAGAAGGAAGAAGTGAAAAATCTCCAGTAAAAGCTCTGAGCTGAAGCTTCCCAGGCAATTTAGCAGGCCTTTGGTTTGGAGTATCTGGTTCACACAGCACACACTAATCATGTAGGATGACTCCTTCCCTTTCTCCATGCATGTATTTATCTCTCCAGGTGTCTATTGTACAGGACAGAAAGAAGCAAGCCTTGCAGACATCTCCCTGTTGAATATTATTTGTGATTAAAGTGATTTCAAAACATGGTAAGTTTCAATTTTGGGGACTGAGTATGACCAAGTATATTTTAAATTGTGGTTATCAATCTAAATATAGTATAGTTTGATTATGTGCAGAATTAGCAGGTGTTTTTTCCATCAGCATCACATCTGATAGTGAAAGCAGAGCTATTGTCTGACATTACGACATGCCAGCATTAGAAGATTTTTTTTTCTCATTTAATATTTAGCAAATAAAAAGGAGAGTCTTTACACCAGAAATCTTAAACTTGCATTTCTGACCATTTACTTTTATAAGTATGATCTAGGGGTCTTACCCCTACATTATGAAAAAACTACAGAAATAACACACATAGTACTACTGCACTTAAGAAGAAATTGGCGGGGGGATGGCACAGGTGGGAAGGGGAAGCATGTGCCCTCATTTGCAATTTCTTTCCAGATCAGGACTGAGGCATCTTGGCAGAACAGTGAAAGAGAGCTCTTAACATTTTACTGCTGAACTGTACATGTCAATGACTATGAACAGTGCATCAACCATCAAGGCTATAAATTCAACAGTTCTCATATGTTAAACGGAACAACCACCTATTCACATTTTGTTTCCAAGATGGTAAATATAAAAGGTATAAAAACTTTCAACTAAACACATCGAGGTATCGTGGTGCAATGCTATGTAAGTGGTTCAAGTAAGCACCACTAAATCTTTTACTGACATTCAAAAGGTTTCTATCAGAGACAAACCTGTAGTCTCCAGCGTGCAGGTTTCTGCTTTGACTGAACTCTACAGGTTAAAATGTTTCAGTGCTTTCCTGAAAGTAGCCAAGATGCTGCACCAAAGCAGAAGTTACAATGCTGACTGCCCTGGGTGCTTGCTTCATGTACAGAAGCACAAACTTGATTTCTATTTTCCATTATCTTTTGACCTTCTGGATGCAATAGAATTTTTATAATGAAAAACCTTTATCTTTGACTTAATATTGCTTCATGCTATTAGGTAAAATGAGCACCAAGTCATATAAACACACAGAGGGGTCACATCTGTCCAGTTTAGTCTATGTCTGATTATAGTATAATCATTCTTGGTTACAATAGCTACTGCTTTATTTCAATTAGTTGTTGGCTCCATAAAAATACCTTCAACATTCTATGATAGTTATAAACTTTACAGGTGGTGTAGAAAAGTATCCTTAATCCCTCCATGCACACAAAGAAACTGTAGCACAGATGTTTTCAAATTACTATTTTCAGATATTACTGCCTAATCATAAGCAATTTAGCATCAGATTTTTCAGATAAGGTGAGCCATCTGCAGCTTTTATTGAGTAACAAAATAACATCATTTGACTGAGACTATCCAGTGAAACCACACTTACTGAAATACCTAATTTCTTCAGGAATATCTCTATTTTCAGAGCACTTTTTATGACATGTAGGCAGAGATGCCAGCTTTCTTATAAAAGCAGATCTCTATAAGTAGGACATTAATTAGGTACACAAATATGTCTTGTTCCTAATATCAATTTTGTAAATATGTCCCAAGAAACAGTATAAAGGTTGAAGTACCTTGATAAATATATATAGTAAGAGGCACAGTCACATCAGGACAGAAAGACATATGGCAGTATGTATGAAGAACTTTATTTGACAAAAGAAATAAATGGCATATGTAGTTTAGACACCTGAGTAGGGACAGTTTAGATGAAGATGAAAGATAGGCAAATTAAAACCTTAAAATCACTGAAAATAGCTATAGACCTCCTGGGCAAGATTTAGAAACAAAAGGAAGATAAAGAAAGCCTAAAAAAGAATAGATCATTAATCATTGGAAATTCAATTAGTTAATATTGACTGGGCTGGCAATTATGGAATTGATAAGAAAGGGTACCTCTTCCTGGAGGTAATACAGGACTCTCTTCTGATACATTTTGTGGACTATCCAGTAAAAGTACAGGCTATTTTGTACTTACTCCTAATATTGCCATGAAATAAGACAAGGATGATAAATAAGATAAAAGTTGAGAGTCATCTAAAGTCTAGCAATCACAATGTCATCGGAACTTCAAATGCCCTTGAGGTTGTAAATGTGAAAGGCAATATCTCAACACCACTGGACTTTGAAATGTAAATAAATAAAAATAGAGAGTGAGTGAATGTGGAATGAGTTGAAAAAATGGTTGATTAAAATTAATTTTGGTTTCAGGATTTTAGGATGAAAAACTAGCTGGATAGCACAAAAGTGGCCCTGAGATCTGGCCCTCAAGAGACCTTTTTTCATGAGAAACTGCTGTTTTTTTATTCTCCAACATTGTGGATACCGGGTGTACTTTAGAAGTAATTTGTGTGATCTCTCGGGAAATATACTAGCCATATAGTTCTTTCTCATGAGAAACCTTGTCTCTTGCTTCAGAGGACTCTATTTACTTACACTGATGTTTGAAAATTAGATGTTTCAGTTCAAAGGAGACAGATTGGAATAAAGAATAATACTGCTAGTAAAAGGAACAAGAAGATGCATTCAGTGAAAACACTTAACGACTTTGTAGACATTCCTGTTAGAATAGGATTAATTTTATGGTAGTAGTAACAACATTGCAACCATCTTGAGTTACATTAAATGAACAGGCTGAGAGGAGTAAAGCAATAAGCTAAGCATATCACTGAAGTCATGAGGCGGTTCCCTTAAAAAAGGTAGCATCTCATCATTTCATAGGACAGGGAAGGCTGATGTTTTTCAGGGCTTAACTAAAGTAAAAACTGTTTGCTGCAATTTTTTTTCTTAATCTTGACGGCTTTGGTCTTAGCTGTTCTTAAAAATAGCTCCTGCTCAGGACTGTGAAATCTGCCAGACTGCAGGTAGTAAAGTCAACATTTCCTTTTTTCTTTCACTAGGACATAATACTTCTCAGTGTTACGTCTGCTTATAAACAATAGCTCAGTGGTTAAAGTACTTTCATGAACCTCTGGAAAACTGGACTCTGTTTCACAAATGTGGATGAAGAAGTTGAACTCCAAGGCCTCATGTTCTGCGTGAATGTGTACTTGGATCACCGAGCTATTGAACAGAAATACCTAGGATTTCTTTTCAGAGATTCAGTAAATTCTAGGAAAGCAACTCTATCCTTATGAAACACTTGAAATGAAAATTAACTTCAAACAATGTGAATGTTTTACATAACATGCATTTTTCCTGTTTATGGCTTATGTTTCAGAAACAAGAAACACATAGCATTTTATTAAAATTGGTTGTTCTGACCTCCACACACCCCTTTGATTTTCTGGGGGCAGAAGGAAGTAGTTTGGTCTGGGGTTTTATCTCAGCTGTTGAAAGGAAAAATCATTCTTCTAAATTTAATGACAAAAAGTGGGATGCCAAACCACTGCTGTGCAGAACATGGAACAAAGTGAAAGTATGCTACTACTTTTGGCTGCAGCTTTGTATTCTAAATATTTAAAGTGTGTTCTTTACAATTAAGACAACTGTAAGCTTCAGTTAACTAGGCAGTTTCCGAGGCTCAGGATGGTAACAGTAGAATGTGATTGTTTTTTCCATAGAGCAAAAGCTTCCTGCTAGGAGACCTGCTCTTATTTCACGATGGCTCAGCCTGGAACTTCGGCCTCTCAACCTACAGGACATTTGAGGTGTTTCCTTGCAAATTACATCAAATTGAAATCCTGTGTTTGACAGGACATTAATATACACATATCTTAAGAAGTTTCCTTTTTGCAACATACTTTATGGAATTTTGACAAGAAGGAGTTGAGGTTTTTAGGGCTCATGGAACAAAGAGCTAATCGTGTTTCTTTATGGTAGACTAAAGTTTAAAGAGATATCAATTACAATTAGACATTGTCAAAACAGATGAGAGTCTTAATAGCATTAGAAACATTTTAGGTTTATTATCTAGTGAACAATACCCTTAAAATCTTTGTCTGGGACAAATGTCCCAATGTTGTTTTTTCCTCCAGAAAGATGCCTTTTTATTTTTTTTTTTCTTCCCCCTTAAAATGTGGTTCTACAAAATTACAAAATACTGCAGATCCATGAGGTAGGCAGTACCACTCACCAAATATTGACTTTTTATTAATAGCTGGTATAACAGCAATATATAAAAATACCTCGGTAGTGGTATATTCAAATATTGTATATTAAATACTGCATGATAACAAAAAGAAGAGTAAAGTAGTGAGTGGCATTGTTACAGTGTTAAAAGAAATGACAAGCAGCTAGAGAGTATTCAAATAGAAGTAGGACTGCAGACTGAATCCTTGAAGAGATGCTGTAAGCAAAGTAAGGAAGGGATTCCTATAAGAATATAAACGTGAGCGAGAAGGGAGTTATTCCTACAGAAGTTGGTGCTTTAAAACCATTTGTCATGCTGTTGCAATTACACTTGAGGGTTTTACATAAGAAAGAATTTAGAGTCAGTCAAGCTCAAGTTCCTCTGGTTTGAAAGAGCTAGACTTGCCCTCTACAAATTAGTTTATGAAAATAAAATAAATACATTGAGATTGTGATTTTGAGGGACCAGATGCCTGCTAATAGCTAAAAGTATCCTCAGTTAGTGATGTCTTGGCTAGAGACACACATCTCCAGAATTGCTCTTCATTGATCTGTGGTGAGACCACAGATACGGAAGGAGTAGCCATGGCATTAGGTTAGTAAATTTATTGCTCTGAGTTAGAAGCACGGTTTTGAGTCAGATTAAACTGTCTCAGAAACAGAAAGAGTTGAGTAAAACTCCTGTGTATGTGCTTTGATCTGTCACTATCATATTCATGTTTTGCCTTTTCATCAAATTATGTTCAAAAATAGATGTAAGCATATGTTTATATAATACAGTTAGGAAACTGTGATACTGTTTCTACTAGGATTTGCAGGTTTTGCTGAATACTGCAAATTCTTGATGCATTTCACTGCTGCTGTTTGGGTTTGGCTTCATTCTGAGACTTTTTCTAGAGGTGTTCTAGATGTAACTCTCTGCTTTGCTGGGGAACATGGTCATTCCCAGACTTGACTTTTTTTGCCAGGGCAAGCTGAAGTAAACAGAAATATGATCAGAATAGGGAAAAACTTACTAAAACTGAAGTCTTAGATTTGGTTTAAAAATTTTACAGGCAATACCATCAGTGTTTAGGCTATTGAACCTTGAACTGATTCTGGATTCAGGGTTCATGAGCTGAGGATCTCATGAACAATGGTGTGCACGACACAATACACGCAGCTGCATCAGATTTGTAGCCAGGACAATGATTTTTTTTTTCCTACTCTTAATGCTGAAGAGTTTGGTAGTAAAATTTCCAAATTTTAATTTCCAAGCCTGAAAAAAATTATGGACAGAAAGAAGGAAGAAAAATAATTAATTAAATGGCTATAACAGAGAAACTTTTCAGTGATTTTGTCTTTAGTTAGGCGTACGACAACTTTATAACCATTTATCACATCAAAATAATTTTGAAAATTAACCTATGGTACTACAGAATATGGATTATCTCAATTATGGAAATGTGTTTTCCATTACTATTCCATTATTATACCATCCAACTTATGACTTTATGGTAATAAGTGCAGGGCATAACTTTCACTGACATTATCACACACAAAATTGTTCACTCTGCTGCACATTATTTCATAGAAGAAGCCAGGTGCACCTGCTTAGAGCTAGTATTTCAAAGTTTAATAATATTTCAAAGCAAAAGATATGTAACATCTGGAAAAATTATGAATGTCTAGAAATGATTAATTGATGGTGTCTAGATGTAATGGTGATGGGCCTCTCAAATAGGCTTATAAAATGATAAGGGTGAAATTTGGTGTAAGATATGACAGTACTGTTATTTCCTCAGTATGTAATGGAAAATTAACTATTCACTTGGGATAAACTGACTGTTCATTTTCAAGTATTAAGTCCTCATGAGAACTTTTCTCAGTGCCTTCAGTTTTCTCTTTCATAGCTTAATCACAAGTCTATGCTGTTTTCTCCAGCCTGGGCATGCCCACACAGGTGAATGCAACACTATGCAGCTGTACTGGAGAGTGATTATCGGAAATGGTAAAAAGTAACAAGGCATATTAGCCTAATGGGATGAGATGGGATTAGCTTGTGACATTGTACCAGTACAGCATTGTGCTAGGGGCACAAATGATGGTTTCTAGGAGAGTAAGAAAGAAGGGGAGCCAGTATTTTTTGGTTTAGACCAGCCAACTGTGATCATGAAATACAGAGTCATATAGAGCTTTAGCATCTGAAGTATCAGCCAGTCCAGTACAGGTTTATCAAAGGTCTAAGTTTTTTAGCAGCTGATTCTTGCATATTCCATGTTTTACCCAGTTCGCCTCAGTACTACTCATTCTTTCACACTCTTTAGTAGTCACTGAGGCTTCCTCACTCTAGCTATTTTTTTATGTGGAACTGTATGTCCCAGGTTCACAAAATACTGACTTTAACTGCTTAAAAACTTAAAATTACAGTCACACAGACATCCATTATGAGTGCTTATTGTAAAGAGATCACATGGCTTTAAAAAAACCTGTTCATAGAGGCAGCAAGGACGACATTTTTAACTGCAGACAAGACATGACAGTCATTTTAAGAACCTAAATTTGAGAAAGTAGTCCCTGGTACCAGAGGAATGCCAGTCATCTTTGCAGCAGGCAATTAACATACATGACTCTGGAATCCTCTCTGGGTTTATGTGATAAAACACCATGAGGTTGATTGGACTGCTTTTCCTCTGAAAATGTGGCTTCCCTTTGATTCTGAGGAAAGTCCTGATTCTGATTATAAGGTCCAGCACAAATCCTCACGAGAGGTAAGCAGAGGTCCCTGTACGTTGGGTCTGTCATAATTTTTTTATAACAGCTCTATTAATGGATAAATCCTTGGAAGTCAGCTGTAAAGCTCAGCAGGTCCCCTTCTGATATCCTTCACATTTGGATAATTAACTGAGCTGTTTGAACAACAGAAACTTTATAATGCTCAGCAGTGGGGGTCTTGCAGCTGATCAGCTTTACCTTCATCAACACTTGTCATTTTAACACTTGAAGGGTAATGTTTCAGGATGAATATAATCTTCAGCAGGAAAAGAAAAGATTTGAAATGTACAGGAAAATAAAGACCTCAATAAATTTATTATGCAGACTGTAATACTCCTTGTGCTGCGTTGCTTATGCACTCTGTTGCTGTCTAAGAAGGATTTAGTCAACCTTGTATCTGTACAAAGTAGGCTTTGCTTGATTGCAAGGGAAAAACAAGTAACAAATCCTCATGGAAACCCATCCTCGACATCCTGAGAAATAGCATGCAGGAAACCTTTGTGCTGATCACAGCAGTCTTTTCCAGCAAAATTTTATTTGTTTAGAAAAAGCAAAATGAAATATGCCCTAGATTCTTTGATTTTGTTCAATTCATCTGATAGTTAAAAATGAGCCGAGTACTAAGCCTTTCCATGGAGCATAAAGCAGCAAAATTGTCAGTGTCTGCTGAAGTTCAGGGCACAAGGACACTGAAATTTAAGAATATTTTGCATTTATTTATTATCCAACTGCCACGAAGACTGTTTGAAATTAAGAGGGGTTTGTAAATTGTGGTGCATTATTTTATGTTGTGAAAGAAGGTTGCAATAGATAATTATTAATTACAGTGAAATGTTTCTGTTTTGATAGTTTAAAGTAACTGGAATAAGAGAGAAATTTTAAAATATAGTTGAAGCTACAAATGCATAGTGGTTAGACATATCCACTTTTCTTGAAGCAATTTAACCTAGTTGTAATGGACTATAGTGGAACTACAAAACAAATCTTCAAAGGTTTATTTGTTATTCTTAGGTTTCTGAATTTATGGAGGCCTAAAGAACATAAATATAATCTGACAGAATATTGTAAGTTAAAAAAAATTCTCTATATCAAGCTCTTTATTATATCCTAGTTACAAGCCTTTCCGTGGATGAATTTGTAAGTATAGGTATTGGTTCCCATGAGATTCATACTGCAGAGATTCAGATACACTATGCTCAGGTCAGATTAATGTTTGCTTTCTGAAGAGAATTGTTAAGCATTTGCTCTTCCCCTGCCCTGGCTCTAGCTTGGATAAGAGCAAGCACAATAAATATTTTGTTATATGAGAATAACTGATAGCAAAGAGGCTGTTTGTTGTTATAAGCCATTCTTCTTAGCACAAACCAGACTGCTTTCTGTAAGATAAGTAGAATGCCTTTTCAGTTAAAGAGGTGCCAGTTTCTCTAGGTCTTTACACTCCTCTGAGATGTGAACCTATTCTCTTACAATACAAGCAGTATCTAGTCTTGTTAGCATAGCCTCCCATGATAATATTTCTTTATCCTAATAAAGTGAAAGAATATGTAATATAATAAGTCACTCTGCAACCAGGTTAACTTAAATATTTTATTAAGATGGGGCCATTAAACTGTAGCTGTAGTTAGATAAAAGTAAATTCAGTGTTAACCATATCGGGATTTTCTCTGACACCTTTCTTATATTGCTTTACATATTTTTCGTAATACTTAAGAAGTATTTCCCTCAAGTGTCCCTGTTCTCTTTCTTATAAATGCTGTGTGCTAGAATTGCCCCTGCAATGTACAACTCTACAAACAAAAAATTAATATACTGAAAGGCTTTAATCACCTAGAAGAGCTCAGATAAGCCAATATTAAAACACATTTATGCACGAACAACTAATAACTAATAATTGAAAGAAATTACCTGCAACTCTAGAAAGCGTTTCTTAATAGTTACTCATTAAAATAAATTATGGTATATTATCCCAATTACAATGCTGAAAATAGAACTTAGCAGCAGTTCTGTAACTTTACCTTTCATTTTAGCTTTTTATGACATTTGTGTTTTGAAAATAATTTCTTCTAATCAGATGGTGTTATATTTTACTAGCTAGTAGCTATACCTCTTTGCAAGCATATCCTGTGAGAGACATTGGGTTAAGCATTAAAACTCACGTTTATTAGACCTAATTGAATGTTACCGGAGTGAACATGAAGAGTTGTTGCTGTTGTTCAAACAACATACGAATCTGTAGATTCTTATGACAGCATAACTATCTACTGCCTTATTTATTGTAGACCACACAGCATTATTCTAGAAAGCTGATGTTAAGAAAACGGCTTGAACCTAGATGTAAGGTGAATAGCAAATACTTTGTTATTATTACTGTGCAGGGTCTGCTCATTCAGTGAACATGGCTTTTGCAAGAACACCTAAAGCACTCACTATAAACCTTCATGGAACTTTTAAAATGCTCTGTAGTCACTTATATGCTCTATGCAAATGTTGCCTTTCCTGTAAGATCAGCTATTGGGAACCTGTGTTGACTTTTGGGGCTAATACTGTTTTCCTCTTTCAATCCCAGCTTGAAATGTTTGTTTCCCTTCATCTGTTAAAAGAATGTGTGGCATACAAATAATTAATGCTTGTCAAGAGAGGGAAAAGGAGAAAGGGAACTAATCCAGTTCACACTTAAAAGGAAATTGGAAGTCAGAGACATTTGGATTAGGCCCAGGAAACATAAAAGTTATGAAATAATTTCTGTTTTCACTGACATAGTAAAATAGAATCTATCATTTGTCCTGTTTCTTCTTTCTCTGAAGGAGGCTGTACTGTATAACCAAATGAGTATTTTTTGTACGTTGAACTTTTGACACTTTGTAGAACAGAATCTCCGTCTTTTTCCTTCTCATTGTTTCTATGAGAGGTTCTTACAATAGGAAGAAAAAACATACCATGAATTCTCTGTCATTTAAGTTATCGCCTTCCATCTATAGTACTCTTTTACAGACTGAAATTGTAAGTAGATAAAAGGAGCTGGTGCCATTAGATGAACTCTCTCAATCTCTGTTTACTTGTGTTTTCCTGTGGGAGAAAAAAATGTCATTGCTGTTTATTTTAAAAGTTATTCAACTTTTGCTTTACTTGTGTTAGATTACTGAGACTGAAAAGTGAGGAAGACTGGAAAGAAAAGGAAGAGCCTGGAAAAATACAGGCAAGAAAGGGACAGGAGAAATGAGGGAAAATGAAAAGACGAATACACTAAGAAGCTGAGGTAAACAACAGTGTCATGAATGCATTTATGTGGGTGTGAATTATTAAAACAGTTTGCTCTCTTCTCAGAAATATTCCCAAAATTTATGTTAAATGAACACATTCAACCACTGATATTTAGAAATTATCATAATGGAGAGTTAAGGTTGATCTTCAGCTGCTGTGTCTAAGCTGCATGGTATGCTCTTTAATTACATTATATTGGTAATCTTTTCTACAAATTTGTTATTTTGCCTAATGCATTGAATGGGATAAAGATCACAGGATGCTTGCTGTTCATCATCCTGAATTATGAAGATATTTGATTACATTCAACTCTGAGTTCTAATGACTGCTTTTACTATACAAAATCCACAGCTATTCATTATTATGTTCCTCTTCCAGTTCCTGAAGGAGGGTCTGAGTCTTGAACTATGAGGTTTCCACTAATTTTAAGTATCTGACCCGACACATGCAAGATCTGAAGTTTTAGACATGACAGGTCCTGCTAATGACCTTTCAGCCAAATCAGATATTCTGGACAGTTAGGTTTCCTGTCTTTTGTGTTGGAGAGAGAGACAGTTGTTTGAGTACAATATGCAATATAAATAGCCAATATATCTTTCTTCTACATCTGGTCATAGTGCAGCTGCTGAGTACATGAAACTATTATAAATGCTGCTCTCAGCCCTGTGGTACATGCAAAAGGATGACTGTCTCTGTATTCCCTCAGTGGCTGGTTTTTTTGCTTGTCCAAGCAACCAGATACAAGTTACTGGAAATAAGGCTCTTACTGTGAGGGAGTCTTTTCTCTCTTTACTCACTTTTTGCTTAGAAGTTGCCTGCTTCTCCAAGAGGGGAAGTGCCTGATGATAGGTCCTCAGATCTGAAATAACTGGCTCCTCAACTTGGCTCATGCTATTTTAGCAACGTCAGTGTTTAAAGTTGTCTTTCATATATTCAGGATACAAATGCTTTCGACTTAGTTCTAGCTATTGGTCTTTAGACCTTTAGAAAACCAGACCTTAAACCTCTGAAGTGGGATGCCAAAAAAGGAGGAATATGAAGTGGCCACTAGAGAAAAAGCATGATTTAAATTAATTCCTTGAACCACAGAATGACTAAATGACATAGAGAAGACATGCACACATACCCCCTCCCTTTCCCAGTTTTTTCGACATGCTGCTTAGTGTCTGCTTAATCAGAATTTAATCCTTTCCCTTTCTTAATAACTAATCCAAATGTACTAGTCTAATATTGAATTTGTCTAGCTCATCACACGTGCTTTTCCTTCATGTGTTTCACTCAGGTCAGAGATGGAATAGAAATAACTGTTTTTCATTACATTTATAAGTTGTCATTCACCTCCTGGGGAAAATGGAAGTGTGATGCCAGTTAAATGGGTAAGGAATTGTTTACATTTCTAGCATTGCTAATTGAATGTGTTATATTAATGGACACATTCCAGTCCAAATAAAACCAGGATTCCATCCCAGGAGACTTAGAATGAAATGTGTTTCAAAATTATTTGATACTCATCTCCAGATCAAATTTATGTGGAAATGAGATTGAACAATATATCTGCAAGATTATCTTCAACCCTAGATCTATATAGCCTGTACAGCACTAAATCAAGCATTTAAAATATCAGTTGTAAAGCTAAAATTTGGCTTGTTAGACAACATTAGGTTGCAAGTAGCTTGTTCTAGAGCCGCTAAATGAATGGCAACCTCAGCATGCAGTGGTCCTTGTGTTTGCAACCCTTGGGTTTAAAGAGAAGAAAATATTAGACCTCTTCCTTGTGGCTTTTATTGCTGCTAGAAGAACATCCCATTGCTGTTAGGTAATTGACATTGGGTTTAGATAGAAAACCAGACTGCAGAATGTAAAATGCTGAATTTTCCTTCCTATTAAACATATCCTTCTGGCATAGTTACTTACTAACCAGTAGATACTTGGTCCAGCTAGGATTAGGATGGAGAGAAGAAAATTCCATGAAACCAAAGACCAAGAACTTATTGAAGTAAGAAGTTGGTCAGTACCCATCAAGGGCACTTCCTGGTATTAGTAAACCATAGATAGTGCAGAAAGGGATAAGAATGCATACGGAAAACATCTGTCTACATCAGGCTTTAGGACTGTATAATTTTAACTACTCCTACATTTATACAGTCCTAAAATTACATTTGGCCCTTTAAAGGCAACTGTGAGGCTGATGTGGGCCCCGGGGAAAATGAGTTTGACATCTCTGGTCTACATGAATAAAAAACCAGTTGTCTGGAGCAGTAAAAACACTGGAAACATGGTATAGTGTAACTCAATTGTACCGTGGCTTTAATTTGGTATTAAAGCAAATCTAAATTGCATTTTCTATAAATTCATCTGCTGTCTGTCCAGAACACCCCACAACACAGCTTTGATATCACACTGGTGCCACTCTTTCATATCCACTTTTCCACTGGTGCTGACAGAGACTGTGATTTCGTACTACTGCCATCAATGGACTTGCCCCCTTTAAGAACAGTGAAATTCTGTTTGTTACAATATGAGTTCACATTATGATGTTACAATACACTGAGTTCACATTATCAGTCCTTCTGTAGGCAGGTTCTGCAGTCTTCCACAGAACAGGAGTAGCTTTCTTCCTCTTTTATTTTACATTTTTATTCTACAGGTGCTCTACCATACACAGATATTCCTACTGCTGTTTAGCAGAGACTGTTTCCAAAGGAATCCCCTTTTCTTTTTAAATGATATATTAGGGGAAAGATAAACATACAAAATAGAAAGTCAAACTTCTTTCTGATCTTACTGCAATAGACCTTTAATGACTGTTATAATTTCAATACTGAAAACAAATGTTTGTATTAGAGTAACCTGAGTTTAACCTTAAAACACCGCTGTAAGGGACAAAGTTATCATTATCTCTATTTACCAGTGGCATCTTGAAGCATAGATTGAAATTTTGTGTCTGGCCGAAGGTCATGTAGAAATGCTGTAGCAGAAGTATAATTAGATGCAAGATCTTCTGATTTCTAATCTAATACTTATTAGTTATCCTTTCTATGCCGTTAATGGTAATGGTAGACATTCATACTTACCTAGGAGAACACTAGCCTGAATAAATGTTGTGGTTGTTTTTTTTTGTTTGGTTGGTTGTTTTTGTTTTGTTGGGGTTTTTTGTTTGTTTTTTTGTTTGCTTGTTTGGTTTTTTGTTGTTGTTTTGGGTTTTTTTGGGTTTGAGTGTTTGGTTTGGTTTCATTTGGGTTTGAGTGTTTGTTTGGCTTCGTTTGGGTTTTGTTTGTTTGTTTGTTTGTTTTTCCCCCAAGCATGATAGAATAGAATCTTTTACTTTCTGCGGTGGTTCCTCTTGACCCTAGCACACAGTTAGCTAAAGTTGTCTGGGTTCAACCTCAGTAATAAAAATATCAAAGAGGTTGCAAAGTGAAATTCTGCTCTCTGCAGTGCCAGTACAGTTAGCATTATTGAGGTTCCAGTTTACTGTTGCTTCGGTGTTCTGGGTGACATATGTTCTTTTTAAAAGCAGAGAGGAATTTTCTTCCTACTGGTTTCAACTGCCGGCCTTTCAAGTCTATTTTAGTAAAAAAAAGTCAAGCCAGTTACTGGTGATCTATGCATCAACAGTAGCAGAGGTTGTGTACATGATACTTACTGTAGTCAGCTAATCTTCTTCTGGGCCACAAAAGAGAAAATGGCTTCTTGCTCTTCTGAAAGCTAAGATAGAGGAGAAACAAGTAAGCCCTGATTAGTCAAGGTGTCATAAAGATATGGCAATAGCTGAAGTCAAAGAAAATTTGTCATTCTTTTTCCATTGTTTTCTGTTACCATTATTATTTGTATGTCTGTTTTCTGTAGCAGAGCAGTGCTTTCAAGGCCTCTGCAATGCCAGAACTGACAGAGCACAGGGGGACACTTCCCCAACTTACTACATTTCTTTTATAGTATGCAGTTACTTCCATGAGGTCTCACTAAGTAGAGGACTGAACTGCAGCTCTCAAAGTTTTCAGTGCTTATACTTTTGACACCTGTATTCTCCGCAAAAATGCACATTTCATGTACCTAAGACAGAGATAACTGCTGCAGGGATGTCGCAGAAGAAATCACATCTTCAATTAAAATTTTATAAGGAAATAAAATCAATCTCAGATGGGCAAAGTATTTCTTTGAAGCTTGACTAGGTTACTTAAAAAAAATCTGTGAAGTCTCTGTATATCACAGGAATCTCTTTGTATTGCAAAAGATTGCTGCTTAAATGGAAATGAGATCATTTTTTCCAACACAACAAGTGATGCAGTTCCACTCACTGACACTGTGCATGCAAACATCCAAGATCGTTCTGAGAAATGAGGCAGTAGTAAGGGGTGGTTTTGGTGGGTTTTCTTGTTGCTGCTTTTTTTTTTTTTTTTCCCTTGTTGTTGTTTGTTTGTTGTTTTTTCTGCTTTTCCAGTGACACATCATTAAATGTAAGCTTCTCACTATGTTAACATGACTCTCTCTGTGTATTTTGGTAATGGTAGCAAAGAGGAGACCAAGTTCTTTGTATAAGACATCGAGTATACACTAAATAAAGGTTGTTATCATCCAGTTACTAGTAAAACTCCACAAGAAAATCAGGTGAATCACAAAATGTATTGGTTCTTGCTGAATATAGAGAAATGACATAATTCTTTTTTATAGTAATTATCACCCAATAGATGGCAGTATAATATTTATAATAAAATAGCTTTTTGCTAGTACAGAGATATTTGGGATGAATTTCAGCTTCTGGCTGCCAATTGACAAAAGAAATATGGTACTTTTTGTTTTAAAAAGTGGTATTATAGAAAAGCATAGCAGAGCATGGAGTTTTCTAAGAAGACTATTGTCAGTTCTGCTTAATACAATCACAATTTTGTTCCTTGGGAATGTTGCTGTTCTCATTAAACAGGATTAAAAAGTACAGTTTGAATGATTCTTAATGATCAGTTTCCTGACTATGAAAGACTTTGTTTCTCTTTATTGAACAAAAGCTTAGAAACAAAAAGTATCAACTCTAGTATTAAAATATGTAGATAATGTACATGCATGAGAACACACATGCATGCATGCACACACACGTGTGCAGTCTTAAAGCTGTCAGTTGAGGAAAAAAGGTCCTTTTCTTTAGGAAGAGTTGTTTCTAAATATACTGTTGTTGCATAGCTATTATTTTGGAAAGAAAGATCAACAGATATGCATATGAATGCAAGTTCTCATGCTAGGAATGATGAATTTATACAGGTCTGAATTCTTGACATTAAGCAAAGATGAACATGAGAAATATGAACACTTCGAGATCAGAGAAGTCTGTTTATGAATAATTTATAACATTGACCACATTTATTTCCTAATTTAGAGGAAAATTGAATGTTAGGGGTCTGATTTGTAAATTTTCTTTGAAGAAAATACATCAATCTCATTGACCATTCTGAACAACAGTTCTGCTATGTTTAGAGCAAGAAATAGATCCTATTTGGGAGCAAAAACAAAGGCAATTTTGTGATTACTTTTGGAATAAACTCCTGTATTCAGATTGAAGAAGTCATTAGTTCAGTAGCTGCTTTGTATTATGTAAATATTATGGATGCTTCTAATTTCTGATTCAGAAAATAACAGAATGTGATTACCAGATCCACTCCACCACACACAGACCAAAATGGTTCCTTCTCAGCAATAACAAGACTACATAACACAGACTGTGAGTAAAATAATTCTACCACATCCATTCTACTGTGTACAATTATTATACTTAAAAAAAATAGAGCTATATGTGTGTATATAAATATGTTCCTTTATGATTGCTAAAATACATCGGCAGTTTTTAAAAGGCAGTAAAAAAAATTTGAAAATTATATTAGTCTATCAGAAGAGCAAAGCTTTGTGTTCAGCATATCCTGTGACATTTTATGTCCTTTCACCATTGAAATACCTTGACTTTCAACAGGGTACTTTGCATTAAGTAGAGAAACCCCTATGCACTGAAAAGAAACTCGTATGTCTGTAATTAGAGACAGCTGTTAATTAGTGCATGATTTTGGAATAGCTAAAACCATGAAATCCATTCTGAAATACTATTCTGATTTTAAAGAGGAATTTTTGAATTATGCTGATGAAGATGAAATTATAATAATATATTATTGACAAGTTAAGTCACATAAAGCAACAAACAGTTGGCTAAAGTCTCTCTTCTAATCAAACATTGTCTAAAGAATTGATGAGCTATAGTTCAAACTGATGCTTGATGCTTCATTAGTCATGCATGAAATTACTGTGCAACGATTGTAGCAACATGTAAACTAACAGCTAGTACGTGGTATATTCTTCAGCTTATAGTGTAAGCATAGGGAATAAAAAGCACAATTATTAACAAAATGAAACTAAAATTTGTGAAACTCTGCAAATACATGGTAGGGAATCTAATGACTATTCAGTTCCAATATTTGTCTTCTAGGAAAGCTATGGTAAAAACACCAGTGAGCAATTCGAATTATAGAGCGACAGAAAGACTTTAATGTAAGAAGAAACTGCAGTTCTTTGACTGCAGGTGAGGTGGGAACATGAGCAGATGCACTGGGGACTATTTGTAAATATGCTTGCCTAGCTATATTAATTTTGGTATTGAAGGGTGAATCTGTTTCCTTGCATTCTAAATCAGTGTGGTTTTATAGAGGAGAAGTGGAAGACACAGAATGGAGGTAAATCCTTAGAAGGAAGGGGAAAAAAGAATAGTATTTTGGAGACGATTTTAGCTCCCCAAGAGGTCTCTGAATCAGGACAACACAGGCAGTGGTAGAAAAACATTTGGTTTTAGTTCAGAAATGGTAGCTTCAGTGATGAGTCTCCCAGGAAATAAAAGATGTGATGTAGCACTCTATTTGTACAAAAAAGTGAAAGTAATTGCTTTCGTTGGCATTGATCCCACCAAATTTTAAGTACTTAATTGAGGATCCTAATTAAAAGTGTAGTTGTCCTGGGTTCTTTTATAATCAATAGAGAAAAGCTTCTAGAGGGCAATTCAACTCCTGCATTAACTCAGTCACTTCAGGAGAAGCAGTTTTTCTCTGCTGAGTCTTAATCAGCTTTTTACTAACAAATGTTAGTTAGGTGGCTTCACATTAGAGAGGATGAGTGTAGACCTTTAGTTTTGAAAAACAGACTCTTGAGGTCATCCATTTTTTAATTTTCATGCCATACTGAAATTTGTCCTTTCTTCTGTCTGCCTTTTCTACTGCTCTTAAAATTGAGCTGTTCTTCTTGTTTGCGTGAATATACAGAAATGAAAACATTCAACTCAGTACACACTTTCTGAAGAGAAAAAAAAGTAACAAAATTGCAACATCAGTCCTTTAATGCATCTGAAGAAATCTGGTCTTTCCCTGCAGACCTTTAAGCAGAAGCATGAAAGGTAATGGACACCTACTATATCTGTTGAACATAGTTCTCTCAGGGTATTTAATTCTTATAGCAACTTGTAGTTCTCCTTGTTTTCTAGGAATGTTGTCATTCTGGCTTATACATGCACAGTAGCTTCTATCTGCTATTCACAGACATAACCTCGCTGCAGATAATAACCTATGATGGAATTATTTGCTATTTTTGAGCAATTACCTTAGTAATTTCTTGTGTTTCCTGCTTCAGATTCCCTGCTGTTATCAAAGCTGAGACAATCTCAGACCTCAAGACAGGAACTGCAGACAGACTTGATGAGATACTGACAGCCATCTCAACTTGACATTCAGCTGGGGAGATGAAGAATTTACTGTTTCTTGCTTTTAGCACCAAAGAAGTTCAGGTTTGATGTGAGGTTTTTGAATTGGTTGGACCAGACTGGGCTTTCACTCTAAGGTCTAGCTCAGGTTGCTTCACATGGTACAGGCATTTATTTTTTTTTTCCACTTAAGAAAAGAAACAGAACATTATTTTTAGATGCCTGAAGGGTTGGCTGTCTGACTCACAAACCAACCCATGTAATCAGCTTCAGAACTTAATAACATTGTTCAAGTGAATAGGGATAGAGGCTGCAAGATTAGAGAGTCAAATGCACATAACAGCTCACTTCAATTCTGCAATCAGACAGGTAATTATTATTTCTCAGGATGCCATAGTCCAGCAATTATGAAATTTAAATATTAATTTTAGAAGTCTTAATTATTGCAACCAGAATAGTTCTGTTCAAAATAGTCCCAAAAATAACTTCGCAAGAAGCTAATAGCAATTTACCTGATTGAGGAACAGGTAGAGATTTAATTAGAAATGAAAAATGCAGTTTGCTTCTATTTGCATAGTAAACAGCAAAAGAATATGCTCTTTTGGGGGAAGCTTTTACTTGTTTTTCATTATTGAAATAATGGGTTGTCAACCAATTCACAAAAAATAAGGTTCAATTGATGAACATAAACATACGATTTGCATTGATTTATGCCTGATCTGTGTCTATAGTATTTATCTGTAAATATCAGGTAAATAGATTATGGTATGTAAACAAATACTTTTAACAGTCATCCATTCTCTGATATATGGAAACAACATAATGCGGTAATTTGCTTCTCAGTGTAAATCTCATTTGAATCATGTCCTTCACTGAGAAGGAAATACTTGGTAGTTTTCATGTTTTGTCTGAAACAGTGGTTGTGCTGTGAAAGGTCACACACTGGTTCTGTGGGCAGCACATCTGGTGAGATTTCATGTCTTCACACTGCTGTTAAGGAGCTGAGCAACCCAATGGAAATGTATTGCTAGTAAATTTGGTGGTATTACCAGCAGCACTAATCTAGAAGGTCATGCCATCATACATACATAACAGATAAGGTTCATTGAATAAACTGTAGAAATTTGAGATGTTTGCAGTACAGTGAAGAGGACACTTAGAATCTTTTACTCTTAGAGTTGGTGTTAGGTGTCCATTGAAGATTTGAAGAGGACATGTATTTATTTGCCTGTATTACCGAAAGAGAAACTTTACTTGAAGGAAAACTGTTTTACTGTTCTGAGACTTAAAATGTTTTTACTTTTCTGAACTTAAAGATTCAATACTGTGGGCTTGGGGGTAGGAAAAAAGAAGAGCAAGCAAATGAAATACTTTTTAGCTTGGTAATTTTTTTTATTTTACTAAGATTGTGATTCAAGTATTTGCTTCAGAAAGTCATTATTAAATGCATGGTAGAATAAGACTCAAAGAGTGTGAGAGAGAAAAGTCAGTTGGGAACACTGGAACATGTCAAAAATAGGTTTAGTCCTCAAAATTAAATCAGCTTCTTTGTGTGTTAGCAGTAGACAGCTGGGCCTTCTGCATTGCTTTTGTTCATCATGGCCAGGCATGAGATATTTGGTGGAAATTAGTGACTGAATCTCTTAATAAATGAACAATTACTGATGAAAATGTTTAACTGGAGAATTTCTGCTTGGCTGTAGACACTAGAGGGGATTGCTTCAGAACTGTGTACATCCCAGCAATCTTGATCATGCTCCTCCCTTAAAAAAAACAATGGTCTCTTTTTTTTTGCTGCAGCTGAATTAATCAGCATAGATTCAGTGGAAATGGAGACAGTAAACTGCATTAGCTGTGTGTTGCTCTGAGCTATGTGTCCTCGATTTAGATCACCATACTGGCCTTATATTTTGAAAATACTGTAGAAAATGTAGAATACAAATACTGTGTAGAATACAACATCAAAATAAAGAATCTGTTAACTCAACATTAACATGAAACGTGCCTCCTAAATATAGAAGGAACCTTTCACGTTTTTGGGAATGACTTCTCCTGATCGCTGCTAAATTATTGCCTCTTCCTGCAGGGAGAAACCAAGTGAATGGTGTTGATAGCCATGAAAATGTGGTATTCTTTACGATTTACACCATTTGTCAGAAAATCACTTTGGGACTGAGAAAGCAGCATATGTTACCAAGATTAGTTTACATTGCTCTCGCTTACAGTGCAATCCTGTTTTATCCAGGTGTTGAAGCAATGGAAATAGACAGAATAAATACACCATCAAAAATAAAAAAAGAATAGCAACCAAAACCCAAATGGCTCTCTCTGACAGTGCCTGAATGTACCATCTGTTTCCATTGCATTGTAAATTGATGTAGAAAATTGATATGCAGTGCTATTTCTGGGTAGTTCCTCATTTGCATTTGCTTTGTTAAAAATGGTCCTAACTGAAAGCCATCACACTGAAGCCCACCAGACTCTGGAATTGTTCAAACCAGCCTGGGGAGTTCCAGACCAAGCCTGAATCCACATCTAAATGGTGCAGCTGCCTACATACATATAGCGTGCTAAACCACAACTTTGGATCTAGACACCACACAGCTTGTCAGATGTACAGGCTCCTGATCCAAATTGTCCACTTTTATTTAGGACTGTAACAATTGCATTATTATAATGATATGAGTCTTACCATCTAGCTACATTAAATAACCACTTAATCAGTTAACTCAGGTAGCCAACGTGTAATATCAGCAATGTGGTTACTTTCACGCAATACCAAGAATACAAACTCAGTCGCCTTTGACTTAATATACACTGAACAACGAAATCACTAGAACAAAACAAGATAACAGTTTGCCACGGCCATGATTGTGATTAGTCTCAATGTAAATTGCCATCCCAAAGTAATATTTCATCCTATGGCTGGAGGAAACTGAGTTACAGCTGCCTAAGCCTGTTGAAGAGACCAAATCACTCGCAGGTAGAAATGGAACCGCCAAAGAGCTCCTTAAACCTAAGCTGGTGACATATTGTCTCTGTTGGACTCTGTGCTGGGCAAGAGCAGATGTAAATGAAACTCCTCCCTGACATCCACTTCCCTCCCTTCATGACCTATATTGGAGAGGCTTAAAAGACAAGAAATGCTGGAACTGTCTCCAAAAGCTCTGTGTCTGTGGTGGATATATCTATCCCCATGACCAGAGGTATTTGTAAAGGAAATGTTTATGTGATTTTGCTTCATAGCACAAAGAGCTTTGACTGTCTAGTTTATTCCAAAAAGCAATATGCTATCTTTGTTGTCATCTAGTAATTCTTAAATTTTTTCTTTGCTGTAGTCCTCTCCATTCCTTAGTATATTTATTTTATGATCTTCCGGAAGGAAGGAGAATTCAGCAAAGATTGAATTTGCTGAAAGAAAACTCTTGTTTGTTTGTTTGTTTGTTTTGTTTTGTTTGTTTGTTTGTTTGTTTGTTTGTTTTATTTGAACATACTGTGGAATAGGGGTGCTAAAACAAATGTGAATTCAGAACTTGCTGTGTGGTCTATTTGTATTTCCAGCATTTAGAAAATTTCATTCAAAAACTCCAACACAGACAAGGCAGAGTTTCTCTTAGAACTGCAGGATGCAAAGTAAAGAATTGTCTGCACAACTTCTGAGAGCCACAGCAATTATATCCACACCTCTACAGACCAGTAGGAAAGGTAATTTTGACAGCAGATCAGCGATATACAGGACATGTAGCTTCATGCCGACTTACCACAGGAAAACTTGGATCCGTTATTCCACATTCTGTGCTTGAGCAGCAGCCTGGGAGGTGCTGGGTATTAGACCTGGCATGTGGCTCCAGACTGGCAGCAGGAACAAGGAAAAAGAAACATTAATTTGTCTTTCCTGTGTTCTCCACCTTCTGTCTGTGGAGAACTTAAATATTTGGGTTCTAGGTTGTTATGCTCTATTGTTTTCATTATATGTGATAACGTGAAAATTCAGACAAATGCAGAAGTAACAGATATTTGAAACATTGCTTTCCTTTTCATAAAAGATGCTGGTTACGTCTTTACATTACTTGTTAATGAACTGGAACCTTTTTCTTACAAAAAATCTCAACTGTTGTTGCTTTTCTATCAAGCCATTGCTTTTTAAAATTTTGAAGTCATAGTAATCAAAAAGTTCTATATCAATTACAATATAGGATTTTTTTAATGTTGTTTTTCCTCATTAACAGAACGCCAGAGAGGGAGATCAAACTTAGTAAATTTTTTGAGAAATGGCAGGATTAAACCTTCTGTGCATTTACTCTAAGGAACCTGGAAGTATAGAAGACATAGTAAATCTGGAAACAGAGATATGGTGAATGCAAGGTAAATTTGTAATTTGTTGTACATATCTAATGTTACTCTGTGTGTTTGACAAATAAGGTATAAAGGATACATCTTACATAAAAAGAAAGTATCATCACTTTGTTCTCCTTGTATATAAGGTATTGGATAACAGCATGAATATTGCTGTTAGTAAAAGCAAAACATACCATGGTATAATGAACACAAATTATTGTAGATAAATTGGTAATATAATTTAACCAGAGGTTTGTGATAATATGAGGGACCTCAGTTGTTTGACTTTAGGCTGTAATCCCAAATGGTGTTGAAACTCCTGTGAGTTTTAATATTGCTTATGTGTAACTGAGTCACTGTCAGCTTTTACACCACTTTGAACTTGTTGCAGGTGTAAAAGCTGAAACTTGTGCTTTGTAATCTTCTTTCTGGACAGCATAGTGTATGACAGCATCAGTGTCAGTCTGCAGTCTAAGAGATATATTCTTCTTTGTGAGTTGTGCACTCCTATTTCAGTCATATCTATAGGGACACAGATGCTTTCTGCTGCAGAAAATAACTTGGTGATATTTCTGCCTCCTTGTGAGACTGTGTTTGTAATCACAGGTTGGGGCCTGCCTTGTGTCTTTACTGTGGCTTGCTCTTGCTTACCTGTGCCCTTGAAGTATTTTCACTGATGTATCTGAAATCTGTGACTATCAGAGAAAGAACTTTGCTTTGCAATGAGTCTCCTTCCTGCACTTAATAGTGCTTTCTATTGTAGGTACACTGGGCAGAGGAACCAGAAAACAACCTTAACAGACCTTTTCCTCTTCAGATTATGCACTTTTCTCTTTTTTGAGTATTCTGCCTTAGTGGTATCACCTGGGTTATTTACAGCCTGAAAATGAGCACATTGCTGGGTATTTCCAAGGATCTAAGTCATACTGCTAGTAACCCTTTGGGGGGACGATGGGACACAAATCTTGTGAACCTTTAATTAAAGAACATTTATTATATTATTGCGTTTTCAAAAGCTGTTGGATCAGAGAGCAGGAAAATGGCAAAATGTAAAACTAACTAATTCCGTTTCCCATTACACATAACTGCCTGTGAGCTTTGAAGACTACCTAACATACAATAAATGCATGCCTGGTCTGCATACATATCTAGACAAGACTAGTTTTAGACTTTTTCCTGTCTTTTACTGTGCATTCCTTTAGAAGGAAAACCAGAACTATAAACCTGGCACAGAACTGTATTGTGTTTGAATGATGATGGAACAGGACCACAAGTCTGCCCTACAGTGTAAACATAGGCTCAGGTTACTATAACCAGAGATAGGAGATTACAAGTTTTGTAAAAAAAAATGTTCTTTCATTTCCCTTTTTTTTTTTTTTTCTTCCAAAATGTATGTTAGCAGGGCTTGTGAAATTTTGCTTTGTAGGTCATAAAATTAAAACGAACCTCATCACAGCTTGTATGAGGCTGAAGACATAAAGGACAAGATAAACAGAGGTGTTTTAATTTTTGAGGAGTGAATAAATTTAGAGATTTACCTGAAAAATAGCAAAACACAGACAAAGCTTTCTGCTGGAAGTATGTGTTTTTTATAATTACTCCTGATTACTGGTTTATTCAATTAAATATATTATAGACACCACTTTTAAAAAGCCTGAACATCAGAAGACATTTTTCCCCTTGGTTCTTTGTAAAGAGCACAGGGAATTGTTAGGCATTTAAATGTATAAAAGTGCAAACATATCTACTTTATTTGATGAACACAAACCAGTATCTAGCTCCCTTTTCACACAGTCCCAGAGTAACTAATAAGTTAATGTTATTAAGAACTCATTTCACCATAAAGAAACAAAGTAAAATAGAGGGTAAATTAATTGTCCAAGGTCACAACAAGAATCAGTGACAGAGCTGTCAATGAAATTTATGTGTAGCAGGTTTTTTTAAATATAAATGCTATTCTGTCTTTTATAGGCTTAACCTGAGATCATGCAATATTTGGCTGAGAAAAAATATAGCCAAATTTCCTGTTCTAAATTTGTTGTTATAAAAATGGTAGCCATGTTATGCTAATGACTCAGTCTATAGCTAGTTAAAAATATTTTTCCTTACTAGAAAATCTAAACGTTAAAAAGCTCTAAATCAGTGCTAAAAAAACTTCCAATCCTTGTAGCTCTTGACAGCAGCAGCAAGAAAGCATTGCCAAAACAGAAGCTTTTATTGATCATTTATAAGATAATAGCTTTCAGGGGACATGTCACTCTCATCCAAGATGTAGATGGGGAAGGGTGGAAGCTTTGCTGCCAACTGATGAGGAGCTGCCAATGTATTCCTCCCTCCTGCATGAGAGCTTCATCAGTTTCTGGAGTCCTCAGCAGCTGGGAATTAGCTGCTCAGTGTAGGAAATAAAAAATAACCAATTTTCCTCTTAAGCAGGTGTTTCTTTTTCCATTGAGCTTGCAAAAGATTTGAAGAAATGAGATCCAAAGTAGCTATATTTAAAGCTGAAATAAACTATACAATGTCTTTAACCATTTTTCCAGCTCCTGAAGATCTCAAGTCAAGACCACTGTGATGACTCTCCAGCTAGCCGAGAGCATGCCACTTAGCCCTGCAGCTGGCAGTGGCATCCGAGGAAATGATGCTGCAAGAATTTAGTACAGTTTCACTCCCATAGAGTTGCTTCTTCTGCAAAGGGGAAGGTGTTTGGGTATAAAGTTGAGAAATCTTGAACTACAGCCACACTTGTTCTACAGAAGACGTAATGAAAAAATATTTTGGTTTTGCAGGATGTCAGAGTTGCAGCTTTTACCAGCATTAAGAGAACACCATGAACTTGAAATCTAGTCATTGCTAGAAATGTTAGAAGCTTCTTACCTACTAAAGGGTCTTGTCAGCCAATTTTTGTGGAATTAAAGTTATTTCCTGTTATTTTTCTTTCTGCTGTTTTAGGGAATAACACAAAAAGTACTAATCTAACCTGCTACATGTGGGGAGAACAAGGAAAATAACTAAACATGATCTGTCAACCAGAAAAAAGAAAGCCTTTTTAACAAGGGAAAAAAAAAAAAAAGGACAACCAACCAACCAAAAAAAAAAAAAAACCCAAAACATAACAAAACAAAAAAAAAAAAAAACAAGAGAAATTATTTCATTATTTCCTTGCTAGTCTCCAAAGGTTATAACAATGTTAAATGTTGCATTTAGTAACATAGTTTGGCAGTATTTCTTTCAATTGTTCTAGGATAATCTACTGAACAAAGTCTTTCTGTCCTCAAGAAAAACCCAACACCACCAGCAAAAACCTATGTAGATGATAGTAGATTTTGAAAATATATATATAAATATGAATTTGTTGATGGCAAGAGAAATAAAAGTATGACTGGTCACTGCTTTTGTGATGTCTTTTCTAATGTTTAAACTTTGGGGAATAACTGATTTAATATTAAACTGTGTCACCTTGTAAGGACACTTTAACAAATTCATTTCTCTTCCAAAGATGTTAATGTATATAAAACAAGGGAAGAATTCCTAATCTGAGCTGTGGAACATTCAGGCAGACGGACATCTGTCTCTTGACTCTTTCCTTAAAAATTATAACTAAAGACATCATTGAAAAGAAAAACAAAACCAGACAACAAAAAAAACCACAACAGCAACGACAAACAACCAAAAAACAACCAACCAAACAAAAACCCCAACTCAATAAAATCTTTCTGGGTGCTGAACAGTTGACACAGGCATTTAGTCAGGAAAATGCTTGACACCTTGTGGAGTCCAAATAATAATACAGCCTTTACCAGAATAATATCCATTGCCTTTAATTTAAATCCTTTTGTTTCTGAATCCGGAATGACTGCCTTGATTGTTATTTTTATACTCAGTCACTTGTACTGTGCAGAATGGCTCAAGTTAATATTTTATTTTTATATGTGAAACATGATTTAGTCCTCCTTTACTTTGAATGATTCATTATGATACATTTTCAGTGTTTTATCATGTAACATCTAACATTGAATTCCAAACCTGTCTTATTGTCTCTTTTAGGGGTGATCCAGCAAATACTTTAAACCAGGCATCATTGATTCTGTGTAGCCCAATTAACTGTTCTGGGAAGACACCTGGTAACAAGCTCTGTGAAATATTTGTCAGTCTAGGACTTATATTTTAAGCATTTCAGACCAAAAAGTTGCATATTGCCTTGTTAATGCCGAAGCCTACTATTTGCACGTTATTTAACATTACATAAATACACTTTCCACTATATAATACATTATAGATTTCTGAGAGAGAATACACAGCTGAGAAGTGGCGTTTCTAGAATCTAGAAAGGGACTCAGTCGTTTAGCTTCACAGTTTTTGCACAGCTTGTGTTTTCATAATACCTGCAGTCTAAGAAATTAACACTGGCCAGTATTTGAACTCTTAAATCTCTTTTATGCTGATTGATTGTATTAATGCACTCTTTCATTAGTCAACAATTTCCTTTGTATGCTTCATTCACAAAGTATTCATGTGCACAGAACTCTGACCCAGTCATCAAATCAATTGATCGAGTGTATTAACTCTTTCTATGTCTATTTATAGGTACCATGCTGCCCTCTTCCTGCTTAGTTATTATTCAGAAAAGTTGGAACATCACTTTCATATTCCTTTATGTCATTAATATCATGGAGACACTGCCTAATTAACTTCTTAATAGCTTCATAAAGATGTATTAACTGTCTGTTAAATATCTTTGGCCAAATCTCTGCATTTGTCAAAGGGAGTACAGCTTTGTATGAAATCTGTTGATTTATGCTAGCCAAACATTATGTTCATAGCATCTGCACTGCTGATTTTTTAAAATTTTGATTTAGTAGTAAAAATAGTTTCCAAGCTAGTGTCCACAGCTGGTTCAAAAATAAACAAAGGTTTTAAATCAGATTCATAAATACAAGTATGTTTTTGAGGACAGTGTCAAATTTTGAATAGTTGTCTTCCATAGTGGGCTGCTAATCACCAGTCATGAGCCCTCTAGTGTCTTCTGGTTACCTGTACAAATGTTCACAAGTCTCAGGCGTTTTAATTATTTGAGATGGATCAATTATATATCTAAGAATTCTTCCTGGATATGGTGGCTGGTGGGGAGATTTCTCTGCAAGAAGGTTGTCAGCTAATATGAAAATTGAAACAGTGCAGCTTGAATTAACAACCATGTACTATCCAAATCTGAGAGCACACAAATTAAACATTTCACCAAATACAGCCTGAAAAATTAGTTGTCTAAACTGTTCCAGGAAAGCTTACATGTAGCAAATGTATTAAAGACAAGGAGACTTCGCTCATGAACAATTCATAAATCTAATAGAACTAAGCTGGTAACAAATATTATTTATGGCAAATAGAGTGAAATCTCTCGTAATTTTGTCATTAAAGTACATGGAAAGGCCTGTATGAGGCCCTGAGCTTCAAATCTGTCCTCATCTGGATTTTTCTGCATAGTTAAATTGCAACTGAAATAAAATATCCTGATTTACACTTTTTCTAGGCTTTTCTTCGTGTAATCAGTTTTTCTTGGCTTCTTGAACCATGTAAAATGCAGTCTGTGCCTCTCTCATGTGTTTGTCTTGACAGCTTCTGTGATTTTGCACATGAGATTGTAAAGCAACACTGAAGATGGCTCTCTTAGTATGTAGGAAAAATTCCACTTTGGGAATCATTTGTGTATCTTCTGTCTTGTCGTTTGAGAGCTCCTGATATATAAGACTAGATCAGAACATTACCTTTTTCCTATATTTTTGACACTGTCAACTCCGATTCTTCTGCTATGATTTTGATTGTAAACTTGCTTACCAGTTTTACTATCTTGTATTCATGTTCTTTTCCATACAGTTGTTATTTGTTGTGTTGATGGTGTCTAGAGACCGAACCATGGTCAAAGACAAAGCTGGTTTAAGCTTCGTTTTTATGAAGCAAGATTTCTAGGCATCCAATCTTGTAAGTCAATTATTTTCCCTTTCGTGGGGTACCTTGACAATTGCAGAGTTTCTAAAATTAGGTCCAGTGCAGAGCCAACCAGCTCCAAAAGGAAGAAAGGAGGGGTTATTCTGTAAGAGATAGTCGTGGGAATGCTCACGGGGCTTGAGAGCACCTTCCAGGAGAAATTACTCCCTGAACTGAGGCTGGCTTTTCTAAGGGAGTTTAAAAGAGACACACAATAACCATTTTCAAATATGTAAAAGATTGTTCCAAGATCAGAGGGAATGAGTTATTTTTCATGTCCACTGGCACATGAAGAAATAATGGCCCTAAATTGCACCAGGGAGGTTATGTGACCCTCTGGTGAAAATGTGTTTGACATCCCTGGTTTAGACCCCGGTTTAGTCAGAAAACCTTCCTAGTGCAAGCAGAGTTAAGCACTGGAATAGGTTACTCTTGGAGGTTATGGGACTTTCCTCACTGGAGGCTTTTCAGGACAGGTTATGTTAAAAATGGCCAGATCTGGTTTTCATATATTAATAATAACAGTTGTTAACGTGACAGAGTTGTGAGCTGCTCCTGTATCAGCGAGAGGCTGAAACAGGTCAGTCAATCAGGGGCAAATACTGCCCAGATACTGAAAGCGGCAGCAAGTATTACAGTTTGAGCACATGGAGTGAATGAGCACATGGCCTTTTACAACTGCTTGCTGCAGATTTCAATTTGGGTTACATCTGACTGGTAAAGACAATCAAACACATACATGAATGTGAAGTCAAGAGAGGCAAAGGATTTTTTGAATAGCCATTTTGTCTCTGCAGTTACCGTAATTATGATTTGATAGTACATAAATGTGTCTATGAAGTGCTCATTTAGCTGTGGCTTCAGTTTGTATAATATGGATATAGACAGTAGGTCAGCCCAGTTTGTGTTCAGTCATGATCTGAGTAGGTGAAGAAAAAGCTAGTAAAGCAAAGATGATGAGGTGATATATATGTATATGCATACAAACCAACGTGACAGTTGCTTATAGTGGTCAAAAAGTGTATACTTTGGTCTTTTCACATTTTGAGACACCTGTTGAAATGCATAGATTAACAATCTCTTATCTCAAATTAATTGTTACACAGTGAAAATAAAATTTAAAATTCACAGAATTATTAATGGCTAACTGAAGACTACTGAGAGCTGACAATGTACTAGATGGTTGCAAATCGTTACAGTGTCACCGTCTACTTCTCTGCTCCAGTGTTTTGAAATAAGTCAGTAGTCAGCATTCATTTCTTTAGTTTAACTAAATTCCACCTGAATAAAAGTTGAAGACGCTGTTGGAATTTCCTGAATGATATATGCAGTTGAGATCTAATTTTATAAAATGCAGCCTTAGATTGTAAGCTACTCTCCCATAAAGGTGAACACCATATAAATACTTATATAATAATTTAGATGAACTTGTAAGGAAAGTTATATAAAGAAAGCAAAGCAAAATTGCATGCAGAAGTATATTTTTTAATATGCTATCATTATATTCTTAGAATAACTAAAGTCATCAGTAGATTAGAAGTATATTTCACTTTCAAAACACAGTCTCTAAGATTAGCAGCTTGTTTACTTAGCCTGATACTGTCATGTCTACCCATTACATTAATTAAACAAATAGTACTGTAATCAGCACATTATTTTCTGCTAAGATGTCTTGGCTTAGGTAGAATGACATTTATGAATTACATTTACGTATATGATTTGTGATGTAAGGAATTCAAATAAATGTCAGGTAATTGTCCTTCTCTTTCTCACTCGGTGCAACATGTGCAAAAAATGTACCTCCTCTCCCAAACCTCCTGGCCCACAGCTAACTCAAGAGCTTTGAGAATCAATAAAAGATGAAACCACAAGTAAATTAGAGGGTTGGTTTGTTTGGCCAAGGACTAGTTCAGTACATCCTCAAATAATGTATAACTCTTAGTTGTCTAAAACTCTTATTCAGTTCAGTCTCTTAACTGTGTTCTGGGTGGTAACATATTTCTCCAAAGGCTACCAAAATAGGAATAAATTCCTTATAAAATCTTTCCTGAGAGCATTTGATTTACTTACCTGAGACCTTGCTGACTGACTAGAGTAAAAGAATAACATGCCTATATTTTGGATCACAGTGTAATTATTGTGCGTTGTTCATAAGCAGATGAGCATTGCTGAATTTCCCCAGCAGTCCATCCAAAGTAGGGATGCACAAAAGGATTCTGCAAAACTAAGCCTAACTAACTGATGAAAGAATGTTACCTGATATATCAGACCTCTTTAGACAATGAAGAAACCTGGAACCACATCATTCAGGTACCCAGGGCCCCCAGAGGCCCAGAGCAAAACTGGTCCCTAAGGACTCATGAAAGAAAATAGATTGTTCATAAATTGCTCTTCTGTTGTACTTTATCTAACAATAGTGACTCTCTTTCAGGAGCTGCATAAAATTCATTCTCTTGTGTGATTTTACAGTACATTACTATAACTTCTAAATCAGCGTAATTGTCTGAGCCCTTCCTTGCAGGAAAATTCACTTGGACTCCATTTCCTCTCTACATACACCCAAGGTAATATTCCTTGTTACTTCATTTAATGTCACTGGTTAATATGTTCACATCTATACCTTTCTTTCTTCTGAATCCTTGTTTTGCACAGTCTAATTTATCGTAAGAAGATCTTCCAAATGATAACCTTTATTGCCTGAAAGTTTCAAAGCATGTTTGACCAAAAGTAATAGCAGATAACCGACTAATTATTTAAGAGGATTCTTCCATTGTATACATTTCTCTAAATTCCGCTAGGTAGGAAATTTCTGTACTGATGTCAACACAAGTAGTTGTTTATTGTATTTTCTTATAATGGTGACATTTTCTTTATAATGTTAACTCAAAACTTGCCTATACTTTTACTGAAATTTAAGGGTAGTCAGAACTGGCTTCATATTTATCAAATTTAGAAAATTCAACATCTGATGTTTTTTATTTTTATTTTTTTTTATTTTTTACTAGAAGAGGTGAAGAGGTGTCCTAGATAATTAAAATTTTGTCACTTTCTGACAGAGAAGGAGCCTAAGATATGAAAAATTATTATGTTCCTATAAAAGCTTATGCATATTTACATAACGATAGCAGTTGTGAATTTTACTTTCCTCTAATTTTCTAGATTATTTTTATTTGTGAGAGGCTTTGTAAATCATGATTGGTATAATCACATGGAATTTCATAGAAGTCTTTATTTGCATGATTAAAATAAAGTCTAAATTAGTGACTAAGATTTGGAAGAATTTGGTCCAAAGACAAGCAACAAACAAGAGTCTTAAAATGAGGAGTATCTGTTTGCAATAAGCAAAGTACCAGGCTGAAGAAGGGTCTGGGTTACTCACAGATAAGCTCTACAATATCTTATAGATCCTGCTGTAGTATCCAGTACCTTTAATGTGGTATCAAGGCACAAGAGAGAGTGAGCTGAGAATATCAGTTCTGAGGAAGCTGAGCAGAGAGACATCAGCAGCCATAGCAGCTGTAAGTGCTCTGATGTCACTCAAAACCCACCCTCTCGAGTCTGCCCCTTGGACTGCTGGAAGGTGGCTCCCTCCACCTGGGATCCAAAGCCTGGATCTCATACAGCCAGAAAACCTCACCCAGCTTTTTAAAGAATTTAACATGTATTCACTTTTCATTTCAGCAGAGACCAAAAGAAAGATTAGTTTTGATAACGTGCCCAGACGTTAACAAATACTCTTGGGAATCCACAGACTTACGTTTGAAGGCTCTAATCTGCAGAACATGTCTCATAAGAAATTTTCCTAACTGCAGGCTTACACAGTGAGTTCCCTCTTGAGGTCTTTTTAGCTTTCTGAGCCTTTCATTCTACTCCACACACAGGCCGTTCTGTATACGTTGGTGCTCCTAGGTGCCATAGGAAGCTTGAAAGAAAAGAACAGCTTCTCCTGAAGTGCCTAGAGTGACATGAGCTCAGAGAGGAGGACTATACTGTCAGTGTGCATGCAGAGAAGGGGAAATAAATAAAGAGGGCCAGTGGGCAAGCTCCAAATTTGTTCAGTTTTCATTGTAAGTTTATAATACTTGGGACATTTCTGTAACAACAACAACCTACCAAAACAAAACACAGCAATCACAAAACAGAGGATGCCATATTATCAATAAGGTGTGAATCTTAGGCAAATTAAGTATACCTGGGGCTGAGCAATCCCTCCCCTCTCTGTCGGTGCAAGACTTTGCAGCCTTTGGGTGTCAAAATCCTAGATTTAAATAGTACAGTAAAATTTGTTCAAGAAATTTCCTCAGGCAATAGGGACTGTTTTTAGCCTCGCTACTGGTGGGAGAAACTGGAATGACTAATAGAAGCAAGAAGTGGCTCACTGAAGCAGATGATGGGCATAATACTGGATAGCCGTGCTCTCTAGTTGAATTGGGCAATAGAGCCCCATGATTCAACAAGCGCAGTTTGCAGGCTGATATTATGAGAGAAGGTTGGAAGGCAGCAAGTGCTCTTGGTGGTTGCTTCACCGTTCAAGAAAACAGAGGAAAGATTTTAAAATATTATTACATTTTGTGTAGAGAAAAAATGATTTATTTGATTGCTAGTAACAGAGACCAAATTCAATTCCTAGAGTAAAGTAATAAATATTAGGCTCAGACATCATTTAGAGATTGGTGAAAATTAAATTGTACGGGTGTTCAGGGAGCTCCACTTTTCAGTATTTCATCCCCAAAGGGCTGCAAGGTTTTGTGTTGGATTAGGGTAGCCACACAATCTGATACATGTTTAGTTGTTTTGCTCAGGTGACTGTATTTCTTCTTACTCAGTTACATACTGTTCCCCATTTTGTGATATGACTGTTAGTTTTGTTCTTTATAGACCTATTAACAAACATGAGACAGAATATATTGCTCTACTTCTCTTCCTATTTCTACTTTGTTTTCCTCCTTCAATACAGTTTTGTCAAAGTCACTACATTAATTCTTTGTAGGGAGAAATAGAACTCACTTGGTGCAGCTGCTTTACTAGCCGGTGTGAGGTTGTCTTAGGTTTTATTTCATCTGTTATGCCCCTAAACTTGTGTCTGTGCTGTTTTATCAGCATGAATTTCACACTGTTTTCCTTTCTGAGATTCACTGGGCATGCTTAGAGAGCTGGCTGCTCCATGTTTCTTGAGAAGGCTTCAAGTGAGCAGTGTTGTCTTTGAGAGTATGATGGGACACCAAGTATGGACATTAGACAACCTTGCTCTTGAAAGAACCTCATTGTCAAACTACATTTGTGGTGTAGTTGTGCCCAAAGAGCTCACAAGCAGTTTAATCTCATTTTCTTGATTTTTGGTTGGTGGGTCATTCCAGTATTTATTAGTGGCTTCTAGAAACTGGAGATGATCCTTGTTACTGTCTGCAAAAACCTGACAAAATAGTCACACATGTTTGTGATTAGGTGGTCAAGCTCAGCTGGATACATTTGGCATTAATAAAGGCAACAGTGGTAACCAGCTCAGGACAGAATATGTGGAAAGCATAAGGGCAAGTGTCAAGGTACCTGTAGAAATAACATGAGTGTCAAAACAAAAGAGAAGACAGAGGTTTGCTCAGAATCCAGAAGGATCTCATGAAGTTAACAGCAGTTAAGTTCTGGTGCAAGGATTAGGTAAGGATGAAGTAGGGAAGGCACTGGTGATTGCTGACCAACCTGTATTCCTGTATTTTCTCTCAGCTGCTTTTTTTTTTTTTTTTTTTTTTTTTTTGTTCTATAATACTTGACACAGCATACTTCATTTGCAGCATGCTGTAGTTAGGATAATACCGTAAACTTTCACCATGCTGGTGTGCTGACACTTGGCATATTTTGGAAGCATTTGAGAGGCATTTTCTTTAATGGTACTGTTGCGTTGTTTTTGTTTCATGGTGTTTTGGTGTGGGGTTTGTTTGTTTGTTTTCCTCTCCATTCTCATGGTATAATTCAAAGACTGTTGAAATAAATGCAGAACATAAGCATCTAATTGTGATGTCTGTGAACCTGTAGTTCTCTGAAGTTTGTGCACCATGCCAGCAAGTGAAAGGTCAAAGAGTCATTCTCACAGTAAAAGAAGTTGAGGGTTGCACAAGTGGCCATCCTGGCTATTGCAACATAGGAGTTTTAAGACTTAACTTTCTGTTTCCTAACTTTTTTTCTCAATCATTGCATAAGACCCTGGCAGCACTGAAAACACACAAAAGGGTTTGGGTTTTGTGGCACGTCGTTTTTAAGTCTCTATGGAACCCACCTACAGAGCTTCCAGTACGTGCATTTCACTCAGCTGTGTACTGTGCTGCCCATCTGCATCTGACACTTCTCTGTGTGCAGAGAAGTTGGGTCTTCCTCTTCTAGTGCTGGATGTCACTGGGCAGGGGTGCACATAGCTTAAAAAAGGGGTCTGTGACGTACCCCTCCCACGTCATAGATGCGATGGGAGGCAAGGCAGGGGAAGCACACAGTGGTGGCAGGTCTCGTACAACAGCACAGTCAAGTCTCTGGAGTCCAGGGCTGTTGCAAGAGAATTGTTACCAGCTACTTTTAGTGAAGGTCAGTGTTTCCTCTGTTTACCTCAGTATAGATATATACATTGTTACCAGTCTACTGAAGAGAGAAGTATAACTATGTTCTAATGCTCTAATTAAGAGAGTAATTTTCTAGCAATGCTTAAACAACTTCCTTTCTTTTCTCTCTTTGTAGTCAGTTAATAATTGTGACATTTTTCTTGGCTTTAACTGCGGGTCCCTGAAGGCATGTTAAAGACCCCCTGTGATCAAAATAGTAGGAATCATGTTGCTGAAGTGACATTAACAGAGATACTTATTAAAATTTGTCCCCTGCTGTTTGTGGTTTCTCAAGACTATACTTCTTTAGCAAATTTAAAAATGCAATTACATGATGCCTGACAACTAGAAACTATGCTATAGCCCAAATGTTAAGTGAGAATTAGAGAAGTAATTATGGACTGTTGTAACACCTGGAAACAGAAGTGCTATTAGATGATTTAATGTTGCATGTAACAGATCATTGGTTTTGTTGCTGATGTAAAACAGATCTCCTGGCATACTGTGATTGTATGCAAAATGGTCATATGTCCTACTATGCTTTTTTAATATTTGTAAGTAATGTTTGCGGTGTTTATCTGCTGTTCTCAAATATGATGTAACTTTCTTTGAGTCTGTCCACCTGAAGAGGATTTCAAATAAATACTCAATGTGATGTATCAGAAGAAAACAAAATTGCTACTTGACTACAACCAATTTATAATTTCTCCTCAGTGAGCAGCTCATGTTTGTCTTGTAACTTACACAACAATTCTGTTTTCACCTCTACTGTTTATTTCCCTTTCAGACAAGCGCAAAAGCCAGAAAACAGCCTTTGTGATAATGTCATTGAGACTTAGAGCTTTAAAGCAATCTCATTATCAGTTTACATCCCCAGTTGGAAATCGGAGATTGTTCAGCACATCAAACACTAGAGCAGGGGCACGTAATGTGCAGCCCAAGGGCCAGATGAGACCTGCTGAGTCACATAATGTGGGCTCCAGCTGCCCTCTGCCTCTAGCTGAAGGATAGGGATGGAACAGCAGAGCTGCTGGCTGGTGTTGCTAATGAACTTGAACCACCATAAATTATTTTCCATCTGCATACCAAATATGGTTGTATGTGCGTATAATAAATTTCTATAGTTTATATGCAAATTGGATGTGGCCCTTGGGCTCTTGGTAAGTAACCTGTATAACCTTCAGGTCTGTAGAAGGTAAATCTCTTACTAATGCTACAATTAGTGCAAGGGGCTAAAGGTTGCTGTGCAGTGTGAGCCTGGGTTGTTCTTTGTTTAAGAGCAATGGAGGAGGACTAATAGGAACCCTTTTAGTTCAGCATCCACACTAAACTTTTGGGTATGTGAGCAAGAAGGGAGGGAAATAATATTCTGTGGTTCAGACAGTCGCTGTATAAATTCTCGCTCCCTCAAACCTTCTATCTTAATAGCCACATACAAGTAAAACCCCTACAACACCAGTGAAGTCCTCCTGATGGATGTGCAAATGACATTGCATTGTTGAATTTTTATGCGGTAAAAATAATTTTAATTGTTTTAACCACTGTTTCTGAGTTGCTGGGAAATAAACTTGGAATCTATCATTATTTCATCCAACTGTGCAAATGAAATATATAATTGATAGAAAATGATTTTGTTGCACACAGTTTGAAAAAAGATCTATGATAGTTTAAAATTCAGAAGATTCTTCTGTGGTAAAGTTCTATTAATGCATTCATTAGCAAGAAATTACACTACAATGTCTGTGGGGCTTACTCCAGTGAAAGACCGATTTTGTTATTGGTAATTTCATTTTCATGCTACTCCCCTCTATTCAACTTCCCCAAAATGATGTTTTTCTAAAAATCAGCACTAATATGATAGTTAACCTTTCTTAATATTACTTAAGAAGATAATTCTGAGATACAGTCATACAATGAATTAAATCTTGAAACCTTGTATTTTACCCACTGTTGCAAAAGTTCAGTAAAACTTCATGTGCTTTATTTCACAGATCTTACCTTTAAAATGGCGATGAAGACCTTGAAGTTATAAATGAGGGGTTGGTTGGCTGACATATATAATGTGAATATCCTTATTATACTGAAAGAAGGCATGTACAGGTATTGCCAAAGTGTCTGTATCAATTTCACTTACATTTAACAAGGAATAAGCTTCTAATGTCATTTTTCTTATCTCTTTTGTCATAAAACTAATATTCAACAAGATGTGGGAGAGAGATTATTTGAATCTGCCCTCCTGAAAGATACGCAAATAGTTTACTCAAAGTAGTGTTCAGTTTTTGTTTATTTATCTTGATTTATTTATTCCTGCAAGTAATGACACAAAATAAATGTTTTTTTCTATTTCTTGGGGTTAAAATCTGACTGTGACCACCCTCTTTTAATTTCTGGTTTTAGTTGAGGAAAGGAAGGTGTCTGTGCTGTGCTGTGGACCACTGGGGACTCGAGGATGACAGGTGCTAAAAGGTGAACTTCTGTGGTGTAAAACACAGGGAATATGCATTGACCTTGACTTGCAGCACCATTCCAAAAGATGAGGCGAAAGTGCATTTTTTTTTGTATATGTGTGTCCTGTGAGATTTTGTTGTCATACATAATTTCTTCAGTGTCTCCTAAAAGTGCAATTGGCTTGAAAATGTACACATTTAAAATTATTAATTCATGTTAGGTCTTATTTTAATTTCCATTTATGGTGTTAGGATGTTTTATTTTCTAACTGTTGTTGACAATCATTGGGGATAAAAACCTATTAATTCCTTGAAGTGAAAGCTGAAATTCCCATCGAGTCACTTGATTCCAGGAGCTCAGACCAACTGTAAGGAGATGCTTAATAATCAAGCCCCATGAATTGACATCGTTGCCTCTTTTAAATGATTTTCAGTGAGAATGAATATAGTTCCAATGTATTATGAACTGTGAATTAACGTAGATCCTGTGTTGTCCTAAATCCCATTTGAGCTGCTCATAAGAACAGACCTTAATGCTACATGAATAAATCAGCTCGGGATTTCTTCACTCTAGGTAAATTTTAGTGTCATAGAAGAATGCAATCTATGTATCTGATAATGATGCTACATAGCATCAGATTTGAGCAAGGCCTGCATTTAAATGACCACAGTCTGCTCTGCAATGAACTTTGTGACACAGACAACTTCTGGGATCTCTGAACTGTCTGTGTTACCTGGTTTTAGACTGGTTGACGCTCTTGATGTATTATGAAAATGGAAAACAAAACAAAGCAAACCTCAGCAAACAAAACCAAACGGACAAAAGCCAAACCAAAACAACACCCTTCAGTTAATAGAGACAATAGTAACTATCAGAAATGTTATAAGCTACAGAAGAAAGACACGATAAATCAGGGAACTGTACTGTTCCTGAAAGGTTACATATGATTAAAATTCTGATAGAAAGGTACCATACCACTGAATTTTTGGTCTGACTGTGTACTTTGCAGCCCACAGACAATTTGGATGGCCAGCTTGCTGCAATTAGAACTCTTCACTGTATTTTCCCTCAGATTCTTAAAACTGAAGTACACTGCATAGTTCTATGTTAAGAGGCAGAAAAAATTAGCAAAACATAAAAAACTTCAACTAGCTATATATCGACTAGTCAATAGCACAGTACAAAAAAAAAGCAGAGAGACTTTTTATCAACGTTTCAAGCAGTTCATGTTCCACTATTCTAAGAAGAGGATTTCCTTTATTTAACCTATTTTTATTTAATTATTAAGATAGGAGCGATGTTGATAAGCAGCCACAGTACAGCCACTGAATACAAGAGGACATTTTCATTGTGTTTGGCAGTCAAAGATGTCATAGAGTGAGGTATTAAGAACTGGTATAGTCTAAAAGCCTTTTGAATTAAAAATAAAAGATGCAAACTTTTTATAGATGAACATGACAGGAAAATAACATTGGGAAAGTGACGTCTGTCTCTGAAAAGGAGGGCTCTTTGAAGGTAAAAATAAAGAGGTATAGCAAAGCGATAAATACAATGAAGACATCAAAAGAACCCACCAAAAATGATTACATCAAATAAAAAAAAAAAAAAAGTATTTTAAGGTACAAAACAGATCAAAGGCTTCTTAAAGATATCAAACATTTGAAGCCTATGAGGAAATTAGGATGCTAAGAAGCAAAGACATAAATTAATGAGAAAGCACATACCACCATTTAAAGTGGAAAATGAAATACAGTATTCTAGGGTCAGCCAAAATATTTGGTACTATCCTTTCATCTTTTATTAGTTGAAATTAAAATACAGAATACATAACACCTAGAAGTCCATTATATGATTGAATTTGTCGTCACAATTATGCAAAAGAAAAAGCTTAACCTATTAATTACTTAAACTTATTTGAATGTGAAAACAAAAGTAATGAAGGAAAGGAAACCAATGACAGGGTATTTAAACATTCAAGAAAGTCTCTGACTTGGATTCAGCAGAGTTGAATGACCTGTTTTACTGGAATAGCTATACTGGTGCCAGTGCTAGAGCTAGCCCAAACAGAACTAGCTCAAATATGCATTCTACAGGAATATTTTATGATGTAATGATATTGGTAAAATATACATATATATATATATATATGTAGTGAACCATCTGTTCTGTGAAAATATATTGATTCACTGAGGTAATTTTACAAATTTTTATTTTGTGAAAGTGTCATTTTCCCTTGCTGCTTCTTACTGCAGAATAGGCCTAAAAACTGTTCATCCAGAAAAAACAATATGCAAAAACTTATGCGAGAAGGTGTTTTTAAACACAATTTATCTTTCTAATTTTGTATCCACAGCTCCAAGAAGAGGAATTAGATGGCAAAAGGATAGATTTTCAAGCTTCTATGTTAAAGTGAATGTGATCTTTTTTCCATTAGGTTATATAGACTAGGCTTCTAAATCTTTCTGCTATCCAAGCCCCCAGAATACATCATTTGAAGGTCCTGAAGACACCAGCTAGTTCCTTTGAACTTGAGTCATGGCAAGATCCTACTTCACCTTTCTCACTGGGGCAATACATGTGGATCCCAGGTTTCTCTTTCATTTGTGGTATTCTGTCTCTTTTGCTTCCTTGGGTATGTTGTTGCCCAGGATATGTTGAAACGAAGCTAAGTTTTTGTTAGTTTGAAGGTACTAAATGTTTGCCTATGTTTTTATAGATCAAGGGACTGCTGGAGAGGGACCAGAGAGCCAGTCGTAGAGGCTGACGCAGTCTATAATACTCTATCTGATAATAACCAGATTATAGCTCCACAATTCCGACAAAGAAACACAAGCAGTATGAAAATATAGCGAGTATCAATTTGCCCATTATCTCTAATGAAATTAAATAATGCATATGGGACCACATGTTCAAAGAATAAATACATATTAAAATTCTTAACAGTGTAAGATTAAGGCAATATGATTTTTTAAAGCTTTCATCCAGGGAAAAATAGCTTACTGTTTGCTTTAAGTAAGATTAGCTAGAAAAATCCTATAGTATATCTAGAACAAAGTCTGAATGGCAACAGGCAAATATTTTAATGTGGAAAGATTTGTATTGGTTTTAATTAAGCAATGACATTTTGTTGAATGCCCTAAATCTTTAATTACTACTCAAAGGCAATAAACATGACATGAGTTATTTACTGAGTCACTGTGAAATACTGTTCAATATTTTCTTATAAATACTTCATATAGAAACAAAAGAAGGTCCTCAGTGGAAATAACAGTGATTTTTAGTAAGCAGATGTTTCAGGGCCTGATTTGAACCACAAGTAAATCATTTCTAAGAATCCCAATGGCTTCCACAGGAGTTGGCACAAGTTTTTAACAAGTATGAGCACTTGCAGTAGCTAGAGAAATATTTTTGTTTTACTGACAATGACCCAAAACGCACAATTCGTCACCAAAGGGAAATCCTGAATATAATACATGTTGTGGGTTTGGTTTTTTTGTTTGTGTTTTGTTTTGATTGTTTGTTTGTTTGTTTTTAGGTGGGGTGTGGAACGTATCACCTGATGGAAACATTGGGAAAAGCTTCAGATGACAACCATGGCAGCTGCATGCATGGACATAATGCATAACATATTATGGATGAGATTTTCTCACAAGTTTGGCACTCATATTTCACAGTGTTGTTGATTTACAGCCCAGATCAGTTTTGTCGTGGATGTGAGAGAGACCATAGTGTACCACCAGTACTGAGGCAGGGAAGAAAACAGACATTTATGCTAGAGGTTTGCCCTTAATCTTTTATAAAAAATAGAAGTAAGGCCTATAGCTGAAGTGTATGATCAACTCTCCTTAAATTTTTAAGTTTATGGCCTCTGCAGTGAGGCACACAGAAAAGAGGGAAGGAAGCAACAGTAATCTCACTGCTTGCATGTAGGTACCTAATCTGTGTGAGAAGGTGAATCTTTCCAAGCTTCCCATGTACTTAGGAAACAATTGTTTCCAGGCTTTCTAACAGCCTGCACAAAATGCCTGATGTAGATAATTTTCTGGAGGAGTAGATTTCTCTCCTCTGAACGTATTTTGCCTCCCTGAAACGGAAATTTGTAATTACAATAACCAAAGGAAACAAACAAGATCAGAACAAACCTACAGACAATACAGACCCCAATTGGACATACACAGCTAACATTTGAAATAGTCTGGCGATCACAACATGCAGTCATTTCCTCCCCTTCTTTCAAAAGCAAATGAGATGCTGCCTGCAGAGAATAAACCCTGGCCAGGAACTGTAATAGACACTTGCTCTTGTCCTTCAGATGAAGTGGAAGCAGCTAGGCAATCCTCATCATGGACCAAACTACTGAAAACTACATAAGTGTATCCACTCATGTTTTCTGATTTTTGTGACTATGGCTTCACCTGGTGCAGGATATAAATGGTTACTAAATATCAGTAGTGATGACCAGGATAGCAAAGTTTGTGACAGAGAAATGTAAGGCTAATTGCAGTTTACCTAAGAACAACAAGACCTAGTTCTATTACAGGCAATGCAATCCCATTGTTATATAGGACATATATCTGAAGTTTTTCTTAGGAACATGAACAAAAAGAATGAATGAGGCATCTCAGTTGTGTTTTCAAAGATAAGACTTAAGGGTATTAGAGCCCAGAGCAGCAGGAATCGTGGCAGGAGCCCGGAGCTGAGGAGAGTTACTGCTCTGGTGGCCAAGAGCAGCCTTGGGGGGCTGCTGGTGATGGGGGCTCTGCACATCATCTGCAGTCAACAGGGTGGACTTCTACTCCAAAAGAATCAGCTCCCCAGCTCAGTCATCACTTTTCTGTGACTTATCCCTTCTAATAAAATCTAGGCATTTTATCTGCAGGAAGGGGAATTTATTCGTTAATCACAGACTAAATCCAACTGTTCCTACTTCTGTTGGCATAAGACCAGGTGGTAGGCCCTCTGAGCAGAAAATCTGCCAACTGGGAAGTCATAATAGGAAAAAACCAGCTGCTGTTTTTCATGTTGAAATCCTGGGCATACAGTGGAACCCAAAATGTGTTCTTAAGTTTTCCTTTCCACCAGAAAGCTTAACAGTGTATTAAAGCTTCAATACTGCCTGATTGCCACACAGAATGTACCTCCAAAAACACCCAGGGCTTATTTAGGACTTAAAATATACATCTCATAGCACATTTGGGCAGTCCAGCTAGGCAATTTTAGCATCTAGTTAGTGTTTACCAACACTTGCACAAGAGCAATCATCAGTCAAAAAGGAGGAACTTCATCCTATGCTTCAATGAAGTGTAATTTTCTTTACTTAGATGTTGTTTATTGAGTTTTCATGGAAGACTGGAAAAAGCCATAAGGCTTGATGAACACAGGCTATGCAGCATTACAGAGGCAAGAAACTTCTGTATCTGTAGGGCTTGTTCATAAGGGTCCCTGTCCCACCCTCTTGCTGGAATCAGTAACACAGCTCATAAACATACCCAGCCAAACTCTAGCCAATAACTTCTGTGAAGAAAATCACCTTATCAAAAGCCTTGGGGAAGGGGGGAACGGGGACACAAAAAACAAAACAAAACAAAACAAAAAACCCCAAAAAAGAACAACAAAGAGAGAGAGAAAAAGAGGAAAAAGAGTAATTCTTGTTAACAGCTTTTGTAATTTTAAAACAGTGACTCCTGGGGAACAAATAAAAGAAAAAGAAATGAAGATATTGGTAGACTGTTATGTACAAGTTTTCAACAAGGATGTGGTCTGAACTCCTTGGCTCTACATGGGTTCAGGACTTTTAGCTTTTTACAAGATCAAGTCCCAAGTATAAGTCTTAACACTGTATCTTGTACCTACTTCATTTAAAGATAAAGAAAGAAGAACCATCTAGAAATCCTGATAACATTAACACAGAGGAGACCCAGATGGAAGAGCTACCTTCGATTGCTCGTGCCTTATGCTGCTTATGTTCATAATTTAATTGATATTATGTTTTTGTCTTTCTGTAGGAAAAATGTTACCACATTGTTGTGCGAGTAACTTGTCCCAAACCAATTTCCAGAACAATATCTAACATTGTCCTGTGAAAGTTTCCTCCACTGAAATTTGGTATGAAGTTCACTACAGCAATGGTATCTGGAGTCTGATCGCTTATCCATTGAAATGAAATGATAGCCTTCTATTCATCTCATTCTGCATGAAATTCAGACAGAATCCAGGAATGGTATCAGAATTTTGAATACTCTTGTGTTGTAAAAGTTCTTTCCTCTGTCATTCCCCCCTCAACTTCTTTGTACTGCTAGTGTTTGCAATGTTATACCAAGTGTTGTTGTTTGTTTGTGTTTGTTTGTTTGTGGGTTGGTTTTGTGGGTTGCTGTTTTTTTTTTTTTTTTCCCTGTAAAAGTGAACTTTACAATAAGTATGTAAATCCATTGTGCTAGAAGTTCAATTACATTTACCTCTGACCTTTGGTGCATATTATAACATTTTCAGGCCCTTCTATTACTAGGAAAATAATAGGTGAGAATTTGAATTGAAGTACTTGGAGTAACTATGATTTCTGTTTCTATTATAATTTAATGAAAAATATTGGAGAATTCAGTTTTTCATTCTTTTATAGAACAAGCAAATAAAAGCTTGGACAAGTTTTAAGACATGAAGAGACAACTATTCCCAGTCTTACTCTAAGGCTCTTTAGGCTTTAAAATATATAAAATAGAAAAAGTTCCCAGGATCAAATTTTACGGCTTTCAGATGAGGATGTATCTTTGGAACCTTTTGATTCAATTTCCTAGCAGCATAGAAAGTGGGTTTTGGGGGAGTGGAGGAGGTTGGTGGTGGGGGAAAATTGGGGTTTTTTAGTTCCATCAGAACTGTAAAAGTTTGACAGCTTTTCAATATGGCATTTCCTTTTGTAAAAACTTTCTCTAATATCTTTAAAAATTACAGAAAGCTTCAGAAAACTGTTTGGTTTTGCTCCCTGCATTAGCATCTCTGAGCATGTTCGTGGGAGTCACAGGTTGCTGACCTACGTCTACCTCCTAGTGAAACAGCTTCCATTTTACAAAATCTGTCATCACAATTGGCACTGACACCATTCCTTGAAGTGTTATCACTTACAAGAAGGAGCAGACGAGGAATTGAAGTCCTCTTTTTGCCCCTGTAAAATAATAGATAATGCCTGAAATACAGGCACAGAACAGTATTTGAACACTTGTTTTACTGCTCCCTGTGTGACTGTAGCTTTGAGACCTCTTTTGTAAAGTCCACCTGCCTGAGTACATGAGGATAAAATAAACTATAGATCGCTAAAATTTTCAGTAATGTCACTGTTCTTCCATTGAGAGAGTTGTGACAACTGTTTGATGCCTTTTTTCTCTTTGGGCAAGTGTTTGATGTCCTCATGAAATAGCACTGCTCAGAAAACTACACAGTGTGCCCATCCCCAGCATATCCACCCTCTGTGTTGGGTAATGATTGTTCATTTCATATCAAAATTAAAAGCTGCAAAATGTAAGGAGAACATGTTAGAATTATTTTTGTCTGTGTAAGAAGGGTTTAAAGGTCAACTTTTTCAGAGAGAGGATAAGGAGAAGTACTTATTTGTGTTCCTTGGTACTTACCATTCAGAGTCTTATTTTCAGTTGCTTCAGGTTTCACCTAGATCTAACTACCTGAGCTGAATGACTTCAGAAAATTCTGAAAGTATTCACTCATTAGCATAGAGAAGTATTTGCAAGCCTGAATTTCAAATAATTATGGATTATGACTGTCAAAAAAGTGATCAAATTTTGGCAGAGAGAGGCTGCTGTATCAGGGCTGTGCTCTTTGCCATCTATTGAAAATTTACCCCTGTTTGCCCAGGCTCACTCAGCTAAATATAGACTTTTAATTTTTCAGAATCACTGTTCTCTGGAGACTTTTTCCATCCTTCACATACTTCAGCTTTGCAGTGAAAATGTTGGCTGTTTCTGATGTAAAGTGGAGAAGAGAGAGGAAAGCTGCTTGTCACAGATGCAAAGGGAGCAAGAAAGAGATCTGCTTAGGAAAGAGAAGTGTGGGAAAGCTGCAGAGAATGAACCCAAGGTAGAGGGTATTGTGGCAAGAATTTGGCAAACAAAGCTTGTGCCCACACAACTTTGGAGTGAGACAAAAGCTTCTTGTGCCTGATTTCTAAGTTGGCCAGGTGATGAATTCAGTGTGTCATTATGCTTGAGCTAATAAATCCTGCTGCAAAATAAATGAGAATTAATTGGACAGGATGTCTTAGATCAGATAAGCCAGGTTTGGGACCTAGGGAACTTAGTTTATCAGGAGAATGAGCTAAGATAAGAAGGAGTCAAATTTTAGAAGGTTCTTCTAGAAAACAGAGTAAGTGGAAGTGAAATTAAACACTGCTATATTTGTCAGGAATTCTAAATGGAAGCATTTCTGACATTTATCAGTGTCTGTGTTTACATTTCCAATATGTTTTTTTCCTTTTAGAACTGGATGTATGAGTACATATACATATGTCCCATTCAAACCTACAGTGGCATGGGGTCTTTCTGTAACTTTTAAAGTCAAAAGCAGATTTATAGAGTATCATATAATTCAGGATGGCATGTATAAGACAATGGACATATGACAAGTATATGACAGATGGAAGAACTGTAAAATCTGGCTTTATTATTGTTTCACTGCATCATGCTACTGGAACTGCTTGGGTTTATTTTCTCTGCATGGTACAATTTATTTAATTTCATGGAGTATTCTGCCTACACATGGTGGTTGCTGTCTGGTGAGGTAGAGAGATACAGAAGTTCACTGTAGGGAGACTTATCTGACTCCTTATTGAGCATTTTTGCCCTTAAGTTATATGACTATTCTGATTAAAAGCGTGAACTTGTCCTTTACATATGATAACTATCATCTTTATAGAAACATATATGTATATGCATGTGTGTGTGAAGTAATCAAAAAGTATTCTACAGATTAATTACCCCAATATTCTAATTGGCTATCCCAAGAAAGATGGTAAAACATTGATTAAAATTTCTACTAATTATTTAGAAAAAGGTCTACATGTTTAGTGGTATATTATATAGGGTAAATCTATATTTAGGTTTGCAAAAAGTAGCTCTATTTCTAAAATTTTAGATGTGTTCCTATTTCCTTTGAAAGGGTACTTGATATAGATATCCTCCTCACGTCGTTCAAAGCTAAATACTGATGAGTACTGTTCTCATTCTTTTCGACATGAATATTCCTAACCTACAAAACGTAACAACAGAAATACCATTCTACATCTGAAGGCAGATAGCAGCTTTGCCAAAGTCCATAAGGATCTTTAAAACCAATATAATGCCTTACTGCTATTTTTTTCAAAATATGAGTACGGTATAGTTTTACTTTTCTACTGTATACTTAAATCTTGATACCCACGCTGTATTGCATATTATTTTATTGTGGTCGTAGATTCCCACTGCAACTAAGTTATGAATGCATTCCAAGAATTCGGTCTGTAATATATGTTATGCAGTGCAACACACTCGTGAAAAGTATTCACATTAAATACTGATAATCTAGTGTTCACCAATCAAATATGTATCTATCTGTAGAGCAGGTAGCTTTCTTATGTCATGAAAAGTAGTGGTCAGTGCTAAGTTACAGGCAGTGTCAATTTTTAGTTTTCAGCCTGTCAGTTTAGGACTCAGCTACTTGGGAGCTGGATCTTTGTCACAATCTCTTAAAATTTCATCACAAAGATGACTTGGGGCCAATGTGGCCCAAAAATAGGGTTAAATAAGGAAGATTTTTATGTAACTTACATCTGTTAGAAATGTATCTGTATTTCTAAATTTTTCTTTCTTCTTGAGGGCATGTTGGCATGTTCTTGTTCTGGTCACATCTGGCAACTTTGCCTCCTGTACTACATCTGGGAGGATGACTACTTGGGAGATCTATGTATCTCAGATTCTCTGTTCAGCTACCTTCATGTTACTATATGTGGCTATTAGGAAAACCCACTAGACTGCTGGGTGTATTGACATTATCTGTTCTCTGACAATAGCCACTGCATGCTGTTTCTTATGCAGGAACTGCGAAAACCCAATAAATACGAGGGGTGCTGTTACATTCATCCTGTCCTAGAGAGAAGCCTGGAGGTTTTGCCCTGAATTCTCTTTTGTGCTGTGGATCTATACCCAAAATAGTACCTTTGGGTCGAAGTTCAGACACTGTGTCTGAGGATGAACCCTATAAAGGCAAGTGCTGACTAGTGGTTGTAATAACATTTATAGAAAAGATTTTACAATTTCTACATAGTATTATCACTGACTCCCTGACTTAGCACTGTGGTGCCTCTGTGAGAGAAAGAAATTGTATACAAAATATCATTATTTTTCTCCCAGGGTCGTTCAGGGATTCAGTGCTAAAAAATTAAACTTAGCTTTTCTGAGGTTGAAATCAATATACTAACTCACTAACTACTGCTCAAGTGGTGTTGGGAGGATATTACCTAATCCTGGGGCACCCAATAGTAGTCAGAAAGACAAAAAGCTTAGTCTATTATTTTTGCAATAGGGATAAAATGGCCTCCAAGGTGTTGTTGAAAAGGTCCTCTTGAAAAGTTCAGATTTCGTAAGACTTATGTGAGATGTATTGGCTTATTCAGAACTTTAATTAAAAACTGTGGAAGGTCTTTTAGTTCATTAATTGAAGATGGTTGCCTGTAAACGAGAGATTAATTTATGCTTGTTTTTAATTGTTGGATGCCACCACAATTGGTGCTGCATAAAAATACATAGAGTACATACAATATGAATTAAAACAAGTGAATAATTATAAGCACATCAGCCTAAAGGCAGGAGGCATTTTAATATCAGAGTCTAGTAATGGTGCATGAATTAAGAAGGATTAATTTTTCTGAGACTGTTCAGAAGTATTTAGCCTTTATTCTGCCCTTATTTAAAATGCCTCGTATAATACATCTCAGTATTTTACATAATTTAAGGTTTCATAAAACATTTTGTTCTCTACCTATGAGGTTCTTCAACATAGTGAAACACTCCTAAGATCTACAAATCCTAATCTTTCCAAACAGACAATTTGTTCTTTGGCTTTGCATTGTTAACCTGTAGTATCAGTGCCTGTTTTATGCCATCTTCCTCAGTTGGGGAGGTGTTTTGCTTATGGAAACAGAAATATGCTTAGATATATAGATAGGTGCCTACATAGGTAAAGACTTTCCACAATGGTCAGAACACCATGGTTATCAGATTGTTTAGCATTAAGATGTCATGGAAAAATGCTTATATTCTCTTCTGTAGAGTGTTATTTCATTTATTTGCATAGCAAATACACAGCAGAAAGCAGAGTTTGCTCCACTGACAGCCATATCAGAAAAACAAGATTCTGTGATTCTGTGTTCTTAAGAAATAGAAAATATGTATGAACTATATGTATTTTTAGGACACATACCATAGAGGGAAACTGGTTCAGCAGCAATTCTGCTGACCAACATCAGCAAAGTATTTCACAATATATGTAATTGTGAACCTTTTTCCAGTGACTGTTCAACTTAACTAAATAGCTAAAAGAGTATCTAAGGGCTTTTCTATATTAGGCTCAGCTTTTTGCATATTACCAAAAAGTGAGTCCCTTTACTGGCCTGAGTGTATTGTAGCAGACAATATAGCTTTTATGTAACGTACCTGAGTAGATATTGGGAGTTTTTGATTTGAGAAACTGAGCAATGGAAGGAAGTGCAGTGAAAATGAAAAAGATTCCTAAGAGGAAAAACAAAAGAAGCTTTACAAAATTTCACAAGACAGCAGAAGTTATATTACCATATTAACACCATTATTAAGTTTTTGATAAATGCCTTACGTGTGAATATTAACACCAGATAGCCTGGATTCAAGCTATTTGCAGAGCTTAGAATATTGTCACAGCTTCCTGAATGCATATGTCAGCGTACCCTTTGATCCTGCTTTGTAACATGTCTTCTGTTTCAGTTCTGGGCCTTTCTGCTACAGAGTCTTCCAGCTATAACAGATCATTTCAAAATATGTTGTAGCTTTGTGATGCGAACAAACATCTACTGGGATTAAATTCTTTAAAGTATATAGGAATAGTAGATTAGTTGGATGCAGCTCTTGTATGTCTGAAAAGTGTTTCTGTTCCCTCAGCATGTGAGGATCCTCTACATTAGAAAGCAAATCACAATCAAAGAGCCTTACATGGGTTTTATATTTTGACCTTGGGCAAGTCACTGTGGCCCTCTGTGGCTTAGTTTGAAGCTCAGATTCCTGCATGTGCAAAATGTTAATGTTCTGTGCGTAAAGATGTACATTGATATTTTTTTTATTCTGTGTAGAAATGTGAATCCTAGAGCTACCTATTTTTTTTTTTTCTTCCAAAGTTTGTAAAACTTTTAAAATCACTTTTGGTCAGCGCTATATGCACACTTTTGCATGTGTGTTTCCAATCCCTACCTGGACATTTTGTCCCTATCTGCTGCTTTATTAGCTGAAGTTCTTCTTCAATTTCCAGCACAGAGGTCCTGAATTTTGTCTCTCTGCTTAAGGAGAACTCTTACTGGGTTTTAATCTGGGCTATAACAGCTTCTGTGACCCTGGAGTTCACAGTCTGCCTCCGTTCTCTGGCTATGAATGCTTCTCTTTCTCCTATGGGAAGAACAGTATACTGCTATTTTTCCTTGAAAAGAATGGTATGACCAGAGGGGTTCTGTTTTATAGCAACTTTCTCATTCTTAAAACTATAGCTGAGGATTTCATGCAGTTTTGGACGCCTTGGGTATTACGAGGTGATTAATCTACTGAACTACTGCCCATTTGATGATCCCCCAGGATCTTCCACTCCAGGGCTCTGTAGGGTTTCTTGACATTAGGAAGTGGTTATGCTGCTCTTATCTATCTTTCCTTTTGTCTCCTGCTCCCCCACCCCCCACCCCAATGCTTCTGATAACAATTATTCCTTTTCAAAGTGTCACTTAAGGAATAGGAAAATTCTTTTTCTGCTGAAGGGATAAAGGCACAATCATCTGCAAGCTTTACTTAGCTGGCATCAGCAGTCCCAGAGCCAAGCCAGTCTTCTACCAGACAACAACTCAAAACATTTGAAGGAGCCAAACTCAAAGAGAAGCACCCAAAAGGAAAATAGGAATCTTCTTTTTCTGATATCTCTGTCAGCAAGCAGCAGAAGCACGTGACTCCCTATCTTCACAAGACATGGAGGACAAAGTAAGTAGTTTGGGCATGATAAAAATGAGACCAACAAAGCTGCTAAGCAGCTCCTGAGAACAACAGTGCGGGTGATACAAAACCTTGTCTCTTTCAGATTTTGCTGCAGACCATTTGCAGGAATAACCGTCTCTCACCGCTTCCCTGAGAAATCATGCCGGTGGCTTAAAGAGTTTCCTGGTTATGAAATCCGAGATGTCTGACAATCATATTTCCTGCATTTAAATAGGTAAGGTAACTGCTGCTTATGTCAGCTTTCTTGTGGTTGATGTTCTGATCTTTTCATAATAATTAAAACAAATGGAAGAGGGGGTTACTAAAATTTATAAAGTTATATAAAGTTTTAATCAAGAACATATGTTGAAATTGATGCATCTTTTTCTTTCTTTGCTGGACAGGCTTCCTGGAATTTCTGGCTTAGCATCTTGACCTTTTCCCCTGTCATTTAAGCCTTTCAAATATTGTTCTACAGTTTGGGCGAAGTTTTTAAAATTTCTGATATACTTGTCTCAGCTGTGTCAATGCACAAAGGAAATAATCCTCAATCTTTTGGAAGAACCTATCCCAGTCAAGAAGACAAGTAGTGTCTGGTATCAAGTGTTGGGACTACAACAGTCCAGTGACATTGATTGGTGACATCATACCTTCTCTCAGAGGCTTATTTTATATAGCTATTGCTTTCCTTATTAGCTTCTTATAATTCCCCTGCCTCTCATCTCTGCTTAGTTTATGTTGACTCTTCAGGTAGTTCCTTTAGCTTTGTTCTGACTCCAGGGACATCATCTAACTTGAGAAAAACACTTTATTTGTATTTGTTTAATGCCTTTGGAACACAATTTTTAATGATGAAAAAAAGTCATGGACAAAGAATAAATAATAAGACACTGTGCTGTCTTTCATCAGTGCCCTAAAACACTTGATGATGAACAGATATATTTATTTTCCTGTATTCAGAGATTAGTTTTATTACTTTTTTATTATTTCAGTAGGCAATGTGGACTGAAGTTTTTTAAAAAGCAGAAAAACACATATAAAACGGTGAAATAATACTAGTGCTTATATAGGAAAATTTGCTTAGTTGCTTGTGTATTGCTGAGGTAAACATAGGGCTTCCTCATGCTTTTTGCACTAAATGAAAAATTTATTTTAATTATTCTACCTTGAATTGTCAGTTTAAATTCACCTGCCGAGTGCCATCAACTCATGTTGGCATCTGTATTTGTGCTTGAAGGTGTCCATATTCATTACTGGAGTTCTTTAGCTTAACAAAGCTTGGAATTAAATGCAACCTGCAATGCAAGTATTTATCATTCTGTGAGGCATTAAGAGCTAGTGTTGCTAAAGTATTGTTTCAGGTATTAACAGTCCAGTCTGATTATGGAACTCTGTCTGTTTCTGGTGGGAACCACTGCAAGAACAACAATATCATTACCATCTGTGTCCTCAGCAGAGACTGCATATCTGAACATTTAGCATTTCAAAAATCCTACAGATGTTGATGTTGCATTATTCATTTAGGTTGAGACTGCCACAGCTGTGTACTTTCCTGTATACTCTCACAAACAGTCTGGCAGCAGACTCTAATTTCAGCAGTTCAGAGTACAGACTGCAATTTTGGTGGGTATGACTCTGGTGTATGTATTTTGTGCCTACTTGGTAAACTTGCATGTTTGAAGAAGTAAAATGGAGTATTGTCTCTGTTCTCCAGAAATTTCAATATTCCAATGACCATTTAATGGACTAAAAATAAGCATGTCTTGTGTACATCTGTATGTTCTTGAGGTACTGAAATTACTTTAGAGAACCCTTTCAAAGCAATACATCAGCTTGTCAATCAATAAATTGATGGAGTGAAAAAAGTGGTGTATCTAAGAACAAGATAAATGATGAAGGAAAAGGAAGGAGTAAAATAATAGGATAAAGGAAGAAAAGAGATGGAAGAAATGGAAGAAAATGTGAAATGCACTGTGTATGTATGAAAAGCTGAAAAGAAGAAAGTAAATGGAACATATTAAAAAAATAAAAAAGGAAGAGCAGTTACATGAAATTATAAGGAGGAAAGGAAAAACTCAAGATTAGCAAATATTTGGTGAGGTATGGATGGACTTCAAATATAACCTGAGTTAGCTTCAAAACCACAATTTCTAAAGTATTTCTAGTGAGTAACTGGTTAAAAACACTCTGCTTTTGCTCTGAATGCACACCAGGAGGAAGAGAGTATTGGAATCCAAATTGCCAAATATCCATTGAATAAGATTCTTCCCCAAGAATCAGCACAAATGTGTACAAAGCTTTGTTTGTTTATTTCTTCTGTCATAGAAACTGACATTGAAAGTTATTTAATTGCTTGAAAGCATTTTTATTTTTTTTCATAGCTTGTGACTGGGGAACCAAATCCCAGGAAGCTTTGCAAACCTCACTAAAAATACTTTAAATCTGTAAGACTGATACATAAAGTAAAATGTGACCTCACCTCAGTGATGTCTCCTAGGAACAGGATTGGTGCTTTCTGAATTTTAGAGAGTTGGCTCTCTTTTTTTTTCTTTCTTTTCTTCTTTTTTTTTTCTTCTCTTCTTTTTGTCCGCTAGTTAAATCAACGTTCATCATCAAAAATAACAAATCCACACATGCATATTGGATGATTCTTCTGCATAATCTGTTCGAAGAAAGATCAAAGTAAGAATGTCCTCATCCTATTGCTCTGAGTTTCATTGAGTGATAACAGTTGAGATCAATGTTCAAAATGCAACCATCAAAATGCTACCATCTAAATTAACCGTCTCATTTTGGGAAATATTTACCTTCTCTCACATACCAAGTAGCAGAATAGTGCAGACTATAGGAACATGACTTCTGTTTGCAAAGAAACGCCCGCAGGTTTTAATCTCTGTGTTGCTGTCACAAGTTTTCCTTCATTTTGTCTTCTCTGGCGTGAGTAATCAACATGGGAGAGGAGAGCCATCCTCACAGTTTGAAACAGTAATTTCTTGGTCTTTCAGGGATGTAGTCAACTGTCTCTTCCTTAGCTCCTCCAGAAAAAGAATGTTTAGCTTTTTTTTTTTTTTAATTTCCTCTTCCCCCCCGTATAGTGACATTGCCTTATTCTGTTTTTGTTCTTATAGGTGGGGGTTTTTTGCGTTTGTTTTTTGTTGTTTTGTTTTGTTCTGTGGGGTTTTTTTTGTTTGTTTTAATAGGAAAACCACTGGTTGTCCAGGCAAGTTCTAGACTCATACAGGTTGTTTTTTCCAGGGTTGGAAAGAAGGCATTTCTCACTAGACCATTTTTCTTTTCAGCTCCACTACAGCAGCTGGGGTGCATAGGCAGTTTGAGAGGCAAGTCTTGAACTGTGCATGGCTTTAAATTTCACTAACTGAAAATGAATACTACTGGCTTTCTCAATCCTAATCTGAAGAGATGAAGACCCCTGGGCTCTTAATGCCACCAAATCCCTGCTCTGGGACTCTGCAGAGACAGCTCAGTGACATCATCCTGTGCTTCTTGGCAAATTCTGTAGTCTTATTAGTCTGGACTCTTTAAATAGCACTTTGTGGTCATTATAGAGGAGGAGCACACAATTTCACATCTCTTTACTGTTTGTTCAGGATTTTTTTCTTACAGTTCCCACATGTCAGACACAGTCTGTTCAGCTTGTCAGTGTCTTGCTTATCCAGAGAAAAATCTAACGTCATTTGGGACAAGTGTATCAGCACCCAGGTAACAGTCACATCAGTAGGGTTCAATTTGCATGAAGAACTGGAAGAAGCACAGTTAGTCAATAGTGGAATTGAACAGTTTTATAAAATCAACAGTGTTTTCACCTTGAACTCTCCATCCTATTTGGATTACCCAGATGGAGCACAAAAGGGTGACAAAAATTATTTGTAGCAATCTGTATTACTGTAGAGAGAAAAAAATATGTAGTTATGTTTAGAGGGCCAGGTTTGTTGGACCAGTGAAAAGCACAGGAAGAGTAACCCAAGTACTCATTAATTAGTGGTGATTTAAACATGTAAGAGCAACCACACCTTACACAGCATAGTTAACATGCAATTCATTGCCAGAAGATTTTATTACAGTATCCTTGGGAAGGATTGGTCATCTACAACAATAACAGGGAAACTGACAGTAACCGTTAAGTGTGGTTTCAAATTGATCATATAGGGCATATAGTGTTAGCTGTGAGCTAGACACATAATTTTTTAATTACATTAGTTATTTCTTAATTAGTTATTCTTAGTTTTTCAATAATATCTCTTACAGAAATGCTTGCTCCTTGAAAAAGGTGGTATTGCACAATGTTAGATAGCAGATTAAAACGCACTAGTCTAATATGGAGCATAGAGTTGCTTTCTCATACATGGCCTGTTTAATGAACTCTTTACAAAGGAAAAATGATGAGGTACTTTTAAGTACTTCCTTCCTTTTTTTTTCTAAATTAAAAATGAATGAGACATTTAAAATAAGTGTTAATACCAAAAGGTCTTATTTTGTAAAGTTCTTGTTGCTATTGTTCTTGAAAACAAGATTGTATTTTTCCATATTTTAAAATCTAATCTAATTATGATGTGTTAGGATATCAAATGTAAATATTGTGTCTTTTCATTCAGAAGACATGCTTATTGACCATCACCAATATTATAGAGCTGTGGATTTTCTAATCTACCCTCCAGCGCTTCATCTGTAAACCAGTGTGAAAATGAAAATATGAAATTAGATAATGATATGTAACATCTTTCCCCACTGCCCTTCTGAGACCCATTTTTTCTTCCTCCTTCTGCATTTGAAAAAATATTTCTACCCTGATTTTTAATGTTTCCCCTTGATCCTTAGCCATCCATGATTCTTTGATGAAGTCTAATTTTACCAGCATTTTGTGCAGTAACTTTTGCTGAGTTTTATTAACCAGGAGTGTACTTTGATCTTTTCTTTACATGACCATAGCTCTTGACATCAAACAGAAGAAATCCTGGAAGCTCTAGCAGTAAAAGAAAAAAAATCTTTTAAGCGACCATTGAAATTCATGGGGCAAGTTCAGTTTCTACTAGTGACATTATGAGGAATCAAAAGTTTCAGCACCTAAAGATGGCCGAGTTAGGGGTGAGGATCAATGATATCTGTTGTGGTTATAGGTGATGGGGAAAAAGATCTGACACTACATAAATAAGAAACCTTCAAAACACAGCAAAACAAAACTGCCAGAGAAGGGGCAGTGGGAAATCAATGGGAATATCCACCTGTTCTGATCCTAACCCTACAAATGCTCATTTCTCAATAAGCATATTAAAAAAGACACTCTCCTATAAAAGGATCTGTGTAGAGATCTAGCCATATAAGTGTGATCTCAAGTTCTGCGTTCATGTTATCCCCTTTCAGTCTATCTATCTTACAAATATTACTTTTTTAGAACCCATATGGCTTCTTTATCTGTGTTGTACTAACCAAAAAACTCAAGGAGGGCAACTGTGAGCAAAAGTATTTTTAATTTTCTGGGAGTATTATTCATTGACTATGTAATATGGAAAAAAATAGCCATTATTTAGTTTTGGTTTTTTTGTTTGTTTGTTTGGGTTTTTTTGTTTGTTTGTTTGTTTTGTTTTGTTTTGTTTTTTAACTAAACTCCTTTCTGGTTGTTTTAGAAACATTATAGTAAAAACTGCTATACTTTCAAACCATCAAATTTTCTAGATGCTATCATCTTTAGAAGCTATTTTAATCACACAGTGGAAGGACTGAGGACTCTGGGTCATATTCTCAGCTGGTTTAAATTACCATAGCTTCACTAGAAGTAGCAAAACCATGCCAATTAAAAAGAAACTCTGGATGTGGTTAGGGCTCTTACACTTACAATAAGGAACATACTCTTATTTTTATTTATATTGCAGTTGCTCCTAGGAACCATGCTTATTACCAGGCCCCACTGTGCTGGAGCAACATATACAAAGAACAGACAAATATTCCAATGTAATGAGAGGTGGTACCATCTTTTCTATGTTGGTGACTAGGTATCATGAGCACTGCGTTAGATTTTCTGCAAATGGTTGGTTGTTTCTCTAAAATAATGTCAGTCATGTTTCTGCCTCAGGTGTGCTCTGTGCAGAAGTTCTCATGCTCTGCATGACTTCTGTAGGAAAACACTTCAAAAGTGGTTTAGAGGGAAAAGAAAGAGCTCCTCATTTCCCCCACTTGTATAGAAAGAGCTCAGTCTTACATTCAATAAATTCTCTCTTGCTTAGAGATTTTATACGTAGAAAAGGGCTGATTCCTTTAGTAAGGCCGTGCAGTATCTCTCTACATACAATATTCTTCAGAATAGCTGTGGACTATGAATTCTTCAGCTAACCTGTGCAAGTTTTCCCCCTCTTCCTGTAGAGTTTACCAAAGCGTATGGAGAAATCTCCATGCATTAAGAAACATGAAAAATGATGCTTTTGAAGATTACTTTGGCTTTTTTTAGAGCTTTTGAGGATTACACCTAACTTAATAGCTGTTTACATTCTCTCCATGGCTGAAAGGCGGTGGGGGGCGGGGGGGATATTCCCTTTCAGTTTTCATTTTCCACAAAACTTATGCTGTTCCACTTTACAAATAACTGAAACATTCCAGAACTTGCCCCCCCACCCCCTTCCCAGTATGTGTAAGTCTACAAGTACTAAGTAAAATTTCTTGAGCTCTGGAACATTTCATTTATTAAAAGCATAGTTCTTTGCATAATGGTCAAACTATACACCTGATTTGCTTTTCAGAATTAGAAAGTAAGAAAAATTACCAAGAGGTGACAAATACAGCATAGTCGATAATACTGGTCCCTGTATCAGACAACACATGGTTGCTCCTACAGACTGCAGCAATGCTTCAAAATCTTTCAGGCACTACATCCACAGCACCCTTTCAGTTTTCTGCATGCATTATGGATTCTTCTCTTGTGGAAAACTTCCCTGCTTTGAAGTGTGAGAGATTTTATTTTTTCATAACATTTTTTTTTTTCTAATTGTTATATCTTGTTAGCTGCAATAATAACATTAAACATTTTTCTCTTAAATGTATGCAAATTGCAGCAAAGTACTCCATGCTAATGGATCAGACCTATCACCTCCTGAGATGTCAGAGGCAAACAAAAACGTAGCTAATCACATTGTTATCCCTTGTGTGAGCTGGTCAAAGCAAAAAAGGAAAAAAAAAAAATCAGATGAGTGGCAGCCCTTATTTAGAGAAGAATGCAGTCAGAATAGCTGTAATATGCTACAGTGGAATGTATGACAAGGTATGTAGAGGAATATTAATACAGCATTTTCTCAGACAATGAAAGATGTCTATTAGCCTCTGACAAGGAACCTGCATGTTTACCTCAGACTACATTCAATGTCTCACTGAAGTCAACATTTTCTATTAACAGTATGTGGGTACTTTCTTGAAGCAGGGCATAAAGACCTTGCTTTCACTAAATTTCCCCAAGATTTTTCTTTTAAAATAAAAAAGACAAATTACATTAATGAAAAATTCAACCCAGAATCCTGCTGCAGTTTCAGATTGTCATAAATGTACTTGGTTTTAATAAAGATAATAAAGGTTTTGTGGTTCCATAAGATTTCAATTATAAATTAACATTAAATGGAATGTTAAGGTTTGAGTAGGTTATATCCTTTGAACTTAATGGCCCAGATCTTTGGCTGCTGCCAAGGAACACACAAGGAAACTCAGGTGAAGGGTGTTCAAGGATGTCTTTCAACATTTCTTACCAAACTGCTTCTCCTTACAGGATAGAGAAGCTAGAAAACCACTGTAAAATATGGTCAACGCTAATGGCAGATATAGTACATGCAGCTGAAGGATATGCAGTGGACTTTGTGCCTTTTTGCTGCCTCTATTTTAGGATAATCAGATCTCTCACAAATTGCCGCTTGGAGATACCTGTGATCTCAAGAAATCATGTTGGTGAGTGAAATTAATCAACATTAATGCTGTTGTACTATTCTGGCTACTTCATGCTATTGAGTGATTTATTTATTTATTTATTTAATACTGCCTCTAAAATTTCCTCACATGAGTTTTTACAGGTAGTCAGCTTCAGATAATCTTTATGGCAACATAAGACTGTGAATTATTGGGTCACGGATCTTTTTAGAGGCAAAACACATCATGAAATAGTGCTCATCACCAGAATTACATAAAAGGAAATAAATGTTTAGCTTCTCCACTTATTTTCATTTATTTCCTCACATGTCTTATGTTTAATATGTCTTTGTTAGGCTTTGATAAGACTGTTATTGGAACACTAATGCTGTCTTTTGCACATCACAAAATATATCCCTCAACCCCTTCTTTTTTTTCACTCCCCCCTAGGTAATTGTGTGCTTGATTTGTTCAAAAGAAAGCTGATGGGAACCAGCAAAATGCGTACACATGATATCTCACAGGTGAATGTACTAGAATCAGAACTATTTCCATTCCTCAGGTGTTGTGGTGCAATTTGCTGTCAGCTTGAAGTTATTATCATTTTAAAAATACATTATCTAGACAAAAAAATCCCAATACCAATGTTGTTAAATGTATTCAGTTGCTAATGACAACTTGTTTCTCAACTTTTTCTTTCAAAATCCAGGGTAGTGAATGGCTCTGTTAAACCCTGAAACTGCACTATTTCTTTTAACATATTCTCAGGTAGCTCTCTGTTGCGGGGAAAGTGAATGGGGTCAGATGGGTTCAGAAGGTTGGAAAACTTTATAGTGTTTATCTTTGCATTTTCTCTCACAAAGTAGGATATTTTGAGCCTAATTTTTGCATGAACCAAACACCTGACATTAGGGTGTCTGAAACCTGCTTAGATTTTGCAATTCCATCATGGAAACAGTGTCCTCTAACTTGCCCCCCCTGGTTTTCGATGATGCTTTTTACAACCACACACAAGTATGATTTAAGTGGAATGAAGCTCAGGCTTTTCCTGGGAGCAACACAAGCATGTGCTCCCTGTGAAGGAAGCTCTGCAGCACTAAATAACTCTAATGCTTTCATGTTAGGCAGGGTCTCTGTGTAAGAAGTTTCTATGTTCCACAAGGGAGCACTGTCAATAGTTTATTTCAGCATGAAATTTAAATGAAGGATTTACATTCCCAAAGATGCTTAACACTCTTCTGATATGGAAACATAAATTTATTTATCACGTATTTTCTGGTTTTACTCATTTTGTTACTCTACTATGAGGAATGTTATGATAAGGGTTTTTAAGTACCTATGATTGCCAAAAGTGTAACTTTCTCTGTTATCAGTATCTGTTATTGAAAAAAATCTGAAATTACATACTGTTTCCTGTAGGTCATTTGACAGGAAAGTCTTTCATTGATGCTGTACAGTTGACTAGAAGGGAAAGTGGGGTGCAAAATTCATTCTGCAGGCATTCAGAAAAATGGGGCTCTTCATTGCATTTAGAAATGGAGGATTCTGATGAAGTAATTCTGTACAGCAGGTACAATGATGATTTGTTTTTTCTTGTGAAAAAAGCCCAGGTGTTATGAAGGGATCTTTCCATCCAGAAATATCCATGTGTCTTTAGCTTCTGCTTGAAGCGTAGGTTCCCGGCAGTGCAAGTATCTCCAGATACTTGGTGCTTACAATGCTTAGAATAGGTACTTTCACTGGAAATTCTACCAGTGCTCCACTGAGGGCTTGATCCTCTTGTTCTGCATAAGCCTTTTGACTTTCCTAACCCTGATGCCGTATCAGCCTGCACAAGAAGTGTAGCACTTGGGAGAGTCCAGAAATGTGTCCATTGAAGCTGGAACTGGTTTTCTACCAGTATTACGGAGTCAAATCCTAAACACCAAGCACTATTGCAAAACAATGTTGCTATTTTGTTTCACAAAGTAACTTACATGATGTTATGTTTCAACATATTATGTTCAGAATGTGAATTTTTACAGTTCATAGCTATTTTATTTTAGCTGCACATTTTTCTCAGGGATGAGTGAAGCCCTAACATTTCAGAGATCTGCTGCGTGCGCAATACAACGTGCATACACCTCCAATCACTGTCATGGCCCTTTCCAACCTGTAGGAAATCTATAACCTTCTCACACATGCACACTTTATGTAAGGTATAGATTTTCCAACAAAAAGTCCGTGTGTACAGGTGTCTCAGCACGTGCTTTCTAACCTTTCTAAAAGGCTCTCTGGGGACTGACACTGGATGCTTGCTTTGAAGTCTGTGCTTGAGGCCTTTACAGCCTCTATCTCTGTGCGTAACTGCTGCCTGGGTCAGGGAGAGCAGCAACTGCTTTTCAGGTTTTTAGTATATAAGTCTTTCTGTGAGGTCCACACTTCAGCACATAAATCTTCGTGCAGTGAAGTCTTAATGTCCTGAATAAGGCGTAAAGACTTGAGGAAGTAACTCTGTATGCACTTAGGCAGTGAAGCCTGACCAGTGCCTGAAGACTTATGGGCTGAAAAGAAACCTCTGGGGATATATTAGACCTCTGAACAACTAAGTGTTTCCATTAATCAGGCCATGACTGATCAAGGTATGATTACCTTGAAACATGCAAATTGTACAGCAGTAGATGAAAAATTTGCTATGGAGTCCCCAAAAGAGAGGTGTCATGTGTAGGTTCAAAGGTCTAGCCAAATCCCAAAGTCAGTAGCAAATGTTAAGGAACCAGATTTCACACTCTCTCTTATCAGTCACAATCAAACATCAAACTCAGGGTCATGTCTGCTGACTATTGATTGTCTTTTTTTCATCTGCTTAGCTGATGAAATTAGGACTGTGTCATGTGAACAGGAAAAATGACAAACTTTAGCCTGCTGGACCCTGACTGTACCTTTTCCATGAATAAATGAAGAGAGAGGTTTTGATAATGCTGGAATGAAACAAGAACAAAACCAGTATTGTATTTATTAAAAGAGCAAGTAGTGCTACAGGCGTCATTGAATGTTTTATAAAGAAAGTGAATCGGGAGGTTATGTGAATTTTAATGTTCTGTGTAGACTGAAGGTCATAAACTGATAAATGTTTCCTAAGTTGGTTATCTAGTTGTTTTATGCAGATTCTAACAAACATTTGAATTTCCTTAGAGGCAAATGTTATATGTACTGTCAGGTCCCAAATATCTTCTATTTAATTTTTATTTTGTTTTGATTGGTGGAAGGGTAGGGGTGTTGGAGAATTGGGTTTTTTTTCAGTAACATTGTCTTCCAGATCTAATCTCTGGATATTAAATGGCTGTTTTCACTCATTCTAATATTCTTGGTGTACTAAACAGTTACTGAAGCTTTCTAAAACTGCAAGATGCATCATAAAAATATTTGGGATCATAAAGTAAATGGCTCTGAAAAGGAATGGTTATGTGATTTGCAACTTTACAACTTCAAAGTATAAATAGTTCCAAAATTTCTTTAAAGGCTTGGTGTTATGCCATCCAGCTCAATAAAACCTTTCCCGCTGAGACCAGTGGGTGTAACATCCAACCATTAAATGTACATCTACTATAAGGAATTCAAATACATATAGTATCCCATTAATGTTAGTTACTGATGAGCCCCAAATATATTTTTCTCTGGCTTTCTCTATGACCTCTCCCAATCTGTATGTGTTTTTTATCCTAGGAATCTCAGGTACAGGTAACAGCAAATATATGTACATATTTCTAGTATTACATTGTATATCTTGCCTTCTGGGTTAAAAAACAGGAATTTACTCTTGCTCTACTTTGAATTTTCTGTTACTAATGAAAATAGACAGTTATAAATATTGTGTCCTTTAAATCATTAGTAAGCTTGGTTTTAGTGCTCGTCAGACAATCTTGTTAGAAGACTAAAGTTGAATTGTCCTTTTTTGTGCTAGGTTTTCCATAAATTGCCAGAAAACAATTTATTCAGTCTGTCTTTCTTCCGTAATTGATTATGCGGATATTATTTATCGTACTGCTGCAAGCACATCTTTGCGTAAATTGGATGTGCTTTATCATTCTGTGTTTCATTCTATTTACAAATGCTCTATTTTCTGCTCATCATTGACAACTTTATTTCATGGTAAACTCGTCTTCATTAGAAGGGCTTTAAGCATTAGGGTTCATTTATCAGCAAGGGAATTTGGAGAAAAGCCCCACCATGTTCTCTATCTTTAGCAAATTCTTTTCCCCAATAAATATGCTTTCAAATCCTATAGTCATTTTTCTCCATATGAAAACCCAATTATTTTCTTCTTAGCACCCCCATCCTGTAGGTATTTCTTTTAGCTGCTGTTAAAATCTGCAAGTGATTTCAGTTTTGCTGTTTAAATAAAAGAGACAATACAGTAAGGAGATGGAGCACACCTGGCATTTTCTTGAGTCTTAATGACTCTGTTCATTAGGTCATCCCTGTTAAGAGAAATATCTTCTGAGACTAGTAATTTACTTGGGTAAAGGAAGGGTTCACTGGGTATCTACACTGTTTATTGTTTTTTTCCTAGTCGTGAATGCCGCCCATGCATGATATTTCAGAATTTGAGTGAGTCCAGGGAATGCATTCACAAGTATGATTCATTTTCAAGCATGGAAAAACCTTTTCTCTTTACAGCTTTTTTCTTTGTAGCTGAAAAGGTAGTATTTTGTCATTGCTTTAGTGAGATGTAATTACAGTAATTCATCTGCAGTAAAAAATTTCAGGTTGGAAAATCTCATCTGTGATTGCCCAGGCATAAATGTTATGTTAAAACATAAAAGCTGATATTAGTATAAATAAGGGCTCAACTTCCTGTGGAGTGTGAGCCATTTCCTACTTCCACTGGAATTAGCAGGCTGTGAAAGTGTTCATAAATTCACAGGCTTGAGCTCCAGAATGCACATCTCAAATCATAGCCCTCTCCTGCTTTTTTCTGCATGAAAGTGGAGGGCCCAGCTGCATTTCTTTTTGCTTTAGAAAGAGTTTGCAATGCTAGCACAATCCTCCTTCTTTATGCAGTACCAAAAAGACTGAGGAAAAGTAGCAGGAGAATCAATGTGTTATCTTTTATGTTGAAGCATTGCTACTGTTTTCAGCTGTGTGACACCTCCTGTATGGAAGCAGTGAGAAGGAAATGGGCCTTACTAGCCTGATCATTCAAATTTGATGTGTACACATGCATGCATGAGATAAGGAAGTCTTTGGTTTAGACATATATCATCAGAAGATAATAGAATACCCAGTTGCCTTTGGGGGTGCTAATTCAACATGTGCATTACAAATGGAACTACTTAAAATTTCTTCTTTACAGGCCTCTATAATCACTTTGACAGTCTGTTTTATGTATGTGTACAGTTGGTTGTTAGTATAGGCTTATATTTGCAGCAGGTTCTTGCAAGTCCACAATCATTTTGAAATCCTCCTTCTAAGAAGAAGAAAATTAATAAACTAAAGAAGCAAATGACCTATAGTCAACCTTAAAATAACAAGCAGAGTTTTAGAATGTATATGTCATTTATAGAAATGTATATTGGTATAGGTATTTATAATATATAGAACATATTTGTGTTAATAAAATACATGTGGTTTGGTTTCCTCAATGTCAGATAGGATGTCTACACTTATGCTTCTCTTTATAGGAATGACATTTCTTTAGGTGGGTGCTCAGCTGCTCCTATTGCAGGGCCCTGATAAGGTTTTTTCTGGAAGATTTCCTCTTCTGCCCCTTGCCATTTCAATTAGCTTCCCATTCCACAGAAAAATACACCTTATCTGACATGAGTATGGAACCTATGTAGTTAAATTTTGATTTCTACAAGCAATGATTGCTTGCTTAAATGTTCAGAGAAAGAGAATCTAAAAGAGGCATGAATGGAATGGAATGAATTAAGACTTAAATTTCAGCAGGTATTAATTGAAAGCTTTTTTTTTTTCTTTAAAGGTATTCAGTTCTTCTGATGGTAAAGGATTCACCTTGCTCATGATTTATAAAGGACCATCTGGACTTTATTGCTAATTGTAAGTCACTGTGCAGGCTCACAAGCTGTACAAAGAAAAATAAAGTCCCTAACCATACATCTTCTCTTTGCATCCCCTTCCTCAGGGCTTGCTTTATTTCCAAAACCACAAACTCTAAACCAGAACAAATCAACTCAAACTGCTCAGTAATAATCTCTTGAGGCTCTTCCAGCCTCAGGCAGCTCAGAGAAGACAGTATATAACCTCATCTTATGAGACTTTCTTTTGTACTAACCTTCTCATTCCTTTCACAATGCCATCAAAATCACCATTACCAGTCCATTAACCCCTTACATGCCAAATTTGCTTTAACCCACAACACACTTCTTTTACAACAGCTGAACATGCTAATTTACCACATTTTCATGCACGTAACTTGCATTCCAGAAGAAAATGAGATATCTTTAAGAACAATCAATACTTCAAACTAGTGCCTTTAAAAACCTGAAACTGCAAGGACTACTTTTGAAGGGAATGCAGGAAGCTGCTGGTAAATAGCGAGACTGGAGTAGCTTGGAGTAACTTCTGCCCTGAGTAATCGACACATTACAACTTGTGATGATCCTGAATTGCAGGAGTTTCTGGGTTTGTTTCTAAAAATTACTATTGTATAATTATAATACTACATCTTAGTACACTAGAGGTGGAAAACGAACTTAAGACTATATGTTGTTTGGATGCTATTAAATAGGAGAGAATAACGAAAATGCATATATTTTTATGTGTACATCTGTTTACAGATTAAACTTTTGGCATATGTAGAATATTGAACATGAAGTATAAACTCCTATATTTGTGTGGACTTGTGATGATATATATTTTGCTTTCTTCCTAGGAAGAGGTAACCTGCTGCATGGTTTTGAAAACACTTGATGGTTCATGTGAGTGGTTCTAGAGAAGAGCTGTACTGTTGGTAAGTTAGATAGCAATATACAGCCTGCACAAATCAAATTCACTCAGAGTTTTATTTGTTTCTGTAGCAGCTGAACAAATATCATGGAGATTGCACTTGTACTACCATAACTGGTAGTCTAATTTCTCCCAACAAACTGGTTTCATTGAGCCAGAAGGTCAGCACAGAACAAGATTATGACAGTGTGCTATGAGTGCATTGTAAATAAAAGCTGATAGCTTTCAAGAGAGGCAAACTACATTGGATGATTTTGTGATGCTCTATTGCCACTAATACATGTAAAACCTGACACCATTCTACTTTGCAGCAGCAGTTTAGTTGTCACCGTAAGAGGTAAAAAACCACAGACAGTCCTTAAAGAAAACCTCTGAATATGAAAATCTAAGGAAAGATTGTTAGAGTAAATTAAAAATGGAAAAAAAAAATAAAACAAATAAAATTAAGCGGTACTTGAAAACTTCTTAAAGTTATGCTAACTAGCCAAAAAGGGAGCTACCATATGGCCCATTACAACCACAAGCCATTAACTCCTGCATTAAGGGCTCAGCTCTGTTGACAAAACTCTCACTGACTAAATCAGGTCTTTCACTTCTGTCTGAAACCTGGAAGATGGTTAGTTCCTTTGTCTTCATCTGTGTGGCTGATCTTTAATTCCTGTTGAGAAATGCCTTCTGCAATGTTTAATCGCAGAGGAGATGGGGATGATGCAGCTCACCTGTGTCTCCTAAGGGGAAGATGGAAGACCTATGTATTGACACCACTTAGTACAGCCTTTGAGCTTCTTGATTGCTCTGCACTGTCAACAAGATGGTTCTGGGACCTCAGGAATGGAGAAAAAAGAAAAGAAAAAAAAAAAAAAAATATCTTCTGGCCCTGCCCTTTTCTCCACCTCTCTAGTCAGGAGAAGGAAAAGGACTGTGTGCCGTGGGATACATTTGGAGGTGCAAGAAGATCAATTGGTATGTAACTACATTACAATGCTAATCCTATTTGCAACATTTTCTATAACCAGGTCTCCTAGGTATCAAGCTGGTTTTATAGGCATAATATCTTTACACGGTGTTACATACAGAATATGAAATACAGCATATGCCTGTATATGGCTTAGCAGGATCTGAGTCACCAGTATCTTCCCTGTCACTAAATTTAACCTTTGTTGGAAGTCTCACCAAAGTAAAGCAATTGGAATTAAGTGTTTTGAAAATGAGAGTGTGATCACTGAAGAGTAGGTGGCCTATTGATTTAAACAGGAGCAAGGTTAGACATTGATGGCAGATTAAGCACATATTTTGACAGAGCAAGAAGAAAAGCAGATAAGGAAAACAAGAAAATGTAGTAAAATAAACTATAAACCAGACTTCCTCCCATTGTTCTGTTTTACTAATAGCATTGACTTTGCAAGCAGATTTTCACATGTTCTTCTCAGCAAATTTGGTGCATGTTCCGGACTCTTACTCAGAGCCATGCAGGTTTCAAAACCAAGCAGAATGTTGAGTACATTATACATGAGAGCATGGCCCTGTATTGCCCCTTTGCAGAATCTCTGGTGGGTTTTGGAAGTCAGCAGAGTCAGGTACTGGACAAAGGGGTAGAAGATTTTGCAAGCTTCTGAACAACGAGTCCTCCTCACATGGGTTTGTGTAGCAGAGACTGAATTTCCAGTGGACAGCTTGCTGCAGTTACAATTTTAATGAAAAGTGAAAGCTTAAGTGGCACCATTTTCCATATCACTTTTCCCCTAAAATGATTTATTGACCACTTACACATGATACATTCTCCTGTCATGAATAACACACTATATATTTATTTTCATGAATAATGGCTACCATTTTAATTGATAGCTTCAGATAGAGAAGTAGATTTATTTCTACAATGAATGAAACTGCTCTCAATATAGAGCCTGTATAAATTATTGTAGTATGTATTCCAGTTTTCCTTTTGTCAACTGAGTAAGCTCCTAATCTTAACAGAAATCAATCAAATGAGATCTAATACATCACTAACAGCATCTTCTATGAAGTATACTATGACATTTTACTATAATGTTTTTAAAATTTGTGTTAAATGGTGTTACTAGGAGCTTTCACTGAACCAAGGATCTTTTGACTTGGCTGATATATCTGTCTGTAAAATGCCTGTTTCATTCCATGTTAGCTTATTTATCTTTTGCAGACATTCTGCCTGTGTACATACGACATCTCAATTACTTTACTCAAATACAACATCTCAATTACTCTATCTTTTTTAGGTAAAAATTTTAAATTCAACTACTCTAACAATCAAATATTGATTCCTGCAATGTGTGAGTTTGTATGGGCAGATGATGTATTTTGAATTCATGCCTGAGTATGACACCAAACACAGAGTCAAGCTTATGAAGGATTCTCTTAGCGAAGAAGGTGATCACAGTTCAAAACTGAAATCCCTGTTAGTTGCAAATGATCTTATTCTGACATTAATGTTCAATTCAATACGTGCTGTGTGCTCACAAATATGCCTCAGTTGTATGCTGCTGAACTACAGATCTGTTAAAGGAATAAAACTGCAGACATTCCTGTGTCTCATATAAAAGCCTAAAGCTTGCTGTGAATCATTTCAAAATAAAATTAAAATGTTACGGAGCATGCACTAGCTGGCTTTGTTAAAAACAAGCAAACAAAAACCCGAAGAATGAATATTCCTGAACAAATTGCATTGCGAAGCATTGACCCAAATATCTGCACAATATATTCACCTACCAGTAATTTTAGAGAGTTATTTATTCTTAAAAGTCAGGAATGATACAGTTCTCCCTTCCTTTTTAACAAGGATTTCATTATTTTAGTCTGACTTGAGTTTTCTGAGGCATTACTTCCATCCCTGTGTAAACATTTACATAAGGGATTTTACTTCTGTTCAGAAATCCCAGAATGATGCACCAATATTGGAAAGCTTTGACTGTGGCATTTGAATATTTTTCAGTATGCTGAGAGTTTGGTGATGGGAACACTGTCAGATATAAGGGGTAAAGGACAGAGGAAAGAGTTTGTGAATTCACTGTAAATGAAATTATTCAAATGCGAGTTCCCAAGAATGAATTACAAAATGCAACATAGGTTTTGGCAAAAATAGAGAAGTGGAATCCACATAAGTGAAAAATACATTTGGGTCAGTGCCTGGTCTTGAGTAAGACACTTCACCATCTACTACATCAATTAATTAAATTCTAAATGGCCATAATATTTGAGCCAGGTTCTACTTTATATTTCTGTTCATGAAGCACTGAGGCTTTTTAGGTGACAGACAGTGTTGTGGAGTAGAATATTAGTGATGTAATGTATCAAGATGTTTTAACCACAAGAGGTGTTGCTTACGTATCTGGCATTCATGCCAGCTGTGCTGTATAATGGATGTACAGCAATTTAGCATTTACTGTACCTTATTCATAATGTTGTCTTTGCTTTTATATATATTTCCTTAACTGAAGCTATGTTATTTGAAAGAAAATGGAAATACATGACTGTATAAGAATTCAAATAGCTTTTATCTTTGTTTGCAATAACATGCATTGCCTTTTCTTACTCTAAAATAAATCAACCATTTTCTTCAGAGAACAGAGACACGATTACCAGAAACTGTAGTTTGCCATTTTTTTTTTGGTTGGTTGTTTTTTTTTGGTTTTTTTTTTTGTTTTTTTTTTTGTTTGTTTGTTTTTAATAAAATACTGCAGTGAATTAAATTCAGCTGTTAAGCTTAAGCGAAGACTGATGAAAGTCGATCAAAAGATGCTACTCACTGCAGGGAGACAAGTAAAGCAATAAAGAAACAGACCTAAAGCTATGCAGTTCTTTTTGTCAGGTAGCAGCAAAGTAATTTGCATTATTCAGTTCAGCCGGTGTGTTGGGGGGAACCTGGGAACCACCCCAAACCAACACATGAATAGACAAAAAGGACTGGATGAAATCTAGCTGGCAAACAAAGCAGATGTAAAGTAAGGGAAGCAAAGAAAGCAAAATGAAATGTAACAATGCTACCTAGGTGAGAAAAAGAAATACAAAAGGCTTCTAGAAATATCTAGAGAGAACAGAAAGAGACCACAGAAAAGTAACAAAAGGACTGTGCAAGTGAAGATTCCAAGATGGATGGAAAATGTTCAAAACTACTTTTTCTTAGTTTTCAATGTAAAGGAAAATGATGAAAGTGGAGAATATTATGTGGGAAGACAGAAAAGTATTAGAAGTAATGGGCCAGAATTAAGCTTAACTTGCACACAAGGGCCCCATTTTCTGTCTTCTTTCTCATGTTGAATAATGCTTATATTAGAAGTAGCCCCCTGGCTACTCAACAAAATGGAAGAAAGGAAGTGCCAGGTAGTATGAGGATGACAGGTGGTGTTAAAAAGTTTAATGCAAGCACGTGGCTCTGGCCATGCTACAGAATCTCTCACTAGAACATTCTTCTGTGGAGATATGAAAAATGTTAGCTGAAAGGAGTATCCGTGCAAACTGAATTATGTTTTTCCTTAGTTCAAGTCCATTGTGTTTGAAATAGATGACTGTTGTAGCACACAATGTCTTTCACAGTGCAGGCTAACACCCTAGCACCATGAAAAAAAACAGAGGGAGTGCTTTAGGATATTAATGAGGCACAGTCCATTCATTTAGATCTGACACAGAATATACTTAAAATATAGTTTTATTTAAAAGAATAAATACATTGGGAAAGAGTGTCTTATAACAATGATGTGGATGCATACATCTTCTTTAGAATACTTGGTGACGTCTTGTGTATTAATCTGAGCTATTGATCTTGTTGAAACAAAAGTGTTGTTATAGGGGGAAAGTATAAGCATATTACTTTGAGCTGAATGACCTATCCTGGGTAGTTAAAATCTTTTACTAAAAATGTTTCAGTGGGAAATGCCATTACTGTCTAATTGACATACATAGTGGAGAAGATAAAATTTGTCTGAAATATGAAGTATTTTGATAGGAAAGAAACACTCCATTTCGGCAGTTTTGGACCAATGGGATTTTTCATTTTAAAATTACTTCTAAAAATTAAAATAATTCAAATACAAGTGAGTTAAAAGTTTATGAAACTTCAATTCCAAACAGAATGTTTTGCTTTTATCTAAAAAGAATGTCTGATTGACCTGAAACTTTCTTTTTCTAATACAATTTATTGGAAGATTTGTACATTTTGGGTTTTCAATTAAGATTGTAATTGGAAAAGAAAATCCATGTAATCTTACATGAAATAAAAAAAATGAGTTAGTATAAAACTCTTTTGTTGTGCTATTATGTGTTTGAGGCCACTGAGTAGAGAAATTAATCAAAAGAATGACTGAGCTCACACTACTCAACATTAATAAAAATGGCACTGCGCAGTTAAAGAAAACAATACAAAAATCAGGGGAAGAAAAGATTCCTTTTCCTTGATTTTTGTAGTCTTCTTCCATCTTCAGTCTTCAGTCAGTTGAGGGACATCGTGATATTATGAGAAGAGATCTCTTTTTGCACAAAACTGTTTGTTTGAAGATGTTTGATGTTACATGGGATTTTTGCTTTATCAGACTGATACAAAATACACTGAAATCACAATACAAATATAAGTTATGCTTAGCAAAATACAACCATGTCAATACACAGTTCAATGGCAATACCAAAGTGATCCCCATTACTGGTCTCTGTAATATGTTCACTGTCACCATTCTGGGTGTCCCCAGTCACTGGGTTGAAGTAACTGAAACCTGGCACTTTCTTTGAAGTTCTTGTGCTAAATTGTTCAGTTTTATACTCTGTGTGGGACTGAACCACATATGCTGGCCTGGCCAGCTCAGGAAGAGACATTCACATCCTTTTGATGAACTCAAGGAGAATAATTGACACCACCAGTTGATCCACTCAGCTCTTGATAGCTGTTTACTTAAAACCAAGGCTACCGTCTGGTCTCCTTCATATAGAGACGAAGTCAGCTTTCTTTGCAACAGCTGTTATCACTCACACTCTACATTAGTTCCTGATCTTCACGGGCACAATGTTTTTGCCCTTCTCCTTTGAACTTTCTTCCGTTGTAGGGGTTTATTGATCAGACACAAAATAAAATATGCTTGGAAGATCTTTTGACCATTTTTTGGACTCCAAGTCCAGACATACAGCAACTGCCAAAGGTGAAGATATAAGATAGTATCAAGTAGGATTTGCTTAATCTTTGCTTTCTTTTGACTGGAGGAGCAGCTGCATGTTTTACGCTGATTATGTTTATCCTTAGACATCTATGTGCTAAAATTTGTAATTCCTGCCACTGTAAGTCATCTACAATTTGCATTTAAGATACGGGGGAAAGGAGGGATAGTCAAAGAGTTTTAGCTTTAGTCTTGCAATATTTGTTTATGGTCTGCCATTTTATGCTGTAGATTGAATGTACCCTTTGCTACAAGTAAGAGACATGCAAACATATCTACCACAGCTGAACAGAGTCATACCTATATGAAGCATGGCATTTTGACATAGTTGCTCAATATTACATATGAGAAGGATTCTATAGCAAGTAAACACTTGGGAAAAAAATGAATCTTGAGTGAGTGGAAGAAATCATTAAAAGTGGTCTTTATAACCTGTTTGGTTAAAAGAGGACATTGACAAATGGCTTTCTCCATAATATGTTTAAAAAAACAAGGGTGCATTATGAGTAACACTGATGACTGTTATTGACAGGTAATAAAAGTGACTCAATTTCAGTGATGTCAAATAAGAGGATGCACTTTCTGCCCAGGCTGTTATTAGAATATTAAATTGATAAAAGTGAAACCTGAATAAAATTTTCACTGATTATGATGTACTTATGCATAGCAATTGTAGGAAAAGGTGCAAGTAGATTAAAAGGTTTGCGCTTTTTTTTTTTTTTTAATTAAAAAAAAAGACAGGAAAATCTAGTCAGATTGTACAAGTCGCACAATTTCATTAAATGAGTCCTGCAAGAGAATAATAGCTCTGCATAGACTATGGGCTATTTCTTGGTTTAAACTCTTATAAATTAAGAATGTGCATACTCTTAAGAAAATAATTCCAAGGGCTTCTTGCCTCCTTTGGTGAAAACACCCAAGCTTTTGAATTTTAAACATCCAGTCCTTACATTTTGTTACGTTATGGAGTCTACTACTATTAAAATTTTTATCCCTATTTAGGTCCCTGCAGATCAGTAGCAATTAGTCTGGTATCTTTCTCTTTGTTAACCAAAATAATCACTCAGTTTAAAATGGATGTTCCAGGTCTTGGATAATACCTGTGACTCTTTTTCTGAACTCTTTCTAGTATGTGAATGTTCTTTTTAACCAGGGGAAAAAGACTTCAAATTTGAGCAATGTAGTGGTTCTCCAAAGGTAACAGACTAAGGAATTAGTGCTAGTCCGTTAATGAGGAAATGTGTGTTTTAGGAATATCTAGCAGGTGACTCTCAGAGAAGAGGTTGCAATTAGGTACTGTCAGAGGAAAAAAAAGAGAAATCCAGTGTAATCTGTGTTCTGGTGTCTCCAGAGAGAGTTTGGTATGTAACCCATGGCACCAAATGGGACTCTGAACTGACTTTGAACAGCTCTGGATCAGGTCTCAAATCGTTCAGGAGGTTTTATGTAAAGCTAGGGAAACAACTGAGGACTTCACCGGTCTCTGGTGAAACCAGAATTTTGCATGCTGTTTTTCACTGCTCATGAAAGCTCTGAAAATGATGAAAGGATTAAAAGATAAAAGCTACACAGGGAACCTGAAAGATCTAGATGCATGCAGTTTAAAAAGGAGAAGGCTTATGAGAGACACGACTACTCTGTAAATTCCTTCAAGGGGCTAATATATCTTCCTACAGTTTCTCTGGGAATAACCTCTCTTCAACTTATTAAAATACAAGATATGCAGAAAGGAAGTACTGTGATGTGTGCTCTAATGCATAGCCACTGTCCTTTTTATGAGAAAATTCTTCCCCTTCTTCTTATAATCTATTTCTCAGTTCAGTCTCAGCTCAGAGCTTTGCAGTCATATTCAGTAGGAGAGAAGTATTTACATGTTTTAAGGATTAGTTTCTTTAAAGTCTGTGTACAAGTATTCATATAGTACAGAAGGAAAAGAAAAATTTGTGTGAATTGGAGAATAACAAAGCATTTTTACTGTTTCTAGTCTCTGTCCATGATAAAGAGTAGAGCTGAAATCTTTTGTCCCAATAAAGACTATGACAGAATTCCCATTGAATTCAACAGTATCTATTACTGAATTTTTCATTAACATTTATCATTTTCTCCCCTCAGCAGTTCAACAATGGCAAAATTTTGCAATTCATTGCACATACAAAATATGCATATAGAGCTCTTGGCAGAAAACGCTCTTGCATAACATAAAAACCACATAATTCATTTAGATAATACAGTAAGGGATGGGCAGCATATGTGCATATATACATACTCACAAACACTCCTTGTGGGTATCCAAATCTACAGGATGCTCTGTGGAGGAAAGAGCCTAAAGCTAGAAATTTAACAACATGTGTTGATGCATTATTACTTATTCCATGACCTATGTATATATCCTCAAAAGTTCGGTATTCAAATATGCCTTCTTATTTCCTCTATTATTTTTTTTGATCTTCCCAATAAGAGATCAGGTTGTGTAAATAACTATAAGTTCTATTAATCCAATATATAAAATTTATCCTCAGCTGTTCTCAGGGACTAGGTACCTGTATGTCTACCTGTGCATACAGAAATATAGACAGATATTAATGTAAAAGATATACCCCTCTTGAAGAATTACAAATATTTAACAATCTAGATATGCTGTGACTGCTCTGAATTCTCTGTATAAATTCACAAGAAAAGTGCCCATGGATTGTAGGTTTTCTAAGTCTTAAATCTGGCACTTCAAACCTGGGGCTTCAATCTATTTGCAAAAATATTGTACATGCCGATTTTTTTTCAGGGATGATAATTAGCCATAGCTCTTTGGTAATCTACTGGATAACACATTCAAAATAATATTCTGTGGCATTTTTCCCTACTTCATTTTCTCTCAAGTGAATATGTAACAGTGTATACATTCAAATCTCCTGCTAACCTTTCCTAGCCTTTTGTCTGTTATGCCTCTGGAAGAATACAAATATCCACTTAATTGCAAAGATTAATATATTTCTTTTGGCTTTACTTCTCATGGTAGGAGTCATTGAATTCCTGATGATGACAGCCAAATTTCTGTTGATAATATAGTTATGTTTCATAACTAAAATAAAAATGACAGCATCTCTAAATAGCACTTAAAAAAAAAATCCTTTCCTTATCTCTTATTACATTCATGATCTATAGCCAAACTGGTGTTTTACCATTCGTTAATTATAATTCCATCATCTGTAGGAAAGATATTTTACATACATAAGAACAAAGCTTAAAATAGGCAATTCAGCTGTTTGTTACTAAGCTTAAATTTGACATGAGTTCCTGGGAAGTTTTTAGGGCCTTTTATAAGTATTGTGAGTCATTCTGAGTATTCCTTAAAGTTTTGAAGCTGCAACTTGTCGGTTAATTTCTGTTTGCAATAATTTTCCTTAGGAGAAGTCATGTTGGTGCAGTGGGAGCTGCTATTCCATTTGTGCTTGCCCAAATTATTTGATTACTTTCGAACAAAATCCTGAATTCTTCATAATTTTTCTCTTCTGCGAAGAAGAAGCAGCTCACACACGTCTGTCTTGGAAATAAGCAGTGGCAAGTAGCCTTAAGGTCTGAATGTGGGAGTGTTCTGGAGCTTCCACAATTCAGGAAATCAGACTCCATCTAGGAGACCACCACTGAGCAGTGTGTCTGAGACACCAAAGGTAAGCAGTGAGAATTACAAGGCTTTGATAGCAGGTTGAGAACAAGACTTTTTCTGATGCTTGGATTAATCACCATTAACGTTGACTTGGAGATCTTTACATCAATGGTGTGCCATGAAAAGTAAATACTATTGTCTCCTCTGGTGCTGCCTACTCTGCCTGAGGTATGTGGTTTTCAGAAGGTGTCCCCAATGTCATGGCACAATTGCACTTGAGCAGGATTTGTGCAGGGAATGTGTGAACAAGGAGGTTTTTCCCTTTTCCGTGCTTTTTTCAGCATCTTTCAGTTGAGTACATGTATCCCAGGCCCAGTCACAGTCTGGACAGTACTAGTCAGTACTGCAGAGAAGGATGAAAAGACCTTGACAAAGAGTTATAGAAGATAATTGAATGAAATGAAGGATGGACATATTAATAATGCAAAAAAAACATTGTTCCTTGAATTAAATTGCCAGTAGCATCAGTTGATTCACATTTTAGTCTGTATTTCTTAGCTCTGCTCTAATTCTTCCTCTCTATGACAGATCGTCTCCTCCCAGAAGCTCTAAATAAAGCAAAAGGTATTCCTGCAAGGTCAGCTGACACAGACAAACACAGCTTTGTTTTTATTTATCATCAGGAGCAAAAGTTATTCCCAGCCCCTTGTAGTTTTCTTTTTTTCATCATCTTCACCTCTCTCCTACAAGAAATCAAAGCCTGTTGTCTTAATCCTCCATGGTACTGAGTAGAGTTACATTAGAAGAGTTTCACAGAAGAGAATAATGTAGCTACTTCTAAGGTAAAATGCTTCTGTTTCCAAAAAGTAGCATCAAATTTTTATAATTTTAAGTACTCCCAATATTAACTCCATCAGCAAGTATTTAGTTCAGTTCTCATTGCATATCCTCTCATTCACAGATCTTAACTTTTCAACAGTTCTTGATTGTCATTTCCATTCACCACAAATGTTTTAGAACTTCATCTGGAAGTATACGTTTTTTAAAGAATGCAAGAACAACTGAATTTCTGTGGCCAAAACAGAATGCAGTTGAACTCTATAGATTTTGATTTGTACATGCTAGTTCTTTGACTGAAGAGCCTGAAGGTGAGATACAGTCCCTCTTAAAAAGATATATTTTGCGGGATTTTCTATAGTAAACACCTCAAGATGTACTTGAGGAAGGCTGCTATTTTCTAACTAATGATTTTATTTAGTCTGAAAATAGATGAGTGATATAATTTATAAAGCTTTAAAGTAAGCTGGATACTTTAAACATATCCATATCTTGTGCTCAAGAACATATAACGATAAGCATTACATCACATCGTTGTACAAAGCTAAGCAAAAAGCTAAAACAATTCAGATAGTAGACACCTGATCGTTAGATAAATTCTGCAACAGCTAAACAAAATATAACAAAGCTGCAGACAGGCAAAGAGAAGGCCAGACAAGGCCAGACAAATCATGGGGCTGGTGCCCTTAGCTTCACACAGAGCTGAGGGCCATGTCATATTAACTGGCTGCAGGTGGTGCTGCCTCTGGCTTAGCGCGGTGGCTCTTCACACACAGCTTATCCAAGTGCTCAGTCAACAGCTCCTCGCAGCCTTAAAGCATGGTATCAGCATTGGAGAAGACTTTGCATTGACCTTTAATTTCATCTTAAAATAAAATTGCTGATCTTTACCATGTATTCATACACTTCTCTTTAGAATGTGTTTAATGTTGTGTTTCACAGGCACTGATCTTGAAGTACAAAATACACTGTATAAAAATCTGAGCTAATATCTGTGTAGAAAAATGTATACACAGCAGGTATTATTCAACTACCTTCCGTCTACCTGGAGTCATGAATGCAAAGAATACTTCAGACTACAGAATTTCTTGATGTTTTGTAGTTGCCACATTCAACCAAGAAAGTCTGAAAGGAGTACACAGGTGTCTACAGATTATTTTCCCTTTCATCATTTCCCAGTACCATACACTGGTAACAATTACGTATTCATTACTTCCCAAATAAACTCCTGGTTAAGACTGACATTCTTCATTCATAGTGACTATTACTGAACTCTTCAAGTGACATCACTGAAGTCAATGCAGGCGCTATGCAATATCATAAAATTTTGAATAACAGACCTGTATGCATATTTACTGAAGTAACTGATCTATTGAAATATAAACACTTATTCTGGAAAATAGAATGCCTAGATGAGCATTAGACTCTTGAAATGCATTGAAGTGAAATGTACCAGAGACATGTTTGTGATTCCTTCTTTCTAACAGGAAATTTACTAACAACAGGTGACAGTGGCATTTGAAGTTCTTGCTAATAAACATTATATCCTGTCTTGAAATATATCTTTAGAGCCACTTAGAACTGTTAAGTCTCTATTAAAACTACTTCTAGAGTGAACTTCAGTATGATACCATCTTAAATTTGACAGTTTTATGTGACCTCTTCACCCTCAAAAAAAGAAGCAGCACACAAAGGCAGTCATGTCAGGTGCTACAATGCCTGATATATAACTTAAAAGCTTGCCAAAAGCCATAAGTAGAATTTACTTATGTTAATCAGAAATTGCTTGAGAAGGTATATAGTACCACATCTTATGATTTATTGATTGCTAGCAGCACTTTTAAAAAAATAACACAGCTTACATTGTAATTATGTGTTTACATTTCTCTTCACAGAAGAAGTCTGCAGATGTTTTAAGCTTTCAGCTTGCCAGAGGATGAACCAAATCTGGCAGGCAAGGTAATGGAATGATTGTGTCTCTGCCAACTACTTCTGCTGACAGTGTCTTGTGGGTTACCATCCTCATTCACTGCCTTTCCAATTGTACTACTTCACAGTTCAAGTGGCAGTGACTGTTAACAACTCAACCTATCTAAAAGTATGTGTGTGCTTCAGCAGAAAGTTATATGCCAGGGAATATATCATCAGTTTCTTTTATTTTCATAGTTTAAGGGACAGGTCTCACACAGTAAATGATCATGTCATTTTTGCGCAGATTCTGCAAGGGATTTTGTCTAGATCTGTTCTGGATAAGCAGAAAACAGGGTTGAATATTTTTCTTTCTGGTGAAAAAGAGCAAAAAGGTGGCATTATGGAAGAGAAGGGAGATAGAAATCACAAAGAAAAATATATACAGCATATTTTACTGAACATGTTAAGTTAGATATTGAGTACCCATAATGTGCCACAGTAGCTTCACAAGAAAGGAAATTCAGTTGGATGTATGAAACTCCACATCAGCACATAACTTCCTCTAATGTGACAGTGATCTTTGTCTGATTGCAGTACTTTGCTGAAGTGATAATGTTACTTAAAATGTGAACAGACACAACTCTCGAGGTAACTTCAGAGGCAGCTTTATGTAACAGAACTTTTGTCTGTTTTTTAGGATTCTCTTGTACCTCTGAAATGTTATTACATTTTATTGAAAACCAAAATTCATGTAAAAATGTTCATTTCATTGTAATACCAAGACTGTAAGAATTAGGAATTGCTGTCTGTATAATCATATGGTAACACGATCACATTTCTTTGGAAACGGGGGGATACCTGTTTGATTCAACTAGTCACATCAGTCCAAGATTCAGATGCTGTGTTAGTCCAAGTGAGTCAAGTTTTGAATGGAGGGACAGTTGAACTGGTTAATTGGAAGAAGAAATATGCACATACACAGAGTGCAAGGGAGAGGTACACTCGTGGCTGTCACAGTTCGGAAGCTCATATTTGCTGAGTCCTCCTGGCAAGGTCCTTGCTGATCTGTCACAGGTGTCGAAGAATACACAGGCATTCAACAGCATAATTCTACAGCATGGGTAGGTTGACTCAAAATTATATTAACTTGTCTGAATTAAGAGATCCTACTAAGTGCCGTGTAGTAGGAAACACTCTCAGTCCCAGCAGCTCCAAAGTGCAGGACAGGCTGCCCCCATGTCCTACCCACACTGGCATAACCCAGTGAGGTTGCCCATTATTGCCTGCCCACCAGCTGCATTGCCTTAGGAAAGAAGTGATTAAATAGGTGAAGTTGCTGGATGAAATGAACAACAAAGCACTTTCACAGAGACCTAAACCACAGCACATGTGCCCTGCCCAGCCCTGCCCCAGCTGCAAGCTCGTGCTGCCAGGCAAATATAACGGTTTAGGTGAGCAGCACATGTGGATTGGAATGAGCTCCGTTGCATACAGAGCCAAGCAAGCAGAGAGCTCCTTGGGCAACGCTGCATCATCAGCGCTGGTGGCAACTGGAGCAAAAGCTGATCTGTGCAGAGGCAGGAGTTAGTGTTTTCACCACACTCCAGCCTCTGCAGCTCTTGTTCATGAAGGCAGCATTGTGTGCAAGGTGAGAACACTTCATCTCAAGCACACGTGTTGCCTAGGGCCCCTCAACTTGTATGTATTACATTGTGTACCCATTTTATTCTCTTAAAAATTAATGCTCAGGTGAAACTACTGATTTTGCAGCTAGTAATAGAAATATGGACAGAAGTGCTATAAATATTCTTTTCATATGGCATGTAATTTTTGCTTTGCTTCTTCTTTCTTTCCCTTCATTTCTCCTCCATAAAACTATCGTAGTAATAGTAATAATAAATAATATGAAGAAAAAATAATAAAAGAGTAAAATAAAATAATTTTAAAACAAGCAATCAAAACAAACCCAAACCTTTCTAGTGACAGAAATACTCTGACGTGGGAAAATATGCAAATTTAATTTGCTTCATAGAAGGGGATGTTACTGGATGAGTGCTTCAATAGCTGACCCACAGTGTATCTTGACTAAATAGCTCTTTGAAGATATGAGTAGCTAGATGGAAGCAGTTGTCCTCAAGATGGTCTAAATACCTCATATTGTGTTCATTAAGGACATCACTCAGAGTGCTGTGTTAGGTTTCATGGGGTTTTCTGCTCAATTTGATCATCTTTAGAAGCTCACAAGATCACAGGCCAGATTCATCAAAGGAAGGGATAAAAGAGATTTTCCTTTGTACAGCTTGGTTGTGGAGCTATTTTAAATTAAACAGTATTTTAATCAAATTAGTTTTCATTTCATTAATAGTTTTGCAATTTCTAGTGGATGGGTGGATGACTGCTAAAGAAAATATGATAGGGAAAGCTAAATACTTGTTTATATATAATTTTCAATTCTATACTGGAACTTTTGTGCAATTATCTGGTAGAAAATGCTGTTCATCTGTGACTATCTTAATAACAGCCTGTTAATACTGAGTTTTTTCTATACATACTATAATTTGCATAAGATGATAGACTGCTGTTTGGGTTTTTAAATTAGTAAATGGGCAAGATTACTCTGATTAGAGCTGAGTTTAGGATCCTGTCATCTCAGTTTATCTGGACCTATGATTGTGGAGACTGAGGGAACTAAAAATGTGAAGGAAAATCACAACTGTCAAAGTTGTAATGGTGATATGGTACAAATAATGAGATTTGGAGTTGGAGTATATTTGAAAATGTCAGGACCCAACGAAACCTGGGAGTGTCTGCTCTGAAGAACAATCACTCCCTTTTTTGAACTCATTATCTGGGTGACATCTAGAGTTTATTAGAAAAGATTATTTACTTGCATGAGAGACAGCTTTTCTGTGAAAGTAAATTACAGTGGTTGAAAATTTTGATAGACTATTTTTATATATGGAATCACTGCAACAGTTTATTTTGGGATTTGTAGTTCACGTGTGTCCTTATGGGTTTTTCTCCAGACACTGATTAGCCAGCTAAGTTATTTTTCTCTGTACTTATTCTTCCTTGGACTACAGCATGTTTTGGGATCCCCTGGTAACAGAACATTATTAGAAATGTTGACTTGGACAACACAGTCCATGAAGGAGATTGGGGGCATAACAACTGATACGTGCTTTATACTTAGGAAATGTGCTCATTTTTCCAATATGAATAGGAAAACACTGAATATTATGCACAGGAAGAGGTGTTATTACTCTCCCTCCAAAAGTAAAGGGTTTTTTAAAAAAACTTATCAGAAAGGGCAAGTATAGAGTCTTACATCCTGGCAGGAACAACCTCAGGTTCTGATATAGGTTGGGGAATGACCTATTAGAGAGCAATGTAGGGGAAAGGGACCTGGGAGTCCTGGTGGACAGTAGGATGACCATGAGCCAGCACTGTGCCCTTGTGGCCAGGAAGGCCAACGGCATCCTAGGGTGTATTAGAAGGGGGGTGATTAGTAGGTTGAAAGAGGTTCTTCTTCCCCTCTACTCTGCCCTGGTGACACCACACCCAGAATATTGTGTCCAGTTCTTGGCTCCTCAGTTCAAGAAGGACAGGGAACTGCAGGAGAGAGTCCAGTGCAGGGCTATGAAGATGATTAGGGTAGTGGAGCATCTCCCTTATGAGGAAAGGCTGAGGGAGCTGGGTCTCTTTAGCTTAGAGGAGAGGAGACTGAGGGGTGACCTCATTGATGTTTATAAATATGTAAAGGGTGAGTGTCATGAGGATGGAGCCAGGCTCTCCTCTGTGACAACCAGTGGTAAGACAAGGGGTAATGGATACAAACTGGAACACAAGAGGTTCCACTTAAACTTGAGAAGAAACTTCTTCTCAGTGAGGGTAACAGAGCCTGGAACAGGCTGCCCAGAGGGATTGTGGAGTCGCCTACTCTGGAGACACTCAAAACCCACCTGGACACATTCCTGTGTAGTCTCATCTAGGTGTTCCTGCTCCAGCAGGGGGATTGGACTAGATGATCTTTTGAGATCCCTTCCAATCCCTTACATTCTGTGATTCTGCGAAATAAGATAATTTTGTGATTTTTTTTTTCTGGCAGCCTAGAAGTGACATCAGGACTGATTTGTCTAAACTTGAGATGCAGAATCAAGTTAGAGTATTCCTATTAGACGTACTTATGATTAAAAAAGAAGAATAAGGGAGATATTTGAAATTTCCTTCACACTGCTTCTTACCATTGTATAATTAGACATATATTTACTAATGGCTGACTATTCCCAAGTTTACTGGTGCTTAAATTACTGTCCGATATATCAGTAACGTTGATGCCACATCAAAATCCTGTCTGAATGCTCAATTAGCAGACAACTAATCTAGAAACTTTCCAGGCAAGTGCAACAAGTATCAAGAAGAAGCAATTAATTTCAAATGCTCTCAGACAAACGGTTACTATTGAAGATACTTTTGTTATCAGTTGATGTGACCTTTGAGACAAATGCTCACCCACATGCATCACTACTTCTGAACACATGTAAATTATGCTATTACAACTACCAACTAAGTACATTTGTACATGGAAGTGTCTCTAAGAGTAAATGTCTTTTAGCATTTTAAAGAGAAAATGGCAAGTTTCCTGTCCATCAGATGAAAATGTTCCTGATTGTTTATCCAACTGAGTTAGAGTGTTATTGCGGAAGAAAGGTAGGAGAGCAAGATACAGCTTTGCTTAAGACATCTCCATACTCTCTATGTCTACTTCTTTCCAGAAGTAAGGCTTAATCCATAATGAGAGCTAGGCACGTAAATGGCATTAGCACCTTCGTTCAATGCTTACACACTCATGAGAACCTGTGAAAGGTCATACTGGGGAAAAAAACAGCGAGCCATCTACTCTGGGAGCCTTCCTCTGACAGAGATCAGAGGTGGGTGCCTATGGAAGAGTATGTGAAACAATATATTTAAGTATCCAGGCACAAGTGATGAGTAGGGGAAAGAATTACAAAAAAGAAAATGCACAATAAGTGCTGTGATCTCCTTTGTCTTCTGATAAACTAAAAGCAGGTGGAGGTTTTTATTCTCTGGTAAACATGATGGTTATAGTATACATCCTCTTTCCAACCTGCTTAGGCAACTGATGGTCTCAAATCAAAACCTTGCTGTTCTACTGCTACTTTAAAGCTTAAAAAGAGTGAAGTCATTAAAAAAAATACTGATTTTATAATTAATGTCTTTATAATATGTCTTTACTTGAGAGTCTCTTTCCCCAGTCAAGCTATCTTCCCCAGAGTCCTTAGCTGATGCTGTTGGTACTGAACAGGTCTAGAAACAACAGGTCATGTCATAAAAACTGTGTTTTAGTACTCAAAAATCAATTTTCTTGCTTTATGTCTCTGAATCACACCTTAAGCATTAGTTTAACCCAAAAGTGTTTTGCTTAATATGTGTATACAAGGCATACAGTTCACCACACTCTTAAAGTTCGCCAGTCTTCTTCCAAATAAACCTTATTTCAATATTCAGCTTGTTGGACTTAGTATCTAGCTTCTTAACTTAAGCACTGGTTTTATGGTTGCATCCTTTTAAAGAGGTAAATGTGCACTCCTATTCACTGCCTCACAATTTCTGTCATTTTTCTTACTTGCATTAAGCAGAATTGCCTTCTGTAAAGAGTTTTGCTCACATAACTAACTTAGTGTCTTCAGTATTGCATAAGGCCTCATTTACATAGATGAAGTAAATTTCCCTTCTTTATTTGCTTTCAAAGCCAGTGGGAGCTATGTCCATATACCTGATGACATTATTTAGTTATGAGACATTAAAGCAAAGAGTTGTGGGAAAAGCAACAAACACGCTGTGAAATTATGAGGCTTCTCAGAGAATTCACAACAGACATTTTCACCAACTGAGAAATATTGGAGTGATTATTCTTCAGGGCCTATGGATGATTTAAAGCTCAAGAATAAAGGGAATGTGTGAAAACACTTCTGTTCATCTCAGCCTCTGTCTAGGTAGGATTTCCCATGTTTTCTTTGAATACCTATGTAGTTCGTCCGTATCCTTTTGCTCTTCACTCCATGCCAAAGCTCAGCAGAAGGAGGCAGTTTAATGGCAGGACTAATCAGTGAGAACTTGGAGCCTCAGCCTGTTTTTCTGTCAAGTCTAGACAAAACACCAGTAGCTGAAAAGGAGGAAGAAAGCAGATCCTTGGATATCAGTTTCAGAAGAGGATATGCAGAGCTGAATATGGAAGCAGTACGGTGGGGTTATACCCGTGTGCTGGGATCTGTGTGGTCTGTCTCTCAGTCAGTATCAGCCTGCTGGCTGCAGCATCTTTTTCTCTACAATCCATGACGTCTTCTCCTGATCCCTCTTCCCCCATCTGTTAGAGACACATATGAAGAACACCTGAGTTCAAAGAAATAAAACAAAGGTGTATTGTGTGATTAGGAGGCGTATGTGTCACTGTCATTTGTTAGTATTTTTGGCTGTTGTGTGGTTATTGTGTGGTACTATCTAATGTCTTCCCATGCGGTAGTCAAAAATGACACAGTGAAAACCGGACATATATTTTATTTCAGGATCAGTTCTGTTCTTGATCTTCAGCTTAAAATGAATTTCAAGTCATAGGGGATGCAAATTTATGCTTTAATTGTATATGAATTGTCTCCTACTTAGAAGTGGAATACAGTAACTGTCTTTGCCATGTGCTGTATTAAACTTGATCAGTGGTTAAAACATTCGGTTGAAGCAAAACAAAATGCAATATTCTTCTGAGAAAAGCAGTGTGTGAGTTCCAGTTTCTCACTACAGCTGAAATGTAATTCAGTTTTCTGCTACACTCATATAGCACCATCAATTTAGATAGGGCATCATGGACACCATCTAATGTCAGCCAAGTTTTGAGTTTCTCCATTCCCAACTCACTCTTTGAGTTGTGCTATTTCTCTGATCTCTCTCATAAAGATGGTAGTACAAAATGTTGACACAAAGAATGTCTCTCAAAGAAATGAAGCAACAGTTGTAGATGGATCCTTCTGTAGCTATTGCTGTTACATTAATTTTAATAGATCTTGAGTGTCTTCAAAGATCCAAGCATTAGAAAGTCTAGATCTTCCTTTGTGTTTTTTTGCAGTTTTCCAAGTAAGCTATGAAGGAAGCCTGCAAATTGTCAGCGTATAATGGAGACCGTTAGCTGTTCCTCTGGGCAAGAAAGATCTTGTAACTTCAATGACAGGCAGCAAAGCATAAAAGCTAAAAAATTAATCACAACATTCAAAGACAGGACAGAAGTGGAACCGTACGCAGTGGACTACTTCAGAACTGCAGGTAGAGTCCGTCTGGGGTGCAGAGAACTCAACAAAGTGACGACAGGCAAGTAAAGCACCAGGGAGTATATTCTGCACATTGCTACCTGTAGAAAATGATGCTTCAGGAGTATAATTTCTACCATTATTTATGGTTCTTCTTTCTAAGATACTGAAAGATGGGTTTTTAAGACTATATACAAAGGCAAAGGCCATAGAGGAAGTAGACTAAACATACAGTTCTGTGAGTAAGAACTGTGTGTTTGCACCTTGTTGACTGGCTTTGGTGTCTCAAGCCTGGTGATCTCCAGTTGAAATTTGTCTGTATTTGTGTCACTTTTATGTGTGCGTCCTTGTATGGATCTCATGTAGTTAGTAAAGTGTAAGTAGAAGCTCTAACATGAGTTGGGATTTTACCAAACTTTTCTTTTGCAGGCTGGCTGTTTTCCTGGGTTTTGTAGGAGCTTATTTATCTTTATGGCTTTAACCTTTATGTTAAATTGTGAGATGACAAACAGACTGATGTGCATGTGAACAAAAATATATTGACAGCATAACAGAATATAAACTTTCTTTCTGGAGGAAACAAAGATAGAATCAGTTTCATATGCTATGAATATGCTAAATATGCTGCAAATCCACTGACACCCAAACACCCATTTAATGGTAAATTAATTTCCATATTTAACAACTTTTTTCTATTCTTATTATGGAATCTTATGAATTAATATTCCAAAGGTCTCTTATTTATATTATTTCTATATAACAACTCATTCTTTCTCACAGTTTGAATTATTTTGTTCTTTCTTTTGTTCTGCTTTCTGACCTACCTTCTGGTCTTCCTCCACAGCGGTAAAACTTGAGGTTATTGGGCATACTTGGTAGCTCTGGAAATTGCAATTGCTTTCGCTCATGTCATGATGCTGCTTAAACAGTCCTGTCACTGTGAGAGACTGTTTTTAGTGCCTAACAGGTCAAGTATTTAGATTGTTGTGGTTGTGAAATTACATTGTATAATGACTCAACGAGTAGCTTATATTTGCTCTGACTGGACTGTGACATGAGGAATGCCAAAGTACATTGTCCTCATCAAGAGCCTATTTATTTTGCTTCATAAAATATTGAAGAGCACAAAGGATTCCGTCAAAAGTAACTCTTCTGATCTCCTAAGGGATCCTACTCGGATTTCTTACTAAGACTGTGGACGGACTTTGATTGAACTCCGTGGGTCCATCCCCAATACACACCAGTGTGACAGAGAAGTGAACACTTATTTTTTTCTGAAAACAGCTTGGAAGAGGTATTTTTCAAGAGCAAAATACACAAGTTAAACACATAGTATTTAGTGCCTTGATTACCAAAGGCTTGTGATCAGAGGAAATATGGTTGGGCAAGCACAAATTGACAAAGCCACCTGAGAAAAAGTCCACACTAAAAAAGATCTATTGAAACAACACTTAATGGACATTTGCTGTGTGCACTTATGGCACAATATCAATAAAATAATAACCTAGAAGGTGCTGTCTCCCATTTGCAAGAAATATAGAGATGGTGTTCTAAAGAGACTCCTGTGTATAATAAAAGATAATGTGTGATGGCACACAATATGTTGAACAGAAAGGCTGAAAATAAATCCTGAGACCCTTATTTTACTTTTCAGCATTCGTTTGCACATTTCTGAATATTATTAAAATGGGGTATCACATTGTATTTATTTATCTGCAATCCAGTTGAACTAGTAATGAAATTCTTTTCCCAATTATTACTGCAAATGTAATGAGAAGCAGATGTGGTGATGTCTGATGTACTTTTCATTGAAGTATACTGAGTTTCAGCAGCCTCACTGGACCTCCTGGGTCTTTGGGAGGACATACATCATAAGAACAGAAAAGTCCAGGAGATGCCCAGGAGTGGAGTTTCTTCTCTTTTGTCTTTTGTCAGCTTCAATGATGTGGCCTACCAGTGAAGGTACTGCTGATGGGGCTAGGACTCTTCTCTACAGCTAAATTTTCAGGGCAGAATTTGTGGATGAGGTTCTGTATGCAGCTAAGTTTTCTCTTGGTTTTATTATCTTGAGGTTAAAATTCACATCTGCCATTTCCTTGTTGAGTAGGAACTACTGAAAACTCCTAGTCTGTGTCATACATCAAGAGGGACAGGCTTCCACTGCAGGGAAATCTGGAAGGCGAGAATCGCCTCATCCCGGGGACCCTTCTAAGTTCTCAGTGAAACTGATATTTTTACATTGCACACACTGTCAGGATCTTAGATACATAATTATTTTCTGAAGTGTGAGGCCTTTTTATCATCTAAATATTTGTTTGGATATAGCAGTTGAGTGATCTAGAATAACATTGGCTTTACTGAAGTGAATATAGACTTATAAAAATGAGCCTGGACTCTACCCTACCTTCTCATGTTAAAAAGCTTCCAGGCATCTATTGTGCACTTTTCAAGGGATATTTTTCTGACCCCTCCATGTGGCAGCTGCCCTTAAAAACAAACAAACAAAACACCCAAACAAGTAGAACCTGGGTTATTAGGAAGTACTGTGATTTCAAGAAAGGACATCCTGCAGATCAGGGACAGCCAGTACCCACAGCCATCTGTGCTATCCAGTGAGCAATTTTGCATTTCTTTGACTTGACTTTGCACAGTTTATAACTTATGACAATGCGAATTCACTGCTTCACTTGTGAAAATCATCTTTTGGTGTGGATTTCTGGCATGCTAGACAGAGGAGGCCAAGTAGTATATCAAATTCAGAAGTAAAAAACAAACAACTTAAAATGGAAATCATCCTGCTGCATATTGGATTAATGTGCTGTCAAGAACTGTATGTGTTGTTACATCAGAAACAGGAAATAGAAAAGCAGTTTTAAAAAAATCAGTCTGTAGTATTTTCCTTTTCCTTACTTTACTGCAGGCTCTTCAGTCATGGAGAGCTGATCACTCTGCTTTTCCATATTTCCATTTCTGCTGCAAGATCAGTATGTGTAAACCTTCTTCCAGTGCAGGAAACCTAAAATGGACTTCAGCAAAGCATGATATTGTTCTTGCTTGACTGTGCAGGGAGTCGCTGATGGAAAAAAGAAAGCTACCCAGCCCTCTGAAGTGTTGCCACCATTTGTTACAACAGATTGGTCTGTGAACAAATTAAAAGCATGATACAGCTACAGAAAAACTCCACCAGTTTCTGGACACACAAATCAAGTGCCCAGATATGCAGATACCATGATAGATCTAATTTTGAAATCTGAACTATATTGTGTCTCCATCTGCTTGAATTTAATGGGAATGGCACAAGAAAGAGAGAAGCAAATTCCTCCTGTGAGGCATCCAGCTGTCTATAAGGAGAAGTCAAGAGCCCCTTCTCAAAGGGGACCAGGGGTGGAAATATCCCATACTGCTGGGATGATGTCTGCTTGGTAAATCTCAAAAAAGCCTAAAAATATGCTAGCCCAAGCTACATGTGTTTCTGGAAACATTATGCTGATCTGGTTCACCAGCTGTTTCTCATCCCTAAATCCTACAAATAAGGTTATGTTCAGCCCAGTTCTAAGGTCTCAGATTTCAGCCATTTTTTTGAAACTTGATTTGAAAATGGGATTAATATTTTATTTTCAAGGACAGAGGTTACCTTTTTTTGCACACTTAACCGCAGAAAAAACTTTCCCTCCCCCAAAAACAAACAAACAACTCAACACTAATAACAATAATTAACAACACAGCTCTTCAGTCAGAAAAATCTTTATGATAAACATTTAGAAGGTTATTAGCATGGCAAAACTACTGAGTACATCCTGCTACTGTATCTGCCTTTGTATTTCCTCATATCCTAAGGCTTATAAGACTGAACAGTTCTTTCATCATATAACTATGTATATACAATATATATATTTTGCATATATTTAATTTTAAATATAACAAGCTCTTCCATGAGTTAATATACCTCACTGCATACCAAAATAACCTTCTTTTTATCATACTTTTTCACAAGTGCACAATTTTAAAGGTGAAGTAGGTGGAAATATTAATGTTAAACAACCTTTCAAGAAATCTTTACCTGTTTTTACCATCAGCAAAGCACAGGATTTAAGCTTTACCCTACACTGGCACATAAACAAAATTATTTACAATAACACAAAAGAGAAGCAGCAGAGAAATCTCTACAATGCCTTTCAGTGATATGGTGTGTAGTTTAACAACAGAATAATAATCTGAAACCGGGAAGTTTATTAGTAGACATAAAACTGGTGATTCCCTAAGGCTGCTGTTAACGTATGTAAAGCATAACAAAAAGAGCACTCTTGAAAAAATAAAAACAGATTCTTCAGCAAGCACCAAGGAATTTCTTACAGTTACCTATGTCGGCAGATGTTGTCATTTCAAAATGAATTAAATGTTCTTCTACCTTTAGTAAATAATTATTTAATTTTACACTCACAAAATTTGTCTTTCAGTCTGCACCTGGAAAGATTTTTTTTTTTTTTTAATGATGAAACTTAAAATACTTTCGAATAATAGAACTGAGAAAGAATCAAGCCTATGCCTTTCTTTTCTAATGCAGAGCTGCAGCGCTATTCTTGCCAGCAGTGACAGTGAAATCAACAGAAAATTTGTGGAACAAGGAGATCAAGATGATTCCCTATCAGAAAACTAGTCTTAGCAAAGAAATTGTTCAGCAGAGCAGGAATATCCATTTGACTGCAAATTTTTCAATTATCTTTATTCTTTCCTAATATATTTTTCTTTACCGTCATCCACTTAACCTCCAGAGTGTTGCCTTCTGATTCTACTGTCACTTTTGACTTCAGCCTACACAGTTCGAATACTTTACTTTCCATTGCTAGAGATGTTGGTTCAGAACATTCATCATCTCCTCAAACCCCACCAAAATGCCACACTAGATGCTGATATACTTAACTACTGCCCTCATCAGGAATCAGAAATTAATCAGACACAGGTGTAGGGACTAAACAGCTAGGTTTCAGTCTTTCCAATCTGCAAAACAAATATTCTTACATAAAATTCAGATCACCATATACTTTCCTGTTTAGTGAGCAGTGCAATTCTTCAGTCGTTACTGAGATTTGTACATGCAGTACCTTGGTTGCAAGTTTAGAAATTACTTTTGAAAGTTAATCTTATGTAGCACAAAGAAATGCTAAATTTTAGCACAGATATTGCAGAGAGACAAACAGCTGATTTTGGAGACATCAGTTTGAAAGTACAGTATTGGCAGTTATAAAAATTATGTTTTGACTTGTAAAGTGAGAAACTTGCTATGGATGTCATTGAGAGAGAATAAATATCAGTCATATATCATCCCTTCTCTGACTATAGCCACACATTAAAAATGAGACTTCAGGATAAAGAACATCCAAAACATTACATGAAGTGAAACATCTACAAAAGATTACAAGGAAAAATTGACTCTGTGAGAAAGATACGTGCTTTGATCACTGTTAATGAGCTGTACATGAAAGGTATGGATTTCAAAGAAGTGATGGAAACCACAATGCTGGAGGACTGTAATAATGTGTCAGGCTTTTGCCACACACACTCCTCGTTTAGTAGAAAATTAATGACTTCTATGGCTGGAAACTGTTACTTTAAGATTATTATTTTTGAAGTGCTATTAATTATTTCCAATAAAGTTATTTTATTGGGGACACAAGCAAACAAACTGCTTCATTCTCTTCTTTGGTGTGTAGATTGCTCCCTGAGCTCCAAAACCTGCAATACAGCTAAAGAACAGCACTCACAGAGTGCCATGTTAAATGAGTCTTCCCATAAACTTGTACCAATTGATTAATCAGTGTTCTTAATAATCTTTTGCTTTCATTATGGGCACCACCTTAGAAAACAAGCAGTCTCTATATTTTCCTCTCTAAGGGCACTAAAGTGATACTTTATATTGCTGAGAAAGCATTTGCTCTGGAGAAAACATGGAAACAGATATTGCTCTGTGCTTCCTTAGGTGTTTTCTAGGAATAGGTAAACTTTAAATATATCTACAGCTTCCTGTCAAGACAACACATAAAAATATTACTGCACCTCAAAAAAAGCTACCTCCATTTTCAGTTCGTGTATTGTGCACACCAACTAATATTTACCCGAATTTTATTCAAAACCCTTGACCCATTTCCTTCAAATTTCTTGGCCTCTTCTCCAGTACTTCTCCAATAGAACTTTCCTTAAACTAACTGCAAGGCTATCTGCAATGTTTGTACCATCACTGACTCATTCTGAAGGGTTCATGTCAGTCTCAGGTCTTCTCATTATTGTCCTGTAATTGTCCAAGTAATTTACCTGTATAAATTAAACCCTATCTCTGTTTTCAGATGGTACACAGTATTACTGACCTCAAGACCTGCCTCCTTAGCTCTGCAGAACAGCAGTAGGAACATTCCCAGTGGCTGATGCCCTTATTCCAGAGTTCAGCATCACTGGTGGGAGCAAAGTAAAAGCTGTTGGTGAATTCACCACTAAGATGTTTCTTAACTCCTGGTAAACCAAATGGCAAAAAGGGGCTTTAACACTGAAAATTTAAGAAAGCAGCTATTGTCTCTGATTATAAAGGCTGACAAATTATTCAGTGAAACATATTATAGTTATCTTCCATTTAGTTTCAGGGTGAGTTCTTCATGCCTATAAGTTAATAAATTTTCTCAATTTTAATCTGACAAGAAAGCTGATCTGATGTAACAGAGCACTTCCAGTAACTGGGAAAATCCTGTTGTCACCCTTCCTGCACTCCACTTTTCTTGCTTTCATGCTTTTTGGCTCTATCGCTTGGTCTTTTTCCCTCAAATCAGCTGGACCTCTGAGTCAGCTCACCAAACTCTCAGAAAGCTAACTGAGCAGTAGCAGTGAATCATTTCCATGTGAAACTGGTAAGGAAAATAAGAGACTTCGCTATATCAGTGCAAGAGATTTGCTTTCATTCTTCACACTTTTATATATGTTCATATAGCTATGTATATATAATGTTAAAACAGTTTCTCTCATATTTACTTGTCACTGATTGACCATCTCAGGTCATGATTTCTCCATTGCTTCCAGGAATAATCACAACCACTTCATATCTGACAAACCTTTTGGCTCCTCTACAGAAATGTAACAGCTGCAGGATTCAGTCAAAATAGGCAACTAGAGGCTCAGGCTTTGTAAGAAGATTTGAAGGTGGATAGCTTAACCACTGAAGAAGAGCTTATTGCAACAACAAAGTTATCTTCCTTTTGTTCTTGTCTTTTGCCTTATGGAGATCTGTGTAGCTATCAGATAATCTAGCTGAATTTCAGTGTCCCTGCTATGAAGTGTATAATATAAAAGGCCTTTAATTCATCCTGCCATTTTCAGTGGTACAGTGACTGAAACAAAGCTGTTTAGCTGCCCCAGTAGCCTGGTTTTGCAGGAAAAGGGCACTTCATCACACAGCTTTTGAATGGTGGATTGTGATAGCAAAACCAAATACTGACAGACAGATGAAATAGAGGAACAGCCTTTTATATGAATAAACGCAGAAAGATGAGTTCCTGCTGATCATGTTTACTGCTTGTGTGCTACTTATTTGCAGAAGTGATTTTCATGGCAGGCATCAGAATACTGGAAATTCAGGCCCAAATTGCCAAACTTTTTTTTTTTTTTTCCTGTAACATGCAGTATACGTATACATATGGCTGCCACTTTTAATTGCTTGGTGCTGGCCACTCAGACACATGGTAAGCAATAAGAAAAAAACCTATTGACACAATTAGCCAGGAATGTTACTTTGGTATAAAAATATATATTTCTTATGTTTTCCTCCAATTTACTTATATGTTTGTTTGCTTGCTTAACTATTGCTTTTATCAGTTAATTATTATGAGAAATCTTTAGACATAAAGGAGAAGGAAAACCTACAGGCTCATTTAATGACTGATTACTGTTACTGTACAGAAAACTCTTAAAAGAACTACTTCATATCTATTTTTTTCTCATAAACCCTTATGTATCAGAGAGAGGAGAAAATGAACCAAAACACTTCATAGGGCTCAGCTAGCAGGAAGAAGTTTAAAATGCCGTAAATCACTTTTGAAAGAGCATGCTGCAATATAGCCACAGTTATTCAAGACTACTTAAAGAAAACCTTTTTATTATTGTTCTGTGGCCATTGAGTCCACACCACATTGTTGGTTTTTTTTCTTTTTTTTTTCTTTTTTTTTTTTTCCTCCAGGGCTTTCAGTGGGAGACACTCGACCATTTACTCTCCAATCCCTGTACAGAAAAGGAATACAGGAAGTGCTCAGAGCAGAGAGCTGGAACTTGTGGGACAACAGGGCATGAGCCAGATCATGGATGGTGCTTCCAGGTAAGAACACCTGCAGCTACTGGGTGAACTGAAGAGCTCCAAAAGAATTAGAAAAAAAAAAAAAAAAGGTCACATCTCATCCACAAACATTTTACTTATTCGTTGTTGAAAAAAAGAGGTGTACCATGGCCTCAAAGTAATTGACAACAAGTAAGAACAAAATTAGAAAGTGATTATTAATGAGGTTTTGTTTTGTTTTGTTTTTTTCCCTTGGCTGACAAGTTTGTTGAAAATTAGTATTTTCAAGTAGGATGTAAGTAGGCTGTAAGTCACTGTTTCAGCTCACTTCAGTGTTTAAGGAACAAATCTGCACATCAAAATAGTTGAAAACACCGGTTAAAAGTCCTGTAATTTAGCAACGATGATTGGATTTTTATTATTTTTTACAGGGACACTTTACACAGTGAGATATTCCTCTTCCCTCCTCTGTTAAACCATGTGACCAGGCGTCAGTGACGTAGCCTCTGTGTTCTCCTCTGTCATTACAATATAACAAGTAAACTACTAGGGCTGTAGCAGAATGGGGAAAGTGGGAGAAAATGCCAAATCCTGGGAAAAATCAAAACCAGAGGAACACTGAAGATTTGCACTGGGATAGAATGCCTTAAAAATACTATTCACAGGAGGAAATTCAAACTGATTGTTGAACAATTTCGACAAATTTCTATGTCAAAATAATAAGGGAAGTTGCACGTTATGCATTCTGCATAGGAAAAAGTTCCTCCTTTGTCCCTCCACCCCTAGACAGATGGTAATGGGAGCTGGTTGTTGTTCACATCATGTTACTTTGCTGTTCACAGTTTAGGTATCTAATGTAAGCAAATCATCTAGGTTCCCTCTGCAACCAGAGAAAAGGGAGCAGGATCTTTCCTGCACAATTTATCCCATCTTGAAATGTATATCTAGAATGGTTAGAGGAATAACAGAGGCAAAAAATATTCACTTCCCGATGGCTACAGCTCAGAAAGAGATCCCCCTATGTGGTTGCCTTCCTACCTGGCTGACCCAATACAGGTTTCAAGCTTAAACTTGGCAGCATCTTATACAGTTTTCTGGCTTTAGTGTTTCTGCATCCCTCAGAATTATTATTTATTTACTTAACAGGAAGTGCAACAGAAGGATAAACAGTTCAGTCTGGTATTTTTACTTTTGGAATGGGATGTGACTGGTGGTGGGTGGACTGCTGCAGCAGAAATTAAGAGCTTATTACATAAAACGGGTGTAAAGTTCAGAACACTATCACATGCACTCCCTTTACATCTCAGGCAAATCACTGGAGACTGGTTTTCCTGCTAGGAATTAGCTATAAACTGTTCAGACATGAACAGTAATTTGAATATAATTGTCCCTTGATTGCTGGTGTTCCAACCATTTTTTTGTTATTGTTTTCCAGTGGTTCAAAATGAGGATACTTGCATTTTCTATTTTATCTGTTTTTAAATAAGTATAAGTATAACTGCATTTAAAAACCTCAAAATTTAGAAGAAGCCAGATTTAAGATCACTCTGCCCAATTTGAATGATCTACACGCAGATTTTCATAGGCTATTCCTTTATTTTTTTTCACAGCTCAACTCTTATTAGTCTCACTTGAAACTGTGAATGTGCTGCATTTTTGTTAATGAAAACTTTGCTGTGACAAGATAAGCACTTAGAAAATGAGGAACACCTTTCCTCTCAAAAGTCTGGTTTAAGTGACTTGCTTTAAATCATAAGATAAGCTTGTGACAGATGATGGTATAAGATACATTTTTTAAGTTGCCATTACATTGCCTTAACTGCAGGAATAAAGCCCATTGAAACAGATTGCCATTTCAATCTTGGTATGAAACTGAAATTATAAACTTTCATGACAAATTGCTGAGCAATTCAGAACAAACAAATTCAACTACATCAGAAGGAAGTATTCTCTGAATTTATTATCCAAGTCCTCCATAAAGTTAATGACCTTACAAGAAACATTTTTGTCAAGTAAACAATTTTTGTGCAGAGCAATTCTACCCAATCATTTTAACTTGTTTGGCCTTTTAGCTCTCTCGAATTCCAGATTTATTAATTTTATGGCTTTCACTATCTGAAAATGTAAGATGAAGGTCTTGAAGATAATATGACCAAGTCAACATTGACAGCTATTTTCTGAGCATCGGCCATCTTGTTCACAGTCTGAAATTAAAATCTATTGACACAAAAATGCAGGTTAGGCTCCTATAATTAAAGACTTTATTATTATGTCTACAGAAAAAAAAAAGTCTGAGTTAAGATTAAACAGATTAATTTATGGACTTTCTCGATTTTATGTTGTGTTTTTTCAATGTTAGTGGCATAATGTAGTTTTTGTTTACTATGAACAAGTAAAATAAGTAACCATCTGTTTGAAGCTTCCACTTCTACTTAAATGTAGTCATTAACACCTTGAAAATAAGGACTTGCTTTCTCCCTTATCTATGAAAGTAAAAACCTGATGCATTAATGAGGAATTATTGGTAATATGCATAATTCTGTAATACAAAGAAATTATAGGCTTTTATAATGATGCTTTTAATTTTGTACTATTGATCATAATTAATAATCAACATTTGTTCAACAAGATAAACTTAATAAGCTCACTGACATACACTAATCTCTTTAAAATATATTAGAATTAACATATGGCTACTGCATTGTTTGTTATTGATATATTAATATATCATCACAAATGTTCCCCGCAGTTCTCATTTGAATTAGATAATGAGCAATGTGGCAGACAGCAAGAAATTTTAATTAGATAGACTGTGTAGAGAGCAATTGACTGTCTTGGATTGAGTGGCTAACATTTACCTTCAGTCACTGCTATAATCGTACAAACTGGAAAGTAAGGATTACATAGAAGACTGGAAATACTTCTGGTGCTAGCAATATATGTAAGAGCAGCTCAAGGTAGAATATAAGTTTAAAGTTGAAATGAAAGTCATTACTTGAGCAGTACTCTTACTGATTTAAATAGATTTGCCTGAGTAATTTATTTCTTGTTAATGTAGATAGGTCAACTCCAGTTTATCTGCAGATCTCTATGGATCACAAACAGTAAAGGACAATGGGTATAATCTGGACCACCCATATTATCAGTCTTGTTTATGGCAGCCACATACTGTCATAAAAAATGCAGATATAGAAACAGTATAATTATTCAGGGTACGAGGAGACATGGCTAAAGCTAAGATACTACACAAATTAATTGTGAAGGAATAATTAATAGGAAAATACAGGAACATGAGTGTTGCTGCTTGCTTCTCAAGACTTTGGGATAACCCTAAAAAGTTCAATAGTGTTAGCCATGTGGAAAGGCCAACATGCTTATTTCTTTATTTGTAACTTGTGTCAAATTAAGTTCTTCAAAAAGAGTTCTAAAAGGAAACAGCTAACAGAGCTTCTTTGGCCTCCTGACCTACAGGAAGCCTTTTCAAAGTCTTATTATTTTTATTTCTGTAATTTCCTCATGTATAGTACCAGTTTTGGGGAAAGACACGCACAGGGCAAAACCGTTTCTTTGCTGCTTTAGGTATAGGACTGTTTCAGCTGTTTATTTCCTACCCATATGGTTCCTAAATCTTACAGTTAAGATCTTGATTTAAACTTCAGAACATTACAGCTTCCGAAAGAAAGGGACTATGGCTACCAACTGACTTTAATGGGGCTTAAGCCTGTTTGAAAGCCTTTCTTGAGTAAGCTCAAGGACTTAGACTTCTTGCTACTTGAAAGCTCAGCAGGGCTTAATTCTCCTAGCCTTTCATTGTCACCTTATTTCTGTTAGAAATCCTAGCACTTCAGTGTAATTAATTGTGGAAATGAATGCTATCAATGTAAAGATAGCGGTATTGGGCTGAAAGCAATGACTGTATTTAATGCGTTCCCTAGAAGTGACTATCCACCACCACCACAAGAACAAAGAGAATGAGGTCAGTGAAAATCCCTCATTTCCACTTCAAATGAGAGCTAGCTATAAAGAGCAATTTTAGCCTGCAGTTTCATTCCTACTTTTAAAATTGATCAAGGAGAGTTCTGTTCAATACTGTACAATGATATTAGCAATTTTAATGGGAAATAATTAAGAAGAGAAATCATACCTTTTTTAAAACAGGTCCTGATATAAGGTACCCATACTGCTAATGTAAAAGCTTAGCCCTTTTGGTATTCAATGCTACATTAAAAGAATTTTTATTAACTAATTCAAGAAAGAAATATGATAAATGTCTCCTTCCAAATTCTATCCCCATTCTTCATTACAGTAGTATCTAGTAATAGAAAGTCCTTCTGGCAATACCTATCTGCATATAATGCATAAAATTTTTAAGATATAAAATGGTCTGTATAGAGGACAGCTACTTGATCCATACTAAGAATATAATAACATTTGCTGCTTCAATTTAAAACTAAACCTATTAGTACTTCTATTTCTTTTGATCATATAATCAGGAACTTTTAATATATGGGACAAATGCTCAGCAGAGTAAATTGTCATAGCTCCATTGACTTCAAGAACAGTTTATGTCATCTGCCAGTCTGACCCTGCATCTTTAATCCATCGTTACACTCTCAGAAATTTGTCTCTCAGAATTATTTTTATCACCTTTGACTTATTTTTTTTTACAATTAAATTTAAACTTTTTTTTTTTTTTACTTTACATTATTTATGTAGCTGAAATCCCCAAGCTTGTCGAGTTCCCAAGTGTTCTTATGATTTCTTGATGAAAAGGTTGTCGATACACATATCATAATAGCAGGGTAGTAGTTCACATGTCTTTTTTTCCTATTATTATTTACTTTTCAATCTGTAAGAGTTTCCTCTAGCCCCAATCAGGATCAAAACTCTCTTGGCTTAGGTAACAATCATGTATTCCTGATATTGCTGATCTAGAAAGCATACAGTTCAAGAAATGCAATGGGTGGAATGTTGTTTGTATGAATTACAAATTGAAGCATTAGCCATCTGCAGCCTGGTAACAAATAACTTGAGAAAACAAGTCTTGGCATAGACTTAAATTTCCTATGTTAAACAGAAAATTTGGGAACTAGACAGAGCTGAGGCAGCATCAAAGAACAGATGCTCTCTGATAGATGGCTATGGCTCTGATTCAGGAACATATTTAAACACAGAGATATGCTTAAAGGCTTTGCTGCATGGGGATGCATGTAAAGCTGTGCTTAGAGCTAAACATTGGCTAAATCATTCTGCTAAGTTGTGTATCTAAGAGCAGGACCTCTGCCATAGTCAAGTTCTGTAGGACTGTTCTGGTGAAGGGTGCTGGGTTATATTCTGATTGTCTGTCCATTGTCTGTCAGGATGGGAAGCTTCATCAGATACAAAATTAAATATTTTGATTTTGTAAGACTGTAGTTGTGTTAGTATATTTAAGGCAGATCAACTCTCATTCTGTCAGTAAACTAAGATAGAATTAACCTGAGACATTAGACTAGGAAGGTGATTTGTTTCTCCTTTCAGACTACCCTTTACCTGGGATGCAACTGTGCCATTGTACAGGCATACCACCTTCAGCAAATTCAAAATTAAGCTGCACATTGGCATGTCTGAAAACCAGATTTTATTAAAGTATTTTACGTTCTTCGTCATGTGCAAAGAGCAGTCAGGTTGGAATTACAATTATTGGTCAATATTAACAAAAATTTTAACTGATTTAGTGTGTAATCATTCTCTTGAACACTGACCTGTAATACAGCCTGTAGCAATCTCAGATACCTTTGTTAACCCTTTCAGACTTCTGGTCTGAGGGTACATGAAGGTAAATATCTGCTATTACAGCAGTTTTAACTGAAATTCATCCAAGTTTCATGAATTCAAGCTGCACATGTCAGTCGTTTTTTTTCTGCCTTTTTTTTTTTTTTCTCATCAGTACCAGGTTGTTGTTATACATTTCAGTGAAGTTATATTTCATTATTTTGTTATTTGAGGTTCTTTGCTTATAGCCTTTTGGAGTAATAATCTAATATCACCCAGAGCCAGCAAAATAGTAGAATATATGCAAAACCACAAGAACGTTAAAAACCAGAAAACATGGATGAGCATATACTCTTTTGAGAATTTTTTTGATATCTACTTAAGTGATGTTGTCATGAATCCTCTGTCATTCAAAGTGTATTTTTAAACAGATGAGAGAAAGATTATTAGAGAAGTATTTGAGAATATATACTTGAAGAGATGAGATTTTTATGTATGCCTGAAAATCCTAGGCATCTGCATTTCAGCCTCTTCCTCTAATCATGACTTGGCTGATAAATCTGATTTCATGTAACCTTTGCAAACAACTCACCTCCATGACTGAGAATTTCTATTATCATGAGCTCTAGCAACTGACTAAAAAGTCTAAATTCTACTTTGTGATGGGAAGCAAAACTTTTCTTTCTAAAACCTTTCAACATTGGACTACGGCAGCCTAAAGACACTAAATTTAAAATCCCTTCCACTTCTAGGGGTCATGGCAAATTTAAGATGCCTGGTAGATAAGAGTTGTTAAAGCCATAATGATAACTGAAACTCATCAAGCAGTAAGATCCAGATGCTTCCTGTGCAAGGAAGAAGAAGGAGCCTAGTGAGTAGCGGAGGGAAGAAGCTGTCTTTATCTCAGGGGACACAGCTGTCATGTAAACACTGAGTGTGCAGAACCATCTGCTAAATGCCTGAAGTTGCTTTGTATCACAGAATGGAAGAACCTTAATTTGAGGACTGTGTTTGCTCTCTAAAGAAAATGCAAAGAAGGGGGAGCAGTCCTCATTCTTGTAGTCTGCACACTATGTTGCACCGTTTAATTTTTAAGCTCCAAAGGAAGGGAAAGAACTAAGAAAGATATATGAATTCTGGAGACCCAGAAGAACAGCGTAGTAAAGATGAAAATCAACCCAGCTGGGGAAGAGTAGTGGCAGTTCCCTGTGCTCAGCAGTGCTTTCCAAAGCTGCATAGAAAACATCCAGAAAGACTCAGTCTGACTGTCCAAGATGAGCAGAGCTTCAAGTCTGAAAGGGAAAGGCAGTGTTGCGGGCTCTTCTCACTGCAAGAGCCAGATTTGAATACAGACTACCTTTGCTTCCTTGCCAAAAGTCAGTTCCAGCCACGTTCCAACCCCCACACTGGAATATGACCAGCTGCACACCTTATTCCTCATGCTACGGAAGCATTCTCCCTTTGTGGGAAGAACTAATGCGTCATTTCTTAGGTTAGTGCAGTCAGCTGTGGTGCAAATTCAAAATTCACCACCTGTTCTAAAATAGCTTGGTGTGGTTTTACTTTGCCTTAAGAATGTCCATGCAGACAGTTAAAAAGAGCAGTGGGTGCCCTGTAGAGCCCCACTCCAGCAGTACATGTGCCAGCCTTCTGGAGTAGAAAAGTCTGGAGAAGTGATTGTTCTTGTCAAATGCTGGAGAATTCAATATTTTTTAGGGCCACACTAGGGAGAATGATAAATTCGACCTGAAAAAAATATAGAAACAAATATATTTACTGCTATATATTAAAGAATAGTAACATTTTAATGTTGTGTTGGAACACAATGCAGAAAAATGCAGTCTCCTCATTTTGCCTCTGATACCTGAGAAAACTTCAGTGTATTTATTATCTATAAGCATTTATTTGAAAGTAAGTTTCATAAAGATTCCAAATGCTGCATTAAATCTTTATTGATAAGAATTGTATGGTATTGTCTCTGAAACTCATTGGTAAATATTACTAATCCGTGTGTTCAACATATTGCATATGACAGCCCTGAAATTTAAAGCTAGACAGTGATTTTTAAAAAGATAATACTCGATCTTGTGCCCTAGTGAAGAATTTAGAGGAGGTGGAGGGTAAGGTTATAATAGAGTTATATGGTTATAATGTCCAAAACTTGGAATGGTAGCTGCCAGTAACTAAAATGTGACATTAAAATGTTTTTCATTGGAAGAAGTAGTTTAGGGAGCCTTTGTTGAGAGGCATTGGGAATTCCTGTAGTATGAAAGTGCTTTTTTTTTTTCTAGAAGTGGCACAATAGAAGTAGGTATGTACTAAAAATGCAATTTTAAAATAAACATGCTGTAAACATGCATAATAAAAGTAAAAGGTATTCAAGAGCCACTTCGCTGTTAAGACCGGTTCTTCAAAACATATAGCATTTTAGAAAACTTGTGCTAAATGGATATAGTTTGATCTAAAAGCAAATGCTTTGGTACTGTTCTAGACTACGTTCTATTATATTCTCACACTCATCTTATTGAAGGTCTGTTTCTCTAATTCTTATTTATAATTTTTTGTGGATTAACGCTAGCATGCTTACCTCAGTTAAGGTGGAAGTGTGAAGACTGCTAGTAATTGTGTGTACTGTAGCCTATGATTGGTGGCTAATCTAAAACATCACTCTAATTTGCTTTGCTGTACTCTAGTCCCAAACATCCCCCTCAGAATCTAAGGATTAAAAAGGAGAATGGCAACACCTCATCTTCCTCCTTCCTTTCTGCCTCCTTCTCAAAATATGCGGAAGTACCTCAGTAAAAGTTCTTTACACTCTAACGCCACACTCCTTGTGATTTCTGATTTCAGGAATGTTTATGACAGTTCCTGATACGGCTGTGATTAGACTAATCATATTCTTTACCCTCATTTGGTAAACCTTACCCAAAGCTAATAATTAGATGGTTCTTTCAGCACACATACACACCCACACACCCTTAATTTAGCTGGTGTAGATGCTCATTGGATTTTATTGTTACAGTTGAAAAGTCCCTTATATTAATCTGAAAGAGAACAAATATTTCATGCAGAATGTTATAAAATTAGGGTCATGGGGCTCTATGTTAGTCTTTTTCTGTTATAGGCAATGATGCTACATCCCTCCACAAAGCAAATGAACAAGCACCATCTTAAAGCCAGGAATGTTTTCTGCTTCTGCTATTTGTGATAGAAAGGCTTGCACAGAAACTCAGTGCTCTCATATCTGAAAAGTATTTAATTTTCAACCTAAGTGTATTAACATCTAGTATATAACTGTTCATTCATCTGCTAATGTTGGGTTTCCTGCCTTTCAATACAATGTGTTGCCGTCTCTCTCTTGTGGAACCTTACTCGTTTAACAGTTGTTTCACTTCTTTCATGTCTCCAGTTAGACTTATAAATAGATAATCATCTCCCATGTGTCATATCACAAGTTTTAGTGAAGCACAGATACATCTAATGCACTGACATTGTTCTTAAGCCTAACAAAGTACATATTTTAGTACAAAAATCTGTTGACAGAAAATTGAGACCAGACAGATAAATAGGTCTACAGTTACAAGATACATGTGAGGATGACTTTAATAACCAGAGAAAAGAATTCGGTGCCTTCTTGGTTTTGTTGTGGTTGGTTGGTTGGTTGTTTCCCCCTCTCCTAATTTACTAAAATTATTTACTTTCACAGGCAGAAACACCTGCTAGAAACTTTACTCTGCAATTAGTTTCCTGGGTGGAGCCTAATTAAGAAGTACTCTGATCTGCCAGTCTGTATCCAGTCTCCTAGCAAACACAGCCTGTCTCTTCAGAGAGCAACCAAAGTCAAGTAACTTTAAACAACAAAATGAAAGATGGTTGTTAAAGAGAGAAGGAAGTGTGAGAGTGAGAATGAATAACATACAGACTGCTGTATCATATCCATTTTGTAGCTTCTTATTTCTTGTTTGCTATACATGCATGTAAATGTACTTGCAAGATGTTGAGCTTTTTAAAGTAACTCCAGAGTAATTTGCAATTTTTGTATAGTTATACTCCATTTTTAACTGTTATTCCATAACTTACATATGAAAGCAACTCCTGTTGTAAAGAAGTTTGTGATTTTTCTCTGTTATGGTTGGAATTTTGGTATCACTGACCCTAAGTGTTTGATTTTTTTATAAGGCAGCCTAATGATTTTCCTTTGAAGGCTTGTGATCCCTTATTTTAAAGTAACTAAATTTATATTTTATTACAGAACTTGGTTTGTTGGCAGATTTAGTCAAATGTTCTGAGCATACCTTTGATGGGCTGAACAGGATAAAAGAGTTTCACAGCTGTCTTTGTAGAGGATAAAGGGCAGAGGCTCAGATTCATTTTTATTCATAAGGTTTCAGTGATGAGAAATGAAGTTCTAATCCTGCAACAGGAGTGAGCAGAGGGAACCATTTTGCTTGTGGAGTTTCTCACTGAAATCTGTGACCAGCTCAGAGCAACGACAAAAAATGAGCTGCCTTTTTTTTTTTTCTTCTGGCTTCCCACTTTTCATTCTTTCGATATTATAGGCAAACACCTAATGCTTCTCATAATATAGTATCTGCTGACTTTGATGTATGAATGAAATATTATTAAAATATAAAATATATATGGTTGAATACTAAAACCTGAAAAATCTGGAGAATGTGCGGAGATCTCAATGAAAGATCTGACTTAGGTCTGTGTATTTAGAATCCGCATCTCAAAGTTTTTGTCTAACGAAGGTTAAGCAAAGGCACATAATTCAGTTGCGCAGCACACAACCTATCTCTGGAGTAAGGATTACTCTGAGCTTGAAGTCTGTTAAATGACAATATGTGTTAGGAAAAGCTTTCACCTTGTATCCTTGAATCAGGATTTCCCACCAGAAGTAGGGAATTGGATTGATTACTTATGGGTTTTGTGGGCAGAGTGTGAATGTTGTGCATTGGGCCTGAGCTGAAAAATATCTCGGGTAGCTTTCATCATTTAGGAATTAGTCTCTGTATTATTTTACACTCTGTGGCCCAGGGGAAATATTCTCACACCTGGTGAGTATTTTCCAAGGATTTTTGATTCTAAAGTCCTGTGGATTTCCTTAATTCCACATTTTCTAAACTTACACTAGTCTGCACTATTTGCATCAAACTTTTTTTTTTTTTTTTCCCCCCCTGGAAAAATCCTGCTAAAATAGTAGCTTTATTAAGGAACAATAGTAAATGAATTGGGTTTATGTGGCAAGGCTTTGATGGGGGAGGTGGGGCAAAAAGACTGCAGGGTTGGCCTTGGTGAGAAGCCAGGGCTGCCCATACTGAACACAGCTGGTTCCAGCCAACCCTAAAGTGGCTCCACCTGCGGACACAGCTGAGCTCATTAGAGAAACTGGTGGTGCCTCTGAAAACACATTTAAGAAAGGTCAGAAAACACCAGAGAGGGAGAAATGAAGGTTAAGTGATGTGTGTTGTATGCTTCAATCTGGAGGGATGGCAGGTGGTGGATAAGGTCATTCCAGAGCAGGTATTTCCTCAAAAGGGCTGCAGCTTGTGGATGAGCCCACACTGGAACTGGTACGCTCCTGGGGTGAAGCTGGGTTTGGCAAAGGGTGGGTAAAGGTGTTTTCCTGAAGTGTATGCATGTTTCTTTTTTTTGTTGCTGTTTCCAGCTACTCAAACCAGTAATTAAACACTTATTGTAATTTGCAATGAATTGGTTTCCCCAAGTCAGTTTGTTTAGCCCCTGACAGTAACTGGCAAGTGATTTTTCTGTGTTTATGTCAACCCACAAGCTTTCTTGCTGCTGTTCCTATTTTATTCCCCTGTCCCACCAAAGAAAGAAGTGGAGCAACCCAATATAAAATTGATGTTTGCTCTAGTTGTTATTGAGGCCAGTTCAATTCTAGGTCCTGCTGGACAAAAGCGGAGGCGTGCTTCTCATCATCCATCTCTGTTAGTGTAACAACTGAGTAGCAGTCTCTTACTAGCTCAGAATGTTTTCTTTAAGTTAGTTTACAAAGATAATTTGAGTTTCTTTGAAGTCATTAAAAATATATGTATTCTAGAAAGGAAAAGCTATTTCCTATCAGTAAGAGAATCAATATACACAAGGGAAACCACTGAGAAGACTGTTTTCAGCAGCTGTGAATGATTGCTCACTTCCAATTAACTTGGAAATTATTTCAAAATGAAACCACAAACCATTACAACTCTGATAACTAACAAAGTTGCTGTTGTGACTAGGTGGCACACAACCTATATATTAACTACTTAGTCAAGGATTGCCTTTGCAACAGAGATGATGATTTATTTCGTAACATGCAGCTTTTTCTTTGGCTTCTGATATAGTCCTGTTGTTCTGTTGTACTTTGCTGAGACGAGTTTGTGGTCTGTATTTTATTACTTGAGAAAACATTTAATTAGAAAAAGTTAATAAACTGAAGATTAATTCAGTTCATTGAATAGCATGAACACTTCAACTTGCTGGGGACTTCAGTATTGCTGGAGATACTCATGCAGCATTTGTACAATGACTATTTCTCTGAGCTTGAGTAAACTTTTATCAAAAGAAAGCCTGAAGAAAAATGTCAGTGCACTGCTATTACCTTGAGACAGACTTAGTATGTTGCCTCTCTATGCAGTCATGTAGTATCGATATGAGGTAGAGAGGTGAGTCACAGAATAGAAAGAAGCATGGACTATACTGATCCTTCCTTGCACTATGAAATCTTCTGGTCAAAAATATGCTATTTTTGACATGCTTTTAAGAACTAGAAGGTGCTTAGATGCTGAATGTTCATGGTTTTCTTGCTGTAGTGTTTTTTTTTTTTTTTTTTTCCCCTCTGTACTTTCTGTGATGATCAGAGAATTTTATCTACCATCCAGAATGTTGGGGATGAGCTAAAGAAACTCTAGTTGCTTAGCAATTGCTTTGTCAGTGTTAACTGTCTTACTGTGACAAGTTTTGTCTCAGATGCCTGATTCAGTCTGATCTCACCTGAGAATACACTCTTTTCTTCTTACCCTCCATCACCCCCAAAATGCAACTGGTTCGGTATTCGTTTATCCATTTTTATGTTCCTTTTTAACTTATCATTTGTGAATATATTCATGTGTTTCATTTTGCACAGAGTGCTGTATTCTGTTTTCTGTAGTAATTTCATAATTATATTCCTGTGTCTGAGCTATTAAACATCTCAAGTGCTGCAGATCTAGAAACTGTCCAAAATAATAATTCTGGCTTTCATAAAAAAATAATCAAGGAAAGTCTTTAGCTCTTTCTGTTTTCCAAAGAGCTCATAATTTGAATGTATTTTCTACTTAAGGCGTTTTTGTTTATTATATTCATGGCAACATATGCTGTTCAGATTGCTCAGCGGCATGTGTCTAATAGAGAATATTTCATTCATTGTCTAGTCCTGACAGATAAATGGTATGTTACCTGATCCCTTTGTGGAGCCAATCACTTTCAACCTGGTTTGGATTTTGTAAGGACACTGCATAATTATTTAGCACCTCTTTAAGACAAAATACTTTTAACACTCCAAAGTGTAAGGACTCTTCTCCAAACTTGAACACTTTTGCTACTTTACTGGCTTTACTCAAAGTGACTATAGCAGGATGGATAAGATATTATTATAGATAGGAAAATATTTGTCTGACTCTCTTTAGTTTGAGAGGGAAATTGACCAATACATTAATTCAGCTTTTGGGAGGCCTGGGTTCAAAGACCTTACTTCTGTCCCCCTGTCTTTAGAGAACCTGGGGGACAGACTGAAGATTTTTATTTTGGTTTTGAGATGGAGAGGAGAAGTGTGTGAGTACAACTAAATTAGTTTGAGCACAGAATTGAAAAAGCTTTCTTCCACTGCCTGTTGTCCCACCCCTTGTTTTTATCTTTTAGCTAGCATCATTCCCTAATTGACCATTTGCCCTTACTGCTTGTATGGGACCAGCTGGGAGGAAGAAATGTTTAAGAAATCACAGTATCAGTGGTCTGAGATAGGGAAAAAAAATATGGGAATCTGACACTTGTGTCGTAGAGAGTCTAAGCACTTAATATAGGGTTGCTGAGACTGGAAGTCAGGAGTTATAATATTACTTCTGCTCTTAAAATCTTCAGGTTCTTACAGAAATACAGGGGACAGCAAGAAATAAGATTTTTTTTTTTTTCCCCATAGTGATTAATCACTTAGCTACCAGACAGTAGATTTATTTTTTTTTTTTTTCTGGTTGATTATTTGTACTCAATTTCTTCTCATCCCAAAAGCTAGAATTTCCTTTTTGTCCTGTAAAGTACTAAGTGCAGCTGGAACAATGTGGTAAGTACCTCACATAGTAAAGGGTGATGGCAGCATGATGATGCTGTTAAACACTTATATGAGCACATAGCTATTAAGAATCTTGCAGGAGAAGGTTAATCTGACTCTAAACCAGTCTCATAAATCAGGAGTAGCATCTTGTAAATTCTTACTGCTATGGTCATATGACAGTTGCATCTGAACTGAATACCCAAGGGAAAGAGCTTAGCTTTGTGAAACCTGAAAGATCCTCAGACTGAGTTCCCCTTTCTGAAAACTTCTGAAATTCTTCTGAATTATTGTTTCTGTGGGTGGGGCATATTGCCATGAGTCTCCTGTTGGGTAAACAAGGCTAAGAATTCTCCAACCATAGAACATAGTGTGGCATTACTATTTGGTCAGAAGTAGAGGATTTCTTCAAAACACTTAAAAAAAAGTCAGATACTCTGAGTTGAAGAAAACCTAATTGCCTGTACAAAATTACACTTGGAAATCAGATTTGTTGGGAACTTGTTAGTTCTTAAGAAGGACGTGCCAATTAATTTTCTTTTAAGAAGAAAATACTTGCTCTTTCTTGGAATTAAGCAAATCCTTCCTGCAGCTTTTCGTTCTCAAGTAAAACCTCTCTGATTTGACCTTCTATCTCACCATAAATAAGACAAGAGGGTTCAGTGAGTCAGAGAATGACTTTATGAATGTGAGTTTCTGTTTGATCGTCCTGTTTTATCAGACTGCCATTAAAAACAAAACAATAAAAAAGCCTGTCAGCCTGGCTGTCTCCACAGCTGTCTATATGCCTTTCCCAGCAGTGCTGCCTGTCAAGCTCATTATTCTTCCTTGGAGTTGGTTTGACCCATTCTCGTGCACTTTTTTGCTAGATTGATGAAGTTTTTGGATCTTGTCTCTTGGGAAATATATTTAGAAGGATAAGTTAATTTTGCTGCTCTCCAGTAAGCAGTTCTGCCTGACTTCTCCAGGGCCAGTATGTCTGGGTAGTCTAAGTGGCTTATCCTGTAAGCAATAGGGTTTGTAAAACCGCAACCAAAACCCTCCCCTTTCCTTACTTATCCTACTCCGTACTGCAGCGGTGTTACTGTTTTTTGCTGTGAGTGGTGAGTACTTAGGAATCACTGAGAACAGCTAAATCAAGAAAAGAAGGCTCCAAGACTTACCATTGTCCTTAGTTTACAATTAATAATAATAACAAAAAAACCAACTCCATAGCTATTCACACAGTATGTAGGTTTGAGGAGAAGGATTTGCTGTCTCAGCTTGCTTGCTAACACAAGTTGGTGTGGAAGTGAGGTTTAATATGTATATAATTATTACACATGAGAATAGCAACTTGAGAAGGTTAGCGCTACCTCACATGCTGTGTGATTAGGCATCAGTGCTAAACACCTACGATGAAGGAACGAGGGTCAGATTCTTGGAGCTGCTTGAGTCAAATGTTGTTCATTGTAGCCAAACTTACTTAAGTTACTGGGCTGCAGTTTTCATTTCTGATTTGTTGGCTGAATTAAACTGAGAAAAGAAATGCTTTCTTCTAGTCACTGATAAAGGAATGCACTTACAGAGCACACATCTCTGGGTAAGGAGAAAGAAATGAGAGTTTGTGCTTCCATGTTTTTAAGAAAAGGGATAAAATAAAGACTGGCATGCTGGAAGCTCTCTTCTGAAAGTGTGCCCAGGAAAAATTTCAGTAAGCAACATGCAATTAACACATTAATAGCAGGTGGCTTTTCCAAGGCTAACTTATCAAGGAACAATGTGGGTACAAGGGATCTCATGCATACCATTTCCATCGCATGTGATTTGACAATGAGCCAACCACTTTAATTCCATAAATGCATCATCCCAAGTGAGTTGCCTTTGAGCTTTCCCTGCTGAGCAGTGTGGCTGCAGGGCAATGATCTCTGTTCTCAAGGTTGCTTCCTGAGGCAGAGAGGTCTTTTACCAAGGGCAGATCTTTGTCGAGTTACTGATAGTGTGCTGAATTAGTACTAATTAAACATTACTAATCTATGTAGCTACTCAATATTAATTTTTATGAGCTTAGTATAGATAATTCCATTAGACATAAACCTTTTTCCATGTCTGAGTCTAAGGTTGGACCTGTCTGCACCTAGGCTTCATAAGGAGTTGAGAAAGCAAGGAAATCCACTCTGAACCTTGTGACTCAACAGGAGGGTCATCCTTACTGTTGGCATCTCTGGTCTCTGTGTGAGTCATTCTAACTTGATTCTAACTCAATTTTTTTTGTATGTTCCTTCCATGCAATAATTAATAAGGTGAACCTTGCCATCAAACTTATTGAACCTTCGTAAAGCACTGTTAAACTCTGTTAAGTAGCATTCAATTCATTGAATTCTGTCAAATTATTATTTACCTCAATAAAACATATTGCTGCTTCTCTCTCTTTGGAATAAGGTGCATTCCACTCATCTGTGACAAAGTGAAGTTAAAATAATTTGTAAAGTAGAGGTTAAAAATACCCAACTTTGAATTGAAGAAAGTCTTTACTCGTTAGCTATGAAGTTATTACTGGTTAAAGTAGGATCTTTTTTACCTGTTTTAGAGTTTGAGGTGTCCATTGACTTCAACTTTGGACTCGAGGATCCTTATGGGTTCCTTCCAACTCAGGACATTCTCTGATTCAACTGTCAGATAAATTCTGGTTTAGTAATCATTATAGCTTCTGGTTTTTAACTATTTCTAGGAGTTTATCACTGCTTGGGGATATGGTTTAGCTGTTTGAGAGAATTTCTTTATTATAAAAACTGGATGTTTTGATTTGTAGTCTATTCTTAAAGTGTGTATGGTCTATGTTTGACTAGATAAGGGAAATCTTTGTCTGACAAGCAGAACTGAAGATTAATTTCCATATCAATAAATGGTTCTTCCTTATTATATATTTTTAAAAAATTACAATTATTCAGTCCCCTAAGTAAACAAAAATAAAAGGCCAATTCATTGAGTTTCAATGTTCAAATAGTTTTTCCATAAACTTTTAAAAGATGTAATATGAATCTTAATAACATCCCTCTGGAAAAAAAAAAAAAAAATGTTTTTTCACAAGGAGTGACATGTTAATTGCCTGCAGACATCTTGTTGGACTAATGAGTAAAATTACCTAATAACTAATTGAGACTCCACTGGAATAAAGTCATTAGGAAAGTAGTATAATATCTAAGTAAATTAACTCCAATTTCTATCCTGAATTATCTAGCTGTTGTGCTTTGATCACAGCTGAATGAGATCATTAACTAATTAAAAGTGAAGGCAATTAATAATCGCAAACTCTTGTTTAAAGATACTATTTTCTGTTTTTACAAGGCATTTCAGTAAGGAGTGTTGGCTCTTTGAAAATTTTCTTTAAATATTTAGGAATATGAGAATGATGTAACTAATGATGCTTTGGTCAGGAAGAGATATTTTAGAGTGTAACTAGGTAATGAATTTCCCAGCAAAACAAGATTTTTGTTGTGAAATACCTTTTAAAATTTCTTTTAGTGCAAGTGCCTTGCAAAACCATACCCCTCTTTTCTTTTTTTCTGATGAAAAAAATCCCAATGGCTTTCTAACCGTTGTCATATTTGTTCTGCTGGAAAATATAGGCTTTCAAAGTTTTAAGGCAGTCTTTGCAGAAGGTTGGGATCATTTGGCTCTAGTGTGTGCTCTATGGCTCAAGTTCCCCATCACAGTAAAGCTGTTGAGTCAAAAGCTGGGGATTGCTGCATATCCCGTGTCCCTGTAACAGGACTGATGATCTTGGGTATCTAGTATGGGCCAGGTTTCTCAGCTATTCTTTACGGATCTTGAAGTCTCTGTATTTCTGGATCCCCTGATATGGAACTGGGAGCTCACATCTTGGAGCTTTAACTTTTGTCTTTTAAGCCTCCTGAGAAGGAGTTAAAGACCTACAAATCTTGTGAGGGGAAAAAGGAAGTCTTATAGGTGAACGAGAGATAATGTGAATTTCAAATCTGTTTTGTTAAAAGATTTCGTATGAAAGGAGCATTATATTCCTTTGTCCCACAAGGGGAAGGGAAGCATTGGAATATAAGTTTTCTGTAGGAAAATTCCCTCCTGATCAGTTTTCATACATGTTGGTGTCACTGTCCTGTACCTAGAGCTAGTTCAGATGCTGTGTGTGGTTAAAGGACAGGAGAAGGTTGTCTTGTCATGGTGGTGGAAGCGCCAGTTCCCATCCTGAGCTCCTTTGGGAGATCTCTCTAGTTCTGTTTCACATTCTTGTGTCAAGTTTCTGAATTAATAAGAAAAAGAACCAGCATATTTGGTTGTTAAATGGAAAAGTTAAACAGAAGAACCAGAAATTTGTACATTTCCTGGCATAGAAGATCATCTGTGTATAAACTCTAGTGACAGATTTGCCCAATTCAATATGTCAAACTGGATTATATTGTTCCATTGCCTTTTTCTCTTTCAGATTGTTGGGGGAAAGGCAGCCATTAAAGGATAAGTTAACTTTTTTTTTTTGTTTCCAAATAATGTAAGACTTTGCTTAAATATTTAAAAAACTTTACCAGTCAATCTCTAATTCTATAAATCCAAAATTTAAAAATATTAAAAGTTTAAAAATTCACTCTGACTTATAAAAATTCTGGTTCTTCATGGAATGCTCTGTTTTTTAGGGAGTTTCAGGTGGTGATAGTTGTTTGGAGTTGGCTGCTGAAGACTGAACTGCCCAAAAGTCTGCATGTTGAGGCGGGACGTACCTAGGCTCCACAAAAGAAAATTCTGTGAGAAAAGATATGTCAGACTCTGATTCTGTATTTATAGGCTACAGGGAGATCTGTCCTTCCACTGAAGACTCACAGTTAAGATTCCTGTCTGAAAACTGCATGCCTAAGCCAGCCATTACTCATGATAGACAGAATCCTTTCAGCACTCTTAGGATGTAGGATTCAGGACAATAGAAATTGACTGTCAACTAATCCAATGTTGTCATTTTCCACAGGAAGAAGCTGATGATTTGGTATAGAGTACTGGAGTCTTTCTGTAGTATGTTAAAGCAGCTGCATTTTGCATGGGCTAAATACCATTTGGTCAGAGAACATGATGCTGTGTTTGAAGTTACAGAATTTTCCTTTTTAATAAACACTGTAGTGAAGACCTTACACAAATACTTAAGTAAATGAAAGACCAGTTCAAGATACAAGACTACTAGCTCTGTCTCCTATCTTTGTCAAATGGTAAACTAGAAAGTTCAGACTTTACAAGTATTTTATCTAAAGGAAGATGGAGTAGTCTTTATAAGACCCCTCCCCCCCCAACAAAAAAAAAAAAAAACAAACTATCAATTAAAAATCTCAATGTTTATCTTTCTTTGGTTGATCAACATTTCTCTTCTCTTACAACCAAAGCCCAACATTTTTAATCAACCGATCCATTCATACCCTCCTAAGGTGCAGGAAAGGAAACGTATCTTAAGGGTGCCTAGAATTGAAGCTACCCTAGCAAAGATATAAACATGTCTGAGATGATCTGCAAGACTGTGGAAACTGTAATTAAAAGCTTATTTTGTTTAAAAGCTTTAAAAATTTCAAACATTTTACCTTTTCTTCCACGGTAGTGTAACTTCAGTAGTAAACCAAATAATAGTTCATCTTCTGCCTCTGTAAAACTTGCTTGCTGTCTGCTCCCAGCCCAACTCTGAAGTAAGCACCTGTCCTATTTACAGTGAGTTGGCATGATATAAAGTGGTAGATCTCTTTCCATGATTAGTGATGGAGATCAGCCAGGTTTGAAAAAAAAACATGTTCTGACCCTAAATTCAGTGCCAAAATAGAGAACTACATGAAACAAGATGATATTAAAAGCATGTTGCTGAAGGTTAAAACATTCATCTTCTTGTGAAATTAAAACATTCATTAAGGGTTAGTTTGTGCAGTGTCAGACATACCTTCCACTTAGCTGCCACCTACTCTCCAAATGGGTCATAAATGGCACTCAAGTGGTACCTGAGATTTGTGCTGGCCCTCTGCCCAGAGGTAGATTTTCCTTTAATTGACAACATTGGTTAATTGGTAAGTCAACAAACATGGGTCTGATTCTATTATATTTACTGTCAAAATGCTAGAAGCAGATGACTTGATGGTGAGGTATGGGGAAAAATAAATAAATCATTCAAAACAAACACTTGTCCTGTGAAATTCCTTCCTACTGAAAATTTTTCTCTGCATGCTTTTCTCTTATTTTCTATTTCTTTGAAGTGTTCCTTTAAAATAAATAAATCTGACATTATAACCTCTGTGAAAAATGCTGGTTTTAAGTAGAGCTGTTATGGAGTAAGTAAGCAGTTAGAATTTAACATATGTGAGAGTAACCCTCACTTAGCAGAAAAAAAATATGTAAATTAATAAGAAAACACTCTTGTATGCCCAGTAAAACTTCTTTAGTATAAAATGCTTTACAAGAACAAACTACGACTTAAGCTGGCACATATTTCTTCCATAAGTCCAAAATAATTTCCCAAGGCAGTAATTTATGTTGCTTGTTTAAAATGCAGCATGAATGATTATGAGGTGACAAAGACTAACGAGACTTCATTGTTACTCAATTGGGACTTATAAGATTGCATATTATGTGAAAGACTATTTAAAGGAAGTACTATTCAAGAAAATTGGAAAAAATTCAACACAGTAAAGCTCATTAATTTTAAATCTGAATTAGCTATTAATTCACGTGGTTCTGCTTTCAAAATTGTAAGAACAAAATACAGTTATCTTGTTAATAAAACTGTTGGAATGATAAAATGTAAAGTTGAATTTATTTTGGCAAGAAATAATTATTTTTATTTCCACTCACTGCTGAGTAGCACTATTTCCACAGCAGAACTTAACACAACTGCATATATTTGTTTTGTGCCTGTCATTTCTTTCTTTAAAATACTCCATGATTCTGAAAGGCCAGAAAATATTTTTTCCATCCACAAATACTCTATAGATTATATATTTCTGTGGTTTTGGTCTCAATTTATGAAGTATAATTTTACTGATGTTATGCAACAACTCAAATTGTTAGCATTTTAAGAGACTTTTGGGGATGTTTCCTGTGAGGTGTTTTTTTTTAATTATTATTATTTTTAAGCTTCATTCTTTCTCACAACTTTCTTGGCAATCTGATGCTGCATAATTTTTTTTCCAACTGATTTATTTCCTTTTAACCATAGAACGGTGATACATTAATGTTGGACTACTCATAAGTGTGAGCGTGCTGACACAAATTAAAAAGTTGAACTTAGCATGTCTCCAGATGATTGTTGCAAATTTTTACTTCTTTTATTTCATCTAATATTCTAAAGTATAGGTACATTTTCCTCACTCTGTCATCTAATTCTATGAAATAATTTTAATTTACAGTTGGAACCAGATCTAAGTTTAAATTCTTCTGTTATTTTATGTTTCATCAGAAAAATTCTTGTTTGTTTGTTTTTGTTTGGTTGGTTTAGGTTTTTGTTTGTTTTTGTTGGGGGTTGGTTGGTTGGTTTTTCCCAACAAGTAACCCTACTGGTTATTGCGGTACAGAATGCTAGTCCCGATCAAAAATAGAGAATCTAAGAGAATATTATCCCTTAATAGCTAGTAACCTGGGTTTCTTGAAACATAAACCTTACTTGAAGTATAAATAATTAAACACTGGGCAAGAGAAAATGGGGATGGAGGGGAACACTGTTACACTGAAAATATTGCTGGTAAAAGGCAAGCACACCTCATTTCTCTGGTGTTTTCCTGGCTCACCCTTCGTAACGTCCTTTCCTAAGGGTGATATGGCTAATCTTTCAAGGAGGACCATTGGCTGTTTGGGTCGGGGTGCTGGGTGGTCCCTTCCTCATCACTCTGTGTTTACTTGGGCTTATTGAAGTGCATCCTTCTCCCTGGTGCCTGGGAGGTTCAACAAGTTGCCCCAGCACCTCCCTGGGCACTCATGGAGCTGCTGTTGGTTCCTCAGGCACGGTCTGGATGGCAATGTTCAAGTCTTTCCCACTCCCAGTTCTGTCAGAGCCAGTGCCTGCAGAGGTGGTGTGATCACTTGCTTATTTAGCAATGATTATCTCAGCTAAACCCAGCTGGGGCCATGGCAAGACCATCCCAGCTCTGAGATCTGGTACTGTTGGTTCTGTGCAATGTCTATGGTCTTATACTAGCAATGCCAAAAACTTCATTTATTGAGCTACAGCTGATTCTGAAGTCCAACTTGGATGGTGGTTCCATGAGATGTGAGAGACCTTTGTTCAGACTACAGCTTTGAATCAAAGGCTCTGAGCCATAAGTGTTTTGCAATCTGTTTTCTCTGTGTGTGCTTTATTCCATTGAAGGATGAGGGGTAGTTTTAGGGGTTTTGTTTTAAATATCAATGGTATTTTAAGAATGGTGAAAGTATATGCTGGTGCTAGTGGTGGCCTCTCGTATGAATTATCTCCGTAACAGGGTTATGATCAAAACCTCATCAAAATCACAGCATCAAAAATGTTGATATTGACTGTGACACTACTGTGATGGGAAAAAAGAAGTGTTGTATTTAATGAAACATTTTCTCCAAATATAATTTTGAACAAAAACCCTAGAGAGGAGGGAGGAAAAGGGGAAGTTCAATACTACAGAATGTTCAATTTTTCACTTTAAGTTTTCAGAACAAGACATTTTGACTTTATTCCAACTGCTATTCATTTTAAATGATTCATTTTTCCTGCTTGTGTTCCGAAATTACTGCATTGAAGAGACGAGTTCAAATTGTCTCCAATGGACTCTTTTTAAAGGAAATTTTGAATCATGAAGATCCTTTTCAGTTTGGAAAGACCACTTTTATTTATCCCAGTCCTTTGCAAAACAATTTTTGTCCTTATACAGCGCTAATTATGTTTTTAACTGGAAAATACGTAGTGTAAATTTCTCAGAGAAGAAACAATCCTAGAATATAATTTTTAAAAAATTGTGTATAAGTACAGATCTAAGAAAAACAGTTTTCAAAGCTTTTGTTATGTCTGAACAGCTCTTGAAGTGTAGTTGGAATCTTATCTTCTGGCAATTTGCAATCACTTCCAGTGTACTACACTTGTCACATAAGGCAATTTTAATCTTGAAGAGCCCTGAGTGAGGGAACAAATGTTATGTGTGCTGTGCATTTAGAAATGGCTTGTATTGGTCAGATCTGAATGTTGTCTGGAAACAGAATTCTTTAGCTCCAACACAGATAGATTGGCATTGCCAGTTGTGCTCTGGCATGCTGTGTTCTGGTTAGCTCGGTTTGACAATTCTTCTGTATTCTGTTGCTACAAAAAGGAACGCATAAAACCTAATCAAAGAATACAAAATCCAGGGCTGTTGACAAACACATTGGTATGCTATCTCCTACGCTTTCTTACTCCTGTGGGTTAGATGATGTTTTACTGTTTTCTGCAATTAAGATGAAAAAAAATTATAGGAAGCATTGGCTGCTGTAGCCAAGTGTGCCAATAATTACTTATGAGAGGCTACCTTCCACTCTACAGGAATCAACCTTTCTGAAGAGCCTCTTTTATGGATCTCATTGTTGTTGTTCTTATAATCCTTTATTAAAAAGAGAACTCTTGGAAATATTGCTCCTAGAACTTATCTGCTTTGCATTGGATGTCCGAACTTTTGTAAGCCCATAGTGCTCACAATCATCATCTTTGCCATTCTTATGACCTGTCTCTGACATCCCTCATGAATCGTGAACAAAGGCAAGGAAACCTCCTTGTTTGACAGATGTTTTCTTTTAGCATTCTGCCTCTGTGGGTAGATTTGGAGTACGGTCTGTTCTCCTTTCCTGGGACAAAAAAAAACTTGGTGAGAGAAAAGGTCCAGTGTCCTGACTTGACTTGGAGTTCCCACTCTCTCAATTAATTTCATCACCCCCATGTTAGAAGTTTTTCACAGGGGAGGAGAAAGCAATGGTGAGATTACTGAATTTTGTAGATGCTGAAGGAGGTAGAAAGTAGTGACTCAATTAATCTCTCAATCTGACGAAGCAAGATTCATATATCTTTTTTTTTTTTTCAGTAGAGTATATTAGCTGGCAACTGTAGATGGGATTGAGCAGGGGAAATATGTCTCTTCTGTTTGATCTGCCCATGTACAGCAAGTAAGTCATCTACGATACATCCTCATGTCATTTTTATGTGGGATGCTTGTCATGTTTTAAGTGAACACTTGATCTCTTTGTGGAGTGTGAAGTGAATTTTGCTGAAAGAAGAGTATTTGTCTAAAGTCACTTTTGGTTTTATGACTTTAGCAGACTTATACAAGACCTTGGTCCTTTCAGAGAACTTGTCTAAAAATGTTACAGATTTGCTGTTTGCCACTTTTAAATCCGAGTTTCAGAGACTTCAGAACTACCTTCCACTCAGCAAAGGAGAAAAGGGTCCATGCTTGCTTGTGTGGTATTTTTTAAAAGGCTGTTTTTAAAGAAAACATGACAGAATAAAAAATAGTTTACATGGAGAAAAAAAAAGTACAGTATTTGTTAAAATAATTATGAAAGTAAAAGCAGCAAGAAAGTAATCTTGTAAACAACAGTTCAGTTATCAGAGCAGAGAACAAGAAAACTTTGTTCTAAAATGATTGTCATCAGGTGGCTGTTGAAGAGTGGAAATTTATATATTTCTTTGTCAGAGCACTTGGAGTATTTATACTGACTAAAGCTGCAACCAAGAAACAAAAGACACTAAATAGCTAATATTAGTAGTACTCAGCTGCAGCATTATCACTGATTTTTAGGAAAAAATATTATTTCTAAGATATCCACATAGATATTTAATTGTAACTGTTGTACAGACATATAGATGTATTTATATTTACTTATGTGTATATCCTAAACATGCACTGTTAACTTCGCAGTCACGCAGCAAGGATGATACTTATATTTACACAGTTCAAAATTAGATGAGAAACTAAATGTTTAATACTAGTGAGTTTCTTGAGAAACACAGATCTTTAAAAATACAGTATGAGTTGGGCTATCTTCTCTGTCTGTATCATCCTCATGATCCTGCTTCAGGTGTTAACTATAGATGTGCTATGTTTAAAATTTGTTAATAAGTTGTGTGTATGTGTTTAAGTAAAACCTTTTTCATTAGGAAAAGACTCTTTGAAATATTCAGACAGAACAGATTCATGTAACTTCATGTTTTTCCCCAAGATGAACCTCTGTTTATTGATAGTGTATATTCGTGTAAATACTTCATTATGTTTTTGAACTGTCATTTAGGGATCTAAAATGGTGATGGAATTCAGTATTTTGAGTACCATAATAACCACTGTCCTGGTGGACAACAGGTTGACCATGAACCAGCAATGTGCCCTTTTGGTCAAGAAGGCAAACAGTATCCTGGGGTGCATTAGGAAGAGTGTAACCAGCAGGTTGAGGGAGGTTCTCCTCCCCCTCTCCTCTGCCCTGGTGAGGCTGCATCTGGAGTACTGTGTCCAGTTCTGGGCTCCTCAGTTTAAGAAGGACAAGGAACTAATGGAGGAAGTTCAGTGGAGGGCTACAAAGATGATTAGCGGACTGGAGCATATTTTTAATGAAGAAAGATTGAGAGGGCTGGGTCAGTTCAGCCTGGAGAAGGAAAGGCTGAGAGGGGATCTCATAAATGTTTATAAATACCTCAAGGGTGGATGTCATGAGGATGGAACCAGGCTCCTTTCAGTGGTGCTCAACGGTAAGAGCAGGGGTAATGGACACAAACTGAAACACAGGAGGTTCCATCTGAACGTGAGGAGAAACTACTTTGAGGGTGAGAAAGTACTGGAACACGCTGCCTGGAGAGGTTGTGGAGTCTCCTTTGCTGGAGACATTCAAAACCCACCTGGACACATTCATGTGCGATCTGCTCTGGTGAACCTGCTTTAACAGGTGGGCTGGACTAGATAATCTCCAGAGGTCCCTCCCAACCCCTACCATTCTGTGATTTTCTGAAAAATTTCTAAGCAAAAATAATATGTTCATAATAAATTTGGATTTATTTTATTTTTTTTTTAACTGGGGGAAAAAAAAAAAAAAACAAACCCATCACACACACACAAGCAATCAAATGATTTTATGTAATTATTTTTATTTTCCAGTTGTGCTGATACAAACCAGCTACTAAAGATAGTTTTGTGTTACTTAAGTAACCTTTAGGTATTCTAATATGTTTTACACGCTGTACTATGTTAATTCATTTTAAAAGGGTAATTAACATTATCATCAATGTCATAATTTTGCTTTAGACACATCATTATGTTTAGTTGTTACAGAAAAAATCTTTTATCTCTGATGGATATTAAACACTAGTTTCATGAAACTGCAATCACAGTTGTTTGGCATATTAGTAACACTTTATTTTAATCATTTTAATAGCACTGATTGTAATAAACTCATTTGGGATTCATGTAGAACTAACATTTATTTTCACAAAGTGTATCACAGTAATTGAACATTAGTTCAGTTATGAATGCTGGATTGCTACCAGAATATTTCTTTATTTTTTCTTCTGTATCCTCGTTGATTTCGTAAACCCATCTTTCTGCTTCATTGCCAATGAGATTATTAAATCTAAGTCCAGATTCTTAGCTAGTATAAATCGGACATCAATGGAACTATTCTGATTACCACTGACTGAAGATCTGGAGATTAGTTTTTCCTGTATTTTAGTAAATCATGAACTTTTCAATCCCAGTCTTTTGTGACTAAGTCGTTTTTTTTAATTATTATTTTTTTGTGGGCATGCAAATAAGGTATCTTTCAACATACAAATCAGAAAAAGGAAAGAAAAAAATGTGTTTATGTACTGTCTGTAGGAACTGTTTCAGGTTATATTTGATTTTACTGAAAATATCTCCAGTAAAACAATCTATGGCCATTTGTTAGACTGCTTTCACACACAAATCGCCTTTCATGATGGGAATTATTTCAGTAATAGTGTTACTATTCTACAGTAATTAATTAAACAGTTCTTGAGACCTCCTTTGTCCTTTTGTTCAGAAGAAAAATGTGTTATTCACGAAAAAGTATCAGTACATTCTTACTTCAATTTAACAGTAATATGAAAATTTAAATAGTCAAAGTTTGAAGTGGAGGAAAGAACTGCTTGTACATTGTCTGACAGACAAAATATTCACATTCTGCACAAGATGTTTATGAAACTGAGCAATATCTTTTGCAAATAGCTTTCAGGGGAGCTCAAACATTTTCAGTAATGTCTTATGCAATTGTGATATATGGAGACTGGCAAGAACACATGAATTGAAAAATCGGTGCCACTTTAACAATGCTAGTTATTGCACACGCAAATAATCTGCATTTGTTATATACAGTGAGTGTATCCGTGATTGTTATACAGAGGCCATTAAAAAAGGATGCTTTTGTTTTATCAAAGCAGTTATTCACAAGTATGTGAGCTTTTTTTTTTTTTGTCTCCTCTGAAAGACTCCTCTTATACCTGAGGTGTAAAATGAAATGCAGTTTTTTTGAACAGATTTTACAATAACGATTTCTATAACAATTAAGTTTCTATTCCACATTTCTAAAAAAGATTAAAAGGAGACAGGGAAATTAAAGCAGTGGTTATCTGCATAAGCCATGTAATAAACCACATGCATTTTGAGAATTACTATGAAAATACCCCAGCAATGAAATTAGAAGACAAAAGAAGAGTGTGGTAGTTTCTGATATGAGCAGAGAGTTGGAGTTTACCATGTGTTGTGGTAAATCATAAATAATGATCATAATCATAAAAGGACCAGCAAGAATGAGTATTTTCCAGTTCATCATGTTTCCAAAAAACATCTTTGACTGACTGAACTAGAAAAAAATCATAGGTGGAGATGAGAAAATCAGGGTTGTTGTCTCAAGTTAACCTTCCAAACCAGAAATTCACATTGAAAACCTGATTTGTTAGTAGTAGTGCATCTATCTATTTGCTGTGGTTGTGGTGTTTGTAATCTGGAAGGTTTTTGTTTGTGTTTTTTGTTTGCTTGTGGTTTCTTTTTTGCTTGTGTATGATGGGTGTGTGTTTTTGTTTTGTTCTTTGTTTGTGTGTTGGTGTTTTTTGGGGGGTGGGGGGTTGGTTGGTGTGGTATTTTGTTGTTGTGGTGTGGTTTTTTTGTTGTTGTTGTTTTTTGAGTATTTGCCTGTACGTTTGTCAGTACTTCAGTTTGGAGAAGCAGTGTGTTTTAAAGAATCATTCCCTGGCAGGTTTTGATTTTTACAGAGCATACGAACCAGATCTTTTTCGGTGAATGTCAGACTGGCAGCCCACCTAATGCTCTCCGATCTATAATGGAAATGTGAGGGTTCAAACCCATTGCTCCTTCAGAGAGCCTTGAACTGATTTTGTCTTTGGGATGCTTGGTCCAGAAGATGTGTAGTCTACTGATCTCCTGCTCTGCTGAATTGCTGATGTCAGCCCAGCCTTTGTTAGTAAAAAGGTTGAAAGTAAATTGGCACAAGTGCTTTGTGCTGCTGGACTAAAAGGCCTCGTGGAGCCTTTATTAAGACTGAATAATAGGACCTCACTGAGTACTAATGGAAGGGAGAGCCCACAAATAAATGAGGTAAATGCTGCAAAGGGAAGAAAAAAATATTGTCAGGTATATGCACAGGCAACTTATAAAATAAAAAGTAATATGGACATGAAGAAAACAGTCTGCTCGACAATTAATTTTGCTAGTATGTGCAACAAATCCTAGAGCTATCCAAGCTGACTGTTGTTACAGCTAGTCTATCTAAATAGTAATAATATATGGAGCAAATACTTATTGTCAAAGGGAAAAATATGAGTTGTCATGTTTCTGTGTTGTCTAATAGTCATGGAAAGGGTTAAAAAAATCTGACTGACTGAACTGATGCATTGGGAAGACCTTATGTGTCTTCAAATTAGTTAACTTGTTTAATATGACCACAGTTCTTAGCCCTTTACTATCAACTTCTAGAAAAAATTAAAATGTTTTAGAGGTTTAATATCATAAAAGTCCTTTACCATAAAGATGACAACAGAAAAAGCAATTAGAAAACTGTCAAGTGAATATATGTCTTCTAAAGCTTTGATGCACTTAAAAGAACTAATTACAAAGAAAATCCACTGCTAAATGTAATGATTAGCAATATGCAAATCATGGAGAAGTTCAGGCAGACAAAGGTCTGCAGAGACCAGAAGTTTGCCAAATGACTTGTAAATGTAGACTCTGACGGTTTAATATGGTATGTGACTGTGTTTTCCTGGAGCTAATCGAGATAGTGGTCATTATGAAAAGGGCAATGGGAAACACTAATGTTCAGTGCATCAGAATGAAGGCTACCCTCTTGCTCCAGCCATTCTATACTCAGCAGTGTGTAACAACTGCTTACTGGTAAGATGGCATTTTTATCAACAGCTAAGCAACTGGGGTTTACAAAAATATTACAACTTCTTTTGAATTTATTATATGCCTGTGCCTTTAATAAATCATCATAATAATAAAGCTGCAAAGAAAAGCTACATATAAATTGTGGCAGAAGTTTTGAATCTTTCTGCTGCAACTGGGCACCATTAAATGTACCGTTAGATAGTGTTACACTGTACTCAAACATTTCAGAGTTCAGACAGAACCCAATCGTTTTATTTCTTTTGGTGAAAAGGTAAATGCAGAATAGGATGTGTTTTGGGCATAAAGGTTAGTGGGAAGTTATTTTGATGTGAAGAGCTCTGCTGACAAGCACTAGCTTAATTGATCTAGATAGGAGCCAGCGATTATTCTTAGTAAACTAATCTCTACTAACTATGCTATACAGAGAAGCAAAACTTTATTTTTGAGCCAGTATATGCTGGTCTGCTTTCAAAATGGCCTGTGTGCCTTCCAGCTCAGCAAGCTCTACAACCAGCAAGCTCGATTAAATTCAAGAAACTTCACAATTCAGAAACTTTCCTACACAGCTAAGACCACAATATAAACACTGGAAAAATACTTGGTGTTTTGGTTCAGTGAGTAAAGTGTACCTGATACATTGTTGTTTTGAAGTAGACATTTTGTAAAAATAAGGATACCTCTTAGTGATGTAAGTCTTGCTTTTAATGCTTTAAGGTAAGTGCAAAGCTAGATTACTGTGAATGCAGAAGGGGTAGTTTATTTCCTGTTCTTGTTATTTGAGACAAATAAGCTCATGTCAATGGCAAAGGAATAAAGTCCATGTGCAGAAATAGCTGGCACATCCTTTTTAGGTGACGAGTGGCCATTTTTCTGTTTTTAATATTTACATTAGGAGAGAGGCAGGTCTCTGCTTTCTAATGGCAGCTTTAACCAGGCACATGCAGACACTCAATTTAGTTCAGATGTTCTTAGGCATACTGGTTTCTACATGCAGTGCAGAGCTTTCCTGTGTTTGGTAAGAACAGTCTTTCCCACAACCTGTAAGCAGTTGATGGTTCCTCTGTAAAATTGATATATTGTCAATTGCTTTCCAGCATGTGAACATAGGCTTGATTTTTTTTGCCTACGGTTTTGAGGCATATGTTGAAGTGAGAGGACCAGAATATTATACAGAGGAGTATTCCTTTTAAGTTTTGCTTTATGAAGAAGAGTATGAAGTCCTCCTCTAAGCGGAGGACTTTTCTCTCAAAAGTGATACTTAATACTTTATTATTTTAATTAGATGTGTATTATTCTCTTTCTGTATCTTTAACTCTGCATCAGTGAAGAAGTGATATTAAAGTTCATAAATTCTCATCAGTCATTAAAGCAAAAGATGAAAAGTATGGGTCACTTGTTATCTTAATTAACACCTACCTGGTGTTTTCTAAATGAAGTGTCAAGAAGTAAAGGGCAAATTTGTGTTCAATTAATGCATTCACAATATTTCTCCCATAACACCTCCTAAACCCCTTTAGAAATTCTGTGTTCATCTAGGGAAGAAATAATTTTCCCTGATAAATATGCAATGAAATTTTTGCATACCATACTGATTTAGGATCCTTTTCTGTATCTCTTGTGAAGTCTAAACATCCTCAATTTAGCATAAAAAAGGTCACCCTACACAGGAGAGAGGGAAGCATGTTTTTACTTCCTCAATAATATTTAACTAGGTCAAATATATTCTGCAAGATGTATTATATTATTTTTCTGAATCAAAATCATCACTGTCAACCAAACTGTAGAACATATCTTTCTGGAGAATGTTTTATGCAATTAATAGAACAAGATCCATAATTTAATGAACAAACCATAGTTCAGCATAACTACTACACAGGGTTTTTGTTTGCAAAATAAAAACAGAGTACTGACATGATTATTTTTAAATATGCTTTAATGATTAAATTGTATCTTAGCGATTGGGCGGCTTTTCTTTGTAATCAGTGTAAAAATTACTTGCTTTGTAGGCTGCATACTCATACAAATCTAGCATATCAAGCTTCTCTGCTTAAAATCTTTGGACTACAATCAGCATTACAATAAAACAGACTTTTTGAGGGTTAATCTGAAGGATTTTTATAATTTAGATGGATATAAGCAAAAAAAAAATTAGCAGATGGTCTCAGTTTTTGCACCTCTCTTAGAAGAACTGTAGCAGCCTGCAACTGGTTGTTTGGACAGTAAATCACTATGGGTAAATTTCCATTGAAAAGGGTGGTTAGATGGTTTTGCAGTGGATTCAGCAAGACACAAATAGTATTTTTTTATTACTAATACAAGATTATTGTTCTAAACAAATAAAACTGTTGTATTCGCAACCTTTCTTGCTTGGCAAGATTAAGACACATGATTGTAAAGATCCTATAATGTAAAAACGGTTTTAGAAACAGCTTGTGAAAACACTTTTGTAGCTTTCTGATAAAACTAGTAGACATCTAGTTTATTTATGGAGTTGTAAACTGCACCCGTTGGTTACTACATATGTAAGGAGCCATTGAAGAAGGAATGTTGTTTTTGCAATTGGGATTGAAGGAAGTTTGTTGTTTTTGCAATTGGGATTCTGAGACCTGACCCCAGTGGGTGGGGACTGAGGGCAATCTAGCTGTCAGATCTTCAATGCGAAACATTGAGACATGAAGTCTCTTTGCACTAATCTCATAATGCAAACTGATTCCTGTGGTTAAAAGTGAAACTAGGGGAAGGTTAGCCAGAGAGCCAAGAAACCATGCCTTCAATGGAAACAAATAAATAAGGGGAGGGGGTTTTTAAGATTAGATCAGTGAGATAGTTAAGTTGAGGCAGGGAATCTGGGAAGGGTTGGGTAGCCTGTAAACCCAGCAGTACCCAGCCAATGGGGAACAGGGGAGGGGATCTGCAGCTGGGATTAGGGTAATATAAGCAGGGGCTTTTTGCCCTGTTCTGTGTGCTTAGTATTAGGCAGGACACCTGGTTTTGCAAATAGTTAATAAACTATGCTTTGCTGAGGTATCCTGCCTGAACCTATTATATAGGCAAGATGATAATTTCTTGCAGGTATGCCACGTAATGAGATATTTACATTAACTATTTGTTAATGTGCTGCTTGTGGTTGTTCTACTGCAATATCAATCAGGATTGTAGCATTACCATACACTAGCTTATAAAGTATTTTAAAATTGTATTGTATCAATACAACCTGACTTCTGTCATGTCTTAGTTCATGCTCAAACATCCCTTCAAACTGTGAAACTAATTTACTACAAATTCAATCGTTTCTTTCAATTAGCAAAGACTGTGTTATCTCATAGACCACTATCTGCCTAAAATTCAGCTGTTATTTGTATTGCAACAAATGCTCCTACACACTAAAATAACTTCTAGCTAGATCTTTAACAGACTTGTATTTGTATGTATCTATAGTCACTGTTAAAAGGCACGAACAACATACTTGAAAAGAGAAAAACAAAACAAGCAAAACCCAAACAAACCTACATATGCTTTTTCTAAAGCCTACAAGCAACCTGCATTTCCCAGAAGGAAATATACTTCCAATCAGAAAAGATTACTTGTGTTAGTAACAAACTGCAAGCATATATACCATTTTCAGTATTAATGTTGCAGAGCTGTGCATGGACATGACTGCTACTCTGTTTAGCGGATAACATGTCTCATGTGCGAGTGTTTGGCTTGTAGTTAAGTCAGGTGTGAGCACCCCTTGGCAGCTGCTGTCGGGGGCGGAGACGGCCGCGGGAATCCCAGGCGGTGCGGTGACCCCCGGAGGCTGGAGGGAGCTGCTGGCGGGTTCCTCTTCAAACGCCCTGTGCCTCTCGGTTGTGCCCGAGCTGCACACGAGTTGAGCAAGGGGTTTGCAAAGAAAAGGTGTATGCAAGTACTGCGCGATGAGCAAGTAAAGGGGCTGTGGTACGCGGCCTGAGGAGGGTGGTGCACAAAAGCTTTGACGGAGAGTTTGCGGTGCAAACCTGAGGCATCTCTTAGGCGCGGCGGAGTAGACGCTAGGGGGTGATGTCCCCTGTGGCGGCCGGTGACCCACAGCCCGGGGGCGACCGAGGCTCCATCGCAACAGCCGCTCGCCTCGCGCTGCCGGCGCTCCGGGCGGGAGCGCCACCCGTTCCCCTCCGTGTGCCTGCCGGTGCTGCGGAAGCGATGAGCTCGAGGGTAAAGGCCCGGGGATGTACAGTCAGCGAAAGCCACCGAGCCGGAAAAACAGAGCGGTAGGTGGATTAGAACAACCCACTAGGGGAGAGGGAGGGCTGGTAGAGGTAACTGCTGTTGGCAGGGCTCTCACAGGGGCATTTTTACCTCAGCAAGGTTTAGCAAAAAAGTAGCCCGTCCACACTCACACCTCCTTCTGATAAAGGGGACGTGCGTGGTTGTAAACCCACCCCCTCGCTGCCCCGTGTGTTCTCCAGGTCATACCAGTGCTGTGAAATGACAGCAATGGGATGCTGCGGCATCTGAGGTGGCACAAAATACTCTCCCAAAACAGGCAGCTGCTGAGGTAATGGAGGTAGGTGCTGAGAGTGGAGAAGAGTTATACAGTTGGAGTGAGGCAGATTTCTAGGGATTTCTAGGTATTTGTTACAAGGGTTTCATTACCAAGCTCCAAAAAGCACCTAGAAATTCAGTTATCAGTGTTGGGAGAGAAAAAAACACTATTGTGTGTGTAGTAAATAAAACAGAATGGCCTTGCCCTTTCTCCCTCTCCTCCCCCAATAAAGTGTTCAAAGTTTTTGGGAGCAATGTTTTTGTTACTTGGAGACGTTACTGTTCAGAAGAGAAGAAAGTTTCTTTCTCGTGTTTTCCAACTACAGTGAGAAGCAAATCCCTCCTCATAAGAAGTGGAGAATATATTTGTGTAGTATGAATTTTGCATCCCTATTTAATGTTATAAAAAACATCCTTTTTGTGGTACTTATGCATTTAAATTTCATGAAATATAAACAAATAAGAGTCTAAGAATGTTCTGATCCTTCTTGTTAATTTACATGTAATGAAAACAATTAATTGTTTATAGTAATGAACTAAAAAAAAGAAATTAGTTTTTTGTTATTTAAATTTCCTGGAATAAGTGATTAAAAAGTGATTGAGTAGACTTAAAATTGAAGCTTTTTAATGACAACAGTTGCTCTTGGAAGATGGTAGCAAGATCATGCCACTCTGGATTTTGTCAGGTTTCAAGTAGTTTGTAAAGTGCTGGCTATTAAAATTGACCTGAGTGTTACTCTTTTACGGGAGATTACTTTTGTTAGGAGTAATGCAGATAGACGGTCCTAGAAAACTAAATGACCGGCCTATGGTAGATTAAGGAACTGATCAGTCTTGTTCTAAACAGTTTATTGGTCTTTGACGTGCTGAAATATGACATTCTCCACAAAAAATACAGCTGGAAAACTGCTGTGAGAAAATGAGTAGTACTTTTGCTTTTGATATGCTTTTACTTCAGGAATATAGTTTACCCTGTATTTTGAGTAATGTGTGCTCAAATGTTCATAACATAGGCTAAGTAAGTAACTTAAACCTTAGCTGTTCCTGGGACATGTGTAAGAACCAGCTGTAGTCTTACTACGCTCTTGGTAAATCTGAATCATACCTACATCAGAGGAAAAAAAGTATAAACAGGAAGGACGTGGCTATACCTTGTATGCCTCCATTATAGTCACCTAAGAAAATGAATGTGATTTTTTTTTTTTTTTTTTAAGATTCTAGCCTGTACATCAGTAGTCAGTGGAAAAGACTCTTTTTATCGAGCTGTTTATGTAACTGACTTGCAGTTGATGAAGTAGAAAGCATAGAGCAGCACTGCTTTGCTTCCAGTTCATGCTGATCCTTTTCCTCTCTGCAGTTTGAATGTGAGCGAGACAAGTTAAAGACTGGGTTTATGGGTGCAGTTTATACTTATGCTTTTAACAAGTTGCTTCTAATATCCATGTGCAAGGCTGTGGTGCTGTTGCTAAAGAAATTACGGTGCTGAAGACAGGAGGTCTGAGATACTAAATCTTGACCTGTGGTATGGTCAAAATGGCTGGTGGTGTGTAGGTAGCAAGGATTTGTACGTGGTTATGTTGTGGTGGTTGGAGTGGTTTTGATAAATGTGACTATTTTTCTCTGTTGTGAAGGCTGGCATAAGAATTCAGGAGGAGAATGTGCAATACTTCAGTATTGTTTAAGGTAGCTTGGCTAGTTGGTACATTTTTTGTATTTAAAAATGATTGCTTCTGTTTTGATAGAAGTCTTCAAGAGAGGTGTTCTCCCCCATTCCAGTGTATAGTTAGTTGTCCCTGACTATATGACCTATTGAGAGGCTTTCTTGCATAGTACAGGTCTCCCATTATCTGAATTAGTAATACAATCAAACTGATGAACTTCAGCATCTTTCTTTCCTTAGGCTTGAATTTGGGTGCATTTAAGTAACTCAGTACTGTCACTCCCTTGATGTTTTGATTTGCATCTGATACATTTTTGAATGCATAAAAGGAGAATAAACTCCATGGTGTCGTAGCAGTTTAACACTCACATACAATCTCCTCTCCAATTAAATTGACCCTTTAATTGGGATTTAACTAATGTGTCTGCTCGTAACAGGCAAGTTAGGAAAGCTGGGTTGTTTTTGCTTGTTGTTGGTTTTGTGTGTGTGTTGTGTGTTGTTTTGTTTTTTTGTTTTTTTTTTTTTTTTTTTTTTGTTTTCTATCCCTCCTTTGTCTGCATAGCTGCATATTGGAGTTTGTAAATAAAATTAAGCAGATTTTGTGTAAGTCTGAATGTAGGAGATATTTTTCAATTATCACTTATCCAAGTAGGGTACTGAAAAGCATAGCAGAGCTTTGGGAGAAAAAGCTGAAATGCAAAATGAGTGGAAACTGCCAACATAATAGTTTAAAGCTTTAAGTCACTATAGGCAAATGATTAGAAGCAATCAATATTGATTTTTTCTTTTTTTTTTTTTTTTTTTTAAATAGCTAGTAATGCTTATAATTTCCAAGGTAGGCTTAAAGTGTAAGGGCTAGAAATCAGAACTTCCCTACACTGATCACTGTATTTTACATGGGAATTACTTCTGGTTTATATAGTAAAAATTTCCTCAGTGCACACCATTTGTTGGCCTGGAAGATGCTGGTATAATGTAACCTTTACAGTGATTTTGGAAATACGTTAGAAGAAGTGGGAATTATCATGTTAGTATTAATAGACTGGTTTTTTATTGGAACTGGTTGCTTACCTGGAATGTAGCTAAGGAATACTGGAGATACACACTGTGGAAAGACTCTATTGCAAATTTAAAGTTTCTGTCCTTGAATCAAGGAGCCCAGAAAATTAATGAAGGCACAGCTGCTTTTTAGCACCGTATTAATAGGACATAGAATATTAATCTTAATTTTTTCCATTTATATGTCAAGAAAATACCAGTAAATGAAACAAAATAGTCAGAGAGTGATAAATAAAGGCATCTTCACTTGTATGCATAGGAGCTATAAAAGATACTTTAGTCCAGTAAGTAAAGAATATGCAGGAAAGTGACAAAGTAATGACAGGTCTAACTTGGTTAATTTGATTTTAGATAAAACAGATTAAAAAAAGTTCTTCTGCTCTTTATTTCACCTTTTGTTTCTTACCAAGGTATGTATCTTTTTAGGCCAAGTGTCAGTGAGGTTTCTTTAGTAATTGCTTCTTTTTTTCTTTTTGTCATTGAATAATAGCTTAATTACCATAGTAACTCTCCATCCTAACTGCTCTGTAAACAAATTAGATTTCTCCCTGGGCAGTTTTTTCTATTCTAGTTTCATCTCTTTTGTCCAGATTCCTTAATTTTTGAATAATATAATTCTTTGTTATGAACAGGTCAGTCCCCTTTTAATTTGATATTACCCCTTTGTGTTCTGCCTCATTTCTCCTGTGCATAATCGAGTGTTTGTCACTTCTGCACAGGGGAGAGGGCTTTAATAAATTGCACAGGGTGTGCTCTAATTGACAGTAATGCAGTCTGTACATTTTTTTAATTAAGTCTGTAGAACTCCCTCATCTAAGATGGATAATTGTTTCCTGAATTATGCCCTTCTATTTTTATCAGTTTGCCCAATCTTAAAATTTAAAGTCGTTGATACTTGTGTGACAATGTGTATTTTTAATCAGTGTATAATATTCAACATAATCTACTGCTTCAGAAATAACTGACTGAAGTAAAAAAAAAAAAAATACTATATAGGGTATAATGTCGAACTGGAAAAGATTTCAGAGAAATGTAAAAATGATTGATCAAAACACATATGCCATTTTTCATTGTATTTCAAATTGAAAAAAGCCATTAAAATATATATCCTTAGCCTATTTAATATATAATTTCAAGGCACGTTAAATTCATCACTGTGTGGTGGGTCAATAAAAGTCTGGGAATAAATTAAACCACATTTAAGCCCTTTGGGCCTGATTCAAAGCTCTTTGAAGTCACTGAGATATTTTTATTTTTAGTCCAACACAAATAATAGTAAGTAGTAGTCTCGCTCTGTGTACTTCCTGAGTGAAACAAATAATAAGATATGATTTTAAAACTTCAAGCTGACTTGAATATTTGAATGATAGAACAGTATTAGTAAAAAGCTGAGGTCAGTAATTTCTATTTTGTTGTGGTGGAGAACAGGACAGGAGGTTTTGTGCAGCAGTTTTTTGAAGAGCTGGTTGTCTGTAGTGCACACAGAAACAACAGCACAGGCTCACTAACATGATTCCTGGTAGAAGATGAATTGTCAGCTCTGATTTTGGCTGTTTGAAATGCTTCTGTCACCTGTAAAAACTGTCATAAGCATAAAAGGCTGGAGGAACCTTCTAAGAAGCTTCTTTTCTGTATATGTTTGTAACCATTGTAGTAATTTGTTGTTAAAGTAAGACTAGCTAAGATGTCACTGAGTGCAATTCCTATGTGAACCAGCTATATAGTATCTTAGAGAAGCTAATTAGTTGTGAATTTTTATAGTTCTGAAAGACAAGGAATAATTTGCAAACAGATGAGAATTCCTTCATATGTATGGGTATATGTATACATATAAACAAATGTAATGTATCTGTACAAAATTAGAAAAGCAAATCTAATATATTAACTGTGAAGTAACTGGTGAAAAATCAATTGTAAAATCTCAGCCTGTTCTTGCTTTAATTTATATAAAGCACTGAAAGAGAAATGTAGACATCTTAATGTTGGTAACTTCAGACCAAATGTATTCCTTTTTATCAACACAAAACAATTTCTTGTAGTAAATTGATCTGTTAGTTTTAAATTAATATAAATTGCTGTATTGATGAATCACCCAGAGTTTTGCAGTGAAATTAATCTTTACATTTATGTCTTCTCATTTGAAGAGAAGTTCCATAAAATACACATTTCAGTGATACTATTAGGTGGGATTAAGCGCACTTAAAACATTTCACTATTTGTGCCTCACATTGATTCTAGCCATGGCAGGAATTTTCGACAACACATGAATTCTTACATTTCAGTATTCCACTAGTTAAACATTTCAAACTATTCAATCAAATGGTATTTTTTAAATTCTGTGTTAGCGGATTCAACTCAGGTTTGCATATACAACTGTTTCTATAGTAACATGCACTTCAAAGGAGGAAATAGCAGTTTAAATTAAAAAGAACAAAATAGGTGGCATAACAAAATATGGACTAGTGTGAGAAGTTATAGAATGTTACCGACAATAATTTCGGAATGCGTGGTATTTGTAAAGAATGCGTGGATGACACAACTACCTTCAGAAAATACTTGTATTATGTAGAACAGTACCAGTTTGGAGGGAAAACTGAGACAAAGTGAACTAATGTAAATACAGTAATTTGAGTTTCTCAACTTTCCCTTTGTCATTGAGGAAGAACAAAATAGAATACTTTCAGTTGGAAGGGACCTACAATGATAATCTAGTGCAACCACCTGACCGCTTCAGGGCTGAACAACAGTTAAATCATGTTACTAAGGGCATTGTCCAAACACCTCTTAAACACTGACAGGCTCCAGGCACTGACCATCTCTCTAGGAAGCCTGTTCCAGCATTTAATCACCTTCTTGGTAAAGAAATACTTCCTAACACCTAGTCTGAACCTTCCCTGGTGCAGCTTTGAATTGTTACTATGTGTCTTGTTGCTGGTGGAAGTGACAAAGGCTGACCTTTGGCAGTGAAGTTGCTGCTTGTTACATCAGATAACAAAATATACTCAAATAGGTTAAAAAAATAACTAAGGTTTCTAGATTGCAGGTTGGTTTTGATAACCTTAATTTTAAGTATGGGTCATGCTGACAGTACTGAAGAAATACTATTTATGCTACATGTTAATGGCATGATGCCCTGCCCTACGTATATCTTTATGGACAACATCATAGTGATCTGAATAGAATTCAATGAATATAGCTTATGAGAAGTAGAAAGAAGGCTAGATAAATAATACTCTTAATATTTACTGCTACAAAGCAGAACATACTTCAGATCTGTTAGAAAATGTATATATCCGTGCAAATTTTGTTTTAACTTTGTCAGTGTTTAAAGGGTTAATTGATGCATCCACATCAGGAAAAGACATTTTGTTTACCAAACAGAGCAGGTAGATACTCCATTGGGGTACCTGTTAAAAGCACTGAAAAGATACAGAGTGCCTCTTGCTTTAGGATCAGACCTTGTAAGATAACTGTAGTCATAAACCTTAAAAAACCCAATCATATGAATGAGTCTTGTGTAATGATTCAAGTATCTTTTTAGATTGAAATGTCCATATAAGCCAGCAATCCCCCCTCTTTATATTTCTGGTAGTGTTTGCATCTCCAAGAAAAAAGTAAAAAGTGCATACGGATTTTGAAAAAACTTGATCTATGTGTTGTTTTTAAAATAAACGTAGTTAATTTTATCAAGATATATTTAATTTTTCTACTTGCATTTTATTCTAACTTGATACACTGTAACTTCTTCCAATTGCCTTAGTCTATCCTAGGCCAGTCTTTTTGGCTTTTCCCCAGGGTGAAGCCCTTCATGAAGTACTTTTTCCTAGAGGAACTAAAGAAAAACTGGAATATTACTTTCCCACAGGAATTACATGTTTGTTTTTCAATTAGAAACATGTTTGGGGATTTTAAATTAACTTACGTTTTTTTTCTTTTTTTTTTTCTTTTTTTTTTTTTTCTGGAAACTGTCACTTTTTATGGCATTTGTTAAAAAATTGCACCAGATATTTAGCTGGAACAGCTATTGAAATATAGAGTTTTCAAAAGACAGCCTCATTCAAAAGTTTGAATTTCATGTTCTTCCACTGGAAGATTGTTCTGTGTAAACTGGAATTTTCTGCACTAGCAGACTCTTCACTAGACTCTTCAGTGAATATATAGCAATCAGATTACCAGCCAGATTCTTTGTACTAGAAGAGATTCTGTCAACTTATGCTAAATAATTGAGTGACAAGTTAATATTCAATAACACTTGTTTAGTTAGGGAGGAAAAGCTAATTGTTGAGCCAACTTGTAGATTCGGTTAAACGGGTTCATGGAAAATAGGTGCAGAGACATTAGTCATAACATCAGCCGTATGTTTATGATCTGGTGCTGTTGAACAAACAACTGAATTTTAGGAACTTCAAAACTGGACTTTATCCCAAGAGCATTTGGCACTTAGTCAATCAAATGAGATTACTATAACCTTTGTACTTTATGTATTAGACTTTCCTATTCAGAAAGAAGAGTGCTGGCATGAGATTAGATTCTGTGTCCTTCACCAGGACTTTGCAGACCTGTGGAGTTTCCCTAGTTGAAGTTACCCTGGGCTTCAGTAGGCATCCGGTCAGTATATCCAGCTTCCTTGTTACTATTGGGTAGCCTACCGAATGAAAAGGTTCATCTGCCCTATTGTAAGGAAAACCTTATAAAGAATTTTAGGACTGTGGAATCTTCAAAACTGACAGGAATACCCCTTGGTGAGGATTTGGGAGTTGCAACCCCGACTGTACATACAGACTGGGTGATGAGATGCTGCAAAGCAGCTCCATGGAGTGGGATCTGGGGATTCTGGTTGATGGCAAGTTGAACATGAGCCAACAGTGTGCCCTGACAGCCAAGAGGGCCAACCATGTCCTGGGGTGCATCAAGCACAGCAGTGCCAGCAGGGCGAGGGAGGTGATTGTCCTACTCTGCTCTGCACTGGTGTGGCCTCACCTGGAGCACTGTGTGCAGTTCTGGGTGCCACGGGATTAAAAAAATATAAAACTGCTAGAGAGTGTCCTGAAGAGGACTACAAAGTTGGTGAAGGGTTTGGAGAGGAAGCTGTATGAGGAGCAGGTGAAGTCACTTGGTTTGTTCATCTTGGAGGAGACTAAGGGGAGACCTCATCACAGTCTACAGATTTCTCACAAGGAGAGGAGAAGGGGCAGGTGCTGATCTCTTCTCTTTGGCAACCAAAAACAGAACCTGAGGTAATGAATGGCAGGAAGATGTGCCAGGGGAGGTTTAGGTTGGACATTAGGAAAAGGTTCTTCACCCAGTGGGTGGTGGAACCCTGGAACAGGCTCCCCACGGAAGTAGCCATGGCTCCAAGATTGACAATATTCAAGAACAGACTGGACAACGCTCTCGGACACATGGTGTGAACTGTGAGGTTGCCATATGCAAGGATAGGAGTTGGACTCAATCATCCTGTGGGTGATTCAGGACATTCTATGAAATGGGATTTATTTTCTGTCCTTTTTCCAAGGATATTATTGCACTCTTCTACTTTGAAGTAACCATGGCTATAATTGCTGGAATGGGTGAGTGAAGTTTTAGTAGTGATATTCTTCCTTCTGCTCATAAGGTCTTGTCAAGATAACTTTGAAAAACTACATTGAGGTTTTTGTTTTCATGGGGTTTTTGTTGTTGTTGTTGTTTTATTTTTTTTACTTGTAATCTTTCTATTCCGATCTTAAAACAGAACACTTATGTGATACTCTGTAATACATTGATGAACATTTATCAGGATCCAAGAGAATGAAAAAAGGCACTGAATACCACCTGTCATGAATGTTTAATATCACTTAACCTGTTGTGTTTACCTCATGAACACATGGTCCAAAATCTGTAAGATGTGACTTGTTTGTCTCTTATGAAGCCTCAAGAATCCTTTATTTCTTTGGATACTCTATTGAATGCCCACAGATTCTTTTGTATTCATGGGGCAATCTCCTCATATTGAACAGGTCCTATGTAGAAAAGGAAAGCTTTCCAGTAATTCGCACATAATTTATCATACTTGTCTTTGTAAGTCATTATTTTCACAAGTGTATCATTACCCCAGTGTTTATTTTCTTGACTTTTTATTTCAGCAAACTGAAAAATAATTTGTAATAAATATCTTTCACTTAAAGCTATTTCAAACTTTACCCAATCGGTTTCCATTTCTGCCTCATTAATTTTTTGTGTACATTTTAAAATCCATTGTCAAAAATATATTAGACCCTAGGGGGCTATTACCGGTTTTCTTCCACTTCCCTAATGGTGGCAGGCTCTCATAAAAATTTCAGTCTGGGTTTTGAGTAGCTGATTGAACAATGATATTTAAGACCAATAGATAAATAATAGACAAATTGTCCATTAATAGCATATGACTTGCTATATTACTTTTCTATTTTTTTTAATGTTGAATGCAGAGCTTGCCATTTTTAATTTAATATTCATAACTTGCATTATTCAGGTATCTTGGTTATTTCATAGTAATTGTCTATAAGATTGTCTTTAGTGAAGACATGTTTATTAGCAACTGTTGCATGCTTTCTACTCAGGCCTCGTTGAAATTATATAGGGCTGTTATTTGGATCAATGAAAAAGTATGATAATAAAGAGATAATTCTGACTTAAACAGTGATGATTTCTGTGTACATACATGGATTTTCAGCTTCTTTGCGATGCTACTTTTGATTTTTCCACATTTGAAAATGCAGCAAGTTAACTTCATCATGCTTTAAAATGCTAGAAAATCATTTAACATTGCCTAAAGTAAAAAATATCTTTAGAACAGCACTTCCTCTGTACACACTCTCAGTTAAGTTAGGTCTTTCTGTTTTGCTTTAAATATTGGATGAAAAAATCATAGGCCAAATATTCTTGAGTGCTAGAAAAAAAAAGAAAAACTGTGTTCTGCTGCTTAAGTATCTAGAACTGCAGGGAGGCAATTTGGGAGGTTTGTACAACCTAGACTAACTTGCCATAATGATGCAAAGGCTATTACAACACTGATTCCTGTTGGGTTGTTTGTGCCTACCATTTCTGCTTCTTTTCCCACTGCACCCTACTTCCTTCTTCTTTATCCAACAAATTAAAGATGTTATAGATAAGATTGACTGCAGCTGGCTATGGTGTGCCACAGGAGGAATTCTGAGATGATCATACAAAACAGCTTTATGGTTTTACAATACCAACCAGTGCATATTCAGAATATACAGATAATCTCTGTTTACACTGTAGTCTTCTGAGGTGGTTGTCTGGTAGCCCTGATGTTTGCATTGTGCTGAAATCCTGTGGGTTCTCACTGGTCATCAAAATGCTGGTCTTCTGATGTTGGATTTCTGCTGGACATTACCGACAGGTTCAAACCTTTTTTTTTTTTTTTTTTTTTTTAAATCAATTTTGAATAAGCATTAGTTTAGCCATCTAATTGTATACCTTTAACTCTACAACAGCAGTCCAGCATTGTGTGCTCAAAACAGTTCTGAAAGTCTCTGGTAGTTTTGGAGACAGAAAGAATGTGGACTAGATGAATTTAGAAAAATAAATTTGTTGAAAGGAGTTATACTTTGCTCTGGGAATGGCTTAACACTTAAGATGAATGCTTCAAGAAATCTAACTTGATGACTAACTTAATATAAGGGATTTTTGAGAGTTGTACTAAAATGTTTTTGTTGTGCGAGGAAGAAATTCTATCAAAATGAACTATCATCTGTGTATAGGTGTGTGCATGTGTACACATAGCTTTAATAATGAACAGTTAATTTGTTCCAGTGCATTTCAGTGTGAGGGGCCTGCTTTTGCCTCTTTCAGATGAAAGGTATGTACTTAGTTGTTTCAAAACCCAGATGGACTGTGGTGACCACCTGCATTCTCTTGCTAGAGATGCGTCCCAAATAGATTGTAGCCTTATAGCAAGCCTCATGTCCTTCAGATGGAGCAGAATAAATAAGCAAGTATTTTAGTGATATGTGTATGCTGTATAATGGCAGGTGGTTGTTGGTGTTACTATTATTATATGATATTAATTATTCCTTTTAGACAACAGTTTGGGAAAGCCTTCCACCAATCTCAGATTTTAGAGTTTCGCAGTGTTATTTCTTACCTATATATTGCACAAAGTATAGTAACCTTTTCTTCAAAACAAATTACCACGTCACTTCTGGTAAATTAGGAAGACTAGTTGTTACATTCTGCTTGCAGCTATTTCTGGGTTTAGTACTGGCTTGCTAGATTTACAAGAACTTTTCCTAATGTCATATGAAACAAGGGCATTAAGTCTGATTTTTTCAGCCTGCAAGAATGCTGTGATCTGAAAGAAATGGATCACTCTGGACATCATCTTGCACTCATCGGAATAGTACTTCTATCTTTAAATGGTGTGACCCATGACCCTAGTTACATAGTCTCACTCTCTCTTTTAAGAACTTTTTATTTTGGTTACTTTTAGCTCTTCATTTCTTGTATTTCAGTAGATGGGCATAGCTGATTGATTTTGGTGTAATACATGACCTCCTGCCCTCGGGGAAGTAAGTGAATTCTTTGCTGTTGAAGCTTTTCTAAAAGATAGTTCCAGGGCTCATTTTAAATCTAAGTTTGAATCTGTTAGCAGTCATCTCTGTGTGACAGTTTCATTTACTTCACATGCTAATCTGTCAGATAATATGGCATCTCTGCCCCCAAATTCACAGCATTCATTTATTAGCTTTACATTGCAACAAATGCAAAAATAGATTGACCTTAATGCTGAACTTTGTCATTACATTTCAACATCTGTGCAAATACTGACAGTCCTCTTTTAGGAGGTCTGTAATGTCTGGTAGTAATTATCATTTAGTGATTCAGGAACAATTTGGTTAAATGTTCTCAAACATTTAAAATTATCTTTTTGCCATGCATAATATGATTTGCATGAAAACAATGCCTGCATGTCTTTCTGAAGACTTTTTCAGAGTTTACATATCATTCTTCATATGCTGGGTTGAAAACAACAATCAGTGATTTCACAGCAGTCGTGAGACTAGCAGATTTGATGTCTGCTATTCTTCAAGCTCCTCATTGAAGCACTAATTCTGATTCTCATCAATAGATATGCAAGTATTTTATAAAGGAATCAAATATCAAAATTGATCAGACCTTTCTTATTGACCTATTATCTGCTGATGGGTGAGGGGATGTTGATGTGTGTGGGATTATTTTCTTTTTAGTGAGAATGAACAATATTCTTCTTTTTCTTTCAGGCTCATGTAATTTTTTTTTTTTTTTTTTTTTTTTTTCTCTCTGAGTCATACAAACAGGTTCTGCTTCTGCAACACAGAATTGCTTTAAGTGGGCTGTGCAGATTGGTTCCCTGGTTGTTGTACATGACTGCGATGTTTTGCAAATTGAAATGGACGGTATTTGGTGGAAGATGTGCTACATCTCGAGAGATCAGCCTCTCTACTAGGTTGGATGGGAATGTGAGGTGATTTAAACTCTGCTTCAATGAGCAGTTTAATGGATCGTGTAAATATTTTTCCTTTCCAAAGACAGGAGACCAAATCACAGGAGAGGCAAATTTCCTACTGTCACGCATTAAAACATTAGTTGACCTAAGACAAAATTCAAACCTCTTTAATCCCAACTGAGTGTCCTACTGACTATTCCACTGTCATTTTGTAGCATCAGGCAGAAGAATAATACTGTAGATTCCCAATAGGAACACAAGCTGACTAAATAAACAGCAATAAATTTTAGAAAAATATGTCCTTCATTTCTCTCAGAACTTGACTAGGGGGATCTACAAGTCATTGGAAAACAGTGATAGAGAAATGATTAATATTGAAAACTATTTGGCTGCTGATGCCTCTTAGCAATGCAGATTTTGGAAACTGTTTTGAAATTAATATTGCTATAATTTAATTACTTTACATTTGTTTATTCCTTGCCAACATTGTGTGTGGTTCCAAATAAAATATAATTTAATGATACATCTGTAGCATTTTTGCTTTTACAAACTCTTAAAATAACATAGTTGCACACAGTAATGAAATGCAACTGCTTCTGTCATTATCTTCATTCTGCAGACCTACGGAATATTTGGCACTGTTGTTCTTGACTTGTTGCTGTTTGTTTAGAATTAGGAAGGGGTTTGGAATTACTTCTGGCATTTGAGAGGATGACAAAAGTAATTTTGAGAAAGATACTCACAGTTGTGTCTTCACCAGGGGCACGTCATCTTCTGCGGTCACAAGAGAAGTTAATAATTTGGACTTTTGTTTGCTTTTTGTGTGTGTTTGTGTGCGTGGCTTAATGCTGGTAGTTGGTCCAGAATGAATTTCTCTGCTAACTCATGCTGTGCGAAAGCATTTCTGGTACATATTTTAGACAGATGTATGTTGATGATGAACGTGTTACATGTAAGTCAATACAGAGTCAGGTCCCTGTCATGGTCTTTAGTATATCTGTCTAGTACTAGTTCTTAATTCACAGAGCTAAAGAGTAGAGGTGTAGAGGAGAATGTGAACACCTAGCTAATGTACTATAGAGCTGACTGCCAGTATATACATTCTCTATGTTATGTACTCAGTTCCTCAGCTGCTATGTTAGCATTGTATGAGAGGTAAAACATCTGCAAATGCTACAACCATCACACTGTGCAGTAAGAGACGCTTACTGTATATTGTTGTTTCGCATGGATCATGTTTCTCTTGAAATGTACAAATTGTAAAACAACAAAGGAAAGAGCTAAGGCAGGGATCAGGATGTCAGTCATTGACATCAGTAGGGCAAAATCTGATAGCAGGAGGGTTTATGAAAAACAAAGTCAACATGGTAGCTTTAAAAATGTGAGAGAACACTCTATGACCTGTGATATTGGACAGATACAACTAAATAGAGAGCACAGACCTACAGCTTTTGTGTACTGGCAATCATCAGGATTTCACACAGAAATGAAAATTTCCTCAGATCTGGTAGCTAGAAATTACTTGATAATAGTGACGTGCATGACCTTGTGACCCAATGAAAATGATGACCCTCTTCACAAGCAGTAGTTCTCAGTGGTAGGTGGACAAGGAGTACTACTGGAATCTGTCCAAAATATTTCTAAGAGCTAGCTTACAGAATATGAAGGCAACGTGTTTTAAAAGTTTTTTGGGCAAATATTTGGCTAGTCTACATAAGAAGACTACATGTGAGACTGGATCCATCTTACACATTGCACCTATTTTTCATGCAAAGTAAAAATAGACCCTGTTGCATAGTCTGATACTAAAAATACTAATTTAAAAAATCAATAATATTTAAAAATGTATAGTAGAGTTCTAGAAGCACAGAAAGCTCGAATAGTAAAATGTCTTTCGTGTATGTTGTATCTTATATAGGCATACTACTTTCTTCTTTATATGCAGACTATTTTCTAATGGGTTGCAAGTAGAAGTCTTGATTTAGAATTTAGACCTGAGAACGTGACCAGCTCCATGCCATTTCTATTTTTAATTTCTGAGTAAGTACTATTTCTGTAACAGCAATAGTTGTCGTCTTTATATGAAAGCAGTTTCAATGTTGGAGGCTCAAGTATTTGAGTCACCTTCATGTAGGCTGATTTGGAGAGCTGAGTTGCTTAAACATTACCTACCTTTTCTTTAGTCTGTTTTTAAGCTGGATCTCTTAATAGATACATAGGCATGAAAAAAGGGCTTGTGTGGAGTATGAGAGAATAGGAAGACAAGGATTGTATTGTTTTGGCTGCCAGTGCCTAACTGCACTTATGGAGGAGATAACGTGCAAGCAGTTGTCTGCAGTGCTTTTAAGACACAACCGAGTGCTGGTAGATGTGTTTTTCTGCAGTGACAAACCATTGAGAGGTTTTACTTTCCATAGAGCTTTGCTTCTCCCCCACTTTATTTTTATTAAATCTAAAGCTAAAATCTAAACTCTCCTATTACTAGCATGATTATTATGGCATTTAAGAGCTTAGAAATGTGAACATTTCCCTTGTGCTTACAGCCATTTTTGGAAAATGGAAATACTAAGTGCTAATATAATCTGAAAATTTTGCTCTGTTGGCAAAAAGTCTCATGCTGTACTATTTTCATACTTCATACATTAACATGATAAAAACCTAATTTAATATCATAAAAATGTTGTAATTTCGAGTTATTATTCTTGTGTTGCTTTAGGCTACATGTATGAATATAGTGGTATAAGTGGAAAATGTAGTATGAGCTGTTGTGCTCTCTATGAGGAAGTCATTAAAGCCACATAGATAGGAAAAACATGTCTTTCTAGTTTCCTACTGTTTTTACATTTGTGTGACTTCAGTGCCTTATTTCCATAGATTAGAAGGAATTGTGAGTAAGATGCAAATTAGGCCTGTTTTGTATGTATGTTAGCTGAATCTGGAATGTTTGTCACATGTTAGTCATGTTAGTTATGAAATAGAACTATTAGCTGATCCTGATAATATGCTTTTAATTATTTTGTGATGTCTGTAAGTACCCTGTTAGAAAGGAAGGTTTAGAAGGTTTCCAAAGTTACCAAATGCTTCAGCTGCTGAAGTAGAAATACTGTTTGGCTCACTAGCTGTCTCCTCTAGCCTATGTCTCTAACAAGAACAATAGATTTGTATGCATTGTTGAACCCTAGTAGAATGGGGAAGTGATTAAAGTGATGAAGCATGGCACAGTGTCTCTCTTGTAAACATATATCAAATATGAAATGAAGATATAAATTGAAATATGATAGATCTTTGTGCTGTTTACCTTAGAGAAAGCTAATTGTATCTCCATGGAAATAAATTTGAATATTAAAAACATATATAAACATTGAACTTGCTCTCAGCACCTAGTCCAAGCCCAGCTGCCCTGTGCCAGGTTTCCTAGTACTTTGAGTTACATACATTCTCCTGTTCATCCTGCTGGGTTTCTATTAGTGTCTTTGAAGATTTCAATGGCAAATTCTATGGACAGTAGGAAGGTATATTTAGTATTTTACTGTGAGAGTCAGTCTGAAGATGGAGCAGTATTTGCCTGAACATCACCATCAGGAACTGAGGCCCTGACAGAAAGAACCCATGGACAATGACTTGGAGAGAGGCCTGAGGAGAAGCATTGTGTTGCACTGGTTTCTCTGACACGGTGAGGCTGCTGCTTACAATGGCTGCTGTACGGACTTCACCTGCGGCTTCAGCCAAACCAGCCGCCACCTCCTGAAAGTGATTGTTAGGAGGGTCTCTTTAACCCAGGGACAATAGCTGTCATCCAGAAGATGTGTTCTCACCTGCAGCCTCAGTCACACCTGTCCCCCACCTGCTCCCCCAAACAATGGCCAATGAAAAGGAGCATGCCCAGAAGCTCTCCAAGGGTACTGAGGTTACCCAATGGACCAGAGAAAGACCCCTGAAAGCTGGCTGCATAAGTGTTGGCAAAAGAAAGTGCGACTCTTTCGAGCCTGTGCAGTACAAGCCTGGGTTGTGAAATCAAGGCAGAGACTGGCCTCAAACAATGGGAGCAAGGGTGGGGTGAAGAAGCATAAGAGATGACTCCCAAACAGACACTGTGGAGATCTTCCCACCAGAGGATCCCGAACCACGACGGAGGACCGGCAGGACTCTATGAGACCGGAGACCAGAGGGATGCCTCTGAAGCTCTACTGGTGGTAACGCGTCCTTATTTCCCATCCTTACTTTTATTTTCCCTATTTCTTTTCCCTTTTCCTTTTTTCTTACTCTCTTTCTCACTATTGTGTGCCGCTTTACGGGCAAATTAATAAAGTAACACTGTTTGATTGAATCATAACCCCTTGGTTTTTTGGTTGCCTTAATTTTGCACTCTGAGATCAAGGTGAGCGAACCATCACGAGTCCATCACTGAGTGGACAGTGACACTTCCCAAATGTCTGCTAGCCAGTACACAATATTCTGGTCTGACAAAAGACTGTCTGATTTCCTGCTGTTCCAGTGGATCCTAGTTTTGTTTGCCATTAGGACTATGCAGTACCATTATTTTGCTAGCCACTTGTTTTACTTTGCATTGTAAGGAAAATTTGCAATGAAGGAAAGCAGAGGAAGTCCCAAGTGTTTTTGATTTTCCTTTTCAAATAACAAAAGCACTTGTATTCATTTAAATGGAGTTTACATTATAGTAGTAGTTACTCGTACTTGACTTGTTTATATCCTCTTGGGAGTATTGATAATGCTAGTGAAAACTACGTAATTTTGTAATGCACAAATCAGGTGACAGGAGGAGGGTGGTGCTAATTGAACCTCAAGAATACTGATGTATTAAAACTAAAAATGGATTTGAATAAAGTATAAAAATTGGCATCTGCCTATCTCTAGAAGTGAGATAAGCCTGTCTATTTACTGTAAGTAGTTGAGCATTGTTTAACAACATCTGTTTGCAGCTTTGTTAAGTGTCAGATCTGGTAGCCTTTCCACTGATAGTTTTTCCTCTGTCTCACGGGGAGATAATTAAGTCTTACCATTTAAGGAAACACCTACTACTTTTTCAGCTTCAGTTTGCTTTTACAGTTGTGCATTGTTTTTACACTACATATTTCAGTGGTTTTGTGTTTTGTAGTAAAAATCACTCCTAAAATCATGCCCTGTGATGTGAAAGAGCACTCTAAGGAAGAAAAACAGTTTACATAGGGCAAAAGGTAATGCTCTTAAACTGCACCAAACAAAATATTCTTTTTTTTTTTTTTTTTTTTTCAAACAGACAAGCAGTAGGATAAATGGGCAATGAAGTTTCTGCAATTTCTGGCATTAGTGCTAGGTTGGTACTTGCTGCTGCCAGGTAAGCAGAAGGGCACAAGGCAAGGGGAGCCCCAAGGGTATCTTGAGGAAGCTCTGGGAGCTTCTAACAAGCTCAGTCAGCTGCCCTTGACCCAAGAGTGGCAGCAACCTTTGTTCCAGCTGCCCTTCAATTATGGAGTGACAAGCACTCTTTCAGATGGTGCTAGGGAGAAGACTATATAAAAGCCAGGCAAAGAGCAGAGCTCCCAGAGTGCAACCAACCCATGGAACTGTTTGTGCAGCAGTTCATGCAGAATGGTGCAGAGAAGGGACCCTCATCTGAGTTCAGACCAAGCTAAACATTCTCAGTTATGATGGTGACACACTGCAGGCCGTGTTGCCCAGAAGGTGTTTGAGCAGCTATCCCTGTCAGGGTAGAGGCTGTGTCTCATACACAGCTTTGGATGGTGGATGCATTTCCCCCCCACGTCACAGGTTGCAGGCAGTGCCTGAGGCCTCTCCCTGCGGCCAGGTGAGATGGTTCTCTGTTGTGCAGGTGGTGTGCTGACTTTGGAAATCTGTGTTGCCAGGTTGTGGAGTTAAAGGGGGAAGTCAGCAGGCTTTGTAGCATCAGAGAATTGGAGAGAGAGACATGATCTTCTCAGAGATGCAACAACTTCAGGAGCCCTAGAAAAGCTCAACTGCAGTGAAGTCTGCTGAGTCTGCCCTTAGAATAGTAAGTGCAAACTCTGGGAAAAGTGAAGGGTGGAAGCTGGTGACTCCAGCTCCACATGAAGGCTTGCAATTATGTGACAGGTTTACTGTCCTCAAAGCTGAGGAGAAGCTGGGTATGCTCTCAAGCAAAGCATCTGGACCAACTGACCCTGAGCCACGCAAGACTATCGGGAGGCAGCAGTGAGTGGTAGTAGTGGAGAATAGACATACTCATCTACCGATATGACTGCAAATCTAGAGAGGGTGTCCTGGTGGACAGCAAATCAAACATGAGCCAACAGTGTGCCCCTGCTGCAAAGGACACTCACGGTATCCTGGGCTGCATCAGGAGAATTGTTTCCAACAGCTTGAGGGAGGTGATCTAGTACAAGAGAGCGATGGAGTTACTTGGGAGAGAGCAGCAAAGGGCCACTACAATGATTAGCAGATTGGAAATCTCTTCTGTGAGGAAAGGCTGAGAGAGCTGGGATTCTTTAGTTTGGAGAAGACTTGGAGGGGGATGGATCTCATGAATGTGGACAAATACCTTAAAGGAGGCTGTAAAGACGATGGGTGTAAAGAATTTTTCTTCTTGCACATGTGAGGAATGAAGCGTAATAAGATGATACAAACTTGTTTGGAAGAGTACATTGGCATATGAAACTTAAATCTTAATTATATTTTGTTATTTACTTGCCTCAGCAGCAATAAGTAGAGAAAATAAAAAGCTAGCTTCAGCTTTAGACCTCTTCTATATTTCTTCATACCCGGTAAAATAAAATATTGTCACTTGCAAGACTTTCTTTACAACTTATTCCTCAAACGCAAAACAATGTTTTGTGGTTATTTATACACAGTCTTCTGCCTCAAGCTATGCAGAATTTCTGCGAACATTTTTATCTGGGTATCTGTTAATATAATATTTAGGAATAGAGTTTTAAAGTATAGGAGAAAAACATACTAAATCATTTATAGGCAGATGTTGTGGAGTGTGTAAAGAAAAGAATTAATCAGAGTTTTGTAACCTGAGAATTAGTTCTCAGGGCAAGTATAGATGATGACAAACTTCTAGTTAATATGCAGTCCTCTAGTAATGGTATTTTTTCTCTGCCAGTAATCTGTACTGATAAAATAATAGAATCCCTCAGGCATGGTATTGTCTAACTGGTTTATACTGAATGCATGCAGGTATGTCTTACTCAAATGATGATCCTGGAAGGGCGTGTGAGTTCTGAGTTTTGGTTTGTGGTGTTGGATTTTTTGTTTGTTTGTTTGTGTTGTGCGTGGTTTTTGTTTTGTTGAGGTCTTGTAATTCAGTGGAGATGTATATATATGATAGGATTGAGAAGAGTTATTGGCTACTGCTGACTGAATGAAGAGGAATATAGTGACAGGATAATGACTGAAAAGGTTGAAAAAAGAATTTTTTTATTGTTGATGCAACTTGGAGTAGTCCACCTGTACAATCTGCAGCTGGCCTGTTCTCTGTACTCTTTGAAAACCTCTGAATTTTTAAATAGAACAAATTGAATTAATATAACTAGTAAGACAATGTGTTTGAATGCTACAGGTCCTCAGTAGTGGCTTGAGAAATCACTGCCTTGAAAGCTTTAACTCTCTTCCGCGGTGTGGTTGGTTGGTTTGTTTGTTTGTTTTTTCCCCTTGTGTTTTTTGTTTGTTTGGTCGTTTAAGTTGTCTCTGCACTTGTTCAGAACACCACCATGGATCATAAAAGATAATTGGTTCAGCATAAGGACCATAGGATTTTTAAAATTTTGAAGATGTGACAATGCTGTAGCATTCTGAGTTCCAAAAATGCATCTCAGAATTTCTTCTTTGACAGCAGAGTGAGAGAATGGCTCTTGTGAGTGTCTGTCTCCCTTTTTTTCCTCCATCTGCTACGAATAAAAGATGGCTTCCTTTGAAGTTTTGGGTATGTGATATTATTGGTAATTACGTGTTATCTCATCCTAAGCTTATGAGGATGCCAAGCTCTCTTAAAACATTGGCCTGCCTGTTGTCATTCAAGCACCAGAATTACTTGTTGGTTATTCACAAGTGTGAGGAAGCTCATATAAAGGGAATTTTTAATGTTTTTCTATTAAAAATTGAATCTAAGCCTGATGTTCTAAGTTGTATGAAGGGCAAGTAGCTTAAAGAATGAGTGTCAGGCAGTTTGGTGAAGAAATACTTCATCTATTCAATTTTCAGTTGCAAATTCTACACATGGGAATTGGAGATGGATAAGCAACTGGGAGCAGATGTGTTGGATCATAGCTGCCAGAGATTTTGACAAACCTTTTTAAAATTTTTCTAACCTATTCCATAGATACTGTGAATATTGATAATAGGAACTGAGGTTGAAAATGCTATAGAGCAATGTAAAGACCAGCATATGAAAAGTGTGTTTCAGGATTTTACATTGCATTTAAAGTTTTCAGTGCTGTGTAAGAGTTTTACCACTTCCTAAAATAATTGTTTAATCCTGAGAGGCATTAGGCTGATAGCAAGAGAAATTCTTGCCCTCTTTGCATAAGTAAAAAACAGCCTGACATATAAATAGACTTGTTGTCTGTTCTGTGGTTTTAGTCACAGGGCTGTGTTCTCATTCTTCTGGAAGCTACAGAAATCACCACATGGGCGTGTTGCACAAGCTATTGAAAAGTTATAGCAGATTACTGTAAGTCTAGAGAAATCTTCACAAATTCAACATTAGTATGGGTAACCTCTTTCTCAGCAGGCTGCAGAACAAAGCTACCTGTTGGTCACCGAAGACATCTAGAAATATCTGCCAATATTTCTGAGCATTTGATACTCAAACAGAAGTAGGAGAATGGGAACTGCTATCTGAAGTGAAAGCTTCTGGGACTGGAGGGAAGTGGTGGTGATGAATGTTTGTCATATGAGGTAGTATCATAACTCTGATTTGCCCACAGTAAAAAAAAAAGGCAGTGATATTAAAGTTTATTTTTTGCCACCAAAGGCACTCAAAATAGAACTCTTAGAGATTCCCATAGTTTGCTGTATTCCCTAACTTGATGCCATACAGTAGTATTGCCAGAAAGTCAAGAAAGGCTATGCTAACATTACACAGCTCTTAAAATCTGGATTTACTTGGTGTGTCTAAACTTTGAAAGCAAAATTTATTTTTCTCTGGAATTTTTCTTTTTGGAAATTAATTTTTAAAGGCCTTATTTTGATTCCTGTATAACCTCTTAGGCTTCAGGTTTTCTTAAAAATTGTTTATCTCCCACACCTTTGTGAAGAAAAGTTTTGAATTGATGGTATGTCCAATCATTGGTTATTTCAGGTATCTTTTACATTTTCTTTAATTCTAATAGTTTTGTTTTGTTTTTTGGAAAAAAGGCAACTGCAATAACATCTTGTTTTTAATCTCAGCAGTTGTCACAGGTGTGGGATAACAATAAAAATATTGCATCTTACATTGCTATGCACTCTTCTAGTGCTCTACTGAGACTTAATCTGCATGCAACACCTCTGCAGCATGTAAAGACTTTAATAAGAGAAAGTCAATGAGCCTCATGTACCTTTGATAAAACATGACATAAGGCAATATAATTAAAACTAAACTTATTTCCTGTGGTGAAATTAACTTACAGAAATGAAGGTGTTTATTTATTAAATAGGATCTCTGGAGCTCTCGCTTTATTCTTACCCCTCCTGGGAAGGTTTTGATTGTTTGCTTCCTTTCTCTTGCCTGCTTGCTGTGTAATTTAAAACTGATATCTTCCTTTGGGAAACAAAATTTGATCGGAGAACAGCCTGCATCACTAGCTAAACAAATTACCAATGTTTTACTCGCTTTTCTTTCCGTGTTCTTCCCCCCACAGCTGTAAGGGGAAGGAAAAAAAACAGTGCGCAGAGGTTTTAGAAACATAGTAGTTCAGAACAAATTGTTTTTTTCGGTAAGAAGAAGGGCCTTTTCTTTCAGGGTAGATAAACACTTCTTAGTAGCAAAAGAAGATGGCAGGTGGTTGCTTTTTGTTTGTTTGTTTCCTATGATCAAGTCTTTTATTGTTCATTGTTGGTCTCCTAGAAAGTGAACTGAGTGCAATTGCCTTATGTTATATAACATAATATACGGAAGGATTAAATAGATATATGAACAACTTGGTGTTGATAGCTACTTCACACAAAATTGCCAGCAGTGTCTTTACAGTGCTGTGTTAACATACAAGGCAATGCAGCAGAGTTTTGTTTACTTTATTAAGGAAAACACATTTCAGTGAGTGGCTAAGAGGATGAGTATGGCCAAAATCAAGAAAGGCCAGTTGTTTCTTTATGTGCTATATTATAGTTCTATTGCAAGTAGCAGTTCTGTTTCAATGTGAGAATATGTTAAGATATGAGCACAATCAAATCTTCACACTTATCAGTTGAATGAGTTTGAACCTGGATCCTATACAGGTCTGATATGCGTGGTTTGGATTTCTACAGTAATATAAACAGAAGAATAGTCATTATTTTCATAATGATTTAGTGAAGCATATTTTCATGATCCTTTCTGCATAGGCAAAACTTTGAATGATTTATATCATGTCATCCTTATAAAGTAGTAGTAACTTGTGATTTATATTTTGGACTCCTATACACAGTCTATATGGAAATACTAATCTTTTGTTTTGAGTGAAGAAGTTCTTTATCATAGTGACATGTCATAGCATTTTGACTGTTGCAGTGATTTTTGGGAGGCAAGATCAGGTTTGTTACCTTCTTATCTGCATTAGTGTTACCTGTGATCTAGGTTCAGTTCTAGTATGGTGTGAAATACTTGCTAGCATGTCCTTTTTGATTATATAGGAAAATCAAAACACAATCCAAGTTTTGATTTTTTTAGACTTCTAAATCTCCTACTCTGGTTTTCCAGACTTGCCAAATTTTTGTATAGTATTGATATAGACTGAATAACTCTTTGAAGAACTGGAGTTAGAGAAATATGAAAACACTGACATGCTCTAAAGATTTTGGTGGGTTAGAGGGGTAATCTGGAAGACTTCTTTAATACTCTGTCTCAGACTTACTGAAGGAATTGAGACTTCAGATGTGTGAGGGAGATACAGGTTTACTTCACTACCCAGGAAGAAAGTTAGGAGGAAGATGGATTTTCACCTTACAGAAATGGCTAAGGCAACTTCTTTGTTGTTCATTGCCCTGTGTGCTTCTTGTATATAAGGAGCAGATAACTCTTGGTGAGCATAGTAAAGTGGAACTCTTTGGCTGTTCTCTGTAATACAACTGCCTAGTGTCCTGAGCTGCTGGTATTTTCTGCCTCTGAACAAGTATAAACTGGTGGCTTCAAATTAGGAGTAGGTATTTGATTTCTTCAGACTATGAGCATGAAAATTAGGTTTGATTTTATATCATTCCTATTCTTGCACTGCATATTGTAGGAACAAAATGGAAACTAAGAATACAAAAAAGTTGCTTCTTTTTTGATCAAATAAGCTAAAACAGTATATGACAAATGATCTGAAAAGTTTGGGTTTACTAACATAAAATTTCCTGAAATTAAACGATGTATGATTCTGAAATACTGACATAAATACGTACTTTCTTCCATAAAGACGTACATCAGATGAATCACTAAGTGGGAGCATGTAACTGCTACCCAGAATAAATAAGTCTTTTATATAAAGATGATTTGGTTTTGTTGTGGTTGTGAGTTGATCAAGAAACACTTTGGCTTGACCTTTATAGGAACTATCAAGAGGAACAAAAGCGACACTTAAAGTTATTCCAGTGGAAGTCAAAAAGCTTTCTTAACCTTTAAAAAGCATACAAAATACTGCGTTTTTGTACATGGCCCCTGCACTTTTTTATTTTACTGCTTGTTAAGTTTTGGTGGTGTGGTGTGTTTTGGTTGGTTGGTTTGTTGGTTGTTTTTTTTTCCCCTAACTTTGCAGAGTGGCAAGGGAAATAAGCATTAGAAGGATTTTTAAACTGAGTGAAAGTCCTTCTGGAAAAGTATTACTTGTATGTCGGAGTGCTGAAGAATAAATGTATTTTTTTCGTAAGAACTCTTTTTCATTCCAATATGCTTCTAAAGCTTCTCATCTTATGCCCTTTAATATCTTCATTTTGGAATTATTACTCATATCCTGGAGTACTGCTACTTTTCCATGGGCTTACAACTGCCTTACTGTGCACTTTTTGAACTTCTGTGAATATCTAATTGCTAGAGAAGATAATTTTTCTCCTTATGGAATGTGCCATTGATGATTTTATAAAGTGTGTCCTCTCATTTTAAAAAAATTAGTCCTAAGAAATGTAATTAAATGAAATTAAATTCATGAGGGATGTAAACTCCAGGGATGGAGAAGAGCTATTTCAACTAAAGAACAATATCAGCACAAGAACTGATGGGTGTAAGCTGGTTGTGAATAAATCCAAGCTGAGAATTGAAAGAAGGTTGCTAATTGTCAAAGCACTGAGGTTCTGCAGTGGTTTTTCAATCAAAGCAAAATCATAAGCACTCTTAAGAAGGAGTTTGGTTGCCTCATGAAAAGCATTAAATTATGCACTGCTTGTCATGGCTGGGTACTGGATTGAAATTTGGTGATCCTTTCCTGTCTTCATACCCATGCATTTTGTTCATGTTGATTTTAATCACAAAATCAGACCTTGGCACATTCAGTTTGATGTGCTAATTCTCAGGGGTCAACCTGGAGTCTCAGTTCAAGTTGCAGAGTTTCTCAGTTACTTATATGAGATAATGGGAAGTTACTGAGATGGATAGTTAGAAGGTGGAGGTTTCTTGCATTTCACTTCTTTGAATCTATATAAAGAAAATTTATAGTCTTTTTACCTGTCAGTGCATGTGGAATTAAAAGAACTGCTTTTTTCACATCACCACTCATTGCTAATACAAATCAAAACAGCTCTTTAAAAAGTCCACTAGAACAGTCTAGTTGAGTAATTTACATGTTCCTTACTGTAATCCAACATAAAATTGAATGTGTTCTGCTTCTCTATTTAGCCTGTTTGTGGGTTTGTGGTTTTTTTTCCCTCCTATACCTACCTGAAGTGTTTAAGTAAAGGGAGATACACTACGTACACTACAAAGGCAATGGAGAGTATTTCTTGTTAGAAGTGTGTGTAGCTTTACATGTAGCGTTATTCATTGCAATGACTTGCACTGCCACTAGTGTTGACTGTGGTAGACAGGATTGCCCTCAGACTGTATTTCTAAACTATTATGCACTAGAACTTCATTTCTGTTCCTGCTTTTTTTTTTTTTTTTTTCCTTGCTGAAAACAAACCAGCTCCTGAGTTACTGTCAAGTAGTAGACTTCAAGGAGGCTATGCTGGCTCACAGATGCTTGAGAAATGCCTATCTTTTTACAGTCTCTTCTGTCTCCTCATGAAATCCTGGCATCTTATTCCATTATTTTTTTTTCTTTTTTACCTTTCATGGTAACATCAAAATGTCAAGTTATTTCATGAATTAGCTAAAAAGACATCACTTGTAGGGTTTTTTTCAGTTCTTCTCCTGGTTTTCTGTATCATCCTTGTACTTTTTCATTTTGATGCTTAGTGTTGCACAGATTGATCCAATCCTTTCTGAAAGTCATACCAGAAACTGAATTGGTATCTATTTAATTTAAAAGTTTATCTCATCACTACTAATTGTAAAGAATAATCTATCTGATAATTTAGTAATAGACCTTGGAAGTTTAGTTGTACCTCTTTATATTGAATGTGTGTACTCACCTGTGTCAGCTGAGCATTTGATGTAATGAATTTAATCAGTAAGTTTTTCTTGTGGCTTATCCATAATATTGAGCATCTGCTTGCAGACGTTGCTGTCAGGGAATGACAGAAGGCTTGTTATTATGTTAAAAAGAGCACCCTCCTTAAAGAAAATGTATTTTTATTTTGTTAGTATATGTTAAGATGTGCCTGTGTATTAATGGTGCACTCCATTAACCTTTCACTTGCAAAGTTGGATTAGAATATGGAATGGAGCATCAGAAGGCCTTTCAAGGCAAGGTTGAAAGAATCCCTTGTGTAGTGCGTGAAAGGCTGGCCTTATGCCATCTGACAATTGCTTTGATCATATTATTCTTCTGGGAAGGTGGTTTTTGGAATACTAGACTCTTACAGGTATTTTCAATAAGCTTTTATGAGCGAAGCAGATAAGCGCAGTAACGGTCTTTGATGTTGATTTCATCTGTCAATGATTATAATAGCGTTTCATTCTGAAGTAATTTTGTTTACCAAAACTAGCGTCTAATTAAATCAACTAACTAAATATAATCTAACAAAAAATCCCCAAAAATACAAAAAAAACCCACCCAACAACAACCAACCAACCAAAAAAAACCCCATAACAAATGAACAAGGACAAAAAAAGGCTTATTTACTTTCTGGAAAAACTGGGTTTAGGAATAGGTTCCATATTCATGTTTTATTTACAATTGTAAATGCACATCTTTCATCAATATTTTCTGACAGGTTTGTATTGGATTTAGGCCCAGAAGGTTTTCTGCAGGTGCAACGTTTCCAAAAGCTATTGTTTTAGTGATTTTTCAGAGCATATTATAAACAGCTTATTTTCTTTACTGATTTCTCTTCATTCTTATCTGAAGACACGCTCTGCAGATTAATGTATTCACGCTGAATCCAGGCCCTGTTAGTTTAGCCCTTTGTGAGCTTTTCTTGTTTTTGTTGTGGTTAGGGATTACGGCTTTGAGTACTTCATGTTTGGAACTACAGATTTATAACCTGTGCAGCCATCATTCGCCAGTCTGACATGAACACACAGCATGCTTTCTTCTCTCCTGGTGATAAATAACCTTTAGAATATAGCATTCACTTTCAAGCAAGTCTTAGTTTATAGTCTTAATAGATACACTTGAAGATGGAGTTTTGTAACTTTTGAGAGATATTTGATTTCATTTGTGAACAGTGAGTTATAATGACATGACACAAATGTTATAAACCAGAATTGAAATTAAAGAAATGAAAAATTAGGAGAAAGGGGTGGAAGCAAAGAAAGAAGGGACTTTTGGAAATGTACATGACTTAGCTTTGTTGCTGCTACTGCTTGTAAAACTCTTTATGGGAATAATAGGAATGTTATGGTGAGTGAGTGAAAAAGGTTAATGGATGCTATCATGCATTTCATGTTTTGTGAATATCAGTCAGGTTTGGAGTCACCTTGCAGACAAGCTAGCTTCAGGAAGATAGAACATATGCTCTCTATCTAGCCTTCTGAGACACAATAGCTAACAGTTTTAATATCTGTGCTTCTACAAATTGTTTGGGTTTGTTTTGTTTTTTCATCAGAGATGCACAATATTTTAATATTCATCTTAGAATACATGCCATTTTCTATTCTACCATTTGTCTACTCTGTAAGCTCCTTGTGGTTCTTTTATTTACATCTTCTAGTGGGATCCTGATCTCATCTGAGAATTGGGTGGCTAATGTTAGATAAATATGAGTTAGTGAGAAATGACTTAACCTGATGTTATAAATCCTGTGTAGTTTCTGTGTTGCTGTTCACTGGAGTGGATTATTTCTTATGCAAATTTACTTTCAACTATTAAATGGAGGGTCAAACATTTTTGACACAGGAACTTTGTGTTTGTGAAGACTCTTTGTACTGTCTTCTGTCTTCCCAGAGACTGTATATATCAGGATAAGTGTTATATCGATTGTACATGTTGGGATGGGGAGGGAGTAGTTTACAAGATATTCAGAAACAACAGCACAATAAGTGCTAAGAGCAGGAAGTCATTCCTAACTGATATTGGAGGAAACCATTTGTTCCTTAAATGGTGTGTAGAGAGAATTTTTTTGTACCTGTTTTCCTTTGAAATGCTTCTAGTGCCGGTGGTAGCTTTGATTACCAGTAATGTAACTGGTTACTCATAACAGACAGGCATATAAGGGCTGTCTGAGGTACTATTTAGGATTAAACTTTCGTAGGAAACTTTTTTCTGCAAAGGAACCCCAAAACCCAAGGAATCATCTTACTCCTTTTAGTAATTTGTAATCAGACCTTTATGTGTTGGCATGTTAACCACTAAGTTTTCTGTTTTCTTACAAAAGTTATTTTGTGACTAGGGTTGATTGCTGTTGGACTGTTTATCAGTGGCTCTAAAGATGATATGATAATGAGCATTGAAAACATTGACTTTGGTAAAAAAAAAGTTTATGGATGAAAGAGAAGTGAAATGTTGTGCATAATGGTTTAGTATTTAAAATTCACCATGTACATTAACATATTTTTTAAAAGTTTTGTTAGAAAAGTGTTCAGACAGTGAATTTTAACTGCAGTCTAAGTGGTTCTGGTCCTGATTTTCTGAAATTAGATATTTTAAATATGTATGTGTGGTAATACATTATTATGCAATATGAGAGCAAATTGGATGTAGAAGGATGGATGCAGTGCTTCTGAGTGTTTCTTTTCTCTCTGGGAATAAAATGGTATGTTTAGTAGACTCAGTATGAATGAAAAGGTAGAGTTGAACTCTTTGTTTGCTAAGCAGAGAGAAATCAAACAATATTTCATTGACATTGTCTTTATTTAAAACAACCTGCTGTTGTTTTAATGTAAACTGTCAAGGTGACCTGTTAAGATTGAATTCTTGTTGTGAAGAATTTCAAGTTGTTACAGCCCTTTGTCATTAACAGAACAGTTTCTTTTAACAAAATAGAAGAGACAAGGATGATAATCATAGTTTTCTATTTTCACTATAAGTAGTGTTTATTACATATTATTGACTCTAAATACATGGATTGAAGGTATTTGCATATATTTTACTAAATGTCCAAATACGTCAAATTCGAAGAATAAAATGCATCCATACAAGACTGTTTTGCATGGATAATTCTTTTTCCAAGCATAAAGGATTGACATAGGTCTTCTGGGTCATTAAATGCATTCCTATCCTATCACAAGCAAAAACATTTATATAATACTTTTGCACATTGATCAAGCTTTAAATTGTGTTTTCAGTTTTGTACATGGCTCTCAGAGCCTACCTTACTGACAATCTGTACTGTATAGTCCAGTCATGCATATTTTCATGTATGAGTACTGGGAAAACAAGTGAAAAATGAGCATTGATGCTATATTTTAAAATGAAGTGATCTCTTTTGCCTTTTTTTTTTTTTTTTTGGCTGTAACCTTAATCTCATTCTTCTCCCTGAGCAAAGCTTTTTCTGACAAAATATGTTTGCTGAACAATAAAGATCCTATGTAAACTCAAGAGTTTTTTTTAAGAACTCGAAGGTCAAAGGCCCACTTCTTCAAAGACTCCTTCAAATAATGTGTCACGTGCCACTCTTTTTTTCTTAGGGAGAAACCCTGTAGTTCATTTCAGACATTCGCTCTGTTCCATTTTGCTCAGCAGTTGTTGGATGCTTTGCCTGTGACGAATGTTTCCATTTATCTAGTGCTGACTGAGAGAAAGGTTTTCTCTAGACAAGAAAAGTTCAAGTAAATAATTAATTTTGATGTAGTAACACTGTGTTAAAATTACTTCTGTGATACTGTTAAGAGCAGCTTTGTTTTAATATCTAATAAGAAATGTGGCATTGAAATAAACTTGGACCATTTCAGAAAACTCTCTAAACTGCTATATTCCCATTGACAGTAATGTGGCAGGGCTTTTTTGGGATGTGGTGATTAGCTAGTTGTGGTTAAAATTCAACCTTCCCATATTAGTCTACTGAATTTCTGCTGTTAAAGAAAAGTGGAAATGTATGCTTCTCTCACTACCAAGCATTTTAACTGTCTGTTGGATACATGAAACCACAACCAACTCCGATGTGTCTCTCCCAGGTGCTAAAATCCTCAGCTGTCCCTTTTTCAACTGTCACAACTTCCAGCTTTCTTTTGACAACTTATACAATGATGTATCATATTCAGTGTAAGAGGGGAAAAAAAAAGGTCTGAAAACTGATCTTCAGCATGGCATAAATGCCATAAAGAGTACAGGATGAGAAAAAAGGGGTTGGAGGATGGTGGTGCTGCTTAATTTTGTCTCTGTCAAAGGAGGGTGAAGGTGCAGGCCAGAGGGGGGTAGCATTTTTACTATGTCATTATTTATTTATTTTAGATTTGCTCTTGACCATTTAAGACAACAGTAGAATATAGCTTTGTGCAAAATGAAATTAACAGTTCTGATAGTGGCTGGTTTCTGTGAAAACGTTCTTGCTGGTTCTCCTGTGGTGTAGCTTCAGTAGCCTGCCTTCCTAACTGTTCTTCACAGCATGAAACCTGATTTTACCATGTGGAAGCAGACTTTGTCACAGCAAGAATGAGGAAATGTGCATGTGTAGTTGCAAAAAAAGTTGAAGGAATCCCAAATCACTGCAGTCTCTGCAGGGTCCACCTTTATGCTTCATTAATTTTTCTATCAGTTAAGATAACTGCATCATCGTAATGGAGTTCTTATGTACTGCTTTGTAAAGGGAAGTCTAAGATTAGGAGGGAAAAATGAACAGTGTGATGAAGTGAAAAGGAAGGAGTTAGGATGCATAAAACTGAGATCTTATCTACGTGAATGGCATGATGTAGATGTTGTAATTACACACGCTTATGCAGAATAAGATACATAGCTTGTGTTATTAGAGGTGACTGCAGAAAAGCAAGGCTCCGCAGGTTTTGCTCAGCTCAATTTTGGGTTTAGGTTAATTTACATCAATACCAGATAATAAAAACAGTGTGTGAAGTCTGAAAATGTTGTTAAAACGATTTTATTCTTCTGTAGTTCTTATTAGGATTTTTCTGGAAAAGCATTAGTTGAGAGCAACATGATACTGGTTCTGTTTTAAAATATGTAATCAGGTTTTATTAATAGCTCATACTTTCTTTGAGAGACACTACTAATAGAGCTGTTCAATGGACAAATACTTGCATTTAACTAAATACAAAAACTAAAAGGAAGCAGCACAAGCTACTGTACTTTCTGCCATTATCATAAAAAAGTACTTTACTGGAAGTAATAGGAGACAATAGCAAGCAGGAATGTGGTGTGGGTTTTTGTTGGTTGGTTCATGGTGTTGCTGTGGTGGTTGTTTGTTTGTTTGTGGGTTGGTTGGTTGGTTTGTTTGTTTTCCTGCTTCCTCTGTTTACTACTTTATTAGTCGCCATGAATAGAACAGTATGTTTGGCAGAAGAGGTGGAGTTGTAGGGGTGAATGTTTTGTATAGTAGTAGAAAAATCCATGCGTTGAAATAATGTAAACATATTATCTCAAAGATTGAGTCTGAGCTATTTATAGGCTATTTTGATGCATGAATGTGTTTTTTACCCCCACCTCTTCTTTTAAATTTATTTGTTGCCAAGGTAAAAACCTTTCATTAGGTTTCCTACCAAATTTTCTAGGTTTTGACTATTACGAGTCTGTTGAATATATTTTTCAGGTTTTGATTAATATCCAGACATTTGGTGTTCATCTGTAGTACAAAGAGAACTTTTTGAAGTAGCTAAGTAAATTCAGTTAGTATCTTTTCTTCTATATGTCTACACTAAATTTATAAAATACTGGCACAATGTTATACTTCTGAATGCATTTCTCTTGAGTGCTTTGAGCTGAAGAAAGCATAAGGCAGTTGTTTGTTTTCAAAGTGTAATAACATCACATGAAATGGTCATACAAAGCTTTCTACTTGTTTCTGTGTTGAGAGGGGCAATACAGCAAAACACTGGAAGTGTCACTATATACAATACTCCAGTGGCATCACAGCAATTTTCATGTGCTTGCAGGTTTTTTAAGAGAAATTCACAATGCAGCAAGCAACTTTTAATATGTTTGAAAATACAATATTGTGAGTGAAAATGAAACTGTTGAAGTAAAACCCTGACTTGAAATGGGAAATGCTACTTAAAGGTAGTAGAACGTGTACTTGCAAAAAAAGCTGCTGCCATAATGGGAGAAAAATGTTTTTCAAGGTCAATGTGTTTGTAAAGAGTGGGAGGAGGCTCTTAAATAGAGTAGACAACCTTAGACATCAGTATTTACTGTTGTTGCTTTTGAAACATTACATCAGTTCTTTAATCTGAAACAGATGAGCTTTTTACCTCCTACTGTGTGGCAACTATGGATTTTTGAATGCTTCACTTGAACTTGTAGAGCTGCACTGTGCAGTGAACTTGGTAGGAGTGATGAGCAACAGGCAATAAGGCTAGAATTGGGTAGATGTATGGTAGGGAAAAGTTATGTTCTGAATGGTTGCATTATAATATTTCAAGGAATTTATGTAATTTAAGTGTGTGAATTTGTTAGAGTTATGTTGGAGGGTAATTGTAGCTATTAACCATTGTATGGTGTAGATGCTTTTAGAGATGTTCTGTGTTCTACTAGAATAGATTATGTTGGTTTTATTTATCTTTAACATCTCTGTAGGGGGCACATCCTTTCTGTGTTTGTAATTGGCACCATTTTGTCATTGCACAGTTAGGACTGGATCTTGGTGTACTGTTTGCTCTTGTCCTCTCCCTGTTTGCGTTCTTACCTTTTTACCTTTGGGGAGCACAGGATCTAATGATGTGCCTCCTTCCCCATCAGAAACATAGCCCACGTTTAAGGACAAGTCAATAGTCAAGAGAGGGAAAAAGTGCTGGGGAAAGTTGTTGACTGAAAAAACAGAACCAAAGCCTAAAATTCCCAGGGGTCACAGCAATGTGGGAATATCCGACTGCGGTCTTTGTACACTATCACATTCCTATCAGTATTATAGTAGAACATAGTGCTGTTGTTAACAGTGATTAGACTGACATAGGATAGGAACTAGTGAATCCTAGTGAGCAGTTGTAACTGCAGTAAAAGGTGAGGATCAGGTGGTTTTAATTTAATATGAAGCCTCAAAATCAATCCTTAACTGAAAAGAAACATAGTGTTTATGTCAACTGATCAAAATGACTGCTTTAAAACAGAATGTGCAGTTTAAAACTCCACTGTAAGTCTGGTAATTTCTTACTGCAAGTCTTGTTTCTTCAAAGTTCTTTAGTGAAACATTATCCTGAATAGAATCTGCAGAACGGTACCTTCTGTACACGTGGTAGAAGGGGTCAGGGAGTTTGATGAATAAAAAGTTCAGTTTGTGCATGCGTTGCTTGTCAAAATAGAATGCATACTGAATTATTTCCTTGACACAGAAGCCTGGAAGTTTGTTTCCCATTTCTGTTAGTGGAGAAACACCTTAATGGAATGTTCTGATCTGTTTATTTCATCAGCTAGCCCTTTTGTTGACCTTGTTTACTTACCTTTTTTTTTTTAAAAAAAAAAAAAAAGAAAAAGAAACAAAATAATAATTTTAAAAAACCCACAACAACAAAAATTTTAATTCTCATCACATGCCAGGGAACATAAGGAAAATAGTATAGAGCACGTGTTACGTCACTGCACCAGGAAGCATTGTACCTAGGAGGTAGCAGTTCACTATTATTCATTTGCTTAAGTGAAGGCAATGAACATTAAGACAACCACAAAACACCGAGGTGAAACAAATAGCATTTTGTAATGCTTAAGACAAGTTTCTGAAGTACAAAAGTACTTGATAAAATAGGTCTATATTGAATCGGAACACGTCACATTTCAAAGTCTTAAGAAATAGGGACAGTTGTGATATTTGCTAAAGCAAACGCTCTACTAAAGTGTTAATCACTTTAAGTGGTCAGATTAATGAGTTACCATAGGGTTCTTACTAATTTTTCCTAGATAGACAAGTAATAGTGACCAAGATGGCCTTAACAGTGTTTTGCTTTAACAGGCCATGTAGAGGCCTGATTCTACACTCACTGCCCATTTCAAACTCATCTATAGTTTGCAATCACACATGCTTTGTGGATTCACCGTAATGAGTTACAGTTTCTGTATTTCAAATAGAAGTACCGAAGCAAGGGTAACTCATGTTCTCAGGCTTTGTGGATGATTGGTTTCTGAATGTTACATGCACATTGTGCACATTTACTTAAGTTATATATACTTCACACACATTATCCTGTACTGTTTTTGATGTCATCTATCTGGCTGAATATTATCACACTTTTTAAAGTCCATGAAAAAATGCAAGTCTTTCTTATCTCTGTCCTTTCTCATATTCCTAGCTGAGACTCTTCTGTCTGTTAACCACAAGTAAAACTTGAACTGGTATTTTATTCTGCCTTCTGTTTCATTGCCTAATAACTCATGACTACTGGTACAGGGGATTTGACAAGATTAATGATACAACTAACCTCTTTCTGCTATTCTCATTACTGATATTTATCTTAAAATCCACTTCCATGAAGGTAGTGTGGGCTCTTGAATGTGAAAGTTACCGAATATCTTCTTGACCACTAAGCTGAAAGCCGCACTTAAGTATGGGAAGAATGCAGCCTTAATTAAATACACCGCTCTGTGTAAATCTAGTAAATATTGCATATTGTGATATTCAGGAAGGCTGTAAAAACAATACATAATGTCTGAGTAATCTTTCTCTCTGTACTTAAGCTAATAATTCATTGACCTACCATTTTTTATAAATGTTCTGTTCTCAGTAAGGAGAATGTTCTTCACTGGAATAACACTATTTATGTGTTATAGAAAATGTAGTCAACATAATTACTGTTTATACTGTTTAATAGTTTGTGGGTTTGGATGTGTTTTCTTTTATCTGTTTTTCCTCAGAACTATAATGTTATAGTAAGTATAGCTGAATGCAGAGGGGAGAGTTTTTACTGTTTATTGTGGAAACACAAATCTAATGATGCTGTCCAGGCTGATGGATCTCTTGTATAAACCTTTAAACAGGTAGGTGGGATTTTAGTGTTTTATGGTGGAGCCACACCTTCTAGGTACTTCCCCTGTTCTAGGAGCTGACACTCTGCGTAGATACTTACCCACAGAAATACGGAAAAAGGAGTTCAAGTCAAAAAGAAAAGAGCAGTAAGTGCCCTTTGTCAGTTTATTCCTTCCATTTTGAGGAGCGTTATTTTCTACCAGTTTCAAATAGCCTGCTATTTTCTGTTGCATAATCAACAATTTTTTGTAGGTTAGTGCACTGTTTTCTAAGTTGTGGGGGTTTATTTGTTTTTTCGTGGTTTTGGTGTTTGTTGTTGTTGTTTTGTTTAGCCCAGAAATCTTAGTTCTAGCGCTGGCTCTGACAGGAAGAGTTCTGTTTTATAGCTTATAGATCTTTGATTTCTGATGCTTCAGAAGTCATGGCAACTGTGCAACTTAAATAACTTCTGAATAATTTTTTTCCTCACTTGTGAAGAAACCTCAGTTGCACAGAAACTCAGACAAATGAGGGAGACAGATAAAACCCTTTTCTACAAGACACGTAATCCAAAAGTATCTATAAGTCTTTACTGAGGTTGATGTGTTCTATGCTGAGGAACATACATAAACAGTGGATAGAGCAATTTGTCTTAAAAACCTAAAGGTTCAAGACTAGCTTTGTCTTATATGAGTTACAAGAGATCTCAGTCCCTACAGAACTCAGGATTTAGCAGGAGCAGAGCACTGAGGGACTCACTTGCTGGCATCTTCCCTCTTCAGAGGTGGTGGCTTCCTTTCAAGGAGTTCTGCCAGCCTCTCTGAATGCAACTGTTTATACCACACATGTATGCCCATACATGTGCACACAAATACAAAGGTTTTCATATGCTACTGAGTGAAGTGGAAAATGGTGATACTTGCCCATCTAATTTGAGTGCTGGATGCCAGACCACAATAATCTGAGGTGAGGAAACTGTCTTTAGCCATGAATAAGGCATTCTAGTAAGGAAGCTGGAGGTATCTGTTTTCCCAATGTGCTATTTTTATCTAAGGAGTGTAGCTCTTACCGTATTCTGAACAGACCACTCAGACCGGACTACAGTGATACTTGATGTTGTTACTTTGTTTCCTATCCCTTTAGTCCTTAAGCTCAGGGGTTAAGATAGCATGAGAATACTGTAGGAGAGCATCAGCCCTTAGGCAACGCAAGAGTAGCTTTTCCTAATGGAGCTACAATAGTTAGTGGTGAAGAACTGTTAAAACTCTTGAAAGAGTTTTGAGTTGTTAGATGACTGCTAGCCTTCTTTCTAATCTAACTTCAAATTTTAGGCCTTTTGAGCTGATTTTATAGTCTGTGAGTTAACTGATGTATATATTATGTAAGCTGTTCATTATCTCTAATAAAAACATTTTGTCTAAAATCTGATCAGCAGTGAGTGAATATGATGCTTTTATAAAAGATTTACCACACATGCATGCTATAAGCTGGAGATAACATATTGATCAAAGTCTTGTGGCACTTACCAAAGTATTCAGGTTTTTAAATAATCTGGGAACACAAGTGCAAATTATGAGAGGTAGATGAATTTGTTTCCTGTTGGGGAATACCAGGCATGGGCATTGTTCCCTGGGATAAGAAAAACTACTTCATATGATGAAGAAATGTATTTGTGCAGACGTGAATAAAAATCAATCAACAATCAAGTTTTTTCCTCAATTTTTCCAAATTTACATAAGTGTGACAATAAAGCATTTTAAGCTGTAATAAATAAAACCCACTAATCTTGAAAATTTAACTTTTTTTTTTTTTTTTTTTTAGAGTCAGTAGCCTAATGTGATTACTTGGTGAAATGCTCTGTGCAAAATAGATGTCCGAAATATTGAAGTTTCAAGAAAATGTAAAAATATGCTTTAGTAAAAAGTAGGATATTAAAGCATAGAGGAAAGTGTATTGAATGAACAGATCACGTTTCTGTCACAGCCAGTAAACAGCATTAAAATTAAACACTAAGGAAAAACAAATGGACTATTTAATCATATATAGAATTTACAATATGTTTTTATGTTATATATACATGAATACAATAATGTGTTAAAAATACAGCGAAGTTAAATTACTACAAACATTTCTTACACTGGCAGTCATTTGCGATGGAGCTAGAGGATTGCACTTAATTTGATTTCTGGTGTGTGTTTTGTTGAGCATTCTTGTTAAAGACAGATTAAAAAAAAAAAAAGGAAGAGATAGGTGTTCTACCTGTTGGATAGATCCTTTTATTAAGTAATCTCTGTGATTCCTTCACTTCATTCGTAGTAATAGATTTTAAGCTTTACTATATTCTCCCTGGTATGTGCTCTGTATAGCCACTCTACCCTATGTCATTCATAGTGTGATGGAAACTCAAATATCTCCTTTGTACAAGTAAATTTATACAGGTAGTGTGGAAGCTCAGTGCTTAACTTTTTACTTTCATTTCCATACTGGCTGATAATAAATTTGAACCTCGGAACCCTACTTTTTCCTTAGCTACTAGCGAAAGGGGGCAATATGTGGTTTCGGTCGTAAGCTACCATGGCTATAGAGACATTTTTTTTGTTTCTGAAGTAACTTTAGTTCAAAAATTTGATTTAGGGGAAGAATGTGAAGGTTTATTTATGTAGTTTGTCCTCTATCTATTTCTTTTAATAGTGATTATAATGAACATTATTAGTGATTTAATTAGTACAAAAACTAAAACTTTAACCTGAATTAACTGTAGTTGTATGCAGCAAATAATTATCTTTGGATGATTTACTGTAGTGGAAGGGTGTCAAACTCCTGTAACTACTCCTACATTTATACAGTCCTAAAATTACATTTGGCCCTTAGAAGGCAACCATGAGGCTGATGTGGCCACCAGTGAAATTGGGTTTGACACCCCTGCTGTAGTTTTATATGCTTGTTATATTTGGTGAAGTTTACTTGTGTTTTACTGACTTTGGTGCCTAAATGTAAGGGAAATACACTGTTGTGTGGTTGTGGTGGTGTGTTTTTGTTGTTGGGTTTTTGTTGTTGTTACTTTTTCTTGTAGTTTGTTTGTTTTCTTCCCAGAAAGACAGGCAGAAAATGTTGAAATTTGCATAAAATTAATCTTCAGTGTAATATAAATATATTAATGATGGAATCTGTATTTTTAAGGGTTTTGCGACCAGTTTGTTTTAATTAAGTAGTGCGCATGTGATACTCAGCATATTGGATGTTGCTGGCAGGGAGGAGGGGGGCAGAATTCTGTGATTACAACTGGCTGTTAGAACTAAACCCTATATCTTCCTTTTAGAAGCAAGTTGTCTTTAATCACAAACATGTTACAAAGTTCACCTTACAGTGAGCACCAAAATACTACTGTAGGTATTTAGAAAGTGTAAAGGGTTTCCACTGTAGGAGCTTTGGGCAGCTTTCACTAACATTCAAAATATCTTGCAAAACATATGCATGCAAATGTGGAATAAATATTTTAAAAAATGTGTTTAACTGTGCTTCTTCATAATTTCTGAAGATAAGCTGGCCCATTTTTCCTGGAACTCTAATTTAGACCTTTTGTTTATGAATGCTAACAAATTGTGAATACATTAAAATGCAATTTACAAGTGAGTGGATACATCAGTTTTCAGACTATATTAATCTAACACAGTATGGACAAATACCCAGAAATAATTAAAATTATCAACATGTTGGTATTGTATGCAATCTCCTGTAATGTTATTTTGCATAAAAAGGGCAAGTAAGGGGAAAATGTCCATACATTATGGATTTAATTGGCAGTTTCTGGTTATTAGAATAGAGAGTTATTTTCATTCCTAATGCACTTAATGTGAATTTAGCGTTTGAGAAAGGCTAATAGGTGAAAGATCAGGTTAAGGGTTGATTTGTGAAAGGTCTAGTTCTTCTGGATTGACAGCTATGGGAATCTGACAGTAGTTGTACAAAGATCCAAAACAGCAGAGGCAGCACTGCTGACATCTTACTGTTCCATACCTTGCCAGTGATATATCACCTTTTATCCACAGTTCTTGTACAGCTCTGAGATGTATTTCTTCAAATGCTGATTTTTTAAATTTTTTTTCTTTTTTCTAAATTTCCTTGCAAGAGGACTAAACACAAGAATACAATGATAGCAATGACTCTCTTCAGGATCCCAGCCTACTAAAAACTGGGTTATAAGACCATGTGAGTCATTATATTGCACCCAGTTGACGACTACTTTTTCAGAGAAACCTTAGAAATGTCTGAAAGCACTAAACCTTCAGCAAACTGATAATTTTTCTCTGAAGTGGTAAAAGCTTGTTACAAATGTCAAGGTGAGCATTCAAATTCAGATTCCAATAAAGTTATTTCCTTAAAACTGGTAAGAAACAACAGGCTGCTCTTGAAATGTTTTGGTGTCCAGTGCCCGATTTGTTTCTCCATCTCTTATTTCAAGCATGGGTTGATTGAAAATTTCTGAGGAAGTTAACAAACATGAGCCGGAAGGCAATTGATCAAGGCTGTACCTCTTATTCATACAGGTTTCCTTTCTAGTGATACTCTTAGAAAAGAAAAAATAATCTTTGAACCTATTTATGATAATTTTGGTCTTAATAACATGACATTTAAATAGTGTTTCCTGAAGCTTATGTTCATGCTATGTGCAAGTATAATGTAGTAGCTAAAGCCTGCAGTATTTTTTTCTCAAGATAGTTAGATCTCCAGAAATAAGAAGTTTCTCAGTAAACTTTAATGAAAAGAAAAAAGTAGTTTTTCTTTTTTTCAACTTGAAATTGAATACTCCAATATTATAAACATTTATGGAGTTGTGTAATTTTATAATTAAGTTACTTTGCTTTCCATTTTAAGATCCCACTTTGTCTCTAGCAGATGATATTTCATATGAAGATGTGCGTGCACTTTAAAAAAGTGATAGAACGAGCTTTATGAGATTTTTTTTTAAGTATTCAAGGCTTTTCATTCCAAGTGGTAATTACTAACTTGTTGTGACATGATAATGTTAGATTTTTCTCTCTATTGAATTCATCATCCACTATACCACTGTGGCTGGTGTCCTCAAGCAAGAAGAAAGAGGATATGGATAATGGAAAGTACAGTCTCTAAAATTTTATCTCATCTTGTTATGTAGGCTTGTTGTACGTTAATAGTGTCCATCACTTCCACTGTGACAGGATGCTGAGGTTTATCATTACAATTGGATATTTAATGATAAGAAACTTTAACATATTCAACTATTCCTATAATTTTGGCCATTAAAATACAACTTTGCCCAGATCTGAGTGAAGTTGCAAATATTTTTGCTATTTAAGGTAATTTTTCTCCTAAAATTTCATTATTCTCTTGGCTTTACTACGTCATGTGAATGACAGAGAGTGGTAAACTTTAACGGTATTAAAGTATTATGGTTATATGGGAAAGGAGGTTTATTTAGAAAGTCCTGTAGCATAGGCTTCCAGTAAAAAATTTCTGAGTATTTTGAAGTATTCCTTTAGGAACTTCTGAAGATACCAATATAAGAAATGGATAACAACATGGGAAAAATAGGTTAAATTAGCAAGACATAAGAATATGTGTTTATAATCAACATGATCTTTGAAGAAAAGCATGTTTCAAGGAGAAACTAGCTTTGGAACCAGTTTGAATCAGGGCATAGGATAAAGCTCTTACATATAAACATTTGGGAAGCGGGCTGTACAAAAAAGGGATTTGAGTGCAGTAACAGTGTGCTGAAGATGTAAGGCGAGATCGTTCATCGGGTTGTTCCATGTTGTGTTCTGGTAATTCTGCTAAGACTGCAAGTTTAAACAAACAATCTGTAAGGTCTTTCTTGGTGTCACTATATTTGATCTACTGAATTTGACTCACTTGTTTAGTAATTCCCAAATGTTATTCAAGTAATGTACATTAACAGGATATTGACTTCTCTTGAGGCAAACGTCAATGTTTATTGGACGGAGAAATAAATATTGATTGAAGTAAAGCTGAAGTCATTTTTTTTGGCAGAACTATAAACCTTAATGTTCACTGAAACACCAAATAAATATACAATGTTCACCATTTAAATCTTGATAATTCTGATGAGGTGTATATAGCACTGCTCTTGTTTACACGTAAAATATGACTGTTGTAATAAATATGTAAAAAGAATTTGCAAAGATTTGGGTTTCTCACTAATAGGAGAGCAGCTATGAAAATATAATTTGATAATTTTGGCAATTATGGTCAATTATTAATACCATCATGGTCTTTGGCATAAAATGTTTTATTTGCATTCTAAGTTAGTGGTTTTCTTTCTGTGATTTTATTATTATTATTCCCAAGAGAGTAACATCTGTAATGTGCTTACTACAAATATGAACTTATATTAATTAAAAGAAATGTCATTGATTTGTAAGCCAACTAAGCATTTGTGCATGATAAACATGATTTGCTTCTAGAATATCATGCCTCAAAAAATTATTAAATATATTTAATAAATAACTATTTTTATTAAATATTTATTAAAGGCTATATATCTGCAAAAGTATGATCCATAAGCATGTTCTGAGTAATTATTTATCAGAAAAAACATTGCAGGGAAGTTTTTTACTGTATTGTGGTTGCTCAAGAAAGTGGTTCTAAGGGTGAACTCACATCCAGGTTAAGTACTTGACTAGACAGAGGTACCTGTCTGGAAAGAAAAATAGTGAATGGTGTAAATGGAGATGCAGTTCTTCTTCCAGCTCAGTTTTGTGAAGACAGTAATTCATTAAAGAAGACTGATTTCAAAATCCCAGAGTTTACATACTACTGGAAGATCCAGACTTGTCAAGTGATTTGGGCATGAATGACTCTTGTCATGAATAAATGCACATTGGGCAGTTAGGGTCGAAGCACAAATTACCTATGAGAGTGCCAGCTGGTGATATATAATCACAAGAGAGTTGGATGGAACATATTAATTCATTTTATGAACCACCTCATCTGGGTAAAACTATTACTACTATCAGTACTGTTAGCAAAAAAACTTCAGTAGGCTGACAAAGTAAAAGCAGATATTGCACTCCTGATCTATTTTTCATTATATGTCTGCTTTCCAAGCCAAGTGGAATAAGATCTGCATGCTGTTCATCCTTGTAGTGGTAGATCTAAAGTTTTTCATCATCTTGTTAGTTTCACAAGTCGTCTTCATTATTTGTTTTCACACAATACGTCCCATTTAAAGGAAGCATAATTTTAGCTGTGGTTAAGGGTTTTCATGCTCTCGTGCTCACTGTGGTGATTCATGCACAAAAAAAGTCATGCTGGGTAATATTTTCCACTTTGATTGAAGTGACAATGACTTATTGTCTTTGTGACATTAGCCAT